>NW_028141159.1:21807582-22525632 GCF_030444845.1 Prenolepis imparis | reverse complement strand
TTGATTATGCATATATATGAATATGTATGTACATTTATGTTTATGCATATATATGAATATGTATGTACATTTATGTTTATGCATATATATGAATATGTATGTACATTTATGTTTATGCATATATATGAATATGTATGTACATTTATGTTTATGCATATATATGAATATGTATGTACATTTATGTTTATGCATATATATGAATATGTATGTACATTTATGTTTATGCATATATATGAATATGTATGTACATTTATGTTTATGCATATATATGAATATGTATGTACATTTATGTTTATGCATATATATGAATATGTATGTACATTTATGTTTATGCATATATATGAATATGTATGTACATTTATGTTTATGCATATATATGAATATGTATGTACATTTATGTTTATGCATATATATGAATATGTATGTACATTTATGTTTATGCATATATATGAATATGTATGTACATTTATGTTTATGCATATATATGAATATGTATGTACATTTATGTTTATGCATATATATGAATATGTATGTACATTTATGTTTATGCATATATATGAATATGTATGTACATTTATGTTTATGCATATATATGAATATGTATGTACATTTATGTTTATGCATATATATGAATATGTATGTACATTTATGTTTATGCATATATATGAATATGTATGTACATTTATGTTTATGCATATATATGAATATGTATGTACATTTATGTTTATGCATATATATGAATATGTATGTACATTTATGTTTATGCATATATATGAATATGTATGTACATTTATGTTTATGCATATATATGAATATGTATGTACATTTATGATTATGCATATATATGAATATGTATGTACATTTATGATTATGCATATATATGAATATGTATGTACATTTATGATTATGCATATATATGAATATGTATGTACATTTATGATTATGCATATATATGAATATGTATGTACATTTATGTTTATGCATATATATGAATATGTATGTACATTTATGTTTATGCATATATATGAATATGTATGTACATTTATGTTTATGCATATACATGAATATGTATGTACATTTATGTTTATGCATATACATGAATATGTATGTACATTTATGTTTATGCATATACATGAATATGTATGTACATTTATGTTTATGCATATACTATGAATATGTATGTACATTTATGTTTATGCATATATATGAATATGTATGTACATTTATGTTTATGCATATATATGAATATGTATGTACATTTATGTTTATGCATATATATGAATATGTATGTACATTTATGTTTATGCATATACATGAATATGTATGTACATTTATGTTTATGCATATACATGAATATGTATGTACATTTATGTTTATGCATATACATGAATATGTATGTACATTTATGTTTATGCATATACATGAATATGTATGTACATTTATGTTTATGCATATACATGAATATGTATGTACATTTATGTTTATGCATATACATGAATATGTATGTACATTTATGTTTATGCATATACATGAATATGTATGTACATTTATGTTTATGCATATATATGAATATGTATGTACATTTATGTTTATGCATATATATGAATATGTATGTACATTTATGATTATGCATATATATGAATATGTATGTACATTTATGTTTATGCATATATATGAATATGTATGTACATTTATGTTTATGCATATATATGAATATGTATGTACATTTATGATTATGCATATATATGAATATGTATGTACATTTATGATTATGCATATATATGAATATGTATGTACATTTATGATTATGCATATATATGAATATGTATGTACATTTATGTTTATGCATATATATGAATATGTATGTACATTTATGTTTATGCATATATATGAATATGTATGTACATTTATGTTTATGCATATATATGAATATGTATGTACATTTATGTTTATGCATATATATGAATATGTATGTACATTTATGTTTATGCATATATATGAATATGTATGTACATTTATGTTTATGCATATATATGAATATGTATGTACATTTATGATTATGCATATATATGAATATGTATGTACATTTATGATTATGCATATATATGAATATGTATGTACATTTATGATTATGCATATATATGAATATGTATGTACATTTATGATTATGCATATATATGAATATGTATGTACATTTATGATTATGCATATATATGAATATGTATGTACATTTATGTTTATGCATATATATGAATATGTATGTACATTTATGATTATGCATATATATGAATATGTATGTACATTTATGTTTATGCATATATATGAATATGTATGTACATTTATGTTTATGCATATATATGAATATGTATGTACATTTATGTTTATGCATATATATGAATATGTATGTACATTTATGTTTATGCATATATATGAATATGTATGTACATTTATGTTTATGCATATATATGAATATGTATGTACATTTATGTTTATGCATATATATGAATATGTATGTACATTTATGTTTATGCATATATATGAATATGTATGTACATTTATGATTATGCATATATATGAATATGTATGTACATTTATGATTATGCATATATATGAATATGTATGTACATTTATGATTATGCATATATATGAATATGTATGTACATTTATGATTATGCATATATATGAATATGTATGTACATTTATGTTTATGCATATATATGAATATGTATGTACATTTATGTTTATGCATATATATGAATATGTATGTACATTTATGTTTATGCATATATATGAATATGTATGTACATTTATGTTTATGCATATATATGAATATGTATGTACATTTATGTTTATGCATATATATGAATATGTATGTACATTTATGTTTATGCATATATATGAATATGTATGTACATTTATGTTTATGCATATATATGAATATGTATGTACATTTATGTTTATGCATATATATGAATATGTATGTACATTTATGATTATGCATATATATGAATATGTATGTACATTTATGATTATGCATATATATGAATATGTATGTACATTTATGATTATGCATATATATGAATATGTATGTACATTTATGATTATGCATATATATGAATATGTATGTACATTTATGATTATGCATATATATGAATATGTATGTACATTTATGATTATGCATATATATGAATATGTATGTACATTTATGATTATGCATATATATGAATATGTATGTACATTTATGTTTATGCATATATATGAATATGTATGTACATTTATGATTATGCATATATATGAATATGTATGTACATTTATGTTTATGCATATATATGAATATGTATGTACATTTATGTTTATGCATATATATGAATATGTATGTACATTTATGTTTATGCATATATATGAATATGTATGTACATTTATGTTTATGCATATATATGAATATGTATGTACATTTATGATTATGCATATATATGAATATGTATGTACATTTATGATTATGCATATATATGAATATGTATGTACATTTATGATTATGCATATATATGAATATGTATGTACATTTATGATTATGCATATATATGAATATGTATGTACATTTATGATTATGCATATATATGAATATGTATGTACATTTATGATTATGCATATATATGAATATGTATGTACATTTATGATTATGCATATATATGAATATGTATGTACATTTATGATTATGCATATATATGAATATGTATGTACATTTATGATTATGCATATATATGAATATGTATGTACATTTATGATTATGCATATATATGAATATGTATGTACATTTATGATTATGCATATATATGAATATGTATGTACATTTATGATTATGCATATATATGAATATGTATGTACATTTATGATTATGCATATATATGAATATGTATGTACATTTATGATTATGCATATATATGAATATGTATGTACATTTATGATTATGCATATATATGAATATGTATGTACATTTATGATTATGCATATATATGAATATGTATGTACATTTATGATTATGCATATATATGAATATGTATGTACATTTATGATTATGCATATATATGAATATGTATGTACATTTATGATTATGCATATATATGAATATGTATGTACATTTATGATTATGCATATATATGAATATGTATGTACATTTATGATTATGCATATATATGAATATGTATGTACATTTATGATTATGCATATATATGAATATGTATGTACATTTATGATTATGCATATATATGAATATGTATGTACATTTATGATTATGCATATATATGAATATGTATGTACATTTATGATTATGCATATATATGAATATGTATGTACATTTATGATTATGCATATATATGAATATGTATGTACATTTATGATTATGCATATATATGAATATGTATGTACATTTATGATTATGCATATATATGAATATGTATGTACATTTATGATTATGCATATATATGAATATGTATGTACATTTATGATTATGCATATATATGAATATGTATGTACATTTATGATTATGCATATATATGAATATGTATGTACATTTATGATTATGCATATATATGAATATGTATGTACATTTATGTTTATGCATATACATGAATATGTATGTACATTTATGTTTATGCATATACATGAATATGTATGTACATTTATGTTTATGCATATACATGAATATGTATGTACATTTATGTTTATGCATATACATGAATATGTATGTACATTTATGTTTATGCATATACATGAATATGTATGTACATTTATGTTTATGCATATACATGAATATGTATGTACATTTATGTTTATGCATATACATGAATATGTATGTACATTTATGTTTATGCATATACATGAATATGTATGTACATTTATGTTTATGCATATACATGAATATGTATGTACATTTATGTTTATGCATATACATGAATATGTATGTACATTTATGTTTATGCATATACATGAATATGTATGTACATTTATGTTTATGCATATACATGAATATGTATGTACATTTATGTTTATGCATATACATGAATATGTATGTACATTTATGTTTATGCATATACATGAATATGTATGTACATTTATGTTTATGCATATACATGAATATGTATGTACATTTATGTTTATGCATATACATGAATATGTATGTACATTTATGTTTATGCATATACATGAATATGTATGTACATTTATGTTTATGCATATACATGAATATGTATGTACATTTATGTTTATGCATATACATGAATATGTATGTACATTTATGTTTATGCATATACATGAATATGTATGTACATTTATGTTTATGCATATACATGAATATGTATGTACATTTATGTTTATGCATATACATGAATATGTATGTACATTTATGTTTATGCATATACATGAATATGTATGTACATTTATGTTTATGCATATACATGAATATGTATGTACATTTATGTTTATGCATATACATGAATATGTATGTACATTTATGTTTATGCATATACATGAATATGTATGTACATTTATGTTTATGCATATACATGAATATGTATGTACATTTATGTTTATGCATATACATGAATATGTATGTACATTTATGTTTATGCATATACATGAATATGTATGTACATTTATGTTTATGCATATACATGAATATGTATGTACATTTATGTTTATGCATATACATGAATATGTATGTACATTTATGTTTATGCATATACATGAATATGTATGTACATTTATGTTTATGCATATACATGAATATGTATGTACATTTATGTTTATGCATATACATGAATATGTATGTACATTTATGTTTATGCATATACATGAATATGTATGTACATTTATGATTATGCATATATATGAATATGTATGTACATTTATGTTTATGCATATATATGAATATGTATGTACATTTATGTTTATGCATATATATGAATATGTATGTACATTTATGTTTATGCATATATATGAATATGTATGTACATTTATGATTATGCATATATATGAATATGTATGTACATTTATGTTTATGCATATATATGAATATGTATGTACATTTATGATTATGCATATATATGAATATGTATGTACATTTATGTTTATGCATATATATGAATATGTATGTACATTTATGTTTATGCATATATATGAATATGTATGTACATTTATGTTTATGCATATATATGAATATGTATGTACATTTATGATTATGCATATATATGAATATGTATGTACATTTATGATTATGCATATATATGAATATGTATGTACATTTATGATTATGCATATATATGAATATGTATGTACATTTATGATTATGCATATATATGAATATGTATGTACATTTATGATTATGCATATATATGAATATGTATGTACATTTATGTTTATGCATATATATGAATATGTATGTACATTTATGTTTATGCATATATATGAATATGTATGTACATTTATGTTTATGCATATATATGAATATGTATGTACATTTATGATTATGCATATATATGAATATGTATGTACATTTATGATTATGCATATATATGAATATGTATGTACATTTATGATTATGCATATATATGAATATGTATGTACATTTATGATTATGCATATATATGAATATGTATGTACATTTATGATTATGCATATATATGAATATGTATGTACATTTATGATTATGCATATATATGAATATGTATGTACATTTATGATTATGCATATATATGAATATGTATGTACATTTATGTTTATGCATATATATGAATATGTATGTACATTTATGTTTATGCATATATATGAATATGTATGTACATTTATGTTTATGCATATATATGAATATGTATGTACATTTATGTTTATGCATATATATGAATATGTATGTACATTTATGTTTATGCATATATATGAATATGTATGTACATTTATGTTTATGCATATATATGAATATGTATGTACATTTATGTTTATGCATATATATGAATATGTATGTACATTTATGTTTATGCATATATATGAATATGTATGTACATTTATGTTTATGCATATATATGAATATGTATGTACATTTATGTTTATGCATATATATGAATATGTATGTACATTTATGTTTATGCATATATATGAATATGTATGTACATTTATGATTATGCATATATATGAATATGTATGTACATTTATGTTTATGCATATATATGAATATGTATGTACATTTATGTTTATGCATATATATGAATATGTATGTACATTTATGTTTATGCATATATATGAATATGTATGTACATTTATGATTATGCATATATATGAATATGTATGTACATTTATGATTATGCATATATATGAATATGTATGTACATTTATGATTATGCATATATATGAATATGTATGTACATTTATGATTATGCATATATATGAATATGTATGTACATTTATGATTATGCATATATATGAATATGTATGTACATTTATGATTATGCATATATATGAATATGTATGTACATTTATGATTATGCATATATATGAATATGTATGTACATTTATGATTATGCATATATATGAATATGTATGTACATTTATGATTATGCATATATATGAATATGTATGTACATTTATGATTATGCATATATATGAATATGTATGTACATTTATGTTTATGTTCTGTTTTATATATCTGAGTTAGAAGAATATGTTTTACAAAGAGATCAGTGGAACCTTATAGTAATGCAAAATTTTATGTGATAAATTCGTAAATTAAAAATAGAATGTGCATATTTATATTTATCAGTATATAATTTTACTTTTATGCATTGACAAAAGCATTTCTTTCTTCTAAGTTTGGGATTTTTAATTGCAATTTATTTAAATAATACCATAAAGAAACAAATGTAACGCGTGCTTTGTAATATTCTAGTAATATTCTAATAATAAAATTGCGAGATAGTCTGTACAGACTGAAAGCATTTACTTTAAAAGGTCAAAAGAAAAAAACAATAACACTCATGATCAGCAGAAACAGTAAACCGCTGAAAGCATAACGTAAAGCACTCACTGAGCCATTTCCTCTGCTGAAAGCAGCCTATACAGTTGTGTGTGGTTTTTTCGTATCAAGAAAATAAAGTGATTTATATTTGAATTGTTAGAACGTTAAAATGCCAAGCGAGGTGATAACTTTGCAGCTTGGCCAATGTGGCAATCAAAGTATTACATGTTATTTTGTCTCATATAATATAAATCCTTTTCATACGTTTTATAATTTTTTGATACAAATGCTACAATATTTCCAAACACTTGCAAATATGAAAATAACGAATATCTTTATCGTCTTTTTTTTTACATTATGCCTCAATTTTACAAACTTAAAATTTCTCTTTTATTATAATTTGTATTAAAACCTATATATTTTCTTTCTTAGAATAAAATTTATATATTTTTATACATTTTTTTTATAGTTGGATTTGAGTTTTGGAAGAGATTATGCACAGAGCATGGAATCAACCCAGAAGGAATCTTGGAAGATTATGCAATAGAGGGAACGGATAGAAAGGATGTCTTTTTATCAAGCAGATGATGAGCATTACGTACCACGAGCTGTGTTATTAGATTTAGAGCCTAGGGTTATTCATACGATTATGAATTCTTCATATTCAAAGGTAATACGCATCTTATAATTTTTATATATTCTTTTTATATACCTATATAGTTATTTTATAATTGACATATAAAAATCAACATTTTTTAAATTGTTACAAGCTATACAATCCTGAAAATATCTATTTATCAAAACATGGGGGAGGCGCTGGAAATAACTGGGCATCTGGATACCATCAGGGTGAAAAATTACAGGAAGAAATCTTTGATATACTGGATAGAGAAGTTGATAACAGTGACAGCTTGGAAGTAATTATTTTTATTCTTTTACATTTTATCATTAATAATATATGATTTTAGTCTCATATCTATAATAAACATATGAAAAGATTAGTGTTAATTTCTTGTCATATAGAGTTATATACAGGTTTAAAATTTTTTAAATACTATTGAAGGGTTTTGTCTTATATAGGGTTTCGTTTTGTGCCATTCGATAGCGGGAGGTACAGGTTCTGGTTTGGGATCTTTCATGTTAGAATCTCTTGCGACAGATTTCCTAAGAAATTAATGCAGACATACAGTGTCTTTCCAAATCAAGATGAGATAAGGTAAATATGTACTGAAAAACAATTCGAATTTAACATTTCAATTATTCGTATTTAACAATCAAATTTTTATTATAGCGATGTTGTAGTACAGCCATATAATTCATTGCTAACATTAAAAAGGCTGACTCAATGTGCGGATTGTGTGGTGGTTTTAGATAATACTGCTTTGAATAGAATTGCTTCAGATAGATTACATATTCAGAATCCCAGCTTCACACATATTAATAAACTTGTTTCGACAATAATATCCGCCAGTACAGCCACTTTGAGATATCCTTCGTATATGAATAATGATTTAGTTGGTTTGATTGCACCGCTCATATCAACTCCTCACTTACATTTCCTAATGACTGGATACACTCCACTTACAACTGATCAAGAGGTAACTAAGAATCAGAATTCAGAATTTATCATCTCTTATGGTTGGCTTACAGCATGTTAAGTAAAAGTATTATTATGACAATGTTGCAGTTGAGTTTGAATGATAATAGGCTTCTTTAGAAAGTCAGCCATAAGAGACGGTAACTTTTGAATCTTGCTAATGATTATTTATATCCATTTATAAAATAGATAACATTTGTTAATAAGTACTCTGCGTTGATACCACTGCTTCGTACACATGTGTGTGTATGTGTGTATTGTATATTTAGTATATAATCTGTATTTATCAAAGTTCAATCTGATTTAAACTTTAAGGCTTGTTACATAATTGTCACGTAAAAGAAAAATTATCTTATATATTGCTAATTATGACTAAACTTTGTAATTATGATGTATTCATAAAAAGTATTGTTTAAAAACAGGAGCCATCTGTAAGGAAAACATCTGTTTTGGATGTAATGCGACGATTACTGCAACCAAAAAATATGATGGTTTCCACAGCATTAGATAGAAATGCATCTCATTGTTATATATCTATCTTAAATATAATTCAGGTAACATTCCTTAAAAATAATCTAAAGTTTAAGCTTGATCTATTCTTTTATGGAACTTTAAAATGATTTAAAATTATGATTATCTTGAAATTCACTTAAGAATCAGACATACAAGTTATAAAACACTTGGTACAAAAGATATAATATATTAAAAGATATAATTAAAAAATATATTTAATAATATATTTTAGGGTGAAGTAGATCCAACACAAGTGCATAAATCTTTACAAAGGATTAGAGAACGAAAACTTGCACAGTTTATTCCTTGGGGTCCAGCTAGTATACAAGTAGCTCTTTCAAAAAAATCTCCTTATATACAAAGTACACATCGCGTTTCTGGTTTGATGTTAGCTAATCATACTAATATATCGTCAGTGAGTATTTTATTCCCATCCAATATTACACAGCCATTAAAATTGATCACAATATGTGATTTGCAATATTGATTGAAACTTAATGCTGATAAACATAATATATATATATATATATATATATATATATATGTATATATTTTTTAGCTTTTTGACGGAGTCTTACAACAATATGACAAATTGCGTAAGCGAGAAGCGTTTTTGGAACAATTTCGTAAAGAAAAAATGTTTGAAGACAATCTTGACGAATTGGATAATTCGCGAGAAGTCGTAGAATATTTAGTGAAGGAGCATCAAGCTGCAACTCAACTCGATTATCTTAGTTGGAATCCAAGCAAAACAGATACATAAAATATCTAAGAAATACAAAATATAAGTGTGATCATAAATATAAAATTATATTATATTATATATATAATATTATATAAATATTATATAAAATATTATATATTAGAAGAAAAATATTTCTATTGCTTGTTTTCAAAATTAAATATTTTTTTTCTAAGATTATTCTACAATTTTAGAAAATATAATGCGAGTGATTAATTTTTTATAATTCCATTCTGATATTTCTGATTATTTTATATTAGAAAATATATTGTTACCTGAAATAAATATTTTATTTATTAAATATTACTCGAAATAAATATTTTATATTTAATAAATATATTTTCTAAAATTCAATATATATATGAATATGTAATATAAATTCCACGCGCATGCGCGAGAAATAGAATACACGATTTATTAAAATTATTATTGATTAATAATACGTAAAAAATAATATAATAATGTATTTTATATTTTATTTATAATATAAATATATATATCTATTATTTATTTTTATTATTTATATTTTTTTATTGTAATATATAATTTAATTAATTTTTATTTATGCAAGACCGTGATTACAATAAATTGTACAGAAAACAGAAAAATATACATTTAATAATAATAAAACATCATTAATTCTACTAATTTCTTACTAATTCTATTTTTCATTTAATGGCTTGTCGATTAGCGATTTTTATTTATTTATTTGATTTATAATCTCAGGACTCTTGCGCTTATTCAGTGGCAGAATCTGCGAGAAAAATCAGTTTTCATATATTTTTGTTATTAATTTACAGATAATTATTAATGCAATTAACGTGCAATAATACGAGTCTTTTAATATCTTCGATAATTCATCTAAATTAATAGATTATATTTTGCGAAGAGATTTAACGAGCAATAATATATGTCTTATTGCGCTCGAAAAATCGTCTGAGTTAATAGGGGAACATATTTTGCAAAGAGGTATAGTGTAGCAATATGTGTCTTTTCAGGTCCGAAAAATCATCTGAGTTAATAGGAATACATATTATGCAAAGAGGTAGATCGAAGTAACGTCGGTAATAAAAGTTGCTAATTTATCGATAACGTCGATAATTTACCAACAACGTCGATAATTTACCAACCTTCATTACCGATGTTACTTCGAACAACCTCTTTGCATAACATGTATTCCTATTAACTCAGACGATTTTTCGGACATATTAAAAGACATTTATTGCCGCACTATCGACACTACCTCTTTGCAAATTATATTCTCCTATTAACGCGGATGATTTTTCGAATATATTTATTGCTGCACTATCGACACTACCTCTTTGCAAATTATATTCCCCTATTAACTCAGACGATTTTTCGGACATAAATGACACACATATTACTGCAGAGATAGTGCAGTCTGTTCTATAGTTATACATATATATTTTTTTTTTTTACATTATTACTTTATATTATTTGTTATATATTTTTACATTATTATTATTTTATATATTTTATGCATTATTTAAACAGATAAAAATAAGAATAATAATTAAAATAATTAAAAAATAATGTAAAGAATAATTATATTATTTTTTTTCGAAAAAGTAAAAGTTTGCGCAATTAAGTTATAGAACATTCTATATATAATTATAAAGTTTTTAACAAGATGATCTTGGAAATAATATGATTGATATGCTTAAAATAATCTAAATACAAATGCAATAAAAATATAAATCAAGGTTAAAGAAATTTTTAAACGACCAACTGGCTAGTGATAATGCGTTTATTTATCGTAAAAATATAAATGTGTACATAAATGTATATATATATATAAATGCGTACATAAATATATATATATATATATATATATATATATAAATGTGTACATAAATGTATTTATATATATAAATGTGTACATAAATTAAAAAGTTAAATGTAAAACGGTGACATAAAATAATGTAGTAAATGTAAGTAGTATAGGTCAATAAAAGTAGTATAAATCAATAAAATATTAAAAGTTAATATTTATAATAATAAATAATAAGCAAAATTAATTAATTTGAAACATTATAATTAAGGGATTAAATGCAAAACAGTGATATAAAATAATGATGTAATCAATATAAGTGGAATAGGTCAATGAAAGTAGTGTAGATCAATGAAAGTAACATAAATTAATAAAAACACTATCAATCAATACATATAACAATAAATAATAAGCAATATTAATTAATTTTGACATCATAAATTAAAAAGTTAAATGCAAAATGGTGACATAAAATAATGTAATAAATGTAAGTAGTATAGGTCAATAAAAAGAGTATAAATCGATAAAATATGACAAGTTAAAATTTATAATAATAAATAATAAGCAATATTAATTAATTTGGACATCATGATTAAAGGGTTAAATGCGAAACAGTGATATAAAATAATGATGTAATAAATATACATATATATACGCGAAAAGATATAGCAGCGTTAAATTAATCATTTATGAGATATTGACGCTAAATTGAGAATAAAATAGTCCATTGATTTTAAAATGGAATCGCGCATAATTCTGTATTCGCAAGCTACCTTAAAGTTGCCTCTTTTTTGCGATGTTGATTAGCTGCCTCAATTTGCATTGTAAATTATATTCATAACATCGAGAGGCTGTCATTGTGAGGGTTAGCAGTTTGACAGTTTGTCCAAAATAAAATAAAATAAAATAAAATAATAATATGTTTTAATACTTTAAATTCGATTAATATTTTTGACAGTTATTAGCTGATTTCTGCGTCAAAAAATATTAATCGCGGATAAAGTATATATACATATATTATAACTATATATTATAACATATAATTTTATTTACAATACATTATTATAATTAAAATAATAATATATTTTAAGTAATATAATATGTTATAATACTTTATCCGCGATTAATATTATTGACAGAAATCAACTGATAACTATCAAAAATATTAATCGAGTTAAAGTATTATAACATATTATTTAAAACATTATTTTATTTTATTTTATTTTGGACAAACTGTCAAACACACTGCTAACTCTCGCGATGACAGCTGCTCGATGCTATGAATATAATGCAGTAAATGCACAACGCGAATCGAGACAGTCAATTAGTATCGCAGAAAAGCGACAACAATGTCAATAACATGCTTTTTTTTAGAAAGGGATATCTGGCGCTTTATTTTGTATTTTTCATTTTTGTCTCGACCAGAGAGTCGGCACTAATAAGTATATCTTCGGGTAAGTATCTCTATAAATTATAATTAGGATTCATCAACAGGATGATGGACTGCAACATTACAAACTATACATATATTATATTTTTTTCCTTTAGATGGATTTTATTGCGGGAAGGTCTATTTACAGAGAAGTTTGTCTAATTGTTTCTATATAGATATATTGGTAAATTAAATACGTTTGCGCGTAATTATATAAATTATTTTCTTTCTCTCTTTCGCAATACTGTATTTATATAAAAAATGACTAAAACGAAGACTCGGCGAACGCAAGATTAACATATGTATATATGTAATACGTTATACACATTATATACAACTTTCGCGTATAATTACAGACTTAGTCGCTAGAGTACAGTTCCAATTAATATTTATTTATAAGGAAATTCTCTACTCTCTTCTCTTTCATCGGTGTATGTAATACGTAATTCTAGATTATAAAGAATAAATCAACGTCCTCTTTCGCAATTTATCTCTGCTAAATTTTTTTTGAAGGGGAAGAGGACAGCGTTACATAATATTCTTTAAATAAATAATTAAATGCGCGTAACGGAGTAACATTTGGTGAGAACCTTTTCTTTTTATACAACAGAAGCTCTTTATATTCCTCAAAATCTCTCTGTACGATGATTAACATTTATATTTCTGTTTCACTCTCCTCTAATTCCCGGTTGGAAGAATAATTTTGTTCGTTTTTGTTCTACTTGTATCGCTACGGCTTTTTAGTTAACAACTATTACTGATATATATCGGCAATTCGTATCTTCAAACACCTTCGTCGGCTAACAAAATTATCGGAATCCATTTTATTAGATATTAAGTGAATATCTCTTTGAATTTACAATATATATATGTCAAGAAATTTTATTAAATATATTTATTTATGTTTATGTATATATATATTTCTCTCTTTTTTTATCCATCTTATGTAATTTACGAATTTGCCTCTCAAAATATTTTGTATATCTTTCTGCATGCAAAACGTAATATACGTATTGTTGTCAATCGCCATCAGATTCTTAATTGGAAATAATGATAAGCGTACATGTGCATGCTTAATCTTCTATGTCCTTTGGATTATCGGATTAACATATTTTTTTCTTGAAACCAACATATTTTACTGAAAATACTTTTTGACATTAAAATTTACTGTATCATAAAATCAATTTTAAAGAAAATCATTTTTTTGGGTAATTTTTTAATTAAATAAAAATCAAATAATAATATAGAATAGATTAGGAATCTTTATGTACAGTAAAATTCTGAAAATTATATTATATTAATTTATATTTTATTATATTAATTTAAATTAATATTATATCATTTTAAAACCGAATAAATCCGAGGGATAGAAGATTAAGGAATAAATATATATTACTGTCTCTCTACACGTTTGCTATGCAGATTTCAAAGTTCAAAATATGCGAGAATCGAAGATTTTGGAACTCAAGCATCGGTACGTAGAGGCAAACCATGTAATATGGTCAATGTGTACAGGTACATTTTATCGCTGTATCAATTGTCCTAGCACTTACACGTGTATTACATACATGTCTGCGCAAAGGGACTTTTCGAAGATTTTTGCTAATATGGGTGTACGATACTCTTTTCGCAAAGTGGACGCAACGATTCATTAATATAAATTAACAGTCGCATATCTCTGTATTTCGTTTCCTGAATCTGTTTAAAAATAACGAGCTTCCCTTTTTTTAAATCTTTTATATTAATTTATTAAAACGTAAGATAAATCTTATCTTGTTTGAAATAATCGTCTTGAAAAATAAATAATAAAAGTGCGAATTATTCATGCGTTTTATTTATTTGACAATCATATAAAATTATACTGAAATATAGAGATATCTCTTCTATTGCGTCTTACACCCATACTTACTATAAATTTTTACTATTCTCTTGTGAAAATTATAGAATAAAATTTCATTTTAAATCGTTAGCAGAACATGGATATGTTAAATCTACACAAAGTGCATGTGTGTGTATGTGTATGTGTGTATGGCTTTTTAGTTGACATAATTGTTTTCTAATACTTGGTCTGTGTCAGAGAATTAAAGACTCTCTAATTATGTCTTCTATCTTTTTTTTTCTTCGCTCTAAAATTTATTCTTTTTTCTAGATTTGTAAGATGTATATCTATTCTGATGTCGCCGATGTAGCTATCCTTTTTTTCCTCCCGTGTGATTCGTTCGATACGATACTCCGAATAAAATTATTGTCTTTACAATAATACAAAAATTCACATCAGGTAACATTGCAGTTACTATTTACTGTTATTTTTATCAAAATATCTTTTAAATATGTATTTCTCCGGAAAAAAGCAGAATAATCTCGCGCAAATAAAATCGTCCATACAGAGTTAAAATAATATCTATCCCTTCAAATCTGACATTCTAAATTTTTTAATAACAACCTTCTCAGATAACTTTTCAGCTGAATTACATCTGCATCAAATAAAGATAATAATTCTCCGCATTTCTTTTTTTCGATATATATCACAATCTTCCTCCTTCTTTTAGACATCGTAAAAAAAATGTATATCGGAAATTCGCTTATCGCAAAAAGCAGATTTATACTTCGTACACTAAGATCGCTCGAATAATTCTTACAATATTAATAAAGCGGAGATTGTCAGCTAAATAAATGTTGAAATTACGTGATTTCACGGATATTATCAAATATATATGGGGAAGACAATTGTATGTTTCTATTTACCTCTGTTTATAATGAGTATCGTGTAGATTTGACGTAGAATTTGATCGAACGTGGAATAAATCGACAATTGATATAAGAGCGATTGACAGAAATATCAGCAGATTCTTTCGATCAATTGCGCGATGCAAATTAAAAATTCCGCAAAGTCAAATTGCGAACTTAAATATATATATGCGTGATATATTCTAATATTTTAAAAATGTTATCGCTTTGACTTATATAAGGACTTATATAAGCGCGAAAATTCAAGCGAAAACAATAAGACACCGATTCATAACTTTGCTAGGGTATATTTTGAATTTTTTTTTCCGATAATATATAGTACTTTCTTCAATAATCTATTCTCTATGTACAGAGAAAAAAGATCCATATAAAACATTAAAATAGTTCAACACTCCGCACAGATATAATTTCGTGAGTTTCGCTTTGACGATTCTTTACAAGTTCGATTTACGTCTTTCTCTCACCAAAGAATTGTAAATTAAAGATTCTGACTCAAGGCAAAATCTCGACGATATAAACGGAAAAGTGCCAGATACTATATAAATATATATACATATCAGTCTGAAGCAAATAAAATACATGTTTTTTCACGCGACCAAGATTTTCAAGAGCTTCTGATCTTCTTATGTCATAGTGTGACTGCAATAATGAATAATTTGACTATAATGTGTGTCAACAGATAAGCTCGCGAATTAATTACGCTTCCTCGCGATAAATATCTTACGAATTATAAACTAAAAAAAAAAATGTATATCGTCATTATGCATCAATTATAGTCAATATAACGAAACGATATATCTTCACTAATTAATAAAAATTGGTCAAATATTCCAAATTAAAAAAAGGGAATGTTTTTTGGTTCAATCATTATCGATCTATAGACAGATCGATCGGATTTCAACAAATGTCCCAGGATATAAGTTGTACATTTAATTAAAGCGAAATCTCTCTCGTTAAATACTCAGTTTGCAAATATCGACTGCGCAAAAACATAAAACGCGGTCGACAATTCTTCTCGCCTAATAAATCCTATATGTAATCCAGCACTCTTCCTCCTCAAGGATTATAGAAAGTCTACTGTAAACGAGAAAATACATTTTCTCCCAGTCTTGAAACCGATCACATGAAAGTTATATCGCGCTCGTCGCTTCACAGATATATACTATATAATATCGTCATTGACGATATATGCAATATATATTGATAACAAAAATGCTGAATATAAAAGAAACTGCTGCGGACAAATATATGCGCTCTCGTGATCTCTGATGCGAATTATATATGCGACTGATTTATATAAAGAGAACGATCGGAAAAATTGCATTAAAAAAATTATTTTAATTCCTCTCATCTGATTTTGTTCGCGTGACTGCTTCTTTTTTTCCCATCACATATATCACAGTGGCGCTTCATCAGAGAGCACTGTATGACTCGATAAAAGAAGCGTTTACTTCGTAAAGCGAAAGAACGGATATCGGGGATTATTGTTGCGCGCAAACCAAGGCTGATGATCATGAGTTTATTACAGTCGCGATCGATATATCGTGCAAACGAAACGATTCAAACTTAGCAATGTATTGTATATATCTCAAGATAGATATATATTCGCTATCGATGACAATTGTCGTGCAATTTATATATATATTTCAATATCGCCGAAAAATTAGAGACACCGCGAGACGAACGCAATGTCTGAATAAAGCTAAATCTCTCTCTCGAAGTTGTGATCCCATGCCTAACGAAATGAAGCTCGAATAGCATAATTTTTCGTGCGTACGCAAGAATGACACACTGTGTACAAGTGAATTTTTGTACTGCTTATACATTGTGTGTACATATAATATATGTGTACACGATATATTATATATAATTCACATAGTGGAATTCATTTCTACGCGAATCTTTCGAGAACGTTTTTTTTTTACGGGGCGTTATACATCGATTAGCTACTTTCCTTCTATGTCGTTGCCGTTGTTTCTACGATCTATCGTCTTTGGAAGAAAATACACGTAGCGTCCCACTTCTACCAGATCGAATTTGAGTGCCAGATTCGTTAATTAATTAATTCAGAACTATTTTTTTCCTTAACAAAAACTTTTGTTTGGAATACTGATGCAGTTAGAAATAGCGAAAAATAAAAAGAAATATTAATTTAAGTAAAACTGAATAAAAACATCGTTCATTCAATTTTGTATTTATATGCAGAAATGTGTAGATGTCGAGAAAATGGAAAGATTGTAAAAAATGACACGCACTTTTATCAAATGCGTCAAAAGATCCGGCCACCGGAAATTCGAATCTCGTGAAAGTGAGACAACAAAGATATATTAAGCTGTAATCTCGATTAATGTCACACAGATTCCGTCAAAGTTACATGGAAATTCCATCGGATATTGTATCTGAATGCAGCGCTTTAACCTTCGAAAACTTTACGCGACCTTCTCTGTGTGTAAGAATATAAATATTGTCACGTCTAGAGAGAGAATAATCTCCCGCACTCGTCGAAAATACAAAACGCATTAACCTCTTATCCTATTAAACGCTATTACGATCAAAACGGTTCTCGAAGGCTAAGAGCTAGAATTAGAATATAGCGCGATTCTAGAAAAAAAAAAAAAAGATAAAATCCGAAACTGTACCATTTTGTACAGCGTTGCAAGAACTTCGTTGCCTTTAAAACACGCTGCGCAACAATACTCTTGCATTATATGTTCTAGCTAATTTAGCTATATATATTATAACGTCGGAAACACGGAATAATCTTCACATTAGTTTTACAGCTCCCCTTTCCGAGGCTTTAATTTCATCATAAATCTCTTTTCGTAATTGTACATAGTTTATATAAGAGCGTAATTTACACATGTATAGCTATATAAACTAGGAAATCGCCTTTTACAAGCAGTACGGCTTTTATTGGCTTCATTTAATCAGGCATAAGGATATACATACATATTCTCTCTTTTTTAAGTTTCGTGTCTTTCTGTTAAACTCAATATCTTCCCCTATTGCAGTGCGCATCTATTAAAAGAACTGTCCAAGTTCTAAACGCCTCTCGTTAAAAAAGTTACCGCGAGTAATTATCAGTTTACGCGATATCAACTACTATCGGAGAGACGGCGATAATCCATCGCAGCAGCGTTGGAATTGCACATTGCAAAGTAGTGAAAATAATTAATTGTAAAGCTTTTACCTCTCTGCATATACTTTAATCTCACCGCTCTCTCGTAGTCGTTCCACGTGCAGTTCAATCACAAATCGTCAAGAGACGATGATGCAGCGTGTGACCGCGTGCTAGCGATTTGAAAATTCATATTTAATAGCTGGCTTCGTGTCCAGCGAGTATGTAGAGATCCGCCCCTTCCGATTCAGTCAGCGTACCACTGTGAACCAGGTGACTCTCCAACATCACAACCCTGTTTAACACATAATTAATCTTACTTTCTTTTTAATTACGAATATTAATCTTATTTATATCTAATTATGAATATGAATAATAAATTCTATAGATATACAGCATTCTAGTTTAAAATATTTTTTTATATATGAAATATCTCTAAAAGAGAAAAATTATTATTACCAAATCAATTTTGATATTATGAGTTAACATATATCAATACCAAGCAATGTAGAAACTTAATGAAATATCTCAAGTTTATTTTAGATCACAATTAAAGTTCCAATAAAAAAGAGATTTAGAAAAATCTCATTAATGATTCTTTTTTAATTATTCTCTTCCAAACTCTTCTATTGCGTTAATATGCATCATCTCCTCAAGTCTTTTAAAACATTTAATACATACTTGTCTGAGCCTAGTAGCCTGTAAGTCCTGCTCGGATCACTAATCTCTTGAGTAACTTCGCCATTCTTGAAACTTCTACCTTGCATACCATGTTTGTGGAACGCCAATACACTATCTGGTAGACAAACTGAAAATAAACGACACATTGTTTTATTCACAAAGACTATGATATAGATTGCGAATGAACAAAGTGTTTTGTGTGCTTACTGATAGATTCAATCTGGAAATTAAACTGCAGCTCTGACAGCTGTTTCTTGCTAACTCGGGGTTTCCCCTGTAAAGTCACCATCTTCACCACGTCTAAAAATACGAACATTTAATTTATAATACATTATTGTATACGTGATAGTAAAATAACTTCTAGTAATACTCACTATCGTAACAAACGAGTATTGCATCTTTCTCGAATTGTGTGACATTAATAACGTTCAAATTCTCTCTTCTTGGTATCACAGTTGCTGAAACAGTATTCTTATTTAAAAAAGGATAATGATTCTTCCAAATATAATGATTTTAAGAAATTATCAGATTTTTAAAAATAAAGAGAAAATCAATTACAAAGCTTTTTGTAAAAAAAAAAATAAATAAAAAATGAGATCAATAGGGGTTATAATTCTTTGTAAACAAATAAAATTTGTCAGACATGTATGACATAAGAATACCTGAACCATCCATATCTTCTAATTCGTCACTGTGGAACCAACTCGCTCCTGAGTTCATATTAATCAAATCCAATTTCAATTTATTTTGCTGATATGGCTGCTTAACCGATACACATACCATTGGATATTCCATCTCAGGTGTGATAACCATTTTAAAGACGTTTAGAGGCGACGGTAAAACGCAGTCGAAATGCTTCAGAAGCATAAATTTATTCAATGGATCGTACCATTGCATTAGGAATATACCAGCCGGCATCGCGCCGCACAGATATTTGTACCTGTATGTTTAAAAAGATAGATTATTATATTTGTTGAATTTTATTTAACTGACAAGCTTAGAAATATAATGGATTATTGCGTATCTGATTTTTTCTTTACATGTAAAGACTAATATACTTTATTTCCCTTCCTATTTCATCAAAGAGTTTTACTTTGTATATTTTACAGAAAACGTATGATAATTACAAAGTTTTCACTCACCCATTATATGGATTCCTCCCAACGCAGCATTTGGTACATCCCTTTGTGTCCGGCACCTTTGTAGTGAGGGCGAATTTCCTAGGGACTAATCTCTCTGGTATTTTATTCATGTGCAACGAAAACCTATGAGTCTGTTTACTTAGCATTGCTAATAAGTCGTGCCTATACAACTGAGGCGTCTTTCCTACAATACATATCAATAATATTATTCAGAAGAATGAATCGATCATGCAGCAGCATCAACGATAACAATTTCAAGGTGCGCTTACCGGAAAGGGACATGAGAACATCTTTAATAACGTACATCCAGATAGTACGTCTCGGATATAACTGGTCTATCGCAGTTTCATGGAGCTCGTTCAAGTTCAAATTGTAAATCCCTTCCTCTGCCGCGATCAACAAGTGCTGATCCCTCGTATCCGGATGAATCCAACTCGCGGTACAGTGTATTCTCAGCGGACAGCCATTGAATACCTATTGAAATTTGCAACAGAAATAAAATAAATAAGATTTTATACGTTATCGAGAAATAATGCAGTAAAAGAAATACTTTCACGTAATAAAATTTTTGTAAATAATAATAATAATACAACAGGAAATAAAAGTTCATTATGAAATCAAATGAAAGCTAATTATGAAACCAAAAATATTAAATAAAATAATTTGCTAACCCCCCCAACCCCCATTACCGACGTCAGGAGACGCTAGTGTGAATAGGTATATATGTATATGAATGTGTATGTACATTTATGTTTATGCATATACATGAATATGTATGTACATTTATGATTATGCATATACATGAATATGTATGTACATTTATGATTATGCATATACATGAATATGTATGTACATTTATGATTATGCATATACATGAATATGTATGTACATTTATGTTTATGCATATACATGAATATGTATGTACATTTATGTTTATGCATATACATGAATATGTATGTACATTTATGTTTATGCATATACATGAATATGTATGTACATTTATGTTTATGCATATACATGAATATGTATGTACATTTATGTTTATGCATATACATGAATATGTATGTACATTTATGTTTATGCATATACATGAATATGTATGTACATTTATGTTTATGCATATACATGAATATGTATGTACATTTATGTTTATGCATATACATGAATATGTATGTACATTTATGTTTATGCATATACATGAATATGTATGTACATTTATGTTTATGCATATACATGAATATGTATGTACATTTATGTTTATGCATATACATGAATATGTATGTACATTTATGTTTATGCATATACATGAATATGTATGTACATTTATGTTTATGCATATACATGAATATGTATGTACATTTATGTTTATGCATATACATGAATATGTATGTACATTTATGTTTATGCATATACATGAATATGTATGTACATTTATGTTTATGCATATACATGAATATGTATGTACATTTATGTTTATGCATATACATGAATATGTATGTACATTTATGTTTATGCATATACATGAATATGTATGTACATTTATGTTTATGCATATACATGAATATGTATGTACATTTATGTTTATGCATATACATGAATATGTATGTACATTTATGTTTATGCATATACATGAATATGTATGTACATTTATGTTTATGCATATACATGAATATGTATGTACATTTATGTTTATGCATATACATGAATATGTATGTACATTTATGTTTATGCATATACATGAATATGTATGTACATTTATGTTTATGCATATACATGAATATGTATGTACATTTATGTTTATGCATATACATGAATATGTATGTACATTTATGTTTATGCATATACATGAATATGTATGTACATTTATGTTTATGCATATACATGAATATGTATGTACATTTATGTTTATGCATATACATGAATATGTATGTACATTTATGTTTATGCATATACATGAATATGTATGTACATTTATGTTTATGCATATACATGAATATGTATGTACATTTATGTTTATGCATATACATGAATATGTATGTACATTTATGTTTATGCATATACATGAATATGTATGTACATTTATGATTATGCATATACATGAATATGTATGTACATTTATGATTATGCATATACATGAATATGTATGTACATTTATGATTATGCATATACATGAATATGTATGTACATTTATGATTATGCATATACATGAATATGTATGTACATTTATGATTATGCATATACATGAATATGTATGTACATTTATGTTTATGCATATACATGAATATGTATGTACATTTATGTTTATGCATATACATGAATATGTATGTACATTTATGTTTATGCATATACATGAATATGTATGTACATTTATGATTATGCATATACATGAATATGTATGTACATTTATGATTATGCATATACATGAATATGTATGTACATTTATGATTATGCATATACATGAATATGTATGTACATTTATGATTATGCATATACATGAATATGTATGTACATTTATGATTATGCATATACATGAATATGTATGTACATTTATGATTATGCATATACATGAATATGTATGTACATTTATGATTATGCATATACATGAATATGTATGTACATTTATGATTATGCATATACATGAATATGTATGTACATTTATGATTATGCATATACATGAATATGTATGTACATTTATGATTATGCATATACATGAATATGTATGTACATTTATGATTATGCATATACATGAATATGTATGTACATTTATGATTATGCATATACATGAATATGTATGTACATTTATGATTATGCATATACATGAATATGTATGTACATTTATGATTATGCATATACATGAATATGTATGTACATTTATGATTATGCATATACATGAATATGTATGTACATTTATGATTATGCATATACATGAATATGTATGTACATTTATGATTATGCATATACATGAATATGTATGTACATTTATGATTATGCATATACATGAATATGTATGTACATTTATGATTATGCATATACATGAATATGTATGTACATTTATGATTATGCATATACATGAATATGTATGTACATTTATGATTATGCATATACATGAATATGTATGTACATTTATGATTATGCATATACATGAATATGTATGTACATTTATGATTATGCATATACATGAATATGTATGTACATTTATGATTATGCATATACATGAATATGTATGTACATTTATGATTATGCATATACATGAATATGTATGTACATTTATGATTATGCATATACATGAATATGTATGTACATTTATGTTTATGCATATACATGAATATGTATGTACATTTATGTTTATGCATATACATGAATATGTATGTACATTTATGATTATGCATATATATATAAATATGTATGAATATATATATAAATATATATAATTAATATATTATATATTAATATATATTAATATATTAATATATTATTATTATATTTATATTTTATTTATATATATACATATATATATATATACATATATATATAATATATATATAAATATGTATTATATATAAATTAAAAGAAACAGTTTTGCTGAATTCGTTTAAAAAATATAAGTAAAGAAAAACAAACATTAAAGAGCTATCGACGTCGTTGATCCTGAAATAAAAGCTAATCATGAAACCAAAAATTTTAAATAAAATAATTTTGCAACCCCCCCTCCCCCCCATTATCGACGTCAGGATCCGCTAGTGTATAAGTATATAATAAATTATTTTATTTATTACTGATTATTATATTATTTAGATATTACATATTTTATTACGTGAAAATTTCTTTGTGCATTCTTTTACACGCACATAAGAAAATCAAATAAACTCTTTTGTAAGCTGACCTTTGAGAAACACGCTCCCATATGCACTTTCGGCGTGGGAGGTAATCCATTACTAATAGGTCTTGGTGGCGTGTGCCTTTTTCGATCCCTCCTCCTCGGAGGAACGGGCGGTGTATCCGAAAGTAAATCGGGACTCATGCTTTCCCTATCTCTATCGACTGCTATTTCATTGCTGTCACCTAAAAAAAATTAAGATTGTCTAAAATTTGATTGAATAAACTATATATTAATATCGATAATTTCTCAAGATATAACGTTTTTTTCCAATAAAAAAGATAAATAATTAATATATTATGTGTATATTGTATTTATATATAATATTTATATATATAGTATTTATATATAATATATATTATATATTATATATAATAAATATTATAATATTTATATATTATTATTATATATTATTAATACATTAATATTAATATTATTATACAATTTATATTTAATATTTTATATATTATATTTAATATTGTATACAATATTTATATATAATATTTATATTATCTCTCTGAAGCACTAAACTCATGACGCTCTTACCATTTGACTGCGCAGATTCGTCCCTAGGTCCGCTATCCGACAATGATCGTTGACGTTGACCATTCACGGTTGTTAGGGACTGAGAATTGTTAACGAGACCGTACAATTCGTCCACAGAGCTGTGACGTCGAGGACTTGCCTGAGACCCTGTGCGAAAAAATTTACTCTTTATTATCTGAACGCGCTAGTGTGAATTAAAAGGAAACAGTTTAACTAGATCATACGCGACGAAGTGTTTTTTTTCTCATCAATCTCCAGTGTAAATCACTTACCGGACACGTTGTAATAGGGGCAATGGACCTCGCAATCGTTCGATGATTCCCCGAGTGGGAGAGTGGCTCTAAAAAAGAAAGTGCAAAAATGCAAACATTATGATTTTATTCTCCTCAAACGCTTTTATTTTATTATGAAGGAGGAAACATACATGTTTGTTAATAGAGACCAAATAACATACAAAAAAATAATTTAAAAAAATAAAGCATATATTAATCGTAAATTATAAAATTAATAATTAGAAGATTGTGTATTTCTCTGAAATATACGTGACTTAATAGATCTTCGAATAAAATGTGATGCAAAAAAAACAAGTTAGACATGTGAAAGCTGCATATTTCAATCAGATTTTAGTAAGTCACAAGGCAATCGTGTTATCAAAGAGTGTTAACAAGATCAATCGTGAGGCCTATTCTGGTGTTACGTAATATACATAGAATGAATTTTTTTGCCAAATATTGTGAATTGAACAAACCGTAGGCAAAAACAGCCATGAGATATTCTCCACGTATAATAAAAATCACAGCTTTTCTTCCTCTTTCTCTCACATCGATATCATTTATAAAAAAAATTAAATCATTCATAAAGTATGTTAAATTAAATATTTAAAAATACAGATATTATTACAGTAAAATACATATCTAGAGTTATATTAATATGTTTTTCGACGTGTAAAAATACATAGAATCAAATAAATATTTGATAACTTTCACGATAATGAATCAACTAAAGAAATATATGTGTGTGGAAATAAAAAAATTATTTACTGTAATTTATTTTATCTACTTACTGCAGGGAATATAGCTGATCGCAATGCCCATCGACCATCGACATTGCATTCCCCCTGCACACATGAAACTATGGGTCACATACTATAAAAATTAATAAACTCGTTTCTCGATACTGCCCAAAATATTCTGCGCTTTAGAATCTTGTAAACAATATATACGTAATTGCGAAAATATAAGATGTTTGATAAAGCGATAATACTGTTTCTCCTTTTTAGATACATTGTACGTTTACATTGAAAATTGTTAATTTTAATAATTATTATTACTATAAATATGCTTTAATGTGCACATCTCTTTCTTTTTTAAATATCATAATTTTTTATATTTTATTCATAATATATATCTTTTAAAGAAAAGAGTTCATAGAAATTTCCATTTCCTACAATCACACACAATTTTCATAAATCTCGTTTCAAATCTTTAGTATGAGATACTCTTATGAGTAATCTTATATTATTATACAGTTCGATAAAAAAACATAAGAAAGAGAGTAATTATTTTCTGCAGTTTTTTTTAACTATTAGATTGTAACAAAACTTTTCCAACACATATGTAGCTATAACACAGCAATTTTGATCATAAAAATTTCTCAAAATTGCAAATGATAGAGCAATTTGAAGGCAAGTATCAAAATTTATAGCGTAAAAAAAAACTACAAAAAATCTTCTTTCTTATGTTCAAAAATTATTTTTTTATGTAACAATGTTATAGAATCGAAAGAGGCAATCTTATATGATATGTGTATGATAAATGTATGATAAAACGTATTGAAACTGTAACTGCATATAAATTAACAATTCTCTTTCTCTTCGTATTATAGATACAGAAACTTCCCCACCATCATGGCTGATACATTTTAGAAACAACTTTAATGTGTCAAGATGATTGAAAAAACTAACATGCAACAAATAACATCAAATGCATAACACAGGAAGAAAGCATAATTCTACATCTATCTAAAATTGTGTTTGTACACTGACAATGAGAGAAAATTGTGTGTATTTGTCACTGTAATTGCACGATAAAATAATTATAATTCAGATTTCTATTTTTATAATTATTACTACTATAAAGTTAATAATATAATAATCTTATTTATATAGAATAATAATCTTGTATATAGTTGGCATCAAAAATAATTATAAATTATGATAAATGATAACTGTTTTTTCTCTCAGTGTAATATCAATATTATTTTAATCACGCTGCGGATGTTGATTAAATTTGTGATAATTAATTGTGTTTTCTAGAAACTTATAATATATCATTTTAATCACTTTTTCTTAGTTATATTTAAAAAATATATTATTTATATTAATAATATATATATATATATATATAAATATAAATATATATTTGTTTTTTAGAGATCTCTTTTATAATTTTTTTTTTAAGTATATTTAGCTAAACTAATTTTCTTTAGGATAATTTAAAATTTATACATGTAATTTGTACGTAATTTCAAAGGAGTCTTTTGAGACTAACACGAAACCGAAGACAAAATGCGCGTTAATTCGAATTATGTTAATGTTTGCAATAAAAGAAGAAGATATCGAAAGAACATAAGCGTATTAATTGTCCGAGTAATGCAATTTACAAGAATTATTACGCAGTTATTAGGATACATAAGTGCAAGGTGCAAGGTGCAAGGGAAAAGGGTTACCTGCCAATACCTTAGCAACAACTCCTCATCAATGTACTGCAATAGACTCCTGTTGGGAGAAATTATTAAAATTACAAACTGATCAGAAAAATCAAAAAATATATTAAAAGAAAATATAATTGGAAATGTGGATTACAAAACAAAATTTAGGGCGTGATGTGCTACGGGAAAAAGGACTAATAGTGAGAGGATATAAGTATTATTTTTTTAAAGCCGAATATATTACGTTAAGTTGTTAAGATGTATT
Organism: Prenolepis imparis; assembly: GCF_030444845.1. Taxonomy (NCBI): domain Eukaryota; kingdom Metazoa; phylum Arthropoda; class Insecta; order Hymenoptera; family Formicidae; genus Prenolepis; species Prenolepis imparis. The sequence continues at coordinate 22,496,468 of NW_028141159.1, read as the reverse complement.
GAAAATACTCGGGCAATCTCTAATTTTCGTACGAATAAAACGGCATTTTTAAAAAGTCTTTTCTTATCAGACATTTTCTCTAAATATTTATGAAGAAATGCATAATTTTAGTTTTTAGAATAACTAATTCTAATAGATGAAACCGCGATATCTTGGTGTATGTACAAATATATCTCAAATAGTGATCGTACTTACTTTAATAAAATGCATGTGTACGATATATCAGCAATTCTTCGACAAATTTACTAATCAATCATGCATACAAGCAATCGTATCTATCGCCTAACATGCAAAAAGTGGTGTACTGTAATTTCGTATACACACAATACATTATTAAATGTCTGTCCCGTTGAAATGTACCTGTATAATTGTCTTTTATTATATAAAAAAGAGTTTGATACCTGGTTAAAAAGCATTGTTAACTCTATCCGAATAATTCTTACATTTAATTTATACGTTTTTTAGGATCACTTTGACATGAAAAAATTTCAATGCAATCTTTATATGTTACATTACACAGTTATGACTTAAATTGCTTTAATGTTATACTGGCGACAAACCAATCAAAACTTTTCAAATATTTATAGCATTAAGAGAATGTGAATATAGCGTGTAATTGTGTCGATAAAGCTACATATTTTTGTTATGTTAAAAATAAAAAAGGATTTTTTCCACTCCAGACACCAAACCGGGAAAAATATTGATATTACCTTATAGTCATATGAAATATCTCTGTGCCAGTTTTGCTACGACGTTTCGATATTTTACTTGTCTTAAGGTTTGCGCCAAGTGTACTGATACAAAAAATGAGCATGTCTTTATCGATTCTCTGAGTAATTTAGATACTTTTTATATATGGTAAGAGTCGAAAAAAAAAGGATTAAAAAAAATAACGATTGGAGATGCGAAAATTGCAAAGGACAAATTCCTGTAACATATTCCATATTTAAAGATTTTGTAACATCTGATTAATAATCGCCTATTTTGTTTTATAAGAATTTTCTCTCTACCTATGTTAAGATATTTCAGAATATGATGTGTTGCTGTTTTAGGTGTAAGAGTAATGAATGTATATTCTTCTCTTATTTAAGATTATGATTTGAAACTAGTATGACATGATGTAAAGCAAAAGCACATGCCATATGCAATGTACTTATTAGTTACTATCAACCAAGAATAAAATGATGATAATCCTTATGAATGTTGATGATCCTTATAACACAGCATACTGCATTGCTGTCTTGTTTAATAATATATATGACAATTGCATTTGGCTCTCACAACTTACTAATCTTTGTAATCGATATATGCATATAGGTGATGAAGACGAAATACATATTGCAAAATCAAAATACACACACATATATGAATATATATATGAGGAACTGTAAAATCCTTTTACAACATCAAACATTTCTGAAATCCTATACCAGATATTTAGAAGACATATATTTACGAGACGAGAATATTTTTGAACAAAACAGCAACTACCATATTAATGAAGGTGATAGAGAAGCTTTCATGTTTTCAATGTTCTCTTTCGCAAAGAATGAAAGTACAAAACAACTTACTTTTCTTGCTCGTCTTCAAACGCGGAACCAATCCCACAGTCCGGATGCACATCGCAATTATGTACAGCCTGTATATACAGATCAGATGTTTTCATTGTCATAAATCTTGCATTAATTATTTCTAATATTTATATTGGATTATTTAATACAATTTAATAATTTGATATATAAATACTAAATTAATCATTGTAATATTGGAAAAACACTTAGCTATTGCAACTCTTTTCTCCATTAATGACATGTTCAATAAAATATGCTACAGTAAACAATTATAAGCAGAGCAAAGCATTTGCAATGGACTTACCTTGACATTATTCATGATGTCCATGATATCCCACGCCGGATTACTGTCCACAGGTGGCGACATAGAGTCTCTGTGTAATGTCCCTCCGTCAATGTTGATCTGATCTGCAAGACAAATTATAATCACTGAGTTAAACTGTAAAATGTACAGTCCATTAGTTATTATTTGCCATTAATCAATGCTTACCATCACTATCTAATTGCGATATGGGACTCTTTGGCCTAGGCCTTGCAGTGTGACGCGAGGCTATTCTTTGCGGAACATTGGGTACCGCCCCGTCTTCGTCAGCTTCTAAATCGGCAAACATATGACTGGGATTCGATACCTTTTGCAATAATTCTAACGCCAGTCTTTTATGCATCTCCCCTTGGAAAAACGCGTGCTGCAGAAACATAGAATAATTTCCTTCAGATTAGCATGCAATTCGGCTTTGCAGATATTTTTCTTTTTTTCTTTTCTCGTCACACATACAAAAACAAATCTCATCGATCAATGAACAAAACAAGACTAACCTGAAGCAACTTCTCCGCTGTCGGTCTTTTCTTGGGATTCTTCGTGAGGGCGACTTTGACGAAATTGTGAAACGTTGGACTCCACTTATCGCGATCCTTCAATGTTGGTGGTTTAAAGCCCGACTTGGACATGAGAAATAGAGCGCGCATCGGATGCAGATCAAACATCGGCGGTTGCAACTCCGCCAATTCTATCGCGGTTATTCCGCATGCCCAGATATCGCACAGCTGATTATATCCACCTTTCCTCTCCACGGCTGCAACCTGCACAAATAGTTGCAAAAATATTAATTGCATTGATCTTTAATGGAACTCATATTAAATATTGCAAGAAACTGTGAAAGTACCTCAGGAGCCATCCAGTAAGGTGTACCAATAAAACTCTTTCTCTTGTTAATCGTCGCAGTGATCTGTGCCGATACTCCAAAGTCTGCCAATTTTACATCACCAGCCTCGGTCAATAATATATTGGCACCCTTAATATCACGATGCATCTTGCCCATACTATGTAAGTAAGCTAAACCAGTGAGGGTCTCCCGACACATGTACGCTATTTGTATTTCTGATAATGGTCCGGTTACTAAAAAGATATATTAAAGATATAATTATTATATGTATTATAACTTTGATTAAGAAAATAATTATCACAAAAAAATGTTAATTTATAAATCACTATAAATTTATATTTATAAACTTTTTACAAACGTGAATTGAATATTAATTGTCAAATTGTTAAAGATATAAATATTAATCAATATTATACATACTATGATATATATCCTGCAACGATCCACCTCCGCAGTATTCCATACATATCCATAATTTGTCTCTCCTTAAATAACTGCCATAATACGCAATAATATTTGGATGCCTACAGTCCTTCATCATTAGAATCTCCTGTTGAATGATTGCAAAGTCGTCACCTAAAAAAACATACAAATATACTGTAAACTATCCTGCTAATTCTGATAAAATTCGTAATAACTCAATATCAAATCAGTTTATATTTTAAGAATTTTTCTAGATTTCAACATCTGGACAAATAAAACAATTCTGCATGTCCTCTTTACTTTTACTCCACATATTTTACACGAGTAATCATGATGATACACGGAGAAAGCATTCCATATCAAAAAGAAAAATGAAAAAAAGTCAATCGTCCGACAAACCAAGTACTCATCACGCTTACCTGGCTCCAACTTGATAACCTTAATCGCTGCGAGATCGTTCATGGAGAGACGTTTGGCCTGCGAAGAGGGAAGAGGATAATTGATAATCTCGTCGACGTCGTCGTCGTCGACGGAGTGGAGCCGAGGGGATACTGACCTTGTAGACGTCGCCGTAGGTACCGCTGCCTATTCTCTGGATGAGCTCGTATTCATCCTGAGGATTCCTGCGACTTATGTCACTCGACAGCGCGTTCGCGTTCACCGTAGCCATCGCGGGAGCGGCGAAGAGAAGACAGGGAAGGCGAGAGAGGAGCGGGACACCACCTGGTGCTGCGCGCCTGGACGTGGCTCTCAGCCACCGCGACCTGATGCGCGTTTACGTGCAGCCGCACAACGCAACGGAAACATTTAACCCCGTCGGGATGTCACACCGTCCCACGAATCATCGCCATTGTCCGTCGACAACAGCTGAACCGCTCTGACATTGGCCGCGGAACCGTTCGTGACGTCATAGATTCTCTCGACAAGCACGAAGCGCGAATCGACCTAGATGGGAGAGTCTCAGGTTAGAATCTGAACCAGGTTTTCCGCGCATGCGCAATACACATTAATATTATTAATTATTTTTATTATTAATATTAATATTAATTATAATATTAATAATATATTTATATTATTTATATTAATATTAATAACTAATTATTTATTTATATTATTTATATTAATATTAATAACATTAATTATTTATTTATATTATTTATATTAATATTAATAATATTAATAATATATTTATATTATATGTTTATATATAATATTTAATATTAATATTATTATTAATATTAGATATAATATTATTTTTTATTATACATATACAATCATGGGCGCCCATGGGGGGGTAGGCAAGGAGGGGCATATGCCCCCCCTTGGATTTTAATATTTTAATTTTTTCAATTTAGAATGATAATTATAATTGTCAACCAAATAATTTTTTGTTTGAAAATAACATTAATATATATCAAAATAATGAATAGTGTCTATACGAGCCAACAATAGTGTGTTATGTATCTTATTTTTTAATCCTTTGTCCTTCACAACTTGACAAAAATGGTGTGTGTGTGTGTGTGTGTGTGTGTTTGTACACCACACACACACGCACACCTAAGTATATGTACACTCTGCCCCCCCTAGAAAAAAGTTGTAAGGGCGCCCATGTATATAATTGTCTCAGATTATTAATATTAATAATAATTATAATATTTAATTTATTATAATATATATATATGTATTTATATTTATTATTATTTATATAACTATAATTATTATTATTATTAATTATTAATAATAATTATTTTTTAATTTTTTGTAATTTTAAATAAATTATATATGACATGTAAATTATTATAAATAATAATATATTAACATGATATTCGGGGATATTGCGTTCAAAAATTATTCGTCGAATAAAACAGCGTCTGATTGACCAATCAGGATGGAGAAATCTTTTTTGTTTTGACAATTCATAGGTAGATTTTCGAACACAATCATGAACGTGTGAGTTAATAATGAAAAGTTAGGCTACCGACTCCGAATTTTATGTTAATTGAATAGTAGTTTGTATCTGTTTATCTCAAACAATTATGTCTGTTTTCACACGTTATTTACATTTTCGACGTTTCGGGATTGCTATAAGTAACAATGCCGCTGTTTTGTTTTCGGATGCTGCACAATATTCGGTAGGTTCAAAGTGAAAATAAACAATGAGATTTCGTAGGCTTGAAGCTGTTAAAACTATTAATCCAATGCGGTTTTTCTTATATTTTAATCATATTTATGTTAATTATTTCGCGATTGTATGTACTGATTATTTTATAATTGCAGAATCATATACAACATGTTAAATCACGATTATATACCACATCTACCACTGATGAACTCAACGAAATGTTGTCTGTTGTCAAGTCTGATGAGGCGAAGAAACCAGCTAAGAAGATGAGCAAAGCTATGATGATGTACTTGCAACGTGCGAAAGATCATGGTAAGAATTTTTCTTTTGTATATTAATAAATTAAGTAACATTTTATACAACTCTTTGTTAATATTAATATACTTTATATAAAAGATATTTTATAAATCTTTTATTTACATTTTTCAGATGAATTCATGAAGAAAGAGATTATAGAATACGAAATAGGAAAAAGACATCTGGCTAATATGATGGGTGAAGATCCAGAGTTCTTTACACAAGCAGATATAGATGTATGTAATTGTATGAGAAAGGCTATTGTTAATTTATGGAAAATATCTAAGGCTGATATTCAGAGTCATATCGTTACTTTCAGAGATCAATTGAGTATTTGTTTCCATCGGGACTGTTCGATCCTAAAGCTCGACCAATGATGCGACATCCAGAAGAGATTTTTCCAAGCCAGAAAGCAGCAGAGTTTGATGAAACTGGAAGACCTTTTCATTCTATGTTTTATACCTCTAAACCAAATTATTATCAAGTACTATATGTAAGTTTCTGTAATAACGTTTATGAAAATATTAGAGAGCAATTAACAGTTGAAAACATTATTTTTGCATACAGGAAATTGTGGAGAAAATCAAATCTTTAAACAATATTGAAGATTCATTAATACGGCAAGGAACATTACCTATGGATAAAATGTATGTTGAATATCAATGACTTACATTGAAAAAATGAATTGTACCACAATATAATTTTATAAACTTTATCCTATACAAGCATATACAATTAGTTTTCAAGATTATACTATATTTTTAGTAATCTGGTAGGTTCTACATGGTTACCAAAACAGGATATTGAAAACCAACTACTTGAAACTCTTAAAGATTTGGAGGTGAATAATAGTAATATTAATAATAATACCAAAGTCTATGCAATTCTTTATAAAAAACACATGATTTAATTCATAAATGTAATAATTTTTTCAGTACAACTATTTTATAACATCACTAGAGCGATTATGTGAGCACCCACTATCAAAGCGTGAAAAAGATTTCATTATGAAGTATCGTAAAGTACTCGTTACTCACTCCAGTGAGATAACTATACTACCTGTAAGTTATATATAATAATGACAAGGAAAAATATAATTATGATTAATACAGGGACTTATTTTTATATGCACAGTTGGAACATGACAGCACAGGAAGGCCTTATATTACAGTCAAAAGTAAGTAAATAATCTTAATATTATCAAATGACTAAGAAATATTTTATATATATGTATATATATAATCAAATTCATTATGATTTAAGATTGCTCGAGAAAGTCTGCAAGAGGTGTAGTGACAGTCTGGGGAAATGGTTCTGGCAATATCACTATTAATGGACGTGACATCACATACTTTGAAAATATGCATCATCGGGAACAGGTGAGTTAATCTCGATATTTTATCCCTTTTAACGATTTTTTAAATAATTTTTATGTGTGTCGAAAAACATAAATTAGATTTATGGCATTACATAAAGTTTTTAGATTTTTACAAATACATTTGACATATTATTAAATATTATACATAATTAGATATGCAAATTAGTGTATATATGTATGTATATAAAATTAAAACTTTGAATTAAGATTCTATTACACAAAATTTGTCTGAAAAAAATGAGGGCTTAAGATCTTATTATTGTTTATAGATTTAGAACTAAATCTTTTTTAAAATCTTTAATAACTTTTATTTTAAATATCTTTATCCTAATCAGAAAAGAGTCAATATTATATTCGTTAAAAAATATTCTGCGTTTTCATCACTTGTTGAAATAAAAAATAGCGACACGTTCTATCATATTTGGACATATGATGGAAAATTAAGCAAACAAAATAAAGTTTTCTGTGAATCTGTATGATAATACTTCCTAAGAAAAGATCAAGATATCTAACTAAACTATTCTTATAAATACATATATACGTGTTGTTTGGTTTACAATCCACTTCTCATTCTATTCTAACTATATATGTATTCCATTTTTTTATACGATAATTATAAGTAATATAGCATCTATAAAATAGACAAACAATTAAATTTTTTACTTAAATCTGTTTCTTAGTTAAATGTAGAATAATCTTAAATGACATTAATATCGATCTCAAGATTGCTTTTACCAAGATATCTCTGATATTTGTAAATATTTGTCTTTTTAATTATTTTAATGATAAAACGATTACTTTTCACATTTTTTATTATACTTATCTTGAAAACGCAGAACGAAATTATCATAGTCGAAAGTCAAAAGACTGAATTAAAAAGATCAATCTTAGTCAAAATTCATATTCAAATAATCTCGAAGTTAAATAGAGATGCTAAAATTTTCTACATAAATAAAAAGAAGTTATGTCTATTACGCCATATAGTGATTAGATAATTATGTTAATTATCAAACTAGCACCTCAAAGTAGAATTATGCAAAAAAGAATATTATAAATGCTACTTTAGACATTCAGAGAAATCGCTTAAACATATCTCAAATCGATCAAGTTTATTGAACTTGAAACATTTGATTAAAATGCCTTTTAAGAGTTTGTTTCATGAAGAAACAACCGAATTCTTCCTGCTTATAAAAACTTTTCGATTTCTTTTGGCTCTTATTTAATTTAAAAATTTATTTATTTTATATTAATATATTAATTTTATATTAATATATTAATTTTATATTAATATATTAATTATTATATTAATATATATATATATATTATATTAATTTTATTTATTATATGATTATCAATATTTTAATATAAATTTTAATATAATCATATTTCAACTTTCGCTCTCAATGACACGTTTCTCCTGACTTTCAAAGTTTTCAAAATGCCACTGTCTTTTTAGATCCTAAATGTATCGTATTGTTTTTGCGATGCATTTAAATTTTAATTAGAACAGGGAAACTTTTACTCTTCTGTTAACTGCTGAAGATGAATATATCTAAATATTTGTACATCTTTTTGCAACAATGCGCTTACATTGAACTTCAAGAGATCCTTAAGAGCAAAAATCTACAATACAGCGCAGAGTGCTAAAAGTTACGATGAATTTAATTAACACCGATAAGAGAGAAAAGATTTATTATCTACCTCTCGGACCGGATACATCATGAAGAATTTGAAGAAGAACATCGACACGATAAGAAGAAAACATCGGAAGAGAATCTATTTTCTTATTCCTCTTCCTCTATGATGCGTATGGCTAAAAATGCGAAGCGCGAAAAATATGCGACGTCCTTGAAGAGGAAGATGACCTTCTCTGCGTATCTGCGATAGCCGGTCGGTTTTATCGAATTCATATAGCACCCAAGCCAGTATAACCGGTACACGATGGAGCCAGAAGTCTATCTTTATACGCTCTCTCGCTCTCAGTGTTAATCGGTCTAGCGATAGAACGAGGTGATGCGATCGAGACGACCCTCAACTCCTGGCGTCGAGTTTTGTCTTGTGTCGTAGATGTGTGCAAGGTAAACTTTCTGGAATGATCTGCATCATCTAAGCCAGTTATCCAAGATATATTCATGATAACCGAGCTGTGAAATTAAATCTGAGATATATCATTATCTGAGGGAAAGTTTATTATTTACTCGATTCACGAAAGACTGACTGATACACAAAGGGCATTTCGTAATGTTTACCTCCGTGTAATTGAAGTTTCCATCTTTACTTTCGCGTATATTTAAAATTTATCTTATTTGGAAATTTATTTATTTTTTATTTCTATTTAGCTTTTCAATATTTTATTTTTATTTAGAAATTTTTATTAATTTTTATAAATTTTTATGTTTATTATTATTATATTTTTATATTTTTTTGCATAAATGAGTAATGCTGCGAAACGTAATTTATTATTTCTTATCAAATCTGTAAACTTTCTGTATTTTTTTCTTACCTTTGTAGTGTATATGCATGATATATCATTATTGTACCAAAATACATTATCGGTTTAATTAATTTTTTTAAAGATATAAATCTCACTAGCTCGAAAAACAAATTACAGATTGCTTCTCTTAATTATTTAACAAATTTTGTAACAATTGCATTTTTTATCTATAATTTTAAAAGAGTATGTTGCTGAGTATTATATTATTAAACTTTCGCTTTTTTGGAAAATACTTTTTTTTCGAATATTTTCATATAATTTTATTACATTTTAAATGTCTTATATATTTCTCGTTTTATATATCGCAATAAATTTGCAAAATTATTTACAAATATTCTCCACGTGCTTTCTGACATTTTACGACATTTTGAAATTTACATACAATTTTTTAAATAATTATATAGACACGAGATCGTGAAAGGGAGGGCGGGGATTGATTCAATTTATCAGAATTTAATTCTTTAGTCGAGATTACTTTTTGTCAATTAATTTGTCAAAATAGATGTATCACATTTATAGGTAATTGAATGTAAAACGGCGACAGGCGAAGATGGCGGATAATTTCAGCAACAGATTCGTATCCTTCTCGGCGAAAGAGACAGAGGAAAACAACGAAGAACATGGATCACTGAAAACAACCAACTCGGTTTTATTAAAGCGCACGAGTGCGGCTTCCTTGTTCCTGACTCGGTTGAAGAACAGACGCGCCTCGTCCAAGCAAGACTGCGAGCTCGAAGGTGGTCGTCCTCAGTATGAGTGCCCGATCCCTTCGTCCTTCGACAGCCCGATAACTTCCGCGGCTCATATGGAAGACTTCTTCGTCATCAGCGAACGCGCCTGTGCCGAGGAGATCAATCGCACCTCCCTGCGCATCAACGAGGACTTCCTCGGCAACGTCCTGACGGAGCACAGGAGACGCGTGGCCTGCAAGTCACAGCTCTGGGAGAACCTGGAGTTAAGCGCGACGAACGAGACCACCCTGGCCGAGTCGGTCCTGCCGGCCCCCAACTCGAGCGACATCAACGTTCTGCTGATGCAGGCGAGTTTCATGGGTCGCGCCGATATCATTCGTCATCTGTGCCAGAACGGTGCCAACGTCAACTACGTCGAGCCCGAGCACGGTCTCACCCCGTTGCACCTGTGCGCGTTTCGAAACTGTCTGGATGGCGTCAAGTATCTGATGGAACAGGGCGCGAAGGTCGACACCAGTACGAAGCACACGCCGTTTCATTACGCTGCCTTCGGGGACGCGTTCGACGTTGCCCAGTACTTTGTACAGCATGACATCAGTCCGGAATCATTGAACGATACCGAAGAAACGGTGCTGCACGCGGCAGCACGCACCAACGCTCTACGCGTGCTGTCTTTGTTAGCTCCTAACAGCAAGGAACTGAATCGCCTGGATCAGGACGGATATGCTGCTATCCATCACGCGGCTGATCGCGGCGACCCGACTTGCCTGGACGTGCTACTCAAGGCCGGCTGCCAGGTAGACCTGCTTACTGCTAAGAAGAATACCGCTCTGCACCTGGCCGCAGAAGCCGGCTGCGTGGACAATCTGACTCTGCTGATCGAGGCGAAGGCCGACCTTCAGCTGAAGAATCATCGAGGATACACGGCTCTGCACCTGGCCGCTCGCTCGCATTCCCTGGAATGCGTGGAGATACTGCTGAAGGGTCACGCGCTTCCCAACGCGGAAGACGACGAGGGTCGGACGCCGCTGCATCTGGCCCTGGGCAAGTCCCTGATGACCGACGAGATCACCGAGCTCCTGCTGAAGTGGCGAGCGAACGTGAACAAGGCCGACAGATACGGTTACACGCCGCTACACATCGCCGCGTCCAACGAGCTGTCGCGATGCGTTAACGTACTAATAAAACACGAGGCGGATCTCAGTGCGAGGACCATCGGGGGTAACAGCGCCCTGTCCATCGTTCTACGTAAGACCCCGACTTCCCTGGACGTGTTCGAGCGTAGACTAGACTCGTCTCTCACCTTGAACCGACAGGGATTCGCGGGCGAGCTCGAGCTGCAACTAGACTTTCATCCGCTGTTGCAGCACCGACGAAACCGACAGAGTCGCCTGCCCGAGATCGATTACCTCAACACCTTCGTGAAGGAGGGCTACAAGGAAATTCTGGAGCATCCGTTGTGCCAATCCTTTCTCCATCTCAAATGGCATAAGATCCGAAAGTATTACGCCGCCCGATTGCTCTTCTATCTGATATACGTGATGATATTCACGAGCTGGGCGATAACCGTTCTGGCGCACAATTGTTACAGCGAATCTAAAATAACGAACAAAACCGTGATTGAAATAAATAACAAAAATAATATAACGTTGTGCTGGGAGAGTTCCTTGTACGCTCGTCTTTTCAAATACACAAAGCTACTTCAGGGTACGTGGTGGGTGCTGGTGATACTCAGCTTACTGGAGGCCTTCCGTAAAGTGAGCGTCATTCCCAGTTATCGTTCCGTCAGACAGTTCTTCCAGATCGAAAATCTGATCGAGTGGTTCGTAATATTCAGCGTGTTCGCCACTTCGTACATGTACGGAAATGTAGAGTGGCAGCGTTATCTAGGCGCCTTCGCCGTGCTCTGCGGCTGGAGCAACCTGATGCTGATGATCGGCCAGCTACCTGTATTCGGTGCCTACGTCGCCATGTTCACCAGCGTACTAGTGGAGGTGTTCAAGCTACTTCTGGCCTACGCTTGCCTGCTGATAGGCTTCACGGCGAGCTTCTGCGTAATATTTCCGCGTACCAATTCGTTCATCAGCCCGCACCTCGGTCTCGTCAAAATTCTCGTGATGATGACCGGCGAGCTAAACTTCGAGGACCTCTTCTTCGCGACCGAAAAACACTACGATCAATTCAAAGACAACCGTTCGGCCTCCGGTATCCTCCTGCAGATCACGGTCGAGCTCTTCTTCCTACTGTTCCTCCTGTTCGTGACGATCGTGATGATGAATCTGCTGATCGGTATAGCCGTGCACGACATCAAGGGCCTGCAGAAGACGGCCGGTCTCGCGAAACTCGTCCGTCAGACGAAACTCATCTATGACGTGGAGCTGGCGATCTTTTTCGGATTCACGCCGTCGAAGCGCTTCGCCAAGCTCCTGCGGTGCACGTTGCTCCTACCGTCACCTTTGCGCGCTGTTCTGACAGTTCGTCCGTTGAACCCCAGAGAGAAGAGGCTGCCGCGCGACGTCCTCCTGGCCTGCTACAGGATCGCCAAGGAGGGAAACGGGCAGAACAACTTCGTCGTGGCTCGCAAGAAGAGTTACTACGTGAAAGCGTGTCTCGACGGTGACGCGAGCCGTCGTCGCGACGAGGATATGCTGATACAGGATTGCAACAAATTCAGGGACGATATCGCGCAGCTCAGAGAACTTTGCGAGAAGAATCATACTCTGCTGCGAGAGTTCGTGAAAGCGCAGGGTGCGAATAAATGAAATTGTCGAGACGCTAGAGAACTTTATATTCGTTGAAATACTTGAATATTCCGCTCCAAGTCGACAATTTGGAACAAATAATTAAAATAGCGCAGAGTCGCTTCTATTTCTTACATATTTTTCAGAAAGCTTGTTAAATCTTTTTGCTTTATTTCCGTGATACAAATATGATCGGATGTCCAATAATCAGTCGTATTAATTCCGTCCATTTTTATACATGAATCTTATATTGAAAAAAAATACTATAATTTGCATAATAAATGCAAATAAATTAGTCTGTCTTTTACGTAATGATTATAAAAGAGATATTCTATTATGAGAGAAAAAACGCTACTATTCCAATCCTCTAAAATACATGTATTTTCGAATATTTAGTATGCATGTACTTTGTATTCCTAATCACCAAAGTAACATTGGTTTCGTGACGCGGATACTAATATGCGTATATTGATGGGACCTTAGAGAAAACAGGACGATCTATACGTTATTCTAAACATTCTTTCACAGTTGTGCAGGTTTTTATAAGATGTGCGGTTCGTCAGAAAAATTTCCTTATTTTTAAAGTCAATATATCTAGTATATAATTAACCGGCTCAGCGTATTATTTTAAGACCGGTATAATTTAATTTTCGTGGCTTTACGCCTTTTGCTCTTTATTATAACATATTTCAATATTAATTCTCTCTTTTTTTTATCATTATTATAAGTTTTTGTAAAACTACATTAAATTTTAAATCTAAATAAATAGTTATATACGAACTATTGTTGCGTATTTTATTGATCAAGAATTATTGTTAAATGCACGAGTAAAATTTATATACAAATTGAATTTAGTAGAAAACTTAAATCTCGCGCTAATCAAGCTTTATTTTAATATTTTCAATCAGATTCGAAGAATACATATACATGCACATACAATGTTAACGGTATGCGTAGGTCGACAATCAAAAACCGGTTCCTTTGTGCATAAATTCTCTCATATGATCTCAACTTTCAAAATAGGAAACCCGGCAACGAGATAAAACGAGGACGTTGAATTATAGATTCATTTCTTGGAGAAGGAGAACTTAGTAGACTAAAGTTTAAGAACTGTTGAACTTTGTACTTTGAACAAACGCTATTTTCTATGCGCATATCTGTCGGATTTACATCGTCACGCAGATGATTTGATACATATCTTAATTCTCCGAAGTGGCCTCCGCGGTTGGGAAAAAAAGTTTTATAAAAAATTTATTTCACGTTCCATTGCGTCGTGAGACCCCGAAGGAATCTCTTCTCTTGTCGGCTCCTAAATAAAATCACCGCGACGTAAAACTATTTCGTGTCTCGAATTCGATTCGCTATTTTTTTTATTAAACAAGTACTAACGCGAAATATATACATATTTCATGTCCAGCGATTTCGTGCATCAATTTCAAATTTTTAGGCAACTCGAGAACATCAGAATATCTTGGCGGAGATTTTGCAAATATACCGAAAACGAATACAAAATTTAAAAATTACGCAAACGAGTCGTGATATTATATTCGCGATTCACGCAGTGAAAGTCGTTCGACTAGAGATTCACGTAGTTCGAGAAGTTGCAAAAAAAATCTCTGGCGAATTTTTTAAAATATAAAAAATAAACCCGCTATTTAAAATTATTAAAGTTTGCTATAAAGATTAATGCGCTTAGAGGACTCAATTTATGCAGTATAAATACTTTTATATGCGTCTTCTTATCTCTTATGCATTTAGCCTTCATCCTCATTGATTTTCAGCAAGAGAAACACGGTGATTAAGAACAAATATCTACATCTATATAACAATACTTTCTCAACGATAGCAAATATAAATGATAACAAATCAATCTGTCCTAGAATAAAAGCGAGTACCTCTTCCAACATCGTCCAGATTAATCCGGATTAATTCAGCAGAAGGACGGTTTACTGTATGCACGAGAGAAGTAGATCTCGATATCGACCTACATCTCCGTCTTTATATTTATATATTTTGTCCGTCGCGCTTCTACCTCCCTGCTCGCGAATTCTTCTTCTCCCGTGCAATCGGCTGATCGGGCAAGAGATGTATGCAGAGTAGGTACATCGTGCAGTACGTGTAATGCGATCGTACGAAGTAGTCAAGTCCTCCGTAAATCGTCGATAAAGATCGCCTCAGCAATGACAGACATCTCCAGCTAACGTTATCTTCTTTGCGTTAGGAAATGTGCCTCCTTCTTCACGTTAGGAAATCCTTCTCGACGTCCGTCTTCGCATTTCAAATAGGTCCTTCTTGGTCAGTTCTTGGGCTCTTATAAATACGGGACTCCTAAGGCAGGAAGATCATATAATGAAGACTATACAAAGTCGTCGATGGTGAGAGAAGAGAAGTCATGTTGGTGAAAAACATTATTGGCCTCTTTTTATCATTTAAAATCTTGACTTATTAAGACACAGTGAATATATATATTTTAACGCGTATATTTATATATACAAAATTAGCATCGATATTTCTGTTGGACCTTCAGTGATAAACTAGGAACGATATATTGTTAATGCAAATCGAGAGAGAAGATTAAATGTATACAAAATTCAACGTGTGTGCGAATGCGATAGATTATTCCGTTTATTCTTGCGTCAGAGAATATAAAATATATCGGCAATAAGAACCTAAAAAAACTTTAGCCGCGAGATGTCATTAAGTTCAGATAAATGCAAATTATTAAGTGATTAAATCGGTGCAGCTCGGAGGAATAAATAATTGGAATGTCATTAGCAGCGAATCATCGAGAATTACTTGGTGCTAGTCAATTGCGGACGCTTACGTCGGAAACTAAACACATTGTACACAATAACATATCCGGTGTAATTGAAATAACTCTGAGAAGGACACGTGGATGACAGGATTATTATAATCACAAATGGTTCGAACGAGATAAGATCTTGAGCATGAGAATGCAGAAATAACTGAGATAACAGAGAAAAAACGATTGTACAAATAACAACGATCAAGTCACTAGATCGCAAATGAGTCGAACAAGATCGGATTAAAAAAATATCCTCAAATTTGACTCGAAGAAATAGAGAAGAAGGCAAAATTATCATCCTTAATTGATAAATAAATCTCGATTCTTGGCAGGATGCACGAGAATAAGCGGGAAGAAGTGAAAAACACGAAGACGGACACTTTGTCCCTACCGATTATTCTCGACCAGGATAGGCAACGTCTCTACTCCAGCTTCAACCTGGGTCGTCCCAAGGATGATTCGCTTTCCGCGAGACTGGCCTCTACCTACAGATCCTTGAGAAGCGCCTACGCGGCGAAGGATGACGATTGTCCGTCGCGAAAGATCACCATCATCGATGACATGATCGCGGCATCAGAAGATAGCGAGCGGATTGAGATCGATGCCGGCGTGCCGCCCCCAGTGGACGAGTCCCTCTTCTTCGACAACCTGGAATGTTGCAAGAATCATTATGTGAACGGCACGAAACTGCGATCGGCGATCTGGTCCATCGTCGACCTGGCAGAGACGAAGCTGTTGCTCAACATGGAGAAGAGCCGCGCGCTGCCGGAGGACGCGTGCAAGAGCGAGAGATTACGGAATGTCGCTTACGTCTGGGCAGCCTATCGCGGTCTACTACATCTTCTGCCGGAGCTGGAGAACGCTGGTGCGCGTTACGATTATGTGGAGTCGCGTACCGACGTGAACGCCATCCTGGCGGCGTCGCTGGGCAACCGAGTCGACTGCGTGGAGTACCTGATAGGGCGAGGCGCCGACGTCAACTACGAGAGTCGCATCACTCGTTACACGCCTCTTCACTTCGCGGCGCTCGGCAACAGCTGGCGAGTCGCGGCTACGTTGCTAAATAACGGCGCCAAGCTCAATTACATCTGTCAGGAGGTGGTCGAACCGGTTCTGCACAGCGCGGTGCGCGCGAAGGCGGTGGAGACGGTGCGACTGCTCCTCGAGCGCGGTGCCAGCGTCGTCGAGAAGAATCACCTGGGTCAGACGCCGTTGCACGTGGCCTGTTTCGTCCAGTCGATACCCTGCGTCGAGCTGCTGTCGATTACCGGCGTCAACGCCGTGGACAGGAAGCACAGGACGCCGCTGCACTTCGCCGTGATGAGCACAGACTCGTCCGCCGAGCTGGTGCAGCTGCTGCTGAAGCGCGGCGCTCATGTGAACGCGGCTGACCGGACTGGCTTCACGCCTCTTCATATTGCTGCGTTGAACGAGCAGTCGCGGTGCGTCGACGCGCTCATCTGGGCGGGGGCAGACGTCAGCGCGACTACCTGTACCGGACTGTCAGCGCTGAACGTGGTGTTGAAGAAGATCCCCGAATCCTTGCACGTGTTCCGACAGCGACTGGACGCCTCGATCAGACTGAGCCGGCCGGTATCGCACAACCGCGAGTTCGAAATGCGGCTGCACTTTGACATTCTCTTTCCCAGCAACAGTCAATGCGAGACCAGCTTAATCAACACCTTCGTGCAGGAGCACCGGAAGGATCTCCTGTCGCATCCGTTGGTCATGGCCTTTCTACACCTCAAATGGGAAAAGATACGCAAGCTCTATCTACTGAGGATACTTCTATACGCCATGGCGGTGATATGCATGACTACTTACGTGCTCACGGCTTTAGCGTACAAGTGTTACAATTATAACGAGGAGGCTGCCGCCGACAGCTCGAAGATATGCGGCAGCAAACGAGCGGCCGACTTCCTCTTTCGCAGACCGTTCATCGAGATCCAGTGGTATTTCGCTCTAGTGTTGACGTGCATCACCATACCAAGGAAGATATTCGGCTTCATGGTCTTCAAGTCGGCGTTGCAATACTTCTCCAACATCGACAACGTCCTGGACGGCGTGATGATCGTAAGCGTCTTCGTCACGTCCTTCATTTACACCGGACGTACTTACGATTGGCAGAATTACGTCGGCGCGTTCGCTATACTTTGCGCCTGGACCAACTTGATGCTGATAGTGGGCCAATTACCAGCCTTCGGCACCTACGTCGCCATGTTCACGCACATCCAGTTCGAGTTCGCCAAGCTGCTGTTGGCGTATTCCGGCCTGCTGATTGGCTTCACCATCAGCTTCTGCGTGATATTCGCGGGCGAGCCCGCCTTTGGTAATCCCTTCACCGGTCTGATCAAGGTCCTGGCCATGATGGCCGGCGAGCTGGACTTTGAGGGGTTCATCAATCAGGCGGATAGTAATTCGACGACAGGCGGCTCCTTCGTCATCTATAATCCTTTATCGGTTTGCTCGCAGATCCTCTTCATTCTGTTCATAGTGTTCGTCACGGTGATTCTGATGAATCTACTAGTCGGTATCGCTGTGCACGATATACAGGGTCTGAGAAATCACGCCGGACTCACAAAACTGGTGAGGCAGACGAAGATGATCCTCTTCACGGAGATGATTCTGCACAACACTACAATCCCTTACGCTTTCCGCAAGTGGATGTCGGATCATAAGATCGGTATTGAAAATAGGAAACGCGTGCTCGTGGTGAAGCCACTTAATCCGCTCGAGAAGCGATTGCCCAAGGATATAATGAAGGCCGCTTACGAGATAGCGCAGAAGAACGTCACCTTCGCGAATGACGACGTCAATCTGAACGATCACGCTGACTGGTTGAAGCAACGAGGAGAGAACGAGGAGGTCCCCGATACCGCCCTACAAACGACGATCGAGAAACTGATCGCTATGATGAAAGTGAACGAAGATGCTGTAAAATTGTTGAGAGCGCAATTATTAGAAATGAACAAAATGTTGGAAACTGTCGTAACAACGTTGGCGAAGGAACAATATACAACCTCGTCGTAAATCAGATGGTTCGATATCGGTATGATTCGACGCTCTATAATCGGCTAATGTCATAATTGATCTTTTATCGAATAGAATTATTTCTGCATTTCTATCGTTATTTAATATTCAATATTTTTATTCTCCAAGTTTACTTTTCTCCATTGTAGCTACATCTCTTTCTGCGACTGACAATTACACCTGATCGAAATTCGAAGAGATCTCTTGACTTATACCTATACTTTAGATGAATTTTCTTTAATGTTTCTTACATTTTATCTGTTACAGATTATATTTCCATTAATTTTTACAAACATGACCGATAAGGTGGACATCGAGGCCAGAGTTGAGCATGGAGGACCTACTGGTCAATGTGGTGCTATACGGTGGGGGATCGCATGGGCTTTACGCAGCTTCATAGACAGATCATTGATCGAAAAAATGCGAGTTGGTAAGAAGCAATCGATACGAGAAATCACGTGCAAATATAATTTTTTAATAAGATAACTATATATTTGTTTAATATTTTGTCTTGAAACTATTATATTATGAATTAAATATATATATTAAATAATAAAAAATTATATCATTATTTATTTTCAAACAGCTGGACTTTTAACGAAAGATTGGAGAAGACGCGAGAGGAAGAAGTGGGGTCAAGAGGGTGCTAGGAGAAAATTCACTTGGAAGAAACGTTAATCTACTTATTCTAATATGGTGTAATTTTCATTATGTTACGTATAATAAAATCATATATATATAAACAGTGCTATTTTATTGCAAAAAAATATTACATAAAAATATTACTCAAAGAAAATATTACTGTTTATTTTTAAAAAATTAAGTTATCCCACACGTATATTTTACAATATATAATTACTACAGCGAGATTAGAAACGATACACAGTGTTGCGACTCACCATTTCTTTGCTGTGTTACATTTCCTCCAGAGGCATTAGACCAAGCAATTTCATACCTTGTGCGAGAACATTTCTGGCAACGTGAAATAACAGCAGTCTTTGACCAGCAACGTCAGGCGATTCATTTTTTATTCTCAACTCTTTGAAAGCCTTGTTAATTGCATGGCTATGTAAAAAAAAAAAACTATACATCGCACAAGTAGATAATTATGGTAAACGTTTGATGCGTAGAATATGTACTTACATTAGGTGAAAAAGATACCCCGTTAATATGCAGGGTTCCATTTCTACGTACGACTTGAGTACTATCTCTTCGAATTTGGCAATTGACATGATTAAGTCATCGACAACTTCTTCTCGTAAAAGGCTCGGGTCGCATTCAGAAGGTAAGACAGCACCGCAATTGCGCTTCAAGCTAACGAGTCGACAGTGAGTGTATTGCAGCTTCACACCAGTGTCCCCTTTCAACTGACCTTGCAAAGAGAAATTAAGAAATCAGATCATTGAATGTAAAATTAGATAATTGTGCGCACACACATAATGATAAGAAACTTACATCAAATGCTGCATTTAAATCGAATGTGTAATCTCGTTGTCGTCTTTTCTTCAAATCGTTAATTATCATCGCGGAAATGCCTAATATATCCGAGCTATTATCTCCCGAATCTAGATGAACTTTGGTAGCTGAAAAAGATATTGCAAGATAATTAGATCAATATTAGATATTATATTTTAATTATATTATATTATATTTTATTTTTATCTTATATTTTAAATCTTAATTTTTTTTAAATAAAAATTTAACATTTATATTTATACATACTATGTGAGTCCAATTGTTTCTGCTTCATGATATCTCTAGTGGTATTCAAGATATCTTCCAGAAACATTGTGTTTCCCTTTCTCGTACGCATACCATGTAATCGACCGAAATTTACATGCTTCAATCTATCAACCCACGGCATTTTCATTCGTCTTAATATCTCCAACAGATTTGAGAAATGTTCAGCTTGAGTATTATCCACTACGTAATACATACAGTCAAAATTATATTTTTCAAATCTGTCGATAGCTGCGGCGATATCTCTAGCTATGTACAAAGTAGAACCGTCGCTTTTGATTAAAGGAACGATTTTATCATTATCTAGATTTACAACTTTTCTATTTTGTTCGTCCATTATTAATAATTGCATTTTCTCCATTAACGTAATTATTTTCTCTATATTCTTGGCATTGTACATAGATTCCCAATGATACTCGTCGAACGTAATACCAATTCTACCATAAGTCCTCTTCAATTCTTCGATAGTGTACTGCTTAAACGTTTTCCATTGTTCACACGTGACTTCTGTGCTAGTTTCCAAGTTGTTGAATATTTCTCTCGAACGATCTAATATAGAGGGATCGGTTTCAGCCAACTTATTGGCGGTAATGTACGCCTTATATAAGGCCTTTATAGGATTCCTTTTCATCTCGTCCTCGCTAATATCTGCCATTTCAACTCCCAATTGAACTAGACCGTATTGCGTGCCCCAGTCACCCAAGTAATTTATTCTCTTGACGTTATTTTCTACAAAGTTGTTGATATTAGCGATGTAATTTCCTACTATTGTGGATCTTAGATGTCCTAGGTGAAAGGGTTTTGCAATATTAGGTGAACTGAACTCCACTATTACATTTTTCTTATTATTGACAAAAGATGGAGCCGATACTGTGGAACAGTTATGCTCCAAAATTTCCTTAATGCATTTCTCTCTGGTAAGATTGAAAGAAATTGCATTGTTTTCTATACCGACATTAAAAATACTACTTGGATCATTATCTATGATATTCTGTGCCTTATCTTGCATATTATATTGTCTAGTTTTTAATGGAAGTAAAAAAGAATAGACTCCATTTGTTTTCTGTGTTTTAAAATGCAAGTAAGATGCGATATCAGGCATGTTTATACTGTTATCATTTTGTAAAGATTTTGTAATCTGAAAAAGAAAACACAATTGAAAGATGATTAAAGATGTCAAAAGAGATTCACTTTTCTGTAATTTATCTCAATAGTAATAAACATTTTTATATTACAAAAGAAAGAATACCTTTTTTAAAATTGCAGTCCTCAAACTATTACTCATAATGTTTGATAATGTATAAAACAATCGATTATGTATTTTTTATTTGGAATTATCTTTAATAAAGAAGTGACTAGCCGGAGCCGGTATTATCATAACACAAACTGTGTGTGATGTAACATCAGATTATATATTATTTATTCATATACGAACAATGTTGGACAAGGAAATCAAAAATATTTAGCGTCATAAATCAAAATTGATGATTGCACCAGTCGAGTTTATTAAATACAGCTATATAAATATAACTAAATGTATGTAAAAAATAAACAAACACTGATCTAACCTAAAAGTACTTGCAAGAAATATAAAGTTCTAGATTCAGGACTACCAACATTGAAAAATAAATTTTCCATTAGGGTATATTTACAAAGAAATGTTTGAAAATTCGCCTAAAATTTGATTGACCAATCAGGATGAAGAGATCTTTGCTTCTGATTGGTCAATTAAATGCTACTTTATTCTTATAAATAGATATTTGAACACAACTTTTTGACACAAAAATGCATGAAAAATATACAAAATGAATTAATAAGAATTATTAACACTTTTAATATCTTTGACAATGTAAAAATTAGAAAAAATTTTATAAACAAAAATTAAACGATGAAAAAGAGATGATTATAATTAGTCGCAATGATATATTAACATAAAACTTTAATTCATTATGTTTAATTAACAAAATATAATTCTTAAGCAACAAAACAATATAATTAATTAATAAAATTGTCATTAATTATCAAGCGTCTGATATCGTAATTTTAGATATGATAAAACTTATTTTGAAATCATAAAAATTGTATTATATTATTAATAATAAATTTCTTTTAAAGTTAATAACAACTTTATTTTCTAAAATACCACACAATACAATCCTTGCAGCAAATAAAAATTATTAGGCGAGGATAAAGAGTTCTAGCAATAATTGCTATCAATTAAAGAATTCACATTCTTGCATATATCACATATTATTCTTAAATATCTCAACTTTAAAAGATAAAAAAATTAATTTATTAACATAAAAAAAATATAGATTACATTTTCATTTATATACTGTTGCCATATGTATATGTTTCAACATAAGCAATATTAATTAAAGCTATTGTTTGTTTACAGTTTAAATATCTAATTATATATAATGTAATATATAGATATAATGTATATGTATATGTACTAATCATCTTATTATATGAGAATATAATAATAATGATGATAGAGTTCTTTACAGAGGTAGGATATATAAATATTTTATTTTCGCGCCGTAGAAAAATTATAGCTACAAGTCTCAAATCTATAATAATGTCAATATATAGTCCATATAAAGACATATTAAGTTAATAATCTAAGAAAAGAATTGCTAATGAAAATTGTTATATAGAAAAATAATATAAAAGGAAATAAATACTGTGTGCAGACATAATACTCTCGTATTTAATTTCAAACTTCGTGATCAATTAAATACGCATCCTTCCTGAAGGAATAACGTGGCGGATTGTGACAAGGCAGCAACCAAAATATCGGATGACTCTTGCCACACACTTGGGACAAAAGTGTAAACGTTCGTGGTGTATTCTTATTGTGATAGCGCTGTTGTATACCTTGTACGCGTTCCACAGCGGTTTCATCGCCCAGAATCGCTTGGAACTGATCCACCAGAATCGCTATGACGAACATACCGAACAATGCAGATTCCAAAACTAATATCACACAATGTAAACTGCAATACACATCAATATATAAGCTTTTCAGTTTTCATAGAGCATTTCTCTAAATAAGACATTCTCTAAGTAATACAGGTACGTACATGCGATTTTGCTTGATTGCAATGTCATTATTGCACTGCGGGCAGTCATAAATCCATGATGCAATAACTAAAACAATAGCGTATATAGCTAATGCACCGACATATACCAGAAACTGTATGAAGTATTTTTGATTCCTTTCGCCAACACAATTATTGATCCTAAAAAATTCAATTATAAGAGTTAATTTAATAATTGTAAATGTAATTTTTTAAATGTATAAATAATATCTTATTTAATACTATAATAGTTACCAGGGACAATGATGATCCATTCTCCTAATGCAACGTTTGCAGATTCTACAATGGTGCGCTCTAGGTGGCCTATATGTTTCGCATCTAGTGCACACTGTCCAATCGTCCTTCTCATCACTCTCATGATCATCATTACCTCCAGAAACATGAATATCGGAAAAGTCCATTCTATTTTGCGGTAAGGGTACTATACCAGGATCACTGCAGACAGCTTTCAAGTGTGCCATCATTAAAAGAAGTACAACTGTGTTAAATGCTACTACATGGAAAGGACCCCATAAGCTAAAACAGAATAAAAAATAGTATTGCGTTAAAAATAATATCTAACTGTTATAATTATAAAAAATTTTTTTAAATGTTATATTTTAAAGAGTAGGAAATCTAGGAAATATAATATTTTAATAATTCTGATCTAATTATTTTTAATTAATAAACAAGACTATACAAAGTATTAGAATCACTATGCATTCTTTTTCTCTAGCATTACAATTTTTTTTTTCAATTTATAATATTTACAGTATATAATAATTCTTAAGAGATTTTCAAATTATTCAAGTATTTTATATTTATTTATATTTTAATATGCCAACTTTTATAAGGATGTGTTGCGTAAAATATGACATAACATGACACGACTGTATGACGATTATTTAAATGTTAATTCCTGTCGATCAAACTTGCTGTACAAACCTGTCTTGCATGGTATACAACACAATCCATCGTACCACAACGTAATCAGCGTAAAACACCGCTATATAGGTGACGATAATGCATATGATGCCACAGGGATCCCTGACGAACATTTTTCGTTTTCACTAACGGCAAATATCCCACCCGACTCTCAACAATATCCCAGTTCCTCATCACGTTACACACAAGTCTCATGTCATCCGATTATCGTCGAACGGCTGCATATTATATATTATATTATATTAATCGCTTGACATTAAATTCGGACATCCGTCAATGTGTCGATCGAGACGACGTATGTATATGATACATCATCCGCGCAAAACCGTCGCGTCTGACGATTCTGACGGAGGATACGACACGAAGGACTCTCTATTCGAGTTTTAAGACTTGGATAAGGTTTCTCGATTTTCCATGGAAAAAGGGAGCGATCGTAAGAGCCGATCTGTCAAACGCAGCAGCGGAACAGCTGTGATAGAGACACTTGAGCGAGAGTCCGACTAATTCACCATTTTTGTAGCCAACGTACACGTTACATGAACAACTCGTTGTCCCTTTTACATCGCAAAAGACGTGATGGCATAAAACGATCCGTCGACGAATCGTTATGTAATAATTGGGTTCATTAGATTAGAATCGTGCAATGTACTATTTTATTTTTTTATCGACAATCGCGCAAATGATATAGAATCTCTATGTCGTTCCTATTGGCCGGTTCAGATTTCACTGCGCAATCAGCTGTCAACTCGACAGGTTCGCCAAAGAAAGTGTGCGCAAACTTCCGCGTTTCTCGATTATTATGTAATTCTGTAAACATTTATTTCTAAAGAAAGAGAGGTTCTTTAATTTCCTTTTCGAATTTGACAGTCGTAAAAATTAATACAATTTATTTTTACGATTAACATGTCGCTTTACATAATTTTTATTCATTATTTGGACAATTCGCGCGCGATAAAAATCTAATTTGATAAAAAAAAAAGATTTTATTCTTTATATCATTTATTTTCACATTTTCTATTTTTTTTTTTAATGTACACTATTTAATGTCATATGATTTTTGAGCTACTGCGCATGCGCGAGAAAATCTGACATTTGACACATCGTGACATAACTCTAAACTCTAACCACAAAAAAGCGAGAATGAAACGGAATGCAAGGAGAGAGAGAGATGACTTATTTGCATTCTCGTAGGAGACTCCCGCGTGACTTTGCATGATTTTAATATATACGGCCACAACACAAACGTGCGTTAAATGAGAAAAATGGGAACTGTCAAAAAGTGGTCCACCCGTAAATTAAAATGCGCTAGTCAAGCGGAGATATTGCGATCGCATCAACGGGACGATGATTTCGTGAAAGATCTGAGGCAGAAATTATCCGAGATACTGCACAACTTTGGAGTACACAAACCGTTCTTTCACTATATTCAGTCTGACATTCCGCTCAAATTAGTATACTTTATCTTCACGTCGGGGATGGGAAATCAAACCCTGGGCGAGGAATATACCGGTATAGTACAGGCTAATCTAGAGGCTCGCAAAGTTCCAACATTAACTGTAGGTTTCAATGAGAAAGTTTATTATGTTTATTTTCTGCAGGAGATCTTAATTAAATTCCAAATTTCTCTTTTTTTTTTTTGTTAAGGTCAGAGTGTTGGCTGCGATCTTGGAATGTCTCGGAGAGAGAATGTTGCTCAAATTATTGGGACAGTGTCAAGCTTACGTGAACCGGCCGCATAGCGAGCTGACACCAACAGCAATAACGTTTCTTAATAACTTCCTGACCAAACTGCGCACAATGATACCTATAATTGTGTTATTCCACAAAGGAATATTTTATATATATGGTAGATACTATAGTCTGGGTCGAAGAATTGTTGAATTAGATCATACAAAGGTAAAACCTTAAAATTTGTAATATCATGATCTTATTATTCTTATCTTTATATGATTCTGATATGATTTAAAGGTATACGGTCCTCGACCAGTGGATACTGTTAGCTGGGGATTAAGGCTGTTAGGAATTGGTACTCTAATTCAATGTCTATTAAGAATTTGGCAGTGTAGCAAGACACAAGACACTATAATCACAAGTATATCTAATACAAAATGTATTAGTCATAGTTGTCAATTATGCCTCGAAGCGACAGCAACAACCGCAACATTATGTGGTCATTTGTTTTGTTGGACTTGTCTCAGTGAGTGGTTACACGTTAAACCACAATGTCCATATTGCAGAGAATATGTACCACCATCAAGAATTGTACACGTGATGAATCTATAATTTTCTGTGATAGTTGATTATATATACAAAAATGTAAAAAGAGCTCTTTAATATTATATCTTTAATTATTTTTGAAATAAAATTTTAAAACAAGGGCATCTTGATCCTTGAAATGAAATCTATATTCAGTAAAAAATAATTTTACTTATCCTTCCCTTCAAATTTGTTAAAATATTCTAAAATATAATTTTAAATTTTACAATGTTTTATTGATTTATTTATTTGTAAATTTATGCAAATATTGATGTCTATTAATAAAAATTAATATTAATTCTATATGGAAAGAGATAAAACTATTTATGTATTCTATGTAGACATGTACAAAAATATTGACTTTTATTCTATTATTTGCACATATCATGTCGTACATAACATTTTTTGAGAAACAATAATATACAATTATCTCATTTTCGTTATATAAATTGTAGTTTATAAAATTGTCAATTGGACATAAGTATATTATTAACAATATAGTCAATTTTCTCTATTCTAAATTCTCTGTATTAAATCAACTGTTTTTCTTTTGCACTGGCACTTATATTTACATGTTATTATGTAATCACATGATTATATTAGATTAAAAAAGTGAGCGAAAAGAAAATGTATATTTTCTCATTTTGCTTACTAGAATAAGAGTGAAAAGTGATGGAAAATACTCTTCGAAATGCTCGGAGTCCTCTGATGTAATTTAGAACAAAGAAAATCGACTGTAAATTCATGTTCTTAGACAGTCAATAACAGTATTTCAGTCATGTGCGTCGAGTCTAAGTCATTCCAACAATATTTCCAAAATATTGGCTAATACCACTTGCCTCGTCCTTCCATCGAAATCCATGAGGCCCATAGGCTTTACAAAATATATTTCGGAGGCAACGCAACCGTTCCTTACGTCTAAAATAAAATATTTTAATTCAATTGCAGATTAAAAAAAAAAAATTTGATGCAATCAAAAAATTGTTAAAAACTCACTGTACAGGCTGAGAAGCAGCAACTTCATCATCATTTGTGTTTACATTTCCTTGTAATGTGCGTGGAGTTGTGCAAGCTGCACATGAAGGCTTACAATCTAAACCAGGAATCAATACACTGTCCATATAGGCAGCATTAGCAGACGTTGAACCGCACAGACTGCCTGTCCCTGTCACGAGTTGCCACGAATCAACTGAAGATGTTGAATCGTTCCGTTGTCGAATCCGTCGAGTGTTATGCGGTATAGGAACTCCAATCGGAGATGTACGATTCGCGGACAAAGATAAACGCGATCCTTGTGTGGTACCATCCTCTTTATTTGGAGACACATTGAGTGTTCCAGATGCAACAGTGCTGTAATAAATATAGATATGTATAAACGATTGATCGGAATATCAGATCAATATTTAGAATTAAAATAATTACACATTATTTCGAGCATCCAAATCCTGACTGTCCGAATTATCGAAAAATACAGTCGTTGAATCACCGTCTTCACTAGTTTGTTCAATAGAACTAGATGAACTGAAACTAGGAGCGGTAATCAGTT
This sequence comes from Prenolepis imparis, assembly GCF_030444845.1. Taxonomy (NCBI): domain Eukaryota; kingdom Metazoa; phylum Arthropoda; class Insecta; order Hymenoptera; family Formicidae; genus Prenolepis; species Prenolepis imparis. The sequence goes on along the minus strand of NW_028141159.1, from coordinate 22,468,181 downwards.
CAAAGGATTCGGCGTTTATTGTGATAGTTTCCGGTTGCGAGTCGCTGGACTTAGATGTTTTTTCGTTACATTTATAGTGTATACTGAAATCTTCAGTTTCAATATATTTTAGGAAGTCAAAGCAAAAGAAGAATATCTCCTCTCCTTTATTTAGTCGATCTCGTAAATCGTGTCCAAAAAGCAGCCAATCATAGGCGATAGTGTAATAAAGTAATTGATACGAATTTAATGTTTTATGAATTACACCATCGGCCCATAGACTAATTCTCAATAATGAAATAAATAATGGTGTACGATCCCAACCTGTAAATAATACATTAATTTCATTAGAAAATTTCTTTTAAAATTTTAATAGAAAGAAAAAATATATATAATATATTGTACATTTTACATACCCGAGATGCAGTGAATCAATATTCCATTATTATTATCGTTCAAATATATTAGTATTAATCTTAAATAATTCTGCGTTAATTTGACTAGATCCCATTCTCTATATTTATTCCAGGTGATTCGTAATTGATCGGAGGGGCCATCAGGTACACGGATTATCGCGTCTACATAATTCTGGTACCAGTCAAATACCAAACCTCTTGATCGATAATCTTTTTTTCTAAATTCCCTGAAGAATTCACATCCAGGATACGGCAGTGAAATCAGGTTAAAGTCATCGTACCTTTTCTCCTGGTCTACCTTCTCCGATGAAGTTACGCTGAATACCAAACAAAAGAGCTCTGTTTAAGGGTCTCTAAAAGTGGATTTATAGAATAAAATAGACTGCGATTGGACTAAGAACTATTATGGATGGAACTTTACTACATTTGCAAAGATGGACATCTTCTTTATTGGAATAGTTATTGTCTATTGTGTATGCAGTTCTCTTCTCAAAACTATACATATTTCATCCTAAACATTATTATTACAAAGTATAGTCTTTATTAGATTTTTTTATTTAATAAAATAGTCTATCTATCTATCTATTTAGTAAAATTATCTTAATATAAAACCATCTTTCTTTTCTTGTATATGTTTTTATTACACAAAATTTATATTTCTTTCAAACTGTAATAATTTTTCATTTTTTACATTTATTGAACAAAGTTGAATAATTAAATAATTCTATGTATTTAATTTTTCTTTCCCTTTCAAACATTTGAACTTTAAAAAAAATACACAAATACATAAAAAAAAGAGAGAGAGAGAGAGAGAGAGAGAGAGAGAGAGAGAGAGAGAGAGAGAGAGAGAGAGAGAGAGAGAGAGAGAGAGAGAGAGCGATACTTAGTGACAGCCTTACTTCAATCCAAACTTGACCTTCTTCTTCTCAACCATGAAATCAACGATGGTTCCCACATGAAGAGTCTTCAGGAGTTCTATATCATACAATCTAAGATTATTTTTCATGTCAGTAAACTTTGAATCTTCTGCAACTTCTGCAACTTGTGTTTGGCTTTTGTCTACTGATGGATCTGGTGATGTAGAACTGGTACCAGTTAGATTAGATAGGAAAGTTCTACCCATCATTTCTGGCTTAATGGATAACGTTGCAGATCTGCATACATGTCTACCCTTGTAAAGTATCACCGGTGTTGGGAATCTTGAATGACATCTAGCGAATCTTGACTCTTTCATCAATTTCCTGAGATTATTTTTTAGATATATAGTTTCAGTCATGCTTTCTCGTATGTGTAGCGCTGGCAGTGGTGTATCACATTTTTTTGAACTTCGCAATTTATCATGCTCCAATATTATAAGATCTCTAGGATAATGTCCACAGAGGTTGCCATCGTTGTTGTCAATTATGTGATAATCATAATCGAAAGACGCGAGCAGCTTACATTTTTGCATAATTTCTTGAATCTGTAACAAATATATATCATTAATTAAATATAAAAAGTTTAATAGTACTAAGGTGTATAATTGTAAGAATATATATTTATAGGACAATTACTTTAACATCCTTAGCTGTGGCCGTATAAGTGTTCTTTGTAAAATATGTGATAAGGTTTTCTAGATCGTTTATATTAATGTCAGTCATGATTTTTCGTGGACAGATGCGTTCTCGAGATTTGCTGTAGAAATATTGTTTGACAAATCTTCCTGAGGAGGCACTAACTTCTTGCAACTGTTACAATCAAACTCTTGGGGCATTAGTTATCCATCGGCCAATATCTTACATGGCAGAGATATAACACAAACATTAAATTTAAGGAATACATATATCCAAAATACAGAGTTTGCAGCATCGCAAATTGACATTCATCAAATTCTTCTCCCCACAATTCATCTTCAAGGTTTGACGACACAATCTTTTAATATACAAAATATTTTATCGTTATATATAGAATTTTCTATTACACATATGTTTGACCTTTACCTCACACATACAATTGACAACAAAAAATGCAATGTCAGTCACAATGAAGTCGATTTGGAATGATCAATATAAACAATGCAAAAACTTTCAAAACATATATATATATATATATATGAAACTTGTTTGTTCACGTTATTCGATCAGCAAGAAATCTCAAATATTTCTAAAATTCTTTGATTAATTTTTTTTAATTAAAAGCTTTTATAATATGAAAAAATGCATGAAAAATCGGGGAATAATCAAAATTTTGTCTCTACAGTATTATTTCGAGTTTGGGAACTTTGTAAGACGGTGCTTCTTATTAATCACAAGAAAGCGAAAGAGCAATTAACGAGATATAATAAGTTATTCGTGCGAACAGTGAAAAAACATATAACCTGTCAATGCATCACATTTCATACAACCTTGGGTCTTTGTAACAACGGCCAGACGTATATTTTTAGAATATTTCGCGTTCTCTGAAAGAATCCGACGCGAGTGGGTGTTTTTCTTTTTCTTTCCCCTCCCGTGACAATATTCCGAATTATTTTATTTAAAATATATCGCGAAAGAGATGCTAGCGGTTCTCGCACTTAAGAAAAAAATGAGACGGGGATCCTTTCATCTCGGCACGTTTGAATTTTCCTGCATTTATCACAAACGATATATATTCACACATACGCGATGTTATATCTCGCGATCACGTTTCGCGTATCGTAACGATATAAAGTAAGGTTACTCCTTGATTTGGCGAGAGACGCGCCTTTCCCCCTCCACCATCTTACACGTCATCGTGACGACACATCCGTATCCGTGTTTCCCACATACGTGTGAAAGTCACGTTCAACGGTCGTATTTCGTTATCGCGAATAAACGTAGACATTACATATTGAATCCATATCGAAAAGTAAACGCGACGAAATTAATCAGTCTCGATTCTCAGTTAAGCTCTCGTCTCCAACGTAGTTTTCTCCCCTTTACGGGAATCTGTATTCGCGAGATATCTGTATAGAGAGAAATAACCAACGATTTCCAGTAGTCATAAAATTTTGAGAAATTTGCGAGTTAACGAAGCACGAAGCAATTTGAAGCAATTCGTATTTAACGAGAGAAAAAGGTACGAGAAATATATGCATCCTCTCTTTCAAAAACAAAAAAAAAGAAAAATAATTTTTCGTCAAATATGGCTGCGATTCACTTGATGCTACAAATGCTTCATTTGCAGTATTTGTAGCATCAAGTGGATCGCAGCCTATATTCGATACTCGATAATCGAGAAAGAGCGCGCTGGTTCGGGATCGGAGCGCGCGATGGCGCCACGCGATCAGCTGAGCGCCGGCGCGCATCCGCGTCTCGCCCGACGCGGCGGACCGGCGGAATCGAACCGAGACGGGGAAACGGCGGACTCGCGGCCCGTCTCGCAATATGGCGAGTGTACGATGAGGGGATGTCGCGTCGTGCGTGCCTCGTCGGTGCTGTCTCGCGGGTTCCAGTGACTCCAGTGATATACGTTCCATCTATCGTTGTGATATGGTGTCCCGTGACTGGTCGCGGCGCGTCGTGAACCGGCGACGCGCGCCTCTCGCGTGAATAAACACGCGGGGGTCGAACGGACGACGTTTCCCGGACGTGGGGTGGCAGCCTCCTCCTCCCGCGAGCGTAACGTTTTCGCGTCGCGTACGACGGGAGCGCGAGGAATACGCGCGCGCGCGTGCGGCCGCGGTCGGTGAAAGTAAACAAATAGTTATGAGCGCGATCCTCGGCGGCGAGGCAGCGCCGCCGCCACCAGGCGCGCTCCTGGACACGGACGTCGAGGGCATCCTCGAGGAGAAGAACCAGCTCATCGGCCGCCAGTACGCCGAGATCGAGAGGCTGCAGCGCGAGCTCGCCGAGGTCGTCGGCGAACGAGACGCCCTGCTCTGCGAGGTGTCAAAATTCAAGTTCGAGCGCGAGATGACCGACCTCAAGCGTCTGCACGATGACAGGTACGTGGTACTTTTTCTCCGCTTCGCGAAAACGAGATTTCGAGATTGTATATGTGTGTTTTTTTCTTCGATCTCTCTCTGTGTATCTTGTGTATAGCAATTCTTCTCCTTCGCGCATCTGTGTATACATTTTTTTTTCTTATTCCGAACACGGAAAGACATGATTTCGCAGCTGCGAAAGGAAAAATAGATTCGATCGAAGTGAAATTAATTTACTCGGGCCGAGAGTGGCCTCCATATTTTTTTCTTCGTATTAACGTTAATCCCCCGTTCGCGTTTTATGCACACCTATACTTTTTGTATCCGAACAATACAAAGTATATATAGCAACATTTTGATCGAATAGGAAAAAATAAAAATACGCTTCTCAAAACTAACAAGAAAAACATCTGATCTCATTGAATCACATTCTTTTAAACGTCTACTATTTGAAATGAAATCAGTGATGTAAAATGAGATAAAAAATTGAACTAAAATTTGATATATAAATTTAGAAATGGATAGCTACATTTATAGAAATTCAAATTTGTTTTTCATTTAAACGAAACTGTATTGGAAGTGTCGAAAATTATAACATGGCGTTTCCTCCTTTTAATTCGTCCCCCTCTTCGAGCAGAGAGGAAGGAGGTGTAAGGCAGGCGCAGAAATTACAACTAAAAAGGGCGGTTCCACACGCATCCTTTTCCCGCGCGTTTTTCTCCTCTCCTTCGAATGTTCGCGCTTCGATTTATTCGCGATTTGCTCGCGTACTTACGCGTTGTTCATTTCCCAATTTTCGCGTACAGGTCCACCCTACAGTATAGAGTGTCTGGCGTGAATTGTGTTAGGAGGGTGGTTCGCCCTTCTGCAAGTCGCAGGACACGTCACGTTGATCTCCTCCATCTCCCCCTTCTCTCTCTCTCTCTCTCTCTCTCTCTCCGTCCTCGGAAAAAGCCATCAAATATCAATCACCGTGAGATTGATATTGCAGCAGCAAGCGTGCGATCGCGTTTTCGTACAAATTCTCTGACAGATATATCATGATGCGAGCGAGTTGACGTGGATATCCGTGAATCGAAGGATGCAATTCGCATATACGCAACGAAACGCGATATGGTATGGTGTGTACCTCGTTAGATTAACTTTCTATTCGGCAATGTTGCTGTTTCTGCGGCCGTCAATCGAAATCTATGATCGATGTTGTTAAGCTCGCAAGCCCTCACAGCGCAGGCAGTTTTTCTTTCTTTTTTTTGACGATTCGAAAATACGATTTAAAAAATATTGATCAGTCCAAAAAGTTAAAATAGAATAAGTTAAAAATATATTTTTTATTATATTTCTAGCTGTTTTTTTTTCTTTGTTCGATTAAAAGTTTCAGCTTCGATTCTATTTCCTGCAAAATAGTATATAAAGAGAGAATTTTTTCTTAGAATTTGTCCTGAAAATCAGGGTAATCGTGGGACAATATGGTATGGAAAGAATTTTATGAGAATTTCTCTGATTAATATTTATCACAATAAAAAAATAATAATATCTGTAATAAAATAATAATATCTGCATAAAATATAAAATATATGTTTGATTAATTTTACTATACTTTTAGTAAAATTAATCAAACATGTTTTATATTTTATTGTAATAGATATTATTATTTTTTATTGTGATAAATATTAATCAGAGAAATTCTCATAAAATTCTTTCCATACCTATAATGTCCCATGATTACCACCATTTTCAGGGTAAATTCTAAAAGAAAATTCTCTCTGATTAATTAACACAGTTCATCGTTGCTTTAATACGCGAGATTAATGCGTTTAATATCGCATTATTTCCCTTCAATAATTTCTGATGGTTAATTTCGCGATGACCCTCTTATCGGAAATGTCGAGGAAGGTTATCACTTTTATGTGAATTTTTAACACTTCCGTACATATCTCTAGATAAGTTTTAAATTACATTATGTTATCGAAGCAATATTTTCATTCGACGTTAATCGAAGTATGTAATTTTGTCATCATTTATTTTCTCCTTCGAGTTCCCAGATCGGTCTCACAAATTTTTAAGCTTCTACTCTTCAAATCGCTTAATCACTCAAGAATTATATAGGTGCCTCAAACATTCCGCTAGGAAAAATATTGATTCCATACGTGTCGGGGATATTATAAAGATAATTTTGAAAGACGTTCTCCATTTGCTCGCCGTCGTTTTATGCAAACGCGAATCTGTCGATGGAGTAGGTATATAGTCGCAATGATTCGTCCCATTAAGCTCAGCCCTGTGTGTTTTATTTCATTAACGTTTGTATATATCGACGTACATTGTATATATCCCGGTGCTGTGGATGTTTAATGTGCTGTGTCGCGTACGACACCGTGTCGATAATGCGTGTTATTAAAGCAAACGTGAAACAGAGACGATGGCGTACGCCTATTAACGTTGCAAACGCGTACACGCAGACAAATTGATAATCTATGACAGACCGAAGGAGGGAGGAGGAAGAGTATACCTTGTGTCCGCGTCATCGAATTACAGATATAGAGACTGCGCTAACCGCCTAGTCGATAATATGCGATAGGCGTTTATCCGATGTATGGATGCGAAATGTCGCGAAATATATTATAATTTAGCTCGCACACAAGAGAGTTTATCTCTCGCATCCTCTCTTCGCATATTGTGAAATCAAATGGAACGATAAAAGACGGAAATTCGGTACACGATCGAACTATTGACGGAATGAGACACTAAATTGAAATAATAATTGTCAATCAAACGATTTAAATTAATTTTATTATCGTGGCATCTTTCTCCAAATTCTCGATTTTCGTACAGAGAGAATTTTCTCTTAGAATTTACCCTGAAAATCATGGTTGTGGGACAATATGGTATGGAAAGAATTTTATGAGAATTTCTCTGATTAATATTTATCACAAGAAAAAATAATATATATTACAATAAAATATAAAATATGTTTGATTAATTTTACTAAAAGTATAATAAAATTTACTAAAAGTATGGTAAAATTAATCAAACATATTTTTAAAATTCTTTCCATATCAGATTGTCCCACGATTACCATGATTTTCAGGATAAATTCTAAGAGAAAATTCTCTCTGTGCGTAAAAATATTTCCGACTTAAAATGTATCGTTAGAAATAAAAAAAAAAAAAATAATTTAATAGATGATAATTGTCGATTGAACGATTTCAGTTAATTTTATCATCCTCGCATTTTTTTTCCAAATTCTAGATTTTTGGAAAAAATATTTCCAACTTAAAATGTATTATCAGAAATAAAAAAAATAATTTAATAGACAAATAATTTAAAAGAAAAATTAGTATGTTACTTTTCGAGTATGTTACAAAATTAGAAACAATAATTTTTGTTCATTAAAGTTTTGCGAACGCTATATATTTCCTTCGCTGTATGTGAATGTCGTGTTTAATTCAACCGCGCGCCACAAAATCGTATTATATCTTAATAAGGATAATTCGAATGCGTACGGGTCGCGCTCATAAGCGTTGTATTCCCCTAATGCATTGTCGTGAGAGTATATACACGTTAGGGAGTGTAGTAGACACACAACGAGACCCGGTAAAGTAATCACACACGTATCGTCCATCTGGAAGAGAATAAGCGCACGATGCGTAAGACGTTCCCACAAGATATAGACTATAGGAATAAAGATATAACCGTGATACGTGTAGTTACGCGCAGCGTATATGTTGTAATAATAATTAACAATTACATCGGGTGCTTTGTAATTCCTTCGTGGCTTCTCTGCCATCAATCTTTGCCTTGACAGTTTACGGATACATAATTTTTCCCCTTTACACATTTTCCTGGTTTGATACCGTCGACAAAAATTTTAAAAAAATTGTCTCCGCACGCTAGAGAGGTTTTTATGTAGGTATATTATACATTTCGTGTTTAAAAATCTTTTTAAATGCATTCGGTGTTTTTATATTTTATAATATTTTTACATTGTATATATTACATAATATTTATAAGTATTATATAATATTACATTTAAAAGTATTACATAATATTTATTATATTTTTTTGAAGAAAATATATATATATATCAAATTTTTATATATTTGTATTATATATAAAAATATAAATACTACATTTAAAAAAGTAGGTATTATATATACTCTTCTCTCTAAATACTCTTTTAAATGTAATATTTATATAATACAAATATTATTGATTTATTTTCCAAAAAAATATTGTATATAATATAAACACACATTTGAAAAAAAATTTATATTAAATTCTTTCATATATTTTTTTTTCACTGCTGTTGCAACACATGGCTTCTGAGCTGACAGATGAGAGTTTGTACGGGTTTTAAAAGGGAAAATCAGACGCCGTAAATACGAGTGCTTAATAATCGCGGCGGCAAAAGAAAAAAGAAAAGAGATCTTTGAGACCGTCCGAAGTAGTGACCTTGAAGCATCCTATTGACCTGCTGAGGAGATCTCTTCTTCGCTTTGTGTCCGTCCAACTTTACGCGCTCAGGATTTAATATATCTGGGTTGCAGAGAGAACCGGTCCTTCCTGCCCCCGAACTTCGGAAACTTTTTATATGTATATGTGTGTGAGCTCTTTATCTCACGCGCTCTTTCAATTGTGTATATCGTATATCCCGAAACTACTGCTGTACTCGCAAAATGCTAATCGAGCAAACACGTGTGTGACGCAAATGACGCGCTTGATTTATTCCTGGATTGTGTGTCGGCGCTTTTCTAGTCACCTGAGACACGAGCGCGAGAGACCGTTTATTATTATTATTATTACTATTAATTTTTTTTTTTTCCGTAAAAAGCACAGCTTTATGTGGTATTTCGTCCGTAAAAAGGAATGCTCGATTGCAGCATTACACACGACGAGGTCGACCGGTCATGCCAAATATATCTCGTACATAATTGCGGTTGCCCTCGTATATACAATTGAGAGGTTGGGCGATATTTGACACAGATTCGCGCATTCGCGCTCTCGCGATGCATCCGGTATACCTATTGTTTCCAGAAATTTATTGCGTTTTTGATGTCAAAAGTATATCATACAAATTTCAGACCTTTATCTCGTGCGTTCCCGGTGAAATTTCCTCTCCTCCCTCCGTGTTTCTTGATAAATAATCAATTTCTAACATCTCGTTGTGCTCTCCTGTTTTATTTTTAATTTTATCAGCTGCGCAAACAGTTTTTCTCGAGTAAGTCATCCCTTTTGACGTCAATTCTCTCTTATCAAGGTTAAAATTACGTCAAATGAATAAATGCGGTGCGATCTGTAAATTACTCACTATATTCTCGCGAAAAGAAAAAGATATTATAATAAATATAATAAAATAATAATTTTTTTTGTTTGAATAATCTGAGGATTTTGTGAGGGTGCGAGGATACTCGTAAACGTTAACAGATTTATAATTAAAAACGTTTGAAAAATTTCACGGAGATTATAAAAAAATGAAAGGAAAATAATTTAAACGCGGAAGAATTATTTTTACGAATAAAGATACACGAGTGTGTATACTTTACAGCTTATCGAGGATATTTCTTAAACGTTTTTTTCGGTTAATTTTATGTATTCAGTAAAACAAATCGATTGCACGGTGAATATTCGTTCAGTGTTTCCTGGTCTATAGACGAGAGAATCGACACGGTCACATGGCATAGGAAGACGTAATACTTGGTCGAAAAGAGATTTATGCTTCCAAGAAATGGCTGCTGTCCTAACAACGCTCGTGTCTCTTCTCTTACATCTGGCGCGAACATGTTAAAAACGAGGCTCTTGTATACGACACACTCAAACTTACTAAACGCCGACAAGAGTTTTCCCGCGTCTCCACCCATATAGTGTATCTCCTAGACGGTTCTAGATTTTTTTTTCTAAAACGAGAGAACATCTCTCTGCTTTGCTCGCGCGCTGCGAGAGAGTTCTGTAGATATTTTAACCTCTCTAATTACTTCAATTGCTTCAAATCATTTTAATTATCGGTTTAACCAGATAACTCCGAGAGTTCTCATTCGACACATACATACATATATATGTATGACCGTAGGATATTACGCTTAAGGTCATGCGCGATTCATCTCGTTGCGCATAGAGCTGATGATTGCAACCTACTCGAAGCTGTTTCGCCCCGTTTGCTCTTTTTGTCTCCATTGAGTAACATTTATACACGTCGATTGACTCTTGATCGCCTTTATCGGATGTAGGCAAGGCTTTCACGGCGGTTCCAAAGTACAATTTCGATCTTCCAATGAAACGATTAGTCGCGCCCGTTATTGCGTGACTAATTGGCGTCGGTTAGCATCGACGGTCGCGAAATCGCTAATCATCGACGTAAAATGCATATAGGATATGCGTAGAAAAAATACACACACATTCACACAGAGAGAGAAAGAGAGAGAATGCGCAAATGTTTTTGTTGTCATCGCCTGGTGAGAGGATTGCATTTGTCTCTTTCTCTTTCTCTCTTTTCTCACTCACTCTCTGGCAACGACGAAAATAGTTTATTTCCTGCAACGTGGACCACTGCAAAGAGAACTTTAGACTTTTAATCCTACTTCTCTCTCTCGAGCTACTGCACGCGACAAGGTATTATATACTCTAGCTTAATTGAAATCAGCCATTCGCGGGACCTGCAAAAAGCATCAAAACAATGACAGCATTGTTTATTTGGTATTTAAAATCCTTTAATTTTAATTAACAAATATTTTTCACCGTCCAATTAATTCTCATTTTGATTGACGTCCAATAATCGATTATTGATGTGCGCATAATTTACTCTCGACGATAATTTAAAAAAATTGCGTAAAATTAGTTCCTGTAAAAAAAGATTTAATTTTATATTCGGAATTTAATTCGCAATCCTGGAGTTTTGGTCAATTAACGTTTTTAACGATGAAGGAATCTCGAATTTGCTGTACAAACTAGACTAAACAAGCATACGTATTCGGTACAAATACGGAGATCGGACGGAAAGAAATCGATTGAACAAGAAATTGGAAATTCTTTTCGCGCGGTTGTGACCAGTAGCAGGCGTGGTAAATCATCGAAAAAATTGTATTCTCATCTTAAGTATATGCCACTTATTTTTATAATATTTCCCCCTAAAATAAGCGCCAAAAAGATCCTCTTAATTTAAGAGGAAAATTCTCTAAAGAGATATTCTTATTAGATATTCTTAACATGCAAGAATATATATACTTAATGGGATGTTTTTTTATCAGTGTATTATTGAAATTATTAATCGTGATAACAAAAAACAATCTTACAAATGGACATTTGTTATTTATTACATGTATATTTAAATGTTACACATATAATTGAATATTTTTTATATTTTTTATGTATTTGACTATAGTTAAATACACATTTTTGCTTATTATATTATTATTTTTAATATTAATTGATAAACTTATAAATTTATTATAAATTTAAATAATTTAAATAATTTTATTTTATTAATTTTTATTTTAAATTTATTATTAATTTATTATATTTATTTATTGCGGCGCTGGAAATTGCAAAAAAAATTAAGAATATATTCTCAATTTAAGAGGATATTCCAAAGATGAAAATATCTTTATTCATTAAGAATATCTATTAAGAAGACTTATTAAGTATGCATTTCAAGAAAACAATTTTTTTGGTGATTGCATTACCAGATAAAGCAGGTTCGGCATTTCGGCCAAGGTTGTTGCTCGCCATCAACAACGGAGCATCACTGTCTTGTTACTGTCACTACTTCGCAAGGTAGCTCGAAATATATGTGTATGAAATCATCGTCTTGTAGCTGCCCAGTGGCGCTCAGATAGATGTACCTAGATTGAGATAAACATGCCACCGTGAATGAGCGAATTGAAAGTTCAAGGGAAATCTGTTTCATGCAAAATTTTCCATGCGCTCGAGATCTTACTATTTATATCTAAAACGGATCGGATGTCGGAGTCTGGAGAGAAAGAGAGATCTCTATGGACTCCGATTCACTTATGCGCTTCTATAGATAGCCGGTAGACCACACGGACTAGAGAGTCTAAATCTAAAAAAGCTTCTTCCCCGTCTACCAATACTTTTAAACTCTCCTAGAGCTCTCTTTATGTCTTAGAAGAAGGAGGAGAAGTAGCGTGTTCTTTCGAAACCGCGGTCTGAATAGATAGATAAAGCACGCGTGCACCGATCGAAACATATCTCTGATGTCGAAAGGTCGATAAACGGAAGTCTCGAGTCTCCGCGAGCATCGACGTATGAAGGACTAAAAATGCAAATTGCACGCGGAACCGACACGCCACGTTATTTGACACGTGCAGAGAATTTTTACGTCATTGCCCTCTCTTCCGTGCACTTCTCAAGGTATCTCTTCGAGTATATCGAGGCGGCGACGGTCCGAGTTATATCATATCGTACGATGTTGCTGCGCGGGCGGAAATAGCGCCTGACAATCGATAGAATGGACCGATTTCCCGGCCATGTCGCGTGACTACAATGTCTCGAATCTCTGGGCGAGTGTCTGAGATGGACGATGATTTAAATATGGAAATGGGGCACACGGTTGCGCTGCTTCGTTCCCTCTTTCTGCGACTAAATCATATACAGATGTTCCTATGTGTATCATACAGATGTCCGTATGCATTAGACTTTTAATGTCAGATTGTAAGACTCTTCGCGGAACAAGATATGTGTCACACTATATTTTTATTCAATATGCTACCTAGTCAGTTATACACGTGCTTACCTTTTTTTTTTTTTTTTTTTTTGTTATAGACAACTATATAAGAATGTAAACAAATAATTTTTTTTAAATATTTTCATCTGAAAATATTTTTTTTCTATACAATTTTAATTGAAGAAATAGTAATAAAAAGTAAAATAATTATAGATGTAATAGTTCAAATTAAAATTCAATTAAATGTCCTTGGAGAAAAAATTGATTAATTTATTTATTATTAATTATAGTAAATATATGATAAATAAGATTAAAAAAGTAATAAACTAGAATTATTATAGTAAAATCATGAAAAAAGATTATTATATCATAAACAGGAGAACTAGAGTTTTGTAAAGATACACAGAGAGAATTTTCTCTTAGAATTTATCCTGAAAATCATTGTAATCGTGGAACAATGTGGTATGGAAAGAATTTTAAAAATATGTTTAATTAATTTTACCATACTTTTAATAAATTTTACTATACTTTTGGTAAAATTAATCAAACATATTTTATCGTGATAGATATTATTTTTTATTGTGATAAATATTAATCAGAAAAATTCTCATAATATTTTTTTCATATCATATTGTCCTACGATTACCACGATTTTCAGGATAAATTCTAAGAGAAAATTCTCTCTGTATAAAGTTCAGTTTATTTTTGGGATTTAAATCCAGTGCACTCTAATTCTGCCATATTAAATTGATAAGAGTAAAGAAAAATATATTAATAATTTAAGAAATTTTATATACATTTATAATTATTCGCGACAGTATAATTTTGAGATAATTCGCTACAGTGACTTTCATGTCTATTGTGAAGTGCTCAGGATTTTGTAGTATAAATTCTTCAGACATCGCGTGCAGAGAGAATCACACTGAAGCACAACGAGCTTTACCGCGTTACTTTTATATTCCATGCCACGAGGATTCATGCCACATATAAGGCTAGATTTAACAGCCCGATGTGTTGCGGGTTAAATGGATCGCGGGTCTCTCACAAAGCTGCCGTTCGTCTTTTGGCCGAAATATTGCAACGGGGTCGCTACTATATATCGATTACTGATTGAGAGAGTACATATAGGATATTTTGGCTCGCTAGTCGGGTATATAAAATGTGGCGCGCGAATCTGGAACGCTCCAATTCGAGTATAGTGATATAGACGCTTCGACGACCGCGGTTGATAAACACTTATAAGGACTTATAAGGACCCTATCTCTCTCTTTCTCGCCGCTAATGTAATCAACATGATGTGAAATCGTGTATCGATACGACGGGGCACGTGTATCGACTATTCCGTAAATAGCCGGTCAAATGCGGCGACGTGTATTTATATATTATTGTGCGTGAATACTTACTGATAAAAACTGTATATTTTTTCTAACTGTATAAAAGAATTTTTCTCACGTGAAAATTTTGTTCAATGTTTTGACATATGTATTAAGTACCTATATTAGCGACTGCTTCTCGAGCAAGAAAAAAAAATTCCGTCAAAAAATGAACCGGAAAATAAGATCGCGCTATTCATTTGTATCTCCGGAGGAGAAAAAGAGCCCATATTTCTTCTCGTCTCTCCTGGGAACTATTCGCGTCGTGACGCTTTTTATTATAAGGAAGGTCTTTTTTTATTTCGGCGCATTAATCGCGCCTTTCCTTATCTTTCATTTTCACCGGACATCCTGCAGTTTACGACCAGCTTCTCAAACTCGAGACGCGAGTTATTGACAATCGAAACGGTAGCGAAACTATAAAGAGACAAGTGTGATAAATCGTTGGATTCTCTCGTCGTATTGCGTGTCTGAATGCTGGGTTTATATCGTAACATGCACATGTCCGCAATATATGCATGTATATGTATGCGTGTTCTGCAAAAACAGAAACTTGCGGCGTTTATACAATACGCGAACTGAAGCGTCGATTTCTATCTGCGGCAGATATACGCCGTATATATGGTATATGGCAAAGTTGCTGAATAGAACAGTTCTTGCAGTTTCATTGACGCTATAAAATCGATACTTGCCTGTGTGATTGCCCCGTCTCGCTAACAATAGCGCGTTGCAACTCCATGCGGAGAGGAAAAATTAATAATATGAGATAATTCAATATATCTATACACTGAGAGAATTTTCTCTTAGAATTTATCCTGAAAATCATGGTAATCGTGAGACAATATGATATGGAAAGAATTTTATGAGAATTTCTCTGATTAATATTTATCATTTATCACAATAAAAATAATAATATCTATTACAATAAAATATAAAACATGTTTAATTAATTTTACTAAACTGCATGGTAAAATTAATCAAACATATTTTATATTTTATTGTAATAGATATTATTTTTATTGTGATAAATATTAATTAAAGAAATTCTCATAAAATTCTTTCCATACTATATTGTCCCACGATTACCATGATTTTCAGAATAAATTCTAAGAGAACATTCTCTCAGTGTATAATATCTGCTTATATAAAAAAATAGCAAATAATCATTATTACATTTACAAAATAAATAAAAGATATTTTCTGCGGCAACTCGATTTAATCTCGACGATTCATTAAGACGTTATTTTATTCCACGTTTTTTATTTTTATTTAAATCCCTCCTTTTCTTTGCTCCGATGTCTTATTCTGTATTATATCCTCGTTATTTTTTATTTTATTTATTTTTTATTTTATTCATTTTTTGTTTTAGTCCGTGTTTTTAATTTTTATTTAAATCCCTCTTTTTCGCTTTGATGTCTCATTCTGTACAATAGTTATTTTATAACTATATTATCATTCTGTTAATAGTTATTTTATATTATCATTCTGTATAATACTTATAATAGTTATTTTTCATTGAATGTGCAAGAACCGTCTCGCGGTTTACCTTTGTAGCAGCAACTATAACAATTCATTTGTTTTCACATTCGACGTGGGCAGAAATTACTGTATGTAGTTGCAACAGAAGTGACGCCGGTTGCTTTTGGTTTTGAGAATTGTGCGGGGTTGAAACGAGGGAAAGAGAGAGTGAGAGAGACAGAAAAAGGTCGTGAGAAGGGTGGAGTGTCCTCTCTGTAGCGATGTATAATTACGCGAGTACCTTAATGCCTTTGGTCACGCGAGTGCCAGGCATGTATTGTCCACTTCTTTTTCTTTTTTTATCATATATATATATATAGAAATAATACATAGCTAACGATTCTCCCTTTTCTTTTTCTTCTTTTTTTAATTAATATGACATTTGACGTATATAAGCGCAAATTGAAAAATCGATTTCGAGTTAGTGTATATCGGTGTGTATATATATATATATATATATATATATATATATATATATATATTTGTGAGAGAATTTTCTCTTACAATTAGAATTTACCTTAAAAATTATGGTAATCGTGGGACAATATGGTATGGAAACCTGCTACTAAACTGCATAGTAAAATTAATCAAACATATTTTATATTTTATTGTAATAGATATTATTATTTTTATTGTGATAAATATTAATAAGAAAAATTCTCATGAAATTCTTTCTATTCCATATTGTCCCACGATTACCATAATTTTCAGGGTAAATTCTAAGAGAAAATTTTCTCTGTGTAGAAATTTTTCACAGACATAAAAGTTATAATAAAACGATGCAATATCATCGGTTCTCGATTTTCGCAAATAGGGAGAAATGTATATATGCATCAATCGTCGCGATTCCGTCCACGTGTGCCTGTAGCATCGAAAGTCCAAGAGTTCATGGAAATTTTCAACTCTTCAACTCCCGTTTTTATTACTCAGCTATACCCGCGATTGATCGTGTGCGCTACTCCGAATAGGATCGTCTAGCCGGCAATTAATGTACGCCCGAGAGCTTTTCCGGGGGATGACGAGACGCGGAGAGGAGAGAGACGCACCGTTTTCATCTCGATCTGACATTCGGAGTCTGGGAGGGAAGGGAGAAACGCGTAGCTCTTTTTCTCACGAAAGAGAGCGACGAACGCATCGTCGACGTCCGACGTCGCGACGCTCTTGCGTACGAGGAAGAGGAAACTGACTGAGAGAGAGATGGAGAGAAGCGCTGGGCGAAAGAGAGAGAGAGATTCGTGGGGACAAAGGGACGTTCTGGTCGTGACGACGGCGCAGACTCGGCGAACGCGGGCGTCCCGACGCCCTTTATATCGCGATGCTGATGCCAGTAGTCCTCTAACGATTCACATCGTGTACTCTTCCCATTCACGCGCACCGCGGAAAAACGGCGCCGCGCCTCCTCTCCCTCATCTTCCCGTTCACCCACACGTTCCAGCCTCTCGTCCTCTCTTCTCCCCAGGTGTTCTTTACCCATTTTTCTCTTCGCGAAATTCGTTTTTTCGACCGTGCGAGTGTGAACGCGTGCATTTGGCGTCTGTTACACGCGATTGCACGCGCGTGCCAAGTGCAACGACGCGTGTGCGTCATAGGTCCCTCCAGCAGACATAGACGATAGGCTTCTTCTTCGGCTGAATAATAATGTCCAGGTAAATTTCCCTTTCAAGGGATTAACGTTAATTCTCTCATTAATCTCCGACTTTACGAATTTCTTTTTTTGTATCTCTAATCTTTTTTTTAAATTCGTTTATGCTCGATATCTGCGAGTGTCCCGACTCTTTATAGCCGCGCCACCCGCGAAAATAAAATACCGTTCAGGCCGAGTGCACTCTCGGGCCGCCCACGCGCGCCCGGTGTGCACGAGAGTGCATCGAGATGCAAATTTGCATGGGTAACGTCACGACAAGAGTTGTGAATGGTGGTGCGACCTTGCGGTTGGAATGCAAAGTATGCTGAATCGGCGCAAGGATCGCGCAATCACCGGATAAACCTCGACGTAAATCGGCGATGTATACTATACTACTACTACTACTTTTGCTACATCACCAGGTGTTGCAATTATCCGATGCGTTGTATATTGTAACACGGTGACCTTATTTCTCGTAAATGACAATCTTGCATTTTTCACGACGTCGCGTTATTCTCCTCCAGAGACCATCATAACAAACCCGAGAACTTACTCGTATTCCCTTTGCGCAAATCACGAAATGATTTTCTTCTCTCATCACACGACGTATATTATAATTTGTATTTATCTCAATTTTTTAATATAAAATAGTTTGCATACACTGAGAGAATTTTCTCTTAAAATTTATCCTGAAAATCATGGTAATCGTGGGACAATATGGTATGGAAAGAATTTTGAGAACTTCTCTGATTAATAGTTATCACAATAAAATAATATCTATCACAATAAAATATAAAACATTAATTTGATTAATAGAGAAATTCTCAAAATTCTTTCCATATCATATATTATCCCACGATTACCATGATTTTCAGGGTGAATTCTAATAGAAAATTCTCTCTGTGTAGAATTAGATATATTTTTACAGAAAGCTATTTTTATTTTTTTTATGGAAAAATAGATAATCGTGTGATGTTGCCAAGTGTGTGCCTGATTTTTTATACAGAATGCATTTCCAATACAAATTCGAATACAAATGCAATAGTATTATTATCGTGTGGTTTTGCATGCGCGAGCTTACATATTGGGACTTTCAGTTTGTTCAAGTGGGCGTCTCTCGCGAGAGGAGATAGCCGTACTTTCTACGCGTTTCCACGAGAAACCGTATATCTCATTCGATTAAGATTGACCGGCTCGTTAATTATACATTTTTCTTCTCGGCCTCACTTATTACGACCGGAGTACGCATTATTGTGTATCTCGAGGCGGGAATTACATTACAGTTTAACGACATATTTCTACCTACGTACTTAGGCGGGCACGTGGGTAAACTTAGCATTAAAGGGAATGGCCGTTCAAGGCGAGTCTTTACGTAGGTCTAGCGTGAACCGACCACAAATGGTCACAAGACCACGTCGTCGCCGCCATATTGCCATATCGCCAAATTACCCGTGGATGTTTCCACCACTTCGATTTTATTTACCGTGTATATTTTTCGAAACGCGGCGAATGTATCCGTGATATTCGTAAAATTTCGCTCCAAGAGTAAAACGAACGAAATTCTTTCGCCGCCGGATTGTTTGTTGGCTGGGAAAGAAAGACATAAATAAAGTCGACTATAAACATCTGATTCTCCTGCTTTAATGAAATCTCTGGGCGACAAATCTCTTCTAAGAACTTGTACGGAATGAAGCTTGAATCGGTGCCAATTCGCCGAGTTCTAGCACGGCTGAAACAATTGGATTTTGTCGCGAAAAAGGGCCAATGTCAATTGGCCGAGATCCGTTACCGGATTTCCTGAAATAGGACGAGTCTTACACGCAATCTTAATGACCTAAGTGACTTTTTTCCACAATCTATTCTCGAATCAAGGATCTTTTCGTAGAACAGTATTTGCTGATGCAGAGAGAGAGAGAGAGAGCGAGTTATTAGAATCTATCAGAATACAATAAATATAAAAATTCGAATTTATAAAACGCAACAACAGTTAATTAATGCAACTATATATACGCATCTACATACACGCAGCCAGCATATTGTTTCGGCTACTGCGCTATTGATTTTTTGCTGTTTGTTTCGTCGACCCCACGCACGACCCTTCGACGATTCCGCACCCTTCTGAATCATTCAGCATTTATTTCTGACGGTGGTGTTGGTGGCGGCCGTAACAGCCCTCTTTAATATATAGGGACGCTCGCGTGCCTATTCCGTACACACGTTCCACTAATTTCGATCGAAATGACTCACGCACGGATGACGACGATGATGACTCGCGCGCGTGTCGTTTATTTATTATGTCCGCGCGAAATCTCCCTGACGTGTAGGTGTCTGTTTCGCGAAAAAACACGCGCGGAATTGTCCAAATTCTAAATTCGGGAATGATTCGGGGTAGATGGAATTCTCGAAAATATACAAAATCAGATCCCGATGTGAGTGACTGACTGACTGACTGGCTATAACAGGGAACGTGAAGAATATATTCAACGGAGCTTTCGCTCTAGCGTGCGAAATGGAACGTCTCGGAGAGTTTAGCGTCGCTGATATTCGTCGCGCTACATCGTTGGTCTTTTTTAAAAATTTTTTTCGCGAAAAAAATACGAAGTACGAGGGTTTTACGAGGGCGTTCGTTCTCCGCACTGTTTTTTCTTATATCGATCTGTTTTATGACTCCGACGGGGATACATGCGTACAACACCCTCTCATGGTCGTCATACGTCACGAAATCGTCACGGTACGATACGCATAATACGTGTTGTACTATATGAAGATTACTGTTATTGATTACCGCCGGGTCGTAGTAGAGTAGTGGTCGATAACAGATCGGTGACAGAAGGGATATAAAATATATATGTCGTTTCGCTTTCGCGGAATCTTCGCTCGATAATGACTTAGATTACGTCACAGCGGGGGAAGAATAGGGAATCTGGTGGGTGTATAATTGACTGAAAACATGTACATGCGAAAATATTGCGCTTATCACTGTCAGCTGTGTCATAAAATATCGGACAATATTAATTTACATTTCGACTTCCCAAAATAATAAAATTTATGTATTAAAAAATACACATATTAATATATATAAGATATATAATATTAATATTATATATTAATATTATAATTTTATATAAAACAAAATAAATATATATGTTTAAATAAATTTCGTGCGCATAGTTTAGTATTGATGCTGATTAATCTTTCTATCAGATAAATTTTTATGAGGGAGGATTAAGATTACGTGAAGTTAATGATAAGATATACTTCCCTCATTAAGTCTATTCTATATATAATTATGACATATTATTTCTATCAATCTAACGTTTTAATATCGAATTCGTATACAGGCGAAAGATCGATTCGATCGTTTCACGGTGTCTCTTCTTTTTACGTACATGACCCTATCGTAAGCATATAATGATATACGAGAGATAAGATAATGGGTCCGCAAGATTGCCATTGTTGCTATCGGTCTTAAGTATCGCTGTGATCATTATACCGTATAATTCTCGCGGACATTCGACAATTTTCGATCGTTTATGTTGGACGCAATGTGTTGTTTCTCAATGTGTTGTTATAAGAGGGCTCATTACAGGTACATATTAAACTCTTTTACATTTTTTAGTGTTCACATATACTTAGATACGCGCGAGTGAATGTGAAATGTGAGGTGAAAGTAAAATTGATAACAGCCGTATAGAAATTTTTTTTACGAGCGCAAAATCTCGCAATATATTTAAAAATATATAATATATATTTAAATATATGTATATATATATATATATATATATAATTAAATATATATATATACCTATACATATAGGGTTTCCGATAATAATCGTAGGAAAGTCTGTATCCATTTTGCGATCTTCGCAATAATTAATTAGAAATTAATTAAAAAAGATTGGCCAATCCTCGCGAATATAAATATGGAGCGAAAAGAGCCCACTGTTACACAGTTGCTAGGCGCGATACATAATTAAACTTGATTATTAATCCCAATGCATGCTTTTTATCGCACACGCGCCTATAGTAACCGCATAACATTAAGCTATCTTTGATAGCTTTTGATTCGCGTGGATTGGCCGGTCTTTTTAAATTAACTTCTCATTAATTATTGCAAATTAATTTCTCATTAATCTCTCGCAAAACAATAAAAAATTTTCCTTGATTTAACCCGCTCTACCTACACGAGAAATACACACGATTATCATCGACACCCTGTATATATAAAATTAATAATATATTTATATATATTGTGAAGATTACTATCGAATTCTGTCGATACAGATTAACGCGTAATTAAAAGCTCTGCGTTATTGCAGAGACATTATTTAAAACGTCAAACATCGCATTTCGCAAGATGGTTTCTATTAAGAATGACGTATCGAAGATATTTTATTGCACGTCATAAATTTGCGCGGATTAGTTAGCATATAATTATAGCTCCACGATTTATATGGTTGAGTTAATAAAAATTTTAATTGCTATATTAGCAGCCATTTTCTATGTGATAGCTCATCGATAATGAGCGTCTAGACTCGTGGTCGTTGAGGTCACTTTGATCGCTGCCACATTTAGCACTCACGTATTATTATTAATTACGAAATATACTAATAGTAGTAGTATGGCAGGAAGAGCTAGTTTACGCAGAGAGCGCGGTAATTAGAAGTTAGAATAGTGCGTGCTGTTGACACTTTGTCTTCGTTCCCGCGTAAGCGTGCAATTGCCATTTTAATTACCGAGAATTAGCTACGGTGTGTCGGCAACGATAATTACTCGAAAGCTGTGAGCGACAGTGTTTTTCGTCGAGGGAAAATCGAATCGGCCGAAAACAAGCGTCATATATACAGGGTGTATCTAAATAAGTACGAAACATTTTAGGAGTTAATTCTTTGTCGAAAATTTAGGAGGGTTTCTTATATATGAACATATACTCTTATATTCCTCCCTGAGGAATTAAAAATTCAATAGGGGTTGTTAGTTTCATCCCCTTATAACGATACAGGAAGATAAAAAAAATATTAATAAATATCCACCAAGTTTCCATTTTTTTAATTTGTCTGAAATTTGAGAAAAAAAAATAAAAACTTAATTTTTACCTCCCTTTTTGGAAAAGTGTAACTCCTCAGGGAGGGATATAAAAGTATATGTTTATATAAGAAACCCCCCTTAATTTTCGACAAAGAATCATCTCCTAAAATTTTTCGCACTTATTTAGGTACATCCTGTATATGTATATAACATATCTGCAAAACAATAACACTGTCGAGCGAAGTTTCCTAGTCGAGATCCTTGCGGCGGCGATCGGCAACATAAAACGCAACTTTGCGAGGCACGACTAAGTAAAGTAATCGCATCGCGGTGAATGGTACTACCCGGACTAGGTCAGTCCATAACTATCATAGGCAAGGTCGTTTCTCCCATCCGCCTGTTCCTCGAATGCACGGCAATATGCATGCACCGTAATGTATGCATTATTATTGTATAGTTTAATGTAGCGAGCGAAGAAGGCAAAATGGAACGGTACGCCTGAGGAGGAGTAGAGTCTTTTGCGCTTTCGAAAAATCGCCGTCTCGTAATTGCACAGACGTCACAGCCGTGAACAGCTGTGACGTTGAACGGACGTTCGAAAGGGATTACTGGAAATATCGGATTTATTTTATACCGTCAGAGAGCGAACATTCCTCTGTCGATCGAATCGAAAAGTCTCCAACCGAATCGATGACTTATGTCGGATTCTGTGTCGGAAATGTTCCCTCTATCGCGAACAAGCATCAAATGCATTAAAAGGTCTTTACATCAGACAAATATAAAAATTAAGTAAATTTAATATAAATTAATTTTTTAAATATAAATTAGTAAATTAATTTTTAATATTAATTAGTAAATAAAAATTATTTTTTTCTTTATAATAAAAGGATCCAAATTACTTTAAATTAAAAATTAAATTTCGATAAAATTGTTTGAGAAAAAAATCCGTAAATGTCGAGGTTTAGTTTTGAAATTTTTTTTCTCAAATAAACGCACAGAGAGAATTTTCTCTTAGAAATTACCCTGAAAATCATATGGTAATCGCGGGACAATATAATATGGAAAGAATTTTAAAAATATGTTTGATTAATTTTACCATATACTTTTAGTAAATTTTATTACTAGTTACTTTTAGTAAAATTAATTAAACATATTTTATATTTTATTGTGATAGATATTATTTTTTATTGTGATAAATATTAATCAGAGAAATTCTTATAAAATTCTTTCCATATCATATTGTCCCACGATTACCATGATTTTCAGGGTAAATTCTAAGAGAAAATTCTGTGCACATATAAAAGATTATTATATCGCCACAAAAAAATTATCTCGATATTAAACCGTTCTTTTAGCTTTACGCCGCATAATTTGATCCGGGATACACGGTGTTTGGCGCATCTCATAAACGACATTACGGATAGTTAAAGAATTTCCGAGCGCGCAGTAAACAAGAGAGATATTAAACGCCATGGGAATCGTTCTCTTCTCGTTCGCGTAACCGCGCCGATGTGTCGGTAGGAAGTGCATAATAGAGCAGAAAGTGAGACACACAATCCTCTTCCTGAAAAAGCGATAACGATACCGCCGGTAATCCATGGCGAAGAGAACAATGGCTCTCGCGGAGAGAATCGCGAATCTTACGACTTTTTCGCGTTACGCATTACACGAATATATTATATATTTTTTTCCCTGTCTTTTTCTCAGAAGTAGAACAGTTTTACCTGATGTATCGCACCGGATATACCGAGCGTGCTTGTGGATAGACATGCATAAGCCGTTCGTTAATGTGCTAATTGTAGACGCCGCATCTGAATACGTTCATAGTCCGCGAGTCAAGTGGATCGCGTGAAAAAAAGGCGCCGCATTTTAATAGCGAAACGAAAAAAAATAATCTTATCTCGAGGTGTTCACATTGTTGCGGATCTCTACGCGATAATCGCGTATGTATATTTTTATTCATCATTATGTACATACATTAATAACGCCAGGAAAGTATTAAAAAAGTTGTAAATTTTATGATCACGTATAGAGGGGAACGAAAAATTCGGCTGTTCAAAGAGTAGAGAACTAAGTCTATAATTCGACCGATTATTGTTTCTCGCGAAGTAGATATATACCCGATGTACCCGCGTACAAGCGCGGTCGCGCAGTCTATTTCGATGTCAAAAGAGAGAATGTCGAGCGACCGACTGGAAAGAGCTAAAAGCGTCCGTTGACTTGCGGCCAGCTTGAGAATATTTTCACATCGGCGGAAGAATGCGAACCTATATAACGAGCATGTCTTTTCGAGAATCGGGTAATTAAAATGTACCCCAAAAAATATTAGCCGCACTATAGCTCAATTTTAGCTGTCCCTCTATTACCTGAAATTTAATTACCATGCCTAATTTTAGCTATAGTATAGCTAAAAGGGAAAATTCTCCAATTAAACTGTAGCTATGGTGATTAATATTTTTTTCCATGTTATCGATATTTTCTCGAATATATTACAATATTTTCGTAAATGCGAAAAATAAGGAAATTCGTGAAGAAATTCTTCCCTTCTCCCTGTTTATTTACAATTCTAATACACTTTTACCGAGTCTTTTTTCAAGCGGAAGAAAGTATAGATAACTCGTTTCAATTTTCTTCAACAAGAAAAACCTTATATACAAACCTCTACGTCTAATATTCCGGATGTGTGGTTGGTTGAACCGCGAATGAAATCAATATGCAAAAAAGAAAAGGGAGGAAAAATTACGCGTTATCGGTATATATAACTTTCACCGTTCGAATGTGAGATTCGTGAGATATCGGAGCTCCCTATCGGAGCGATCGACTTTATAATCAGCGCGCAAATTTCCAATTTCAAGTCTGCTCCTATACCGAGAAACTTTTCCGCCAACGTGAACGAGCCAAGTCGGTTAGGCGAGTGATGTTGTATTATCTCTACCTCGAGTAGGTACTGCTTTAGCAGTAGTCGACCTCGATTTCCATCCATCTATACCGGTACTTGAACTTCTTACGTCTATATCTGATCGCACACTCTGCAATGGAAATTGATTGCCTGCATTACGGAGTTTATAACAATAAATATCAAATCGTTTTCGCGGTTTGATTAATGGCACCTTATTTTCACGCAATATTTGCACTGCGAATGCAGTAGCACGGCTAATATATTGAACAATAATATATAGACAAATAGCGCATGAAACACACTTGATTGAATCACAATCTAATTAATCCTTTATTTCCAAGCTAGACGCTGAGCAACTCGTTGAATTTTCAAGCATTTTTTTGCACCTCATTCTTGTAATACACAATATAAAAGACTTGCCGCTGTAAAAAATTAATTTTGTATTGAAACGATAAGAGATTTGTGCGTTAAAAGATTCAAAAAAAAAAAAGATATACGTTCAAATACTAATAGGGATTTAAGTCGTTTGCGCCAAATTAAAGTGTGGAGTCTTTTTGACGCACGATATTTATGTTCATCGCGATTCGTGAGGTCGAAAATGAAAATCTCTCGCCGGTGAATCGCCGGACCGGTTAAGTGATCGTATTAAAAGCCACATCTCGAGTCCGCGATGCTGCGAAATCGACACGGTGAGGTGCGAGGGAGCGATTAACTTCTCGGTGAGAGTAGTTTCCTCCGCGCACCATAGTCCTAAATACTGATTTTGTTGATGCTCGGCAAGCTCGGAGAGCAACTCGCAAATTTACGATCATTAAACTCGAGAAATTACCTTCTTATCTCGACGCATCTCAATTTATAGCGATGACTTGTTTGCCGTAAATTTAATACGCGCCGCGTATTAATCCCGCGTATAATTAATATCCACCGCCTAATAACACATTGTTGCGTCAGTTGCGTATTTATATCGGTCCTCTAATAAACCCCCGCGACATCCTCGACAACCAAATATGTATCAACGTTCCCGTTTCAACGGGGGTTTTAAAATGTGAGAGAAAAATTATTTTTGGTGGAAAATTTAAATTATCAAATTTAATTAATATTATATTTTATATATAATATTAATTATATATATATATATATATTATATATATTGTTATATGTATATAACAACGAAATGTATCAATATTTTCGTTCTAACGAGGATTTTAAAATGTGAGAGAAAAATTATATTTTGGGGAAAATTCAAATGCAAATAGTATATATACATATGCATAAATTCAAAATGGCAATTTCAGATTAATTAAAAAGAGAAAAAATGGATTTTTAAAAATATTATATACATATATAATTTATATTATAATATATTATATATATTATAATATATGGCGAGTTTTTTAAATTCATTAATTGACCAATCGCATAATGCGATTGATTAATCGATGAATTGAAAAGTAATATTAATATTATTTTATATTATATATAATATATAATAATAATATTAATTATATGTTATATATATTATATTATTAATAATATTAATTATAGGTATATTATGTAATAATATGTGACGTATTTGATATAATTAATATCCTTTTAATTTAATATATATATATATTGTATATATATAATATTAATAATATTATTTTATATATAATATATATATTATTAATAATATTAATTATATATATATTGTAATATAATAATTAATTTGCGCGAAATAATAATATGCGACATATTTGATATAATTAATATTTTTTTCTTTAAAATGTAAATAAAATTACGTAATAAAAGCACACTGAGAAAATTCTCAAAGAGAATTTTATCCCGTGGCATTTTTCCTCTTCGTGCTCTTCTTCGCAGTAATGGATGCACCGCATCGGTGTACATTCAATCCACTCGTTACCGTTCCGGCGCAGTGTTTGTATTAGCCTCTCGAGCGCGGGTTACCCGAGCATAAGTGCAATGCAATTCAGACACACACGGTCGTATGTATCCTGTTGGTCCCATCGCTGCGAATCGAGCGTATATATGCTCCCCTCGTCAGGTTGAAGACACACTCCGGTCTAAAGCGAAAGTCGAACGCGATCTCTTTCGTTCCCGGCCTCTCCTCACCTTCGGCTGACCTCCCTCGTTCCTTCTTCTTCAGGCGCACCTTATCTGTCTGTATACATATATGTATGCTCCGTCTTTATTTCTCCGTTTTCCGGAATATATTCTTGATTCGTCCCTCTCTCTTTTCTCTTTTCCTCTCTCTCTTTCTCTTTCTCTTTCTCTCTTGTGCAATGACAAACCGTCTCCGCCTGGTACGAGCTAATCGGTACTCGTTATATAAAGTGACGACCGCGCGACACCGTGTCAAGAACTCTGGACTCGTAAAGCGGATGGGTGTAAGTCGAAATTTATCGATTTTGACGTAAAAGGGGCAAGTTCGGTAATTTTTGATGATTAAAAAAAATAAAATTTTGAAATAAAATCCAGAAGACGATTATTTTTGTTTATTATTGAAACGAGAAAGAAGTATAACAAAGTTTACATTATGATAACAAGATTGAAAATACAAAAATGTCACATACGCACGAACAGTTTGTTTTGTTTTTTTTCAGATAAAAATTTCTTTATAAACGTTAAAAATATCTATATTATTCTGTAGAAAAAAATAATTCTGAATTTAAACAAAATTGTATTATAATAGAAATTATAGACACGTAGATCTATTTATTTTTTTTAATTCGTCCTGAAAATAAGCATCTTTCTCTGATTCTGAATTTTTGTAGGTTTCTGCGAGAGAGAATGATTTTTTAGGCTTTTTACATTCTCTTCTGCTGGCTTAGATGTTGGAACTTTGCCCCGCGAAATCACTCGTCTCATGACGAGTATATCTCGGAACGTGACATAAACCATTCGCACTTACCAAAACATTCATTAACGTTTTAACATGGACAGCGCGAGTTAGACTGTACGATACGTGCAAAAGATGACAAATATTCTGTCACTTGTTCGAGTCGAACATATATATTCGAGCGAAATTTCACTAAATTTTATCGCATTGCTGCGATTTCGTAATAGTCGTAACCGTAAAAAATATACGGGATTATATCATATCGTAATAAAATTTTTTATTACAATTTTTATTACGCTCGATTCAATAATTATGAAAAATACTGAAGTATAATATGGTAAAGAATTATAGAAAATACAAAATACAAAATAATGATAACACAAGAATGACTGATAATAATCGCAAGAAATAAAGATTATATCATAGCGTGATAAAAACAATTCTTATCAATATCTCATGATATAGATATAATAATTATAAAAATTGTATAATAAAAAATAAAAACAAATAAAATATTTATAGAATTGAGTTAATTGCTTGATATAAATAGGAATTTAATATACGATGAAAGGAGAATTTCATAACGTCAACGCTTTGAATTTGAACGGTTGCAGCACTTTGAAGATATTCGCTGTCACGGATCGATAAATATTATTCGGTTTTATATTACTTTCGCGTAAAACTTAGCCGTCATTTAACTTTTATATTACACATTATTATTACGTAAAACCGCAAAATCGAAAAAAATGTTTTCGATGTTGCGGCATTCGTTAACGGGCGAAAATTCTGCGGTTTACATAAACGCGAAGTGAGAAATCGTTATCGGTATTTCGTTTAATAACATCTCTATGACGTCTATACGACGAAAACACAATTATGGGAAAATAAGCTATTCAAGTGTTTCGGCGAAACTTCGATATCTACCATTTATCTGGATCGAGTAAAGTGATAAAATGATGAATTCCGGTCGCGCGAGACAATTTATAATTTCCGTTTGCTTTGTATACCGTGGGAATTTTCATTCGTTGCATAATCGGAAAGAATTTTCGCTATTTTTTTCTATAATAAATATTTTTCTTGTGTAGCTTGTGTCGATCGATGACAATAGCCGAAATTATAAATAGCCTCGAGACGCGATCGTGAATCGAAGCGTAACAACGTCAGCTAACAATGAGCGAAAGTTCCTCGGCTGACCATCTCGACGAGAAAGCAAATGGAAAACGTCACGCCGGCGTGTTTTGTAAGTTAAAATATCGAGTCGTCGTTGAAAGACAGGAGTAAAATCTAGCGACAACCATGTAAGATATATGTAATTCGACAGTTACCGAGTAATATACCAATGTAAATCGAATCGAAATTGACGCAACAAGTGGAAGGAAATATTTATTCTCGTCTCTGTGCAGTTCGATTAATATAAAAATATTTTAATATTTTTTTTTTTAAGGACGTATTTTTGATGCGGATAAAAATTCGAATCGCTAATCGCGGATTACGTAATTTAATTTCGGTGGACGATGATTTCATAGAGGTCCTATTTTCAGGCCGCAGATCGTTTCGTTTGGCGCCAAATTTTTCTCGCCGAGCAAGTGTCATTAATAGCGATGATTCAAATAAAGAAGAGTTATAATTATAATTATATTATAATATTATAATATAATCAAATATTATATATTATAATTATAACAGAGAAGAGTTCCAAAAAATTATTTAAAAAAAAATAAAAAATATGATTAAAAACGATTTAAAAAAATAGAGAACATTGTCGAATAAAATTGATTATTAAAAAAAGGATCGAAAAATTCATTGTCAAAAAAAAAAGATTGATTAAATGGAAAGCCAATAAGTATTTTTATAAGCGCGATATGGATCTTCTTTGAAGTTATTCGGCAGCAGCGGTAAAATAGTCGCGTAGTCGGGAGTTCTAGTCGCGGTTTCTGTGAGAAACTAAGTCGTCATCGTCGTCACGTCACGTCGCCGTGTCTATCTATCTATCGGTCAGCTTGCGCGGAGGTGGGGTATACATCCAAGTCAGCCGCTCGACGACGGTGTCCCGACGTGAACATCCAGCTCAGTCAAGCTGAAACCGCGATAGAGCGAGCCTCTCGCCGCGTTTCACCGTTTCTCGACGCCATTCGCTGTCCAGGAGTGACAAATCCGCGGTAAACCGCGATTTTCCTCGTCGCGAGTGCGCGAGTCTATACCTGCAGGTTCCCTCCCTCTCCCGCCAGGTGATAATCGCGCGATAAAAAATTAATAAATAAACGTGTGACAGTGCCAAAGGATACGCGGGATGTAAACCAAGTAGAATATTAAACTACTTCGGGACGAATTCATGATGCTACCGCTGTCTTCAAGCTGGCTAACCAGGCGGAACTCACTTACGGGATATGATGTCAGTGGAATAAACGAAGGGGACGTGCGCCTTATCGGTAGTCGACGTACCGATAGGCCTTAAAAAGCGCGCTGAATCATCGCGCGCGCGCTTAAAATTGACGACCCGTCATTTACGACTGCGGTTGGCCTTTATACGAAGTGTCGCGCAAAATTGTACGTAGATACCAGGAGGAAAGAATTGGGTGCACTTTGTAACGTGTTTTTTTTGTTTTTTTTTATCGAATCGTCTATAAATGCAACCGCGATTCGAAAAGAGAAGCACAAGAGGGTAAACGAGGTAAAGATCAAAGGGATCGAAACCTATTAAGCGAATCTATTAAGCGCATCTTTGCGCTCTCTCTCTCTCTCTTTCTCTCCTCTCTCTCTTTCTCTCCTCTCTCTCTCTCGCATTATTACACACAACGGAAAATCACGGTAGGACAGTCAGAGAGACCGCTGTCTCGCAGTCGGCTTTCACGACGATATTTACACTCGACTGCATTCTGAAAATCGCACGCTGTCAGTGCGCGACGATGAAAAAGAGGAAAGAGTTTCGTGTAAAACGATTCTATTAAGAACACTAGATAAGGACGCTGTATATAAGGCCGTGAGAGAACGGTGTAAACGAGAAATAAAAGATTCCAACTAGCTAAATTTCAAACAATCTGGTTATTTGAATGAGGAATATAATAGAGTGAGTCACGTGTAAGAGTATTAAAATTATGAGAATAGAATAAACGCAGGGGGAGAAGGAGAATAGAAAATATTTAGAAAGTTTATAATCTTTAAAGCCTGATGATATTTCCAACATATGTATATTAGAAATCTCTGGCAGAGATTTTTTAACACCGAGGATTAATAACGCGTTGAGAATAGTAGCGATACTAGACAGCAAAGCATAGAAGAATATTTATTAAGAAAATGTAACTTGAAGGTTTTTCTTTTACGTAAATACATGAAATATTTTTGTCTTAAATTAAACTAGCAAGAATATTAAATTGCGCACGCGAAAAAAAGTAGAATATATTTCAGTAGTTTACATTAATTATTAGATATATTTATTTTATATGATTAGTCGAGGAATGATAAACCATAAGCAATAATCCGCAAAAATACGATAACTATTAGAGAAAGTGCTTTCTTTCGATCGAATATCGATAAACAAAATCCAGTATAGAAGTGAAAACAAGATCTAGCAAAAATCTGCTCATTTACATCCGTTACACATGAATATTTACAAATTATATCGTACAAATTATTCCTATATTCCTCGATCAAGAGAGATAAAGAAAAATGTCGCTGTCAATTTGATTAAATATTCCGCAGATACTATATATTTACGGTTTATATATTCTCGCAAAAATGTGAACTTCTCGCGTCGATTTTCGCGTCGGTGAACCGGCTGGGGCTTTTAAAAGTATTGAAAATTCGCGGACGCGCCGAAGCGAAATGAAAGCGGAGTCGTCTCGACAAAGTGGAGTCTCCATCGCGGTGGTCACGTGTATTTTATACGGGCCGTCAATATATAAACTGCTACGATAATGATATGTATTAAATTCACGCCGTGTGCGTCACGAAGCGGCGCCTGATGTTCGAAAGCAATTTGGGCGATGTGTATCCCTGTCGTCGTTTGGTCTTCCCGAATAATCCGTAACGCATCTGTGTATACGAGGGGATCCTCTTCGGCATGATTTTCCATTCTAAATCAATCGCGAGAGTAATATATGTACGCGCAGATTAAATTAATGTTCGCATCGGAAAAAGTTAACGGAAAAGTAGTATTTTCGCATCGCTAGATAGAGATTGCGTATTGATTACTGAATAATACCGCGTCAAGGAGAGAAATAATAAATTGTACATGATAATCCGCCTCGCAATATCCTTGAGAATTTTAATTTAAAGTTAATCAATTTTATATGTGATACAAAGAAAATATTTACAATATATAGCTTACGTATGTATATATATTTTTTTACTTTTCAAGAAATCATCTATAATTAATTTTCTAATAATTAATAATTTTTCTATATAATAATTAATAATTATTATGAATAATTAATAAGTATTCTAATAATGAAAAAAGCTTACGCGTTTTTATTGCTTTACAAAATATACACTGACAATGAGAGAATTTTCTCTTAGAATTTACCCTGAAAATCACGATAATCGTGGAACAATATGGTATGGAAAGAATTTTATGAGAATTTCTCTGATTAATATTTATCAATAAAAATAATAATATCTATTACAATAAAATATTTGATTAATTTTACTAAACTGCATAGTAAAATTAATCAAACATATATTTTATATTTTATTGTAATATAGCATATTGTCCCACGATTACCATGATTTTCAGGGTAAATTCTAAGAGAAAATTCTCTCTGTGTACCTATTTTCGTTTTGCATTATTTTTCTCTCACTATTAGGATATATCTGTATAATTCTTCGGTTAAACGAAGAATTATGCATCCGTGACGCGGACTGACCTTCCTTCGCTCCAACGTGACCGGAGTCGTGTCGATCCGGTATAGCGGATTGGGCCGTAATACCGAGATATAGCGGATTGGCGAACGTCGCTCGAAATGATATCGGTTTAAAGGTCCGAACACGTTCGGAGCACCACGCATATGTATGTATATATCAGCGAACTGTACGCGAACGCGATAACTGTGTTAACAGCATCTTATGCACACGCATCGAGCACGTGGAGTACGGACACGTAGTACAAATAGCATATTATCGGTACCGTTAATACCATTCGCAGCGATATCTAGTTGCCCACGAGGAGAATGTTGCATATGTACATACGTTCGTGTGTGGGAGCGAATTCTCCTTCCCTTCCGTCTCGCGCCTTTTTCGCGTGAGAGACTCGGATACAATGATATCGGGATAATCGAATCCGGTGCGCGCTTTCGAGCGACTTTTATTCGCGGACTGATGTGCTTGAAAAATGCAAAAAACATCTCCCGCGACGAGGAAGCGCGAGTTGCGGGATCTCTCTACTTTCGACTACGAGAAGTCGCGCTTTTTACACTTGGTTTCTTTCTCTCGAGCCGAAATATATGCATATCTCATTATTTTGCATATAGAAAGTAGCCAGACGAATTTGACAGCTCGCGCAGCGAATGAATACAATTAAAAATCGAGAATAAATTATTTTGCTACGGGTGTGTGTTAAAAAAATGATACTGCAGAGTTCAATCAAAAATTTACGCGGATTTGCAAATGTACACAGAGGATTTTCTCTTAGAATTTATCCTGAAAATCATATGGTAATCGTGGAACAATATAGTATGGAAAGAATTTTAAAAGTATATGTTTGATTAATTTTACTATACTTTTAGTAAATTTTCCTATACTTTTAGTAAAATTAATCAAACATATTTTATTGTGATAAATATTATTTTTTATTGTGATAAATATTAATCTGAGAAATTCTTATCCCATGATTACCATAATTTTCAGGGTAAATTCTAAGAGAAAATTCTCTCTGTGTATTTATTTATTAATTTTGCATTTTTGCGACGTTAAATTGTTTAAAAATCCTCGAAAATATTTTTATATCTCTGTACTAACTCAGAAAAGTACTATTTTCAGCTCTTATCTCGCGCGAGGAAAAGTCTTCCCGCAAAAATGGATAGCCCGCGTTCGTTATCTATTTTATTATTCAACTCGAACATCTTGATGCATTTTCCCGAAAGTATCCGATCCGCACGGATTTCGCGAGGATAAATTTATTTCTCTCTTTCCCCGCCGACGAGATGTGTATATGTCGAATAAAATGCGCGAGGCCATGTATTTCCTACGCTGCGTTTTATACGAACCGTTATCCGCAGCCGGACATTTTTGCCCGCGTTTAGTCAACCGAGAACTCGCGAGCGCGTGTAGGAAATAAATAAAAATAAAATAAACGACTACATATATATATACATTCTTGTGGAAAGGCACCGATGGAGGGTTATTTGAAAATTTGCGAAAGAGAGAGAGAAATCTCTCGCGTATTGATTGACACAGACCGCGCGGGATGAAATTTATTCAATCTCGAAAGGAATAAAAATACCTCTCGATATTTAGCGGAATTATAAAAATAGTTGGCATAGCAGCGCTATTATGAAAAATTTAATAACAGATTGAAAAAGTTTTGCAATTGATTTTTGCACACGTTTATAATGTCACCAATTTTATTATTAATTTAAAATAATAAAAATTTAAAACGATAAAGAGTTACGTCTCTCTCATGAAAGAAACGAGTTTCTTCTTATTTTTCCATATTCTCAGGATATTTTTTATATAGATATGAATAAATAATAAAAGACAATGTATATATTTATATGTTTCTCTGTCATAAGAATTTGAAATTTAGATCAATGCACTTGAGTAAGATAATCTTTGAACAAAGTTAAATACACAGAATATTTGTATACAGCTAGATATAAAAACATTTTCGTTTCGTCTAATATTGTGCAAATTTCACACTCTATTACGTCACTTGGAAATTCACTCGCAACCTCCACGTTACAGATATAGTATAGTTTTCCCGCTATTTATCACACACTTCGGTCTCGGAAATACCGTGTCATTAGGGAACGAGAAAAGTAGATACCCCTATATAATACGGGAATAGGAAAAAAGAATAATATCGCGGCTTTCGTGACTCGCGTGCGCGCAACTTATTATACCCGATAGTATGCCGACGTGAACTTATTATTAGAGTGTGACGTTTCACCGAAGTAAACCTGTGAACGCCGTTATTACGCGTAATCCGTTACAGGACTGTTGAAATTGATAAAAATGGCCCGGTTCGTGAAACCGAACCTAGTGACCCGGTCGAGTGCCACTTTTGGATCCTTGGTGCAAGAAAAAAAATCGCGAATCCGTTCATTCCCGTCTCGCGGAATCGCTTTCGCTCAGCTTTTACATATTTTTTATATTATTATATATTATTTTTATTTATTTTTATTTATTATTTTATTGATTTTTTATATATTATTATATATTATTTATTTATTATATATATTTTATATATCTTATATACACTCGGCCAAAAAAAAGCGGTTAAAAAATAGTAACAAATTGTGAAAGTTCGAGATTATAACTCAGCTAATAATTATGATATCATCAAGGTGTTTAAAAAATGAAAATGAAGCTTGAAGTCTGTAGTTTGAGAAAATTTTAGTACCGATTGCGTGAAATGATTAGTTTTGCAATGACAAATGACAGAGTGAGGACCTGCAAAATTGATAGAAGGTTCACTTTCCTGAATTGCACAGCTGACTTGCAAATCAGTTGACGTAGCTCAATGGGATAAAAAACACGTAAAATATCAAACTTTTCTTCGTAAAATGCGCTTTGGCGGAACTCGATACGATAATTTTTCGCTGAGTTATCTCAATTTGAAAAAAATCGATTTTTCAATGACAAATTATGATTTAAAATGTGTATCTGCTATCTTTATTAATTCGATCCGTTGCAATTCTATTCAAGAATGTTGCATTGAATGCGGGTTTGGAAGCGATGCAAATCGTGCCGGGCATCTCGCGCAAACAAAGTCCGCAACATTCTTGAATAGAATTGCAATGATTCGAATTGATAAAAATAGCAGATACACATTTTAAATTATAATTTGTCGTTCAAAAACTGATTTTTTTTCAAATTGACATAACTTAGCAAAAAATTATCGTACCGAATTCCGCCAAAGCGCATTTTAAAGAGAAAGGTTTGAATTTTCACGTGCTTTTTATCCCATAGAGCTACGTCAACTGATTCACACTGTGCAATTCAGGAAAGTGGACCTTCCATTTATCAGTTTTGCAGATTCTCACTTTGTCATTTGTCATTGCAAAACTGATCATTTCACGTAATCGGCATTAAAATTTTCTCAAACTACAGACTTTAAGCTTCATTTTCGTTTTTTAAATATCTCGATATCATAATTATTAGCTGAGTTATAAATTCTTAAACTTTTACAATTTTTTACCACTTTTTAAGTGTACCGCTTTTTTTTGCCCGAGTGTATTTTGTATATTTTTTATATGTTTTTTATATTTATATATAAAAAAAAATATATATATATATGTTATGTTTTCAAGAAAATTATATATATATATATATATATATACATGTGTATATATCTTTTCGCCAACTCGCTCGCTCACGAATGCTTCCAACAGAAATCACTCTTAACCTTTGCCACTCGGATTCGCTTAGATCAGTCTCTCACAGTCGTCCGCGTCTAGTCGGCAAAAGGTGTACGCTCGACCGAAGCTTTCTCCCGATCGTTAACTTTTACTTTTGCCACAGGCGAATTGAGCATCTCAATGTGTTTGTTCCTGTGTATATCATCTGCATCGCCGCGAGAAGGAGAGACAAGGCCGGCTCCGAAATGCGAAAACTTTGCTTAATTTATTGTTTTCGCGCGTTTTTACTCGTATGTGAAGAAAACTCGTTGGTAAATTGAGGTGTTAAAAGGAATCGTGGCAAAAAAATAGAATGATTAGCAACATCAGCGATTTCGTCGAATTGATTCTATCGATGTGTTTTTTCAAGAATATTGGCTACGAAGTTTAAATACATCTTTAAAATGCGGTTTGGAAAATTTCAATATAATCATTTTTATGTTAAAAAGTGTTTGACATATTATTAAATAATTATCGTAAATTTGAAAAAAGATAAGATATTTTCTATAATAATGTCTTGCCTGATAAATATCGTCGTGTGTCTCTTTTCAAAAGAATATTTTTTGAAAAAATAATTAAACGAGACTTGAAATAATTGAAAACAGTCGACTATAAAATATAGATTATCTCGAATTTTTTTACAAAATCTTAAATGGACTTCTTTGACGGACAACTATTAAAAAGAGATGTATCAGCTGAGGAGAGAGATGTAACCGCGGATATTCTCATTTCTCCTGTTACGTGGAGTGTATTTTGCACACGTGTTTTTCATAGGCTCAGAAAGAGAGAAAATGAGAAAGAGAGAGATAAAGAGAGGAAGAGAGAAACAATAGCCCGCACAAGTTTGCCCAGATGGTGCGAAAATTAAAAAACTGGAACGCGCGTACTCGTTGAAACTGTCACCGTGTATTGCATCGCAAAATCCACATCGCGCAACATTACCATACGTGAAAGTACAGGCGAACGTATCTGTGTATACGCTATTATTTTTCTATTTACAGTTCAGCGGTGCGATTTAAAGAGGAATAATAAATCTATCGGTGTGTCAAACGTATATATAAACGTACCAACGTCCTTTCCTATAAAAATTATGCGAGAAATGCGGACGCGACATTTATCGCATCTTCTTTTTGCATGGCACATTTTTCATATCTGTCTTTTATTCTGCTCTTCTTTTTATTATCTGAATTTGTTTCTCGAGTATTCTGTAATTTAGACAACAGAGATATCCATGAGATATCTCCGAAACAATTTTTCTCAATTTTTTCTTTGACGTTTTTTAGATGTACATATGACATATATAGAAGATGTATAATTATATATATCGTTATAATATATATCATAAAATTATATAATATAATATATATTACATACAATACAATACATCATATTATACACAGAGAGAATTTTCTCTCAGAATTTACCCTGAAAATCATGGTAATCGTGACAATATGGAAAGAATTTTATGAAAATTTCGGGTGTGTGAAGTTGGCACCCCTATGTTATGCTATCATAGTTCTGTTAAGAGTTCTGAGTTATTTAGAACCATAGGAAGAGTTCTTGATAATTTTTAGAAATAGTTCCGGTTATTACGATAACGAAAATCAGTTTCAAAAAATAGGGATGCCAACTTCACATATTTTTACACATCGAGTTCTAATAGTTTTGAGCAGAGTTTTAAGGTTCTTTTTAATAGTTATATATATAGTTCCTGATTATTTTTTGAAAAAGTTCTGCAATTTTTAGATAAAAAAAATTTACTCACCTCACGGTTGCTCCTTTGTTGCCCGATGCCTGCCCGGGCCTCCTTCTCGTAGAAGTTTCGAAACACTTGCACTCGCGTTATTTTTTTTCGTTCGCGACGCGCGGCGACGCCCGGGTTTTAGCTATCACAATCTTCGACGCGTTTCGGTAAAACGCGAGACTCGCGAGAGCTTATTCGCGCGCGAATAAAACCGAAGCTCCATTTTCGTGTCGCCGCTTTTTCCAAGACCCACTTTTCGCAGGGGCTTATCGAACGAAGATGATCAAGAGAGCGACTTCGCCGCGACGCACTCAAGTCGCCAAAGGACGCAAACGAGACGAATATTGAACGAGATTCACGGCCGACGAGATCAATCTCGCGCGTGCGACGCGATCGGATTTATACGATAATTAACCACCAAAGACGCTAATTAATACACTCGTCCTTTCGCGGACTGGCAAGAAGCGCGCGACCATTGATCATGAAGAATCGAAGAAGAGCACTGGAGGTGGAGCTAGACTAGCACTGCCAGGTTCGGAACGCGCAACGATACGTCGCGCCGAGTCGTAGTGGTGGGGCATTGTAGGGGTCGCGACGTGGGAGCTCGGCGAATCACGTCGCGACTACATATCCTTACCAGGTCGTAGTGGTGGGGGTATGTAGTCGCGACGTGATTCGCCTAGCTCCCACGTCGCAACCTCTACATACCCCCACCACTACGACGTGGCGCGCGTATCGCTGCGCGTTCCGAACCTGGCAGTGCCAGTCTAGCTCCACCTCCAGTGCTCTTCTTCGATTGTTCGTGATCAATGGTCGCGCGCTTATTGCCGGTCCGCGAAAGGACGTGTATTAATTAGCGTCTTTGGTGGTTAATTATCGTATAAATCGGATCGCGTCGCACGTACCAATATCGTAATCGCGATAGCTAAAACCCGGACGTCGCCGCGCGTCGCAAACGAAAAAAAATTACGCGAATGCAAGTGTTTCGAAACTTCTATGAGAAGGAGGCCCGGGGAGGCATCGGGCAACAAAGGAGCAACCGTGAGGTGAGTAAATTTAAATTGTTTAATAGTTACATAGTTCCTGATTATTTTTTGAAAGAGTTTTGCAATTTTTATAGAGATAAAAAAACATACTTTCAATATCGAAGATATTTTAGAAATATCTTCGATATTGAAGGTACGTTTTTTTGTCTAAAAATTGCAGAACTCTTTCAAAAAATAATCAGGAACTATATAACTATTTAAAATAACTATAAAACTCTGCTCAAAACTATTAGAACTCGATGTGTAAAAAAATGTGAAGTTGGCACCCCTCTTTTTTGAACCTGATTTTCGTTATCGTAATGACCGGAACTATTTCTAAAAATTATCAAGAATTCTTTCTATGGTTCTAAATAACTCAGAATTCTTAACAGAACTATGATAGCATAACATAGGGGTGCCAACTTCACACACTCGAAAATTTCTCTGATTAATATTTATCACAATAAAAATAATAATATCTATTACACTAATCACTAAAATATAAAATATGTTTGATTAATTTTACTATGCAGTTTAGTAAAATTAATAAAATATGTTTTATATTTTATTGTGATAGATATTATTATTTTTATTGTAATAAATATTAGTCAGAGAAATTCTCATAAAATTCTTTCCATACCATGTTGTCCCACGATTACCATGATTTTCAGGGTAAATTTTAAGAAAAAATTCTTTTTGTGTATATTATATATATTCGATCTTTTAATGCGAATCTATCGAAATTTCTGTCCCACGAAATTTAGGCACGAAGGGTTAAACTTGAAACCCCGATGTGAGAGCATAATAGCGATTGGAAATGTCTTTTGTGCGCCTTAAAAATCGATCGGGTTTCTTTTCCACGCGCATTAAAATCCTCCCTTCGCAGTTCAACGACCTGATCCCGCGGTAAGAACTTTAACGCAGATTCGGAATATCTATCCGGATTATAATGGTGCACCACGACGGTCAAAGCTTGAATTGACCTGTATTTCCGAGCGTTAGCTCGGAATCGAGAATCGAGACGAGCGTATAACAATGTGTATTACGCCGGTGGGAGGCCGCCCCACCTTTCATTCGACTTTGACAGTTCCATTATGGTATCGAAGCTAACGGCAAAGCAGAACGGGCGTAGTTGATGATCGTGAATCAACGCGCGCACCGGCTCGTCGGAGGTATTTTTATTGTTCTTTTTTTTCCTCTTTTGCGCAATCGGGGAAAAACGTGCTTTCAATGTACGTATGTACACATGGAGAGCCATTGTTCGTCGTCGGAAAGTTTAGCGTGTCTCTGTCTGTCGTGGAATTAAATTGCGATAAATGTGAAAAGTGCTCGTGTCATCGATCTCTTCCGTAAAATGTCGATTTAATTCGATAAGCGATGGTTTAACGAGCTTTATCCCATCCGCCTTCTCCAATTAATTTGATGAGTGTATTTAAAAAGTCTCGCGCATTTCCTCTCCTTGAATCGATATTTAATTTTGCTTACTCTTTTTTCAACTTTAAGAGGAAATGAGAATTTTTTGTACGAAACGAAAAGCATAAAGTGGGATCGTATGCAAATCGTATTGCCAAGAATATTTCGATATGTGTCACATCATTTAAGGTTGTATTGGCTGTACATTCCCTGTAAAAAGTGACTGAATTCAATTATATATATATATATAATGGAATAATAACATATTTTTAAATTAATAATACATTTTTATAGTTATTTGTATTATTTGCTGTCGTTTCTTATTTTTATAATTGAACCCTCGAGGAAGCATTTTTGAAAATCTTGGACATGCCTTGTGTGTATATGTAAAAAAATATTATAAATATTAAATAAATAATATTAATATATAAAATATTAGATGTTATAAATATTAAAAAAATATATTTAGACAGCAAAGATAATTCCAAATTCTAGTAAATTTCATTTATTTACAAAAAAATTAATATGCTATAAAATTGTTATAAAATTTTCATAAATTATTTTGAATAGTAAAAGCATTTTTATAAAACAATGAGGTTTTTGTCATTGTTCTTGTTTGCTATATATAGCATAACATTGCTGTGTTCCCATATAAAGTAAAAATTTCTATAATTTTGTTGAATCGTAATTTGTTCATTCGAGATATGACACATACAACCTTAAGATGTTTCGCGAACGCGGTCTCATTCGCGCACGAAGGATTTCTGTGTGCTCATTATTATTCGCCGTCTTTGACTTTTTCGTACGTGCGTCCCCGATACGAAGCAGCAAGAGACAAATTAAACGGTATTTGTCGCCAACCACATAAACTAATTGCACGCGTTAATTTCGCCGAAATTTCATTCGATTTATTCGAGTTCGCAAATTTTGCTTCTCGATAAACACCAAACAATAAATGGATTATTATAATCGATGGCACGCGATTGTTTATAAATTCGGTTACCACAATAATACCAAGCGTTATTATACAAACGATATTATATACATTCCGTATTTCGAACCTCTATATGTTTTTTCTCCAAGTATTGTAATATTATTATAAAAAAGATAGAAATGAATACGTATAAAAAACTTCAATCAGTAAATGCTGTAATATTTAAAAAATCACTATGCATATCTATATCTAACGCATTTTGACGCATGAAAGTATAAATATAATGATACTTTCATTGAAGAGAAATCATTAACAGCAATAAGTATATCGTATGTAGATATCGCACTGTGATACACATGCAGTTACGCATGTATTAATTAAGTATCGTTAGAAAGTTTTAACGATTGCCCATGAATCAACCGGAAAAGATGGACGAGTGAAAATACGACACTATTGATCGCCAGAGAGTAGCTCAGTAATAGTTAACCCAATTACTTAACGTCCAACTTTGAAGCTAAATTCAAGCTGAAATTTAAGCTCGTCTCTATACTCGGGAATCAAATTCAGATTTTGAGAATTATTACATTAATAAGGATTGATTTATACAAATGTGATATATGTATATATATATATATATATATAAATTTGCTAAAATATTAAACTATCATCTTAAACTTTTACGACGATAATTCAATAAAAAATTTTAAATAGCTATTTCAAATTTGTCTTATTAATTAATTTACAATGATCGTTTGTTAATCAAATCTGTCTTGTTAATAAATCTTCGATTTCGCACGTTTTTACATGTTTCATGATAAATTGACATTTGATAGACGAAAATATTGCCATTTAAATTGAAAATCCTCAATTTGCGCGACGCAAATATTGACGGAGATATAATGGGTCGTCCCCTCCGCTTTTATCGAATTTTAGATCCGTTGGATACCTATCGTATTCTCTCTAACGTGATTTCTTCGGCACTTGCCGATTAACCAAAGAATGCTGCCGCTGTAACTTATTTTCGAATCGAGTTAAACCGCGACGATATGATGAGTTCGCCGGCGAAGCAAGGCTCGCGACTCATTCCCGGGAAGAACGGTGAGAATTCTTGTGATGAACAGTGATGATCATCGCGTATGTACACGATGATCGAGCCACGCAGTGACAGGGTGACGGTCTGCTCGCCCCAGACCCACCAATGTTATCAAGTAATACGAACTACCAGAGTGCACCAAAGTTCGCGAAGTTCGAGGATGGTGACCGTCCAGGAGAGGGTCGTCAGATCGCGTCTTCAATTGGGTTATTCCACGCCGACGTCGTTCATCAATCGGTACATATATATATTTATCATTTTTATCTAATCGCAATAAAACGTCAACGACATGTTCGAATCGCCCGATGACAGATGGCCGATATCAATTCACGTGGTGCATATTGAACACGTCCGACTGTCAAATAATATTTCGCATTATTTTGTCGGATTTTTTCTGTTTTTCAACAACTCATCTTTAGTCAAATAATTATGTTTTGCAATGCATAATTCTTATTATTTTCTAAATATCTACACAGAGAGAATTTTCTCTTAGAATTTATCCTGAAAATCATGGTAATCGTGAGACAATATGGTATAGAAAGAATTTTATGAGAATTTCTCTGATTAATATTTAGCACAATAAAAAATAATATGTATCACAATAAAATATAAAATATGTTTGATTAATTTTATTAAAAATATAGTAAAATTTATTAAAAGTATGGTGAATTTAATCATA
Source organism: Prenolepis imparis (assembly GCF_030444845.1). NCBI lineage: Eukaryota > Metazoa > Arthropoda > Insecta > Hymenoptera > Formicidae > Prenolepis > Prenolepis imparis. Next base: position 22,424,469 of record NW_028141159.1, on the reverse strand, counting down.
TTTTTATTATAAAATTCTTTCCATATCATATTGTCCCACGATTTGATTTTCAGGGTAAATTCTAGGAAAAAATTTTCTCGGTGTATAGATGTGGAAGACTTAAAAAATTTAATTTATTTTTATGTTAATATGTGTCTATGATGCTTTGATGTTTTTTATATCCTATGATATTTATATATTTTTATTTATTTATATACATATATATATTTATGAAAAAAATATATTATATATGTATGTGTGTATGAAGTTATCAAATGGATAAATTCTACTGAAGAAAAGGAAACTGCATCAACGGTACTAACGTCCCTATCGGCGCTATCTCGATGAGATTCGCACGAGTGTAATTATCATAGTAATTTCTCTAAAGCGGCATCATCATCTTGCGCCTCTTCCTCTCCAACACTAACCGATAAGCTCGCATACACACGAACGTGTCAGTATAGAGAGCAAAATTATTTCAAGTAGAGGGATCGCGCAGGCGTACACGCGCATCATCCACGTTGGTAATGGCAATCAACGGTTGTTAATTGCTCGATGATAATTAGTCCGCGGCGGCGCGCGAGCTCTTCTTCCTCCTATACCATATATAATGGAGAGCGTGCTTTAATAATTTCCGTAATGAATTCGAGATACAAAATACATCGCGCGCGTATACACAATTTGCTATACAGTACACACATATGTTAGCACACTTACCACGATGACTTCTTCTTCTTCGTCTTTTTCTCGATATCAGAAATGTTAATGTGCGCCCTGCGCTCTCAAAAGCCGCGCGTTCAGTTGTATCAGACGTACAACTTTTAACGGCGTACCGTTAAACTTTATCTACAGTCCCAGAACGGAAATTCTAGACTGGTGGAATATATTTTTTCTCGTTTCCGGATATATATCATTCTTTACATCTATATTTTTCTTATATTTTTATATTTTTTTAAATCTGTTTTTTTTTCACTTATGACGTAGAAATTATCCTTGATCAGAGAGATCTTAATAATAATGTAAAATCCTTAAAATATAAAAAAATGTCTCGCTATACGTTTCGAAGATAATCGTATAAATATGCGAATGACGTTGAAAACCTATCGAGGGGATTTTTGCGTGAATCGCGAGAGTTTATTAGTTATCGTTTTGATATACCGTAAGACGTTACGCGCGAATAAGCGACTTTATATATGTAATAGCCACTTGCGCAAATCTGCGACGAGGCGTCGCAAAAGTAGAGCACACAAGAGACGTCTTTAAAAGACGTAACTTTCCGAGAGCCTTCGTAGAAGTGAGCTGTCAGTCGATTTCCACATCGTAATTGATCGCGAGAGTCGGTGCTTTTATCGAACTATCATCACTTTATATAAGACTCGTACAGCTCCGTTGATTGATTAATTCAAAATACGAAGTATATTTTCATTTCTCTTTTATATAATATTCTCTTATATATGCTAGAACAACACAAGCGTGCCATTCCTCGATTTTATATAAAAATGAATATTTTTATATGAAGTTTGTTTAAACTTGATTAATATTTTTTGACAGAAATCAGTTGATTAAAGCGTTAATTTGATAATTAAATTTTAAAATAAAAATGTTATAAAAATTAAAATAATAATGTTATAAATAATATGTTATAATACTTTAAACTCGAATAATATTTTTTGACAGAAGTCAGCTGATAACTGTCAAAAAATATTAATCGAGTTTTAAGTACTATAACATTTTATTTAAAACATTATTAGGTATTTTAATTTTTATAACATATTCTTATTTTAAAAATTAATTAGCAAATTAACACTTTAATCAGCTAATTTCTGTCAAAAAATATTAATAAAGCGTTAATTTGCTAATTAAGTTTTAAAATAATAATATGTTGTAAAATGTAAAATAGTAATATGTTGTAAATAATATGTTATAATGCCTTATCTGCGATTAATATTTTTTGACAGAAATCAGCTGATTGTCAAAAATATTAATCGAGTATAAAGGATTATGACATATTATTTAAAACATATTATTTTAATTTTTATTACATCGAGAGGCTGTCATCGTGAGAGATAGCAGTTTGACAGTTTATCCAAAATAAAATTAAATAAAATAATAATATGTTTTATATAATAGATATGTTTTAATACTTTAAATTCGATTATAATTTTTGACAGTTATCAGCTGATTTCTGTCCCAAAATATTAATTGCGGACAAAGTATATATTATAAGTACATAGTATATATTATAACATATTATATTATTTACAACATATTATTATAATTAAAATAGTAATATTTTGTAAGTAATATAATATGTTATAATACTTTATCCGCGATTAATATTTTTTGACAGAAATAAGCTGATAACTGTTAGATATTAATCGAGTTCAAGGAATTATAAGATATTATTTTATTAATGTATTGTTATTTTATTTTGGACAAACTGTCAAACTGTTAACCCTCGCGATGACAGCTGCTCGATATTATGAATGTAACGCACAACGCGAATCGAGATCCATTTACATAGTTAAAGAAAATATATGTATATTTAATATATAAAAATGTATATATATAAATTTATATATTCAATAAATATATTACAGCACATTGTAAATTGTAAATGGATCGGTTAATATGCAACATGATATGACAGAGAGACGCGTCATCCGCCTGGGGAGAATCCGCAATATGCAAATGATTTACATTGTGTGCATTTAGGCCAATGATAATGAACGTAAGTTATCGCAGCACGGTAATTCAATCTTCTCTTCCGAGGACAAAGGACATTTGCATGTACTTTGAAGATATATCGAGTTACTTACAGTTAAGAAGTTAACAAGACGCTATACGTATCATTTGGAAACTTGACTAATTGTAAACGCGTTGTATCGTTATCGTCACATCAGACGCAACGATAATAACGCTTTAATGTACTCTTTCGATAGCATATGTGTGCCACGATGCACGGATACTTTGACACATTAGCTCACACATTTATAGAGACGTGTGGAGATTTAATGAATATAAAATAATATCACAAATGTAAAAAAAAAATAATAATGTTATTTCACTATACTGATAACATTCGAATGAATATCATATTCTATAGCGTTTGAATATATTTCCAGAGAAGACACAATGACAGTTTAATTTGACATTGATGTACATATATAGCGATGAGTTCTCATTTTCCATCCTATCACATTTTCGAGAAACGTCATTCAATGTTTTTCGAAATCTGTCTTATTTAAAAATATATTTAAAGAGATTTGGCTGATCTGCATTTCCTTTTTCCTTCTTTTTCTCCAACAATCATGTCAAATGCAATTCATGAACATTTGTAACATTCTAAGTGGATCGAAAAATGCACTTGCCTTCTTTTTACCTTTCATTTCATCAATGTAAAAGTAATATAAGAAAAATGTATACAATGTATACATATATAAGAAAGGAAAAAGGAATTTTTGGATCAATCTCTGATATCTTTTTTCCAAGACATGTGGTCTCTTGGCGGATCAAACTTAAATAATGAACACGCGGAACAGGCTGTGTCGAAGCACCTCTCGAAAGGGGGGCAGAAAGAAGCCGTGCATTTGGCAGCCTAAGGTATCTTCCCCAAAGAAAAAACATCGAGCCAGGTGCGTGTCGGGGCATCACCGGTATACAGGGGCCCGATAGCACGCGCGCATCGTGGCACGCGAGTTCGACGATGGAGGAGCAGATGTTCCTTCCTTTTGGGCTCTAATGCCACATTGCGCTCTCTCCTCGCGTTTATTTATCCTTATATTCAGGGTCGACTTCCAGCGTCTGCTCCGAAGTGCCTGCATCCTGCGGGGCCTGATGTTCTCATCTCTCGAGGAGAGATACTTCCATTTTCCTAAAAGTACACAGAGAGAATTTTCTCTTAGAATTTATCCTAAAAATCATGGTAATTGTGGGACAATATGGTGTGGAAAGAATTTTATGAGGATTTCTCTGATATCTGAATATTTATCACAATAAGAATAATAATATCTATTACAATAAAATATAAAATATGTTTGATTAATTTTACTATGCAGTTTAGTAAAGTTAATCAAACATGTTTCACATTTTATTGTGATAGATATTATTTTTATGATAAATATTAATCAGAGAAATTTTCATAAAATTCTTTCCATACCATATTGTCCCATGATTACCATGATTTTCAGGGTAAATTTTAAAAGAAAATTCTTCAGTATACGATTGACTAAAAATATCTCGAATCCATCTATAAATATTGTATATATTTTTTATATTCGATAATTAAAGTCGTGACGTTACTTCTTTTATAATATTTACCTTTTTTCTATTCAAGAAGCAAATATCTGGGATTCTTCTAGCTTGAAATCGAAATTCTTTGATTAATTTTGTAAAATGGGATATAATTTTAATCGGAAATAATCTGAAATTGTTTCATTCATACGATGTAGAATATGTTCCTCTTTCGAGAAGATGTTGATGTGTCGCATTTTCTTAATTTAATTTTCTTTGTATCTAGGACACACAATTTCCATTCCTGTGCGAGGTTTGCAAGAAAGTTTTCGAACTTCAAGTTTTACTCTATAAGAGTACGAGATTAAGAGAAAATATCGCTAAACCATGATGAAAATAATGAAAATCATTTCATTCGCAATTTTATCATGTCGAACATCCTCTCTCTACATGGTTTCTAAGCTTCGAAATTTAATTCTAATTTGAAAACTGCTTTTACACATCAGTTAGACGCCTTATTTGACTATGTCTGTTAGTCGAAGACATCGCGTTTATATGGTTTATCCACATTATCGTATAACGTTTAATGGTACACGCACTGATTACGGCAGAAAAATATGCCTCGCTCACGAGAGCGATGCATTTTATAGCGGAACCATCGATTTCTCGACCGTCTGTTTCGATCCAGAAAAAAAATTGTCCAGTCTAGTAATACAATTCTTACAAATTATACAAGTATGTTATCATTATTTCTCTACCTTTTTCGGATTCGAAGGGAGGAGGGGTATCTTTTATCATCATATAAACCTAGAACTCTCGTATTCGCATGTTTCTTGGAACTCTCGACTGCACACAGAGAGACTTTTCTCTTAGAATTTATCCTGAAAATCATGGTAATCGACAATATGGTATGGAAAGAATTTTATGAGAATTTCTTTGATTAATATTTATCACAATAAAAATAATAATATATCTATTACAATAAAATATAAAATATGCAGTTTAGTAAAATTAATCAAACATGTTTTATATTTTATTGTGATAGATATTAATCAGAGAAATTCTCATAAAATTCTTTTCATACCATATTGTCCCACGATTACCATGATTTTCAGGGTAAATTCTCTCAGTGCAGAAATTCTGCAGCTCGTCTCATCCTCATGTATATTATTTGTCATACAACGTTGCATGTTTACGCTATATATATGCGGATTCTTACATAAGTCGTTTAATTGACGAGCATTGCGTAAGAAGTCTCTTTGCATAGGAAAGGTTGAGTGTCACGGTCGAACACCGTCGTCGTGCACCTGCCAGATGCACAACGACGGATATATAAGGGCGTATATAACACACGCACCTTTATTTGGGGGGAGGAGAGGGAGGGGAAGGACTCGTGCCCCTCGTCTTCGTGATCCTTTCGAGATTTCTTGCCTGGCCGAAAAATAATCCAGCTGGCCAGCTGCCGATGTTTCTTAGGTTCAGTTCGTCCTCGGCTTTCGCGGTGGTCGGACATCAGGGAGATTCAGCGCGTGTCCTGGGTGATCGGGTCCGCGGATAGAGAGAAGAAACGGTTCCGCGTTGTAAATTGTGTAATTGCGCGAACGAGAGAGAGTCTCGTACCGTTGTATACACATCGAGGACGAGAATATCGTGCACGCAATCATCATTCGGGATCATCGCGATTCGATACACGTGGAAAATCGACCGAGTTCTCGGAAAGCAAGATGATCGTTTGCGTTCCCCATTTCAGGGGGTGAGTCCTTTTTATCTATACGATCCACATATGTACATATATATACCGTATAATCGCGTGTACGTGCACGCGTCTGTCTAATAATTAGAGACACCTGGCAGGGAATGCTCCACTACGCGATATTGTTATCTCATTTCAATTATCTCTCCTTATAGTTTTACGACTTTACTTAGGTTGCTTTATGTGTCTGCGCACTCTTTACACGGGTTGTAAGGAATTGTTTAAACTTGTGGTACATTCGAAAAAAATTCTGTATATGAAAAATTAAAAATCTGAAATTTTTTTATTCTCGAAAAGTATTTAAGAGTTTGATCAGATTTTTTAACCATCAGAATTTGAGCTTCGTTGATTTTTATTATATAATAAATATAATTTTTTTTGTTGTCTTTTTAATAATGTCTCTTTTTAGCACATTTTTAATGACGTTTTTAGCATAATTATATCTTTTTACACACACACAATTTTACGACTTTACACAGGTTGCTTTACATCTGCGCTCTTTTATGCAGGTTGTAAAGAATTTTACTTGTGGTGTATTATGGCGAAAAAATTCTATGTATGAAAAATTAAGTTAAGAATCTGAAACTTTTTTATTCTCGAAAAGAATAAAAATTTAAGAGTTCATTAGATTTTTTATTGTCAAAGTTCGATTTTTGACGATTTTTATTGTTGTCTTTAATAACATCTTTTTTTAGCACATTGTTTTTAATTATGTTTTTAGCACAATTATCTTCTTACAAAAAAATCTTATGACTTTACGCATCCGGTTGCTTTACATCTGTGCTCTTTTACACAGGTTGTAAGGAGTTTAACTTATGGTGCATTACAACGAAAAATAATTCTATATACAAAAAATTAAGTTATATGAAAGTCTAAAACTTTTTTATTCTTGAAAAAAAAAAAAAAAAATTGAGTTATTTTTATTGTTGTTTTTAATAACGTCTTCTTTTTTAGCACATTGTCTTTAATGACGTCTTTAGCACAATTATTTTCTTACAATCTTACGACTTTATGCAGGTTGCTTTACGTATCTGCATTTTTTACGCAGGTTGTAAGGAGTTTAATTTATGGTGTATTATGGCGAAAATTCCATATACGAAAAATTAAATTATATAAAAATCTGAAATTTTTTTATTCTCGAAAAGAATAAAAATTTAACAGTTGATCAGATTTTTCAATCATCAGAGTTCGAGCTTCGATGATTTGTTGTCTTTAATAACGTTTTTTTTAGCACAATGTTTTTAATTACGTCTTTAGCATAATTATCTTTCTACAATCTTACGACTTTACACAGATAGCTTTATGTCTGTACTCATTTTTACGCAGGTTGTAAGGAGTTTAATTTATGGTATATTATTAGCGAAAAATAATTCTATATACGAAAAATTAAATTAAAAATCTGAAACTCTTTTATTCTCAAAGAGAATAAAAATTTAAGAATTGATCAGATTGTTTAACCATCAGAATTCGATCTTCGATAATTATTGTTGTCTTTAATAACGTCTTTAGCACAATTATCTCCTTATAATCTTATGACTTTACACAGGTTGCTTTACGTCTGCGTTCTTTTTTACGCAGGTTATAAGGAGTTTAACTTATGGTGTATTATGACGAAAAAGAAAAAAATTCTATATATGAAAAATTAAATTAAAAATCTGAAACTTTTTTATTCTCGAATAGAATATAAAAGAGAATAAAAAAGAGATTTTTTAATCATCAGAATTCAATCTTCGACGATTTTTGTTGTCTTTAATAACGTATTTAGCACATTGCAAAATAATTTAATCGATTAAAAAATACAAAATTCAAGAAATATGAGATACTTATTATTATTATTAAATACTATATTCTATACTTATTATTATTATTATAATAAATAATAATAATGGAATATATATAACATGTAAATTCTTAACATGTAGACGTTTCGACTTACTTAATCTTCCTCAGTACAAATTCTAACTTAAACAAACGCTTAAATAATATAATAATTTAATTCGTTCGATATACTTTAATTATGATATTATTTAAGCGTTTGTTTAAGTTAGAATTTGTACTGAGGAAGACTAAGTAAGTCGAAACGTCTACATGTTAGACATTTCGACATGTTAAGAATTTATATGTTATTAATTTTAAGAACATGATTAAATGAATTTATTATATTATATTATATCTATTTATTTGCTCGTTAGTTGGCCTTTCACTATATTCCATTATTATTATTTATTGCGTTGCATTATACGAACCTTTTTGTCTTTTTGATTATTATTATAATATTATATTATATAAGATTATATTATACAATATTATTATTATATACTTATTATTAAATACCAGACAAAAGAGCTAAATCATGCACTCTTTAAATGCGCAGCTTCCCGACGAAGGTGGAGAGGCCCCTGGTATCGCACGGCAATTCGAATCAGGTCCATCACGGCAACAGCATGCACGGCGCCTACTCGTCCGGTAGTCAGACGTCCCTGTCGACGACGTCGTACATTACCGGCCAGTCCTACATGCAGAACCAGAATTACGGGGCATCCCCGTATCCCTCCGCGAACGTGCAGATATATCCATCACACGGCTCGACAAGCTACTCGCAGCCGCAGAGCTACGGTACCGTGGTGCAGGGCTTCGGCGGACAACCGCAGTCCGCTGCGTATCAGCAGAGTCAAATTCTAAAAAAGGGATCGGTCCGCAACGGCGACGTCCTGAAACGATGTCGACTGCAGACCGCGTAAGTCGTAATCTTATACTCTCGCGATAAAAATTGAGAATCGATTTTTGGAGAGATTGCGGTGGATGTAGAATGCATATAGTTAAAAATGAATCTTGGAATTTGCAGGTACGAGTTGTCGCAGGATCTGCTCGACAAGCAGATTGAGATGCTGGAGCGGAAATACGGCGGCGTGAAGGCGAGGAACGCCGCGCTGACGATCCAGCGCGCCTTCCGAAGGTACACGTTGCTGAAGAAATTCGCGGCGATCACAGCGATGGCCAAGGCGGAGAAGCGACTGAGCAGGAAGCTTCAGGAGGTGACGACGGATCGTTCTGGCAACTTCAATGATCACGAGAGAATGGTTTACCACAGTCAGATATACATTCAGCAGGCGCAGTCCGCCAACAGGTAGATACACATATACATAAGGTGTTTCTCTTTATTTGTGCGGCTGGTACTCTCCTCTATGTCAAGTTCACCGCGACTAAACTGACCGCTGAATCCGAACAGGCCGATGCCGATCCGCAGCATGTCTCTGAGGGAGAGGCGGCACGTGGACAATTCCCAATCGCCGATACCGAGGAGTCAGAGCGGTAGATGCGAGGTTCAAGTTAGCGGCCATCAACACACGAACCATAGCTTGCACCAGAGCGGCAGACACACGCCCTCGTTGGCGCCCAGCCCGTGCAACCGGCATCAGCAATTACCGCCGAGTCCCTGTTGGGAATCGAGCTCCCAGGAGAGCGGTTCCAGTATCCATTACTACAATCCACAGGTGAGCCGAGTACGAATCGTAAACGGCGAAGGAAATGATCTCGATGAATCGTTTCATAAAGTTAACGATTATAGTTTGTCGCGCGTGCGCGCTTGAATAAAAATTTTCGCCCCTTTATTTACACAGGAGGCCTTGTGTGGTCTGAGACAAGAGACGCCGCCGCGAGATCTGCTGCGGACGCCGTGTACGTCACCGTCGGCGCCGCACAATCTAACGATGATATCGCAAAGTTGGAACAACGCCAATCAGCTTGGTCCTGGTAGAACGTCGAGAGGAGGAGGTTCCGGCAAAAAGGTCCCGCCGGAGGTGCCGAAGAGAACGTCCTCCATCACCTCGAGATCCATGGAACCGCGTCACAACGGTCTCAGTAAAAGCGTGGAGAACGGAAGTCTTAGTTCGGTGCAGAGCTCCGGCAGCGATTCCACCAATTGCGAGAGTTCGGAAGGTGACGCTCAGAGAGGCTCACCCGTCTGGAAGCACAAAGGAATTGTGAGTATACCTGATTTCTTTCTTGCTTTCTTTCTTCGCGAGTAGCGGCGATTTTTTGAGGATGTAAGCGAAAAGCGTCGTTAACGGAACCTGTATTCTGATTGTGAAATTAGTCGAGTTCACCGGAGCATCAGGAATGTGCGGGTCATACCACGGACGCGACGGCTATGGCTGCCAACGTTAAGGAGCTCGGCCATTCGCACGCCAGTTCCGGCTATCAACTTCCTCTGATGGACCATACGGAGACTCTGCCGACTCAAACAAGCTACAAGGTATCAGAGACGGTGAGAAAGCGGCAGTACAGGGTCGGCCTGAATCTCTTCAACAAGAAGCCGGAGAGGGGAATCAGCTACCTCATCAGACGCGGATTTTTGGAGAACAGTCCGCAGGGGGTCGCCAGATTCCTGATCAGTCGAAAAGGGTTATCCAAACAGATGATAGGAGAGTATCTCGGGAACTTGCAGAATACTTTCAATATGGCGGTACTTGAGTAAGTGGTTTCAATATATGTACTTGTGATATATTTAAATTAAATATTAATTAATATTTTTTAATGATACTTTTATGATGATGTTAAGTTATATAATTTTACTCACAATTTGCAGATGTTTCTCCCAGGAGCTGGATCTTTCTGGAATGCAAGTGGATGTAGCTTTACGAAAGTTTCAAGCCTACTTTAGAATGCCTGGCGAGGCGCAGAAGATCGAACGGTTGATGGAGGTCTTCAGTCAACGTTATTGTCAGTGCAATCCTGATGTAATATCGAGGTTGCGATCAGCAGATACCGTTTTCGTCCTGGCCTTTGCAATTATCATGCTTAATACGGATTTGCATACACCCAATTTGAAGCCCGAACGCAGAATGAGACTCGAAGATTTCATAAAGAATCTTCGAGGAATCGATGATTGCGGCGACATAGATAAAGATATCCTGGTTGGCATTTACGAACGTGTGAAGGATAACGAATTCAAGCCGGGCTCCGACCACGTGTCGCAAGTAATGAAGGTTCAAGCGACCATTGTTGGAAAGAAGCCAAACATGGCGCTACCGCATAGAAGATTGGTATGTTACTGCAGACTCTACGAGATACCGGACATTCACAAGAAAGAGAGACCCGGCGTTCATCAGAGAGAGGTTTTCCTCTTCAACGATCTGCTCGTCGTTACAAAAATTTTGAGCAAGAAAAAGAACAGCGTAACTTACACCTTTAGGCAAAGCTTTTCACTTTGCGGCATGGTGGTTACTCTATTCGAGGTTCCTCGTAAGTTTCCGCAACGCGAAATATATTGTCGCACATAACTATCATCTTTTAACTACTATATTGTCTGTCTTGCAGATTATCCATACGGCATAAGACTCTCTCAGCGCGTCGACGGAAAGGTTCTAGTCACATTCAACGCTCGAAACGAGCACGACAGATGTAAATTTGTGGAAGACCTCAGGGAATCCATCAGCGAAATGGACGAGATGGAAACTTTGCGTATCGAAACTGAATTAGAGAGGCAAAAGAGCAGTAGGAGTGCGCGAGGTGGCGCAGAAAATAGAGATTCCGGTGTCGCCGACGTGGAGATATGCCCTTGCCCGGGCGCTTGTTCTGACAGAGCGGAGACGGTCGACGTCGACACACAATTGAAACGTTCCGCCCTCAGTAATTCCCTTCTGGATATACACGAGCAGTGTGAGTAAAAGTATATCTTTGCAAATTATATACATATACATATATGTAATAAATTCTAATACATATATAATATTATAATATATATCAATTTTATATAATATAATATATTTAATATATATTTTATATATATATATATATATTAATTTTATATAATATATTCAATAATATATGTCACCTTTTTTGCGTTTAGTTGCCGGTGAGAAGCCGCAGCGTCGTGGAAGCGTGGGTTCTCTAGATAGCGGTATGTCTATTTCATTTCAATCTACTTCCGCCAGTTCAATGAGCCAGGGCATTAAGCATCCCGGACAAGTTCATCCTATTCACCCAGGAGCTACGATCCCTGGCCCCGGTGGAAAAGGACTGGCTCAGCAGCCGTCTTTTTTAGGAGGCCTCTTCGCCAAACGAGAGCGAAAGCTATCGCAATCTGAAGAATCTGGCCCGTACAGTCGCACTACGGAAGTATAATGTGTGTGTATTCTTCCAGTAATATAAAATAAAAGATACATCTTTGTATACTCGTTCTATTGTAGTACGCTTTGTGTTTTTTTAAGAAAGCAAAGGCCACGTCTCGCTACGACGACGACAATTTTAAATAGCAATAATTGCACTCTCACGAATTTGCTTATATTAATGTAAAATCGTTTTTTCCTTTTTTCGGAGTCCCTCATACATATTTCTTCAAAACGGAAGAAATAACGCACTTAAAATGCAAGCAGCAAGACTGCCACACACACGCGCGAGAATTGTTCTATTATATTAGGACACACAATAGAATAGTATGTCGTTTTATACATATAATCACGAAGCGTGCTAAGGAATGAGATAATTGATGGCGGATAGAGCCAAGACTAAAACATAAAAAAAAAGACCCGAGGACATCAATTTAAACAAAGATTGGGCAGGATCCAATCGAGATCATCTGGCGTATAAAAAGAAAAAAAAGTTTAATCTATCCTTTTTCCCCTCCCGCGTATAAAACGCGTGTATAGTATTTATTTATTAATAAAAGAAAAGAAAATAATGGACACTTTTCATACTGTATTTATAATTCACGCGATACGCGATTGAACGATAGAATTGTGTGTAGATAATTATTACATTTTGCTTAGTTTTACACATATTATATATATATATATAGATGTTAATAAGTATAACAAGCTGAAGAAAAAAAAAAGAATTGTAAATCACGCGAATATATGATACACCTTTATCAAGAGAATTTTAACAGCGTCATTATTGTCAGCGAGTACCATATTATTATCATCGATTCTCGAGAGAAATATTGTAAATATAATAAAACATAATAAAACGTTCGGAATATAAATTATATCGTGTGTAACAAAAAAAAAGAGTTAGAGCGCATAAGCGGAAACGATAAGCAATCTTTATCGATGTTAGGTGCATGTTGATGTCTAATGATTTTTATTATATCGGAAACACGTGAAGTTTGTGAATGTAGAAGTGAAATAAGACTCGACATAAATCACATGTTCATCATTATAATACGACCTACTGGTAATCGTTCATGAGAAGTAGTTTTGCTTATTGTATGTTGAAATTTTGACTCAAAGTTGTTCGCATTTTCACAAAAAAAATAAATAAATAATTAAAATAAATAATCCATTATATTAAATATATCCATCATTAATTCGTTTCTCGTTTTCCGCGACGAGTAGATGATAGAGATCTAAGCGTCGTAATAATGTTACGAGAATATAAACATACGCGAAACGCAAAAAAAAAAAAAAAAATATACAAGAACGCGCATGCCTTATTTACTGCCACTGAGTAAAGTAAATCTTCGCGCGCGAGGGAGAAACGAAATAATGATATTATATATAATATACATACGTAGAAAGCTCGGAAGTCCAAGAGCTGTGGAATTGTATGACAGACTAATCAATCGTGTACATAAACGTCAGCCAGCTGTAAGCAAAGCAACGGCGTTCATTAATTAATTTAACGATAATTTCCCGTTATAAAATAACGCATCTGTATAGGAGGAGTGTTTAATATATTTAAGTTTTATCTTTATCTCTATATCTTATCTCCTTTCTCTTTTCGATAACCAAAAGGATTTCTTAATAATACTATGAGCAAAAGAGATGCTTTCGATTTTGCATCGCATTCAGCGATAAATTTGTAAACAAAAAACCTACATTAATTTAAAATTATATAAGATTTATAAAATTAAAATTATATTAAGATTTACTGATACAAAACACGATATGCGATCGGTCTAAAAATGTTCTATGTACAAAGTTCTTCGTGTAAACTTCGGAATTTTGCGAATGAAAATCTTTCGCGCGCAAAAACTGTTAATTAAATTTTATATGTATTGCATGATCGAAATAACGTTTTTAACTTTACGCTTATTATGTTTGCTAATTGTATTGTCAATTGATAATTCATTATACTGTTAATGAACTTATTAACGTTGCAAAGAGGATTAAATGTTGAACACTCCGTATTTCATTGACTCTGATAACAAATTAAGAAAGGAAGAGAAAGAAACAAAGGACGCGCGTAATTGTTGAAATTGTCGGCGGACAATATTCGTAGCTAGTTGACAATACATCTTGTTTACAGAAAAACAAAAATACGAAGGGAATATTTCCATGCTTTCCTGTTGCGAAATTTTTTGATATTAATACAGACACAAGCTACACAGATAATCGATACCGATATTCTAATCTTTTTCATCTCACGCAATGATATACAATAAACGCTCCTGTACGAAAATATACAGAATTTTTATTCGCAAAAATAACTTTTAAATTTCGCGAATGTACAAATGTAAACAAGATCGACTTAGACGCAACGTCAATGTCAAGTATAGCAAATATAAACGTGAACAAGATCGCGTCAATTTCTACAACTGGCTGCTCACTCAAGTATAATCCGAATTCTGTGATAATCTTGCGAGGACAAAAAGAAAAAGACTGATTAGGAAGATCCAAAACTTTTACTACAATATATGTGTATATATATATATATTATATATGTATATATGTATATATATTGTCACTTTTGAAAAAATAACATATTGAACGCGATAAAAAAAGACATGATTTCAGCATATATTGCCTCGCTGCCTTTGAATTTCATACTTTTTATCACTATCAACATCGTCATTAGTCGTTTTAAAGTAGAATATTTGTTGAAAATAGATTCGATTAGTCGAGAAAAATAGATTGCACCAAATTGGCGCGATCTTCGCAAAATCTTTTGAGCACGTTGCAACATCACCCGACTGCTTTCCGATTTGATGAGAAAGCGTGTAACTAACAATAAGATCAGTTTCCCAATGCCAAATTATATTAATAAATTCCTTCCCTCGTTAGTTTAAAATTAATGCTGTAAGCATACTGTGTTAATAAATAACTCTGAGTCTGAAATGCGTGTGTTAATTATATCTTCTTATCATCACATACTGTATCTTTTTAAAGCACTTGCAATTAAAAACTCGTTCATATATCTTTGCTACAGATAACAACAATATGATTCTTTAGCGAAAAAAAATTAATTTTGTAATCCGAAAAACAGTCTACTATTTGGAAACGTTCCATTCTCTCTTAACAAATGTTTTTTATTCTCATTATAATAAAAAATACCTCATACGATTATTTATGTTGCGAAATTCAGTATATAATAGTAAACATTATAATCAATATTTAAATAGAAACTAAGATTCAGGATATTTTATCTAGTTATTGTAATATATATTATTTATATATAATAATTATTTATTATATGTACATTTTCTCCTGCTACTCTCTAATAACATCAATAATGATTAATAAATCTGTCTCTAATCAGCGATGATAGATGAGCTTTTTTCTTTCATTTTTTTTATTTATCTGTTTACGGTTTTAAATTTACAATTTCAGAGCCAGAATTCATCTCAAAATCTCCGAGAAAAATCTATTCATTATAATACCCTATGCTGTCTCAATTAATCTTAAAGAAATATTTATTGTTCATATATGAAATCATAATTTTTAATTTGTATTTATCATTATAAAAGATTTTGACAGAGAGTCTCTAGAAAGATCAAATATAATTACTATAAAGATAAAATCCGTGATACATTAATCATTTAATTAAAATTTAATAAATAATCTATAATCTAAAATTCATTAGATGGATTTTTGATCGGTAATAGCGTTTATTAGCAGTAAAATGTATCTTCTAATAAAGCTCGTATATTTTAATGAAGAGGTTTAATTTAGGCGAATTTACGAGTTTAATCGAAGGTAGAAGTCGCCATTTGAAATGTAAAATGCTTCCAAATTTTTATACGTCATCCTCGTGTTTTCTTTGCGGTATAAATGATGTCTAATAATAAATACAAAGTATCTTAATTAATCACTGCTATATTTTTAAGCAGTGAAATAATACGCTATATATCTATATATAATATAGATGTAATGTAAACAATGGTCTTCTGCTGTAAAGTGTCATCGACAAGAAACGTCAAATCTAACCTCTAACATGTGACATATCTGCTTTATGCAATTTAAGAAAACTTTTATCTTAACAAATAGGAGCAGAAAATAAAATTGAATCGAACTCGATATTCGATATATCTTATACATGAGAGATTCTCCTGAAAATCTATATTGGACCATCATGGAGAATCAGGTTCATTCGGAGATGATCATGAAGGAGGAGGACGAGGAGGAGATGAAGGAGGACCGATGTTCCACCGAAAGCAACAAAAGCATCACCCCTGACGCTTCGGCGATCGGGATACGACCGAAACCTCTCATCTGCAAGCCGGAAAACGTGAGCATCGGATGCAAGTCGGAGCCGATCGAGAGGAAGTGGCAGTGGGCCCCAGGAGCTTGGCAAGACGCCACCAGGACGAGCGCGTTTCAGCCCTATAAGGTACATTTTTTCAATTAAAATATACATATGTATCAATTTAGACATACATATATACACACATATCAACTTCAAGATTGGAAGATTTATTTATTACAAAAGACTTATGTATATGTGGACGGAATGAAATATTTGTATATTTGTTTATCTGCAAATATATTTGTTTTATATGTACAGCCACCCACCCTGCTGACAAATCTGCAAAGAGGCAACACTCAGACCCAGATACATCAGCTCTACGTGGAGAACGATATCACGTTTCATACTCTGGCGGGTCAAGGGGAACTTACACACGAGCATATATCTTCAAGTATATAATCCATATATATATTTAATATCTGTACAGTAACTTAATTTGTAATCTTTGAATTATGCATAATTATAGAAATGTAATAGAATAATTTATCTTTTATATGTATTGCATAGATTCGATAGATGCGACTGATGAGAAGGGATTAACAGCATTGATGTGGGCCTCTGCTTATGGACAGTTGGGTACTATTAGACAGTTGCTGAAATGGAATGCCAAAATAAATCGCCGTGGACCAAAAGGGGAGACAAGTTTGCATCTGGCAGCCGCTTATGGTCATTACGATGTTGTAAAATTATTGTTAAATCATGGTGCTGATCCTAATGCATCTGACGAGGTATATACATGTTGCATTTTTAAACAAAATCTGAATATATTTAATAATCTATTGATATTTAAATATTAATAATTTCTGTTCTCACATAGGATGGTAATACACCACTAATCTATGGAGCATATTTCGATCATCCACGTGTGTGTTATGAATTGTTAACAAAGGGTGTAGAAGTAACATATACTAATTCTTCGAATATAAGTGCTTACAAGGCAGCTATAACGAATCATTCGATGAATGGTAAGCAACTTTATTCATATAAACATAAAAATTATTATACAAGAGAACAAGAGTAGTTTACTTATTCTGGATTTATTCTTTGCAGCTAAAGCAGTTATTGAGAATCATCTTATACCACAAATTATAAATATGCCAATAGATGAATTGTAACAATTATTTATATATATTTTAATATTTGTAAATATTTGTACATGTGTACTTTTAGAAATAAAAAGATTAATAGCAATATCTTTTGTGTGGTTGCAAAAGAAAAAAGTTTTATAATAGATATCTTTCCAACATTGTGATAGGAAAGAGAAATGATGCACAAGTGTTAAATATTTACTGAGATGAGGTATATAAACTTACGAATATTTGAATAACAAAATTCGATATATATATTTGGTAATAATACAATCCTTTAAACTTTAAATGTAACTTAATTTATGTAATTTATGTTCTAACATAAACAAAACACATAAAATGTAATTTAAAAAATCTTTTAGTCTAGTATGGTTTTATTTCTTCGGAATGTTTCTTTCCTAATTATTTTTCTTTACAAAATTTGGTAAAATAATTAAAAGATAATTTTTTAGTTTGAAAAATTTAAATTAATTAAAAAAGCACTTAAACTCGCATTAAAAAGTGCTTTTATATATATATCTTATGATGCTTTGCACACCAAAAATACTTCTCTCATATTTTATACACCGAACAAAAAGCTTTTTTTTTGCAAGTACTAACTGTATGCCTTCCTCATCTTGTCCTTCCACATTGCAATACTCGTAAATGTTGGTTTTTTTAAAAAACGAACAATTACGAGTATTGCAACATGGAAGAACAGAATGAGGAAGGCACACGTTAGTATCTTGAAAATATTTATGTCGTAATGTGTTATAACCGATTGTCTGTGTTATTCTATCTTGCTCTGAAAGCAGAAAAGTTCGCGAAATAAATAAATACGCGAAAAGATTTGAGGAAAATTTTTTTATTAGTAAAATTTTTTTTAGCAGGTGCTGTGTCTAATATATATCTTGCCAAGTTCTGATATAAAATTAATATAAAATAATATAAAAATAATAATAATAATTGAAATCACTTTGAGTATTTTATTTTTCTTCTTTTATTATCAATTTTCTTTTGAAATGCAGTATTTTCTTTCTTTTTCTTTTTTTTTCTCCTTATTTCGGCATTTTATTACAATTTTCGCGTAAAAGCTGTCATCGATATTTCACATCATGACTAAATATTTTAATAATTGCTAATAACAACGTTCATAGTGATACATATTGTATTTTTTATTATTATGAATTTTTTATTTACGAGTATCATCAATTTGTAAAAATTATTTAGCATTATTTAATAAATTTAATTTAATTTAAAACAGGTTATGTGTCCCATATGTGCAACGTGTCTCTTACGACGTTCGAAAAATCGTCCGAGTTAATAGGGGAACATATTTTGCAAAGAGGTAGTGCAGCAATATGTCTTTTAATATTTCCGAAAAATCGTCTGAGTTAATAGGAATACATGTTATGCAAAGAAGTTGTTCGAAGTAACGTCGGTAATGAAGGTTGGTAAATTATCGACGTTATTATCGACGTTATTATCGATAAATTAGCAACTTTTATTACCGACGTTACTTCGATCTACCTCTTTGCATAATATGTATTCCTATTAACTCAGACGATTTTTCAGACCTGAAAAGACACATATTGCTACACTATACCTCTTCGCAAAATATGTTCCCCTATTAACTCAGACGATTTTTCGACCGCAATAAGACAATTGCTCGTTAACTATTTATATCTTCGCAAAATATAATCTATTAATTTAGATGAATTATCGAAGATATTAAAAGACTCGTATTATTGCATGTTAATTGCATTAATAATTATCTGTAAATTAATAACAAAAATATATGAAAACTGCAATATTTTTGTGCCGTATGGGTAGATGTGAATTGTAACAATTATTTATATATATTTTAATGTTTGTAAATATTTGTACATTTAGAAATAAAAAGATTAATAGCAATATCTTTATGTGTGGTTGCAAAAGAAAAAAAATATTTTATAATAGATATCTTCCCAACATTGTGATAGAAAAGAAAAATAATGCACAAGTGTTAAATATTTACTGAGATGAGGTATATAAACTTACGAACGAGTAACAAAATTCGATATATATATTTGGTAATAATACAATCCTTTTCTCAGGCGCGTTATTGCAATATACTAAAATATATGTATCAAATAAAAAGTAAATATACGATAAATTTTCACGATCCAATTTTTTTGTTCTAATTAAGATATATCTTCTTTTTTACAAACTTATTCGGCACCGGACGTCTATTAAATGATATAATAATAAAAAGATATGTGTGTATAAATATACCAACATATGCTCATCGATCATCGAGGAATGACTATGACAATAAAATTAGAACTCGGTTATCAATCTGGATTATTAATTGTAAAATTTTCTGAACTATGCCTCTATCTTCTCTTATATGCGCAAAAATTTAATCTATTATTTCTTATACAACTTCATAATTATCAGTAAAGAATACACTTTCTACTGAATACTTAACGGGGCTGTCATCTTCTACAAGCAAAACTTCGCTAACCTGGAATGTAAAAGTATGACAATTATTAGTTTTCACATGGATTGGTATAATCTTGTAATTTGTGCAATAAATTCGTGTATTCTATACCTTGATTTTGGCATACGGCGTTTTAGATGTAAACGAAATGTGAAGTGGGAAGAAATCTGCGGGTGTAGAAGAAGGGGCCGAAAATTCCATCGAGCCAGATTTTGTTGAAGCATCGATCACCGGTAAGGACCAGACTAACGTGTTTCGTCGTCCCTCGTGCGTGTACTGTCCGTCGCATTCGCTGACAATAGGGTTGCATCCGATAGATAGAGGAATGTTTATCTGGACGTCGTTCAATTCGAGATCAGCCTGCTCCAATTCGTACTCGATATTCACGTCGCAGCCGCCCTCTCCGTTTTCAGAAGGCCAACAATTTACTGTTACAAACGATATTAATTAAATATATATACTCTTTGATTTTTACAAACTTAACAAAGTTGATTTATGCGTACAATTGATGAATCTCTTACTTGAAATTGGTAATGCTGTCTCGTCTTGGGCTTGGAAACGCCATTTCAACACACCCACGTCAGTGTTTAACGGAAATGGTTTTGTGGGTACTTTCAGACCTATTTGACCATGCGCTCTGAATAATTCCTTGTCCACGTTTGGATGAGTCTGTAACTGAATGCCTCTCGTGTCCTTGTTCTCAACTTGCACGCGAATACGTCCCCATTTTTCGTCAGAGATGTGTAAAGTCACCAAGCCGTGCAACTCGAAGTTCTGTAAACCTCCGTCCCGACCGACACGTACGTTAAGTCTCTCCTCTTGCCTCAAGTGAACCCTTTTGATGAAAATGTGTTTGTTTAAATCAATTTGTTGCTGTGTATAAATATTTACAATTTTTCTTTTATAAATGCATGCACTTATGAAATTACATACAATTCTGCGTTCATTATTTGAGGAGTGATTGGTGTCAATTTCGTTCCAGGAGCAGCAAGAGGTCCTGATACAACATTCTCACCCTCCTCCTTCAATTGATCAACAAAAGAGTCAACATCTCGAGATTTGCTACCCAATTTCATTGCACCCGGTCCAGCGTTGACTGGTTTTCTGAAAAGAAATCAGATATAATATAGAGAATGAAAATAATTGCAGTATATAATTTACAGTCTGGTAAATTAGAATTGATCATACTGTTTGGGCTTATAGGAAGGTCTAATTGGTTCAGGCACAAAATTAGCTGTATCACCGACAGCAGGAGTAGCTGGGGTGCTACCACTTCCATATCCTCCACCAAATCCAGGACTTTTAATTCCACCCTTCTTGTTAGCTTCCATCATTCTTTGCCTCTGCAATTCCTTAGCTTTCTCGCGCATCTTATTTTTAGCTTCGCGTTCCTGCGTCATTCTTACTGCTTGATAAACCTTCTCCTCATGCGAATCCATTTCTACAAAAGTTCTGATTTGTGCTAAATTAACATTCTCCCTATAGCCTAGTGCAACTATCTCGTCAAATGCAAATATCAAATTGAACGCATTCTCCGCTATTTCAAGTTCGTCCATCGAGTTGCAATATTCTGGAATCTGAAAAGTTTTATTTTATGTAACGCTCTGGCATAACAAAACTTTTTGATGATTATTTGTGTCCACAATGGATCAATCTACTTACCACTCTCGCAAAGAGTCTCAAAGTTTCCAGATCCTCCAAAATATTGCTAGCCTTGGTTGTGATAAGCAGCATATATACTTTCTCGAGAGGCTGATAAACATATCTGACGGATTCAGTTTCCACGAATGTATGCTGTTTACCCGAGCTCATCAGTTTGGGGAACGCAGCGAGTAGGCCTTCTATTCTCGCCTTTGTCATCTCGACGAACTGTCGAGAAATTATGGCTGGAAAAATGAATAATCGCGAGTGAGCTAATCTAGTTGCACTAGTAAAAAAAAATTTTTTTAATTATAATAAATAAATTCAGCATGACAGAAATTTTTTACACGAGACTTGTATACACAATCAACACCATCTGACACTTTGTCTATTTCTTCGCGAATAGAAAGCAAAGAAACATCACGATATAATCATGTGATTATCTTAATCGAGCCCCGGGCGATCTGCTATCGAAACGAGACACGTATACGGATACATCGAGGATAGATATCGTTTCACTTACTCTTTCCGGCTTTGGTGCATACCGCAGCAGCGATGAGTACCTGGAAAGAGAAAAGATAACACTGAATATTCCGAATATACATATATTCGGTGTCATTTGCGGGATAATCGCGGCTCGGCTGGATTAATGGATGACATCTGTGCGACGTCGCGGATCCGTCGACGATCCTTCGGCGACCAAAGACGCGCCTTCGCCGGCGATTTCGATTCGCGAGGATTCGGTAGACGGATATCCAGAGAAACTTGATCACTCACCATTTTAACGAGTTAATTCCGAAACGTCTGGTAATCGAAATTCGAGCGTACTCTCTCACATGGGAGAACCGCTGTATATCCACTCTCTCCACATCACATATACAAATACACGAAGGAGGCGAACAGAGGGCGCGATGTGCTGACGTGTGCCATGATGAAAGATGTTTCGTCACGAACTACAAGTATTTATGTAGTACGGAAACCCTCGAGCGCATCTCTAGACTGCGTGCGGAAGAGACGCTTTGCTCGACCAATCGGAACGCGAGGATTAAAGAGTTCTTCGTCCTGATTGGTCAACGCCAAATACCGCGTCCAATCGCAGCGTCGATACGCGACTCGCTGATCTGCTCGTCCTACTTGTACTCTCTTGCACTTTTTGTTCATTCGATTCGAGAAGAAAAATGGAGTGCAGAAGGAGTGAAGAGCGAAGAGGTCTCGTTGAATTGCGTTCATTTATAAATATCAAATATATCGAATTACGTTTACACGCGTTACACAAGTCTGCTGTTTTGAAGATTTCCAAGAAATGGAGAAAAGGTAACTCGTAAGGTAGGTGAAGGAGAAAGAAACGCGATCTTCTTCGTCTGACTAAAGTTTTCGCGGGAAGAGGCGAGAAAATGATCCGCGGGGTTGAAAGACACGATGATGTATTATGTAGAAAATTAAATATTAATACGATTTTTGTTTCCTCTCCAATTCAGATTCTTATTTTTCTTTTTCAAATATCTCATATATGATTTTTTTATTGTAATTTTTGCAATGTCTCATGGAATTGCGTGAACTGTATAATATTCTCTGATTTTCTATATTTATTCTATATTTAACGGATTTTATTTCATCGCGATAACATTAGTTCGCGAATATTGTGCAATATTCCATAAACTCGCGAAATAAATAAGGACAATTAATTGATTTTGAAAACATGCTATAGCTATTAAACTATCTCTTGTTAATTGAGTTTGAAATATTCAAAATTAAAATATAAAAGTAAAATAAATAAATATTCAATATTCTTTTTCTAGAGAGAAATCTGCAGTGTAAAAATGTTAGAGATATTTGATATATTATTTGCAGTAGCGTACGGTAGATGGCGCCACTCGACAGAAATCTTGCGTAAAGACGACAATCTTTGGCGGGAACAATCTCGTGTCGTCGTTGGAAGGATCGCGCTGTTCGTCTCCGCATATAAAGTCTCAAAAAAGGTAAACGAAGCATTATATTCCTTATTATATACGTATATGTGTGTTGTATTAATAATTCCTCATCTCGCAAAGTGATTTTCACGCACAATTTCTCGTCGCAAAATCCACATTTCCGTAAATAACCTAATAAAGCACACTTTGTCAGACTATTTCTTCTTAAAATTATATATAATTTTTTATATATAATATTTGTTTAAATTATTATCTATCATTATTACTCTTCGAAGGCATCGAGCATATTTTAACGATCTTTGATATCTATGTTTCTAATTAATTCATATATAGCAAAAATATTTGTATATTTTTTTATATTCGAAATTATTTACGCTCAATTTTCCCTTGATTTCCTCTTTTTCGATTGGTATTGAAAATAAAGAAAGGGGGCGCGTCAGCGTCAGTGCATGCAACCGAATTCGCCATTAGTTAATCGGAAGTTTTAATTCGTGTCCTTCTCTCTCCGCGAGTCGTGTTATTTCGAGTTAATCGGTGGATTAATTGTACTTTACTCGATCGAGGGTGCAAGAAACTCTTGCGTTACATCGTGCGCATCGATACCATCAAAAGTACGTGATGTAAATTCGAAGGAGACGCGATAATGACACGCGATCGAGTCGTATAATAATCAATAAGGTTATATCATCATGGCATCAAATTTCGATCGATGACATCTTCCGCAGGATTTCTCCTGACCCAGGATCCGGAAGGCGCAGCACGAGTCGGAAATTGACGGGACTGAATGAATCGGTGAGTGTATTATTATTCATCATTAGATGTTTGCATCGTACAGTAATTTCGACATGTGACCTTGACGGGAGAAGTGTCTTGGCGAATTTCGACGGAAGGATCGATCCCGATCGATGTCAGAGTCCCTTGTTACGACAATAATTACGATACTCGGCTCGGAAAACATCGGAAACATCCCGCTGGTGTTTCGTCAGGTATACACGACCGTGCGTTAATTTAGCAGGGCAACCATTATCGCCCTCTCTCTCGCACATCTTCGTCGACGCGGAAGATGGACGGTTCGTCGCTCGCGCTGTCGTTATTATTACGTCGCGTCTATTTCGCTCGCGTTTCCGCTCGGACGGGCTTGCACTTCCGCTATTCTCGATCTTTGCCTCCGAATCCCTCTTCCTTTTGCTATACGGATGATCCTTGGCTGCGAGCAGCTGTGTATTATTTATCGTAAAACGTAGTGAGCGAAAAGAAATTTGACACTATTTGCAGGTAATTAAATATTGATGATTTCATGAAAATAATCGAAATGTTTTTCAATTTAATCTAATTACAATAAATTTATTTAATTATTTAATTTTAAAATATTTTCTTATAAATAAATTTCATAAATAACTTAAAATTGATAAATTTATGTAACTTAATATGGCAGATTTAATTGCAATGGATTTAAATTTTATTTATACAGAATAATATATAAATATCTTTTATCAAATAAATTTTTATACTTTTATAACATTACAAAAACTTTAACTCTTCTATATATGATAGAATCATTTTTTTCATGATTTTACTATAATAAATTTTTATCTTACTTTTTTTTATTATATTTATAATGATTAATAATACATTATTAATTAATTTATATTCTAAGGCTCTAAGGTTACTCTCAATTGAAAACAATTATCCCTATAATATTTATTTTAATCTTTATTGCCACTTCGTTAATTAAAATCTTATATCTGATAAAATGTTTAATAAATTTAAAATAAATTGGATTTATATATAACAGTTAAAAAAGGTCATGAAATTCAAAGTGACTTGCACACAGAGAGAATTTTGTTTTAGAATTTACCCTGAAAATCATGGTAATCGTAGGACAATATGGTATGGAAACAATTGTATAAAAATTTCTCTGATTAATATTTACCACAATAAAAATAATAATCCATCTATCACAATAAAATATAAAACATGTTTGATTAATTTTTACTAAACTGCGTAGTAAAATTAATCAAACATATTTTATATTTTATTGTAATAGATATTATTTTTATTGTGATAAATATTAATCAGAGAAATTCTTATAAAATTCTTTCCATACCATATTGTCATATTGTTCTACGATTACCATGATTTTTAGGGTAAATTCTAAGAAAAAATTCTCTCAGTGCACGAATCTTAAATTTTATATTTATGACTCATATTTTAGATTCACAATAAAGCGTACGCCCTACTTATTGCACTGGTTCCTATTGCCATTTTTTATTTCTTTTTGATCAAATTTTATCATCCAGAAACAGATTTTAACGCTTTCGTGTTTCTCAATATTTTATTTAAATTTTAAATATACGATTTCTTTATTATTGTTAATAAGATAATATATATGGAATATGTGTGTACGGAAAGTTAAGGTCGAAAATAATAAAAACAAGATTTATTTTTTAAAAATTATTATTGGTTATTGATTTTATTATTTATTATTAATATATTAAATTATTTATATTATAAATTATTAAATTATTTTTTATTATTAAATTTTATTTGATAAATATTATTTATTATTAAATTATTTTTATATTATAAATTATAAAATTATTATTTTTTAAATTATCATGGTGACTGGTTATTGAACGTCTAAAGAAAATTCATGTAGAGAGTTAATTAAGAAAATTTACCGTGGAAAAAAAAAGAATTTAGCGCCTTGCGCTGAAATTTGATTTTTATCAAGGTAAATTCTCTACAAGTGATTGTAATTAATTAAGGGCACTGCTCCTTTCCCGCGTCAGCATCGCCATTATTATTATAACCGCTGTCAGCAACAGCAGCGGGGCGGTCGACGAGAGGCTTTTAGAGGAAAATTAAGCCCGGGTAAACGGTTAACAAAGAAATTAATGTACGTATCGCACTTACACCGCCATCAAGCCACCCAAGCAGCAACGGAGTGACTGCGAAGGGGACGAGGGGCAGTGCTACGCCGGCTAACCCAATTAACCTCTAGGCTAATTTGCTCTACGTGCTTAGCACGGCACTCTTTTGCTAGCGTAAGCAACGACCATCTTGATAATACGGGTTTGGGGGGATCAACCCCCTTTTTTTTCAGATTGCGCAACACGCGGATCAAGACAAGCGGCACGGATTAAAAGGAAGAATGCGCTGACGTCGATTCATCGCGGTTCTCATCGTCCTGTAAAAGGCTGACTTCAGGGTTGGCGACGACGCAGCACGACACATTGCATGTGTGCAAATGTCGGCCGATATTAATCAGCGTAAATTGATTAATCAGCGGACGCAGCAGCATCGCAGCGACTGGTGAGTGATTTTATAGATCATGCATGAATTAGTATTTTTGTCTTATCTGCGCATTTTGTTAATGAGGGGTAGACGAAACCACCGACTACCCAGAAATCACATAGAGAGAATTTTCTCTTAGAATTTACCCTGAAAATCATGGTAATCGTGGGATAATATGGTATGGAAAACATTTTATAAGAATTTCTCTGATTAATATTTATCACAATAAAAATAATATCTATTACAATAAAATATAAAATGTTTGATTAATTTTACTACGCAGTTTAATAAAATTAATCAAACATGTTTTATATTTTATTGTGATAGATATCATTATTTTTATTGTGATAAATATTAATTAGAGAAATTCTCATAAAATTCTTTCCATATCATATTATCCCATGATTACCATGATTTTCAGGATAAATTCTAAGAGAAAATCTCAGTGCATTAGTGGCTCGGCCATATTTCGCCGAATGTGTGTCGATCTTTAAATTTCTTAGCCGAACCTTTTAAATAATATTACTGCTAATTCATTTCGCTCGCGTTATCGGCGAGAAGATTGAGTCTATCTCATTTTTATTTCTAAGAGGGAGAAATCCCTCTGTCCTTCTATTTTATCGCAAGAAGCCTCAATACGTTATTCGCACAAAGTCTGGCGATTTGCCGCCAGGAACTTCCCTGTGTATTGAGTGCATTCAATATTGAATTTTATGAAAATTGTATGAATTTGCATTTTTCGATGCCGCGAGAAAAGCGTCATTACCGATGGATTCGATATGCGTATAACGCGAGGAATAAAAATTGAAATTTGTATTTTACGCGCGACAGAATTTTTTTTTTAACGTTACGTTTAACACTCACACGAGAGAATAGAGCGATACGTGATGCACTTTACGGCAAATTGTCGCGTTTTACGTTATTATAACGAGACGAGAGAGAGAAAGAGAAGCGAGAACAAGTCTCGCGTGCGTTCAAAGGGATTACGAACGTCCTTCGCTTCGAATAGAGACGTCCGTTTCGTTATAAATATTACATTTTAACTCCTTTGAGCGGCCGCCGCGCAATCCCGCGATAAGTTGGAAACTCGTAAGTAACTCTATTTCTGCAATTACCAGCGCGGTAGACCACGGTAGAAATTTCCGTGCGCGCGGTTTTGCAGGGAATGCAACGACCCAGGGGGAGGAGGATATTAGTGTAATATCAGCGCGAACGAAAGTTCCAGAGAGCGAGATAATAACAAGCTTAGCCATATTTCCATTACGTCCCGAAAATAACGGAATATCGGCGGAAATCTTTTCACGACGTTTGTCAAAATTAATGGAAGCCTTTCAAGCAAGAATCTCACGTTTAGATGGAGGTCGATCCCTGATTTTTCAATACAAGAATCACTCGATCCTCGCGAATGTTAAATTTCGATAAGAAAGCCTGGCTTTTTATCGCGATAATTCCGGAAAATAAAAAAAAATAACTAGTGATTTATTAAGGCTCTTTTGTGAGACATATTAAATTTAAATAGACTGTCTTATATGTCTATTCAATTAAAAAATTAAATTAAATAGACACTTGCGCCTATTTAAATTTAATAAAAAAAGTACAAAATCACCGAAGATAAACTAGTGTACGTACACACCGCGGAACGTTATTTCACAGTGGTCCATCGCGAAATCCGCGCTTTCAGATGCAAATGTAATGGAAAACGCAGCCTCGTCGGGACAATCGCGCGCGAGACCACCGAGATTCATTGCTGTTTACCGCAATTTATTTTCAGAGCCTTCCGCACGCGCACGCTCCGAGTTCTATCCAAAGAAGCGAATTAATACGCGGAGAGAGATCGCTATTCTCGATGTTGTTCTTATCTTATATACCGACATGTTGTTTACAGATGCGCGTCTTTCGCGATGGCTCGAGAAAAATTGCCATTATTAACTTGACGACAGATGCATACACAGAGAGAATTTTCTCTTAAAATTTACCATAAAAATCATGGTAATTGTGGGACAATATGGTATGGAAAGAATTTTATGAGAATTTCTCTGATTAATATTTATCACATTAAAAATAATATCTATCACAATAAAATATAAAATATGTTTGATTAATTTTACTATGCAGTTTAGTAAAATTAAACATATTTTATATTTTATTGTGATAGATATTATTTTTATTGTGATAAAAATATTAATCAGAGAAATTCTTATAAAATTCTTTCCATATCATATTGTCCTACGATTACAATGATTTTCAGGGTAAATTCTAAGAGAAAATTCTCTCTGCAGTGTAGGCTTTACTTGAGTCTCTCGCGTGGAAAATGTGTTTGCTGTATCGTCAAATTAGCAATTGTTGCATTAATAATGTATGTATATTCATCTATTTTCTCAGAGAATTTCTTATTTATTATATATAAAATATTACCAAAAATATATAAATATATATATTGTATATATACATATAAAATATATAAAAAATATACACAGAGAAAATTTTCTCTTAGAATTTCCTTTGTGAAAATCATGATAATTGCGTGGGACAATATGGTATGGAAAGAATTTTATGAGAATTTCTCTGATTAATATTTATCACAATAAAAATAATAATATCTATCACAATAAAATATAAAATATGTTTGATTAATTTTACTAAACTGCATAATAAAATTAAACATTTTATATTTTATTGTAATAGATATTATTATTTTTATTGTGATAAATATTAATCAGAGAAATTCTCATAAAATTCTTTTCATACCATATTGTCCTATGATTACCATGATTTTCAGGGTAAATTCTAAGAAAAAATTCTCTCTCTGTATAAGTTAAATAGATAATATAAAAAGTATTAATTTATATAGTATAAAAAATATATTAAAATTATATATATTATTACTAGCTTATATATTTCTGCTTCAAAGTTTCTACAATTTATTATTGTTACGAACGCGTTATGAAGATGAGATGTACTTGCTGCTACAAAATATTAACATTGCTCGCATATAATCGGCGCGGAGAAATTAATTGTTAATTGCTCGGAAAGAAATTAAATGTCACGCAGTGGTGCACGATGCGACGTTTTTAATTAAATGTCTCGACGGTTTCTCTCTAATAATATATTTCTTTTTCTCTCTTTGTCTCGATCGAGTAATTAAACTATACAACTAATACAAATCGTTTATGAAAGTTAGGTGAAATTTATATATATATATATATTGCGTTATTATAATATATATTAAAACTTAGTTTTCTTTCATAAGGAAGCTTGTTTATAATCGATTCTTCTTCATTTCTACATTTTGAACGATTATCTATGTTTTTTATATTTATATAATAATCTTGAATGTATAACTGCAAAATTTATATTCACTGTTTAGTGTAATTTAATTTATTTTGTGGGGAAAGAACACTGGCACGTAATTCAGGCGAAGCAGTTTGAAGCAGTTTCATTGTTCCTCTTTTCCGTTAAAGGGAGGTCTGCGTACAAATTTACTTAGCTTGAACGTGGAACTTTATGAAGGCTGTAAACAAGATAGAGATATTCGGGCGATATATGTATATATATACGCGTGCGCGAGGAGGGGCTGGGAGTACACGTAATCTTATTAAATGGATTATTGCTGATGTGGGTCAGCGGTTTCGACAAGGCCGGCGAAAGACCGGAATTCGAAGGGAACGCGGACCTTGCGGTAAAGTTGATCGGCCGTTTCGCCGTGAATGAAAAGACTTGATAGTCCTTCATAGTTCCCGATATCCCAGAGCGATCATCAAGCTAAGGCTCCCGCGTTCGCGCTTCCCTAATGATGACACACCCCCCGGATAAATTAATCTCCCTGTGTACGATCGTTCGGTTATCAACATCTCTCTTCCAAAGAGCAGATCCTCCCCAGTGATGTGCGTATAGGATTTCCAGCGGGAGGGATAAATCCCTCCTCCATCTTGCCCCGGTTGTCCGTCGTTGTTCGTCCGGATTTGATTAATTAAGGACCGCGCGAGGCGATCAATCGCCTCGCGGGGACAATAAGGCGAATATGCGTGTATTAGCTCATTGACTGATGATCGAAGTCGTGACCGAGTTCCGATTCGGCGCGCGAATATTCCGTCCTGATCCTCCTTAGATTCTCTCTCCTCCCCTCTTTTTCTCTCTGCACCCTCTTCGCTGTCGTGAACAATGAACAGCTTTTTGTGATTAACGAGGGCGTCCCGTCCCTGTTATACTGTTCTTCAAGCTTCCCCGGTCGATTGTTTCACTTGATTAAAGCCGCATAATCAAGCCGTCGGTATGGAATCGTAAACGGTACGATTGTATACGGCGCGATATTTCGCGCAAAAGTTTCGCCCGTGCGGTCGCGACATTCAATTTAGCAGAGATTGCATTTAGATTTTTAATTAAACGCGAAATGCCAAAAACGTAAATCAAGTTTAATTGCCTTGCTTAACGCGTTAGATTTTCTTTTTTAAACGTGTCATACTAATTATTTTCTTCTAATTTTGCGAAACAATCCACGTGCCATAAATGTCACGTTTTCGTGAAATTTCCTTATTACGGTTAAACGGTTGTACGATTATTTTTTCTTTTCCGCGTAAAATCATCGATTATTTTTGCGATCGATTCTCAATGTCGTCCGCGAAGATTTACGAGGTAGAGAGTCCTTCTTTTCGGCCTGCTTTTCTTCGAGGATGTCCCGATCAGCGATGGGCGGCGTCTTTCATTCGAGCTGCAGTTCTTCCACTTTGCTAAGCGAGGGTTTGCGCCACCATTTGTCGGACCGTCCATTCATCTGATGTGCGTCGGTGGTCGGTCGGTCGGTCGGTCGGTCGGTCGGTCGGTCGGTCGGTCGATGGATTCTCATCGGAGCGAGATGCAGCAACTCGCAACAAGCGTGCTCTCTGTCCTTCAGAGCGGCGAGAGGGGCGAGGGAGAGAGGGAGGGAAAGAGAGAGAGATGGAACGCCCAGAGGAAAGCGGGAACAGAGGGATCCCGGGAGCTCTATCGACCGACTTCTCTCATCCAGCATCCCAGCTACGGAGCCGTAGGTAGTAGTTGCAGCTGAAATCTCCTCCTACTACCACTCTGCGATTCTCCCTCCCTCTCCCTCTCACACACTCTCTCTCTCATTCTACCTCGCCATCCCGATTCCATCTACCACCCTGTGTCCCTCTCGCTCTCGCTCTCGCGTACGAGAAGAGGCGGCTCTCTCGCTTCAGCCACAGCGAACTCTTGACATTTCGCCGTGCCAGTGCACCAGTTCCCTATCCCAGCGAAAGCCCAGATGTCCTCCAAGGCTTGTTAATGCGCGCTGATTGCCAACATCGTGCCCCGTCGTTTTCATCAAGCGTGAAGGAGCGCGAAAGGGGCGGGAGAGGAGGGCGGGATGAAGAGGAAAGAGGCCGAAAAAAGTCAAGAGGGACGAATTTAGACGGAAAGATGGAAACGCGCGCGTTTTATACCGCACGTCGAAGGGCACGTAATCTAAACGTTGATCTCTAAAAAAAGATGTATGCAGCTTCCAGACGAGATTCCAGATTTTTACAAGATGATATAAAATAATAAAGCGAACACGTGCGCGGCACATTTGTTCGGAACAGAAATCGTGTCTTTATCTCGACGAGATTTCGGCCTCTTGCCCCTTACGTGTCCTCCATTCTCCCTCGTCCATCTACCTTCCGCTCGAACGACTCCGATCTCTGACCCAAAAACTTTACGCGCTGTAAAAAGAGATTCTCTCCGTCCGGAGAAATTGGAAAACGATTTAAGGCGGCGACTTCTCCGACTTTTCGGTCCGATAAGAGACGACGATATTAGAGTAGCGATACATTAGGACGGTGAATCTTCGAGAGGAGAAGAAAGAGGCCTACACGGTTAAAAGTCTACAGCTACGTCGAAAGGGGGAGATGGTTAGGGGAATGGTCGATGGTGATGTTTCCGTGCCGGAAGTACATTATTTTATTCATGCGGTGCCACGTCGGGATTGGCGCAAACACACCGTGCGCCGAGGCACGGCTAATTTCCATATGCAAAACGTCGCTCTGACGTCGAACAAAGTCGGAATCACGCGGATTTGCCGTGTAGCTCCGGTTCGGTTCGGTTCGGTTGCTACAGTAGTTGATTCGTAGTAGCTGCGCGAAATGGCTACCGAACACGTACGTTTTCCAATAATATCGGAAGGTAGAATCGCGCGCTACTGGCCTTTGACCTTCTCTTCCCGCGCGACACTCTCTCCGTTTTAAAAATATCCCTCTTTGTCGAGATAAAATTATAAATCTTAGAAAATGCAGACGTATTTGAAGCTCTATTCATTCCTAGGAAGGAGTTTTTAACATTAATAATTAACCTCATCTCTTTCAGAAGAAGAGAAAAAGAGAATTCTCATCGATCAATTAAACTATAATTAAAATATCGAATTATATATATTTTTTAATTATTTAATTATTTTATTTTCTCTTTTTCACTCTCTTTCTTTATCAGGCAGTTTTTGACACATTTAATTTATTTAAATAAATACACGAATTAATACTCTTTTTTGTACCGCGTGATCTTAATTTCGCGACACAAAATTATTGTTCGTCGCGATAATAAGGCAGACAATGTAGTCCGATGAGACGACGGCAATCGATGCGAAACGATCGAGCGTTTCAAGGAGCGTATTCCGCGCGGAATCGCCGCCGAGGATCGGCCCTTTTTCCGCAATTTCATCAGTTCTCTTCACGTGCGAACGACGTCGCGCCGGTCGCGGAGCAGCAATTTCCATTGCATATTCAGGGGCCTAAATGCTCTGTCGTTGCCAGCAGTCGCAAAGTTATTACGGCCGACATTTTCCGCGCAAACGAGATAGACGGGAGGGTAGGTGTACGAGTGGTAAGAGCAAAGAAGGGAGGATGGAAAAGTCCGCGCGCGACGGATTAATTTTCTCTCGCTTTTTCTCTCGCTGTCTTTTACGCACTTTTTTTTCATTCGACCCGATGAATTATATATTGTAATGTATATAGGTACACTCTCTTTGCAAGAGAAGCGATTCACGTGAAAGGAATTGTCGACTCGAGCAGCGAACTTTGTCGCGCGACGAACAAATACGGATATTTCTTTTTTTTTTTTTTATGCAAGAGAAAAATATATTGTATGCCCTAAGAATGGCTTTATGGAATATTCGGATTTTACTGTTTCTTTATCCTTAGGGCCAATTTCAAGTCCGGGTAAATTAGCACACAGAGAGAAAGTTTCCTCTTAGAATTTACCCTGAAAATCATAGTAATCGTGGTACAATATGGTATGGAAAGAATTTTATGAGAATTTCTCTGATTAATATTTATCACAATAAAAATAATAATATCTATTACAATAAAATATAAAATATGTTTGATTAATTTTACTATGCAGTTTAGTAAAATATTAATCAAACATGTTTTATATTTTATTGTTATAGATTTTATTATGATATTATTTTTATTGATAAATATTAATCATAGAAGAAATTCTCATAAAATTTCTTTTATACTATATTCTCCCACGATTACTATGATTTTCAGGGTAAATTCTAAGAGAAAATTCTCTCAGTGCAATGGACATGAAAGTATTCGTGACATTCATAAATATGAATGCTTGGTCTTGGCCACCCTGCTAATTTTAATCATTGATTATTTTAATCGAATTTAATATTGACATCAACTGACAATAAGTAGGAAACTATCGTGTCAAAAGCTGCTCAAATCTTGTTCGTAATAATACGAGATCATTTCGCAAAACGACGTTGCATCCCCAAGTGCAAGTTTCTCGATATTCGCCGACTCGCGAGATAGGAACGAAAAGTAGGTTGCGAGTCCTGTCTGAAACGCTTTGTTGTAATTCTCACGTGGTTCGCCGGATTTCGGCTCATCACGTAAAACGATATTACATTATCTTCGGACATGCTCGTACCGCTCTATATTCGCCCTGTAACGATCGTGGAAAAGGGGAAGAGGGGGAGGAAGAAACTCCGTAATGGCGGCACACGATCCGTATGCATAACATTCGACGTCGGTCTATGTACTTTGTAGACGGAATATATGTAATCTTCCTCATAGAAGGCCCGATGTGTGCCTGGGTAATCCGATGATCGTCTGCGCTACACAATTCAGGCTCGTAGCCACGATTTGTGCCGTTATCGATCCGCAACTGTAGGTATGTAACGGATAGACGTTAGGTATCTTTATGAAACTATAGCTCTCTCCACTGCGGAATTTCTCTCTCTTCTTCTTCTGTGTATAAAATTGCACGAGGTTTTAGGGCCACTTAACTCTGATTAACTTAATCATTGATTAAAAGGTTGCCAAAATAATTGTTGCGATATAATTGTATTCCTGGCGATATTATCGTCAGAAAAACAATTGGTCACACTGAATTATTTTGTCATGTTAGCAACCCTTTAATCAACGATTAAGTTAATCGGAGTTTGGTCAAAGTGGCTCTTATATGATTAATGATACATCATCACGTTAAGCGATTGCGATGAAAAGAATAGGTACTTAGCGAGTAATATTTAAGAAAAGAGTCGGTGAAAACCGATTTCCCGTCGTATTTCAGTGTAATCTCCTCACTTGAAACTCGTCGGCGAAATTGCAAAGTTAAATATTGCATTTTCTGTCCTCGGGAATACACACGGTCGTGCAAAATAGTGACTTTTATTCTTTACATGCTGAAACCACAAAAATTCAGTTTCGCGCGTTCCGTGAAAGTTTACATACCGCGATATCTTTTGTTACCTGTACTTGTTGTTGTCAAGCTTTCAACTGCGGTATGCAAAAAGTTGTTTTAAAATCAACGACAAAAACATGAGCTGTACTACATTTATAACATATTGCAAGATTTATTATTTTATTATTTATTATTTCTATATTAATCAATACAAAAATATATATATAATCAATAGTAAAACTATCAAATTAAAATGACGAGAGAAGTCCTAATTGATTATTCATTTAAAATTTTACGTATACGTATACTGAAAAAATTTTCAATTTTTGCTGGACGCATTATATAGGACGAATACAATGGTAATTAAAATAATAGTTAAAAAAAAATATATTAAATATTTTTATTTAAAATATATAATAGAAATTTTTGAAAAAATTTATATTGATTTTAGAGATATTCTATTTTTGTATATATTTTATGTATTATTTGAAATATTATTTCCAATGTTATGTGTAATAAGGAAAATAATTTAAAAAGCTACAGAACAAATACGCATTTATTTTAAAAGTATAGCGATTGTTTATTTTTAATATTAATTTACATAAATAACTAATTTAATAAAACATAAATAGAAACTGATTTGTAAGACATGAGAGATATATAAATAGTACAATTTTTCATGAAAACAGAATTCAAATATTTTACTGCTCGTACGGCGAGAGAAATAGTTATTGTATTGATTATTTGTACTTTTTAATCAGAAATATCAATTTTTGAAATCATTATTTCTAATTCGTAAAATCAACAATTTTAAATAAAATTTTAATTAATATATTGAATTATTATTTTACAACATAAAAAATAACTTATAAATATTTTTAGCTTCTATATGAAATAATATTCTTTTTCCAAATTTCTGCATGTCACACACATTCAGGTATAGAGTTAAGAATGATATTTATATAAATTGCCATTCTCGTCTGTGACACTTGAGCCAAAATTTATTTATAGTCTACGTAGTTTTAATTTATATGTACACAGAGAAAATTTTCTCTTAGAATTAATCCTGAAAATCATGGTAATCATGGGACAATATGGTATGGAAAGAATTTTATGAGAATTTCTCTGATTAATATCACAATAAAAAATAATAATATCTATTACAATAAAATATAACATATGTTTGATTAATTTTACTAAAAATATAAAAGTAAAATTTACTTAAAGTATGATAAAATTTACTAAAAGTATGGTAAAATTAATTAAACATATTTTTAAAATTCTTTCCATACCATATTGTTCCACGATTACCGTGATTTTCAGGGTAAATTCTAAAAGAAAATTCTGTCTGGGTCTTTGATTGATGGAATCAACAACAAGATAATTAGATAATATTGAACTCTACTGAAGCATTACCACATCATTAATTTTCTTTAGCAGCTACGATATTATAAATGATTTTACGGAGCGTTATTGTAAAGGTCACACTTGCAGGTCACTCTGTATATATGTATATACGGTCTATTTTCTATTTCGCCGGGCTCGATCGTTCGAAAGCAGTAGCGATTATAATTTTCGCGGCGGGATATCGTGCAATTTATAAACGCGCCGGTGCATCGGTTCCCACGTAAATCCGCCGACACGAACGGTAACTCATTAGCATTCTCAGCGACGGCGTCGAGCCGGGGCTAGGCGGAGCCCCGAATAAATTCACCGCTCAGGTACTTCGCTTCGATTCTACCTCCCTTTTGTCACCGCCAGACCCCGGTAGACGGAGGAGGGAGAAAAGCTATATAACGGGGGTGGAAAGGGGAGCCGTTCGCGATGGCGTTCCCTCGCTTTTGTTGCGTTTGCAGGATGCGTTTGAATTCGATCTCTCTCGATATCGGAGAATTACGGCAACATCTCGCGTATATATACTCACCTCTCTGCTTTCTGGATTCCGCTGGAACTGAACCTATACTGGCGTTGAACTATCATTGCTGGCACCGATTTGGCCGAATAATATCTTATTAATTTGCAAACACAAATTTATTTCCCATTTGATCACCTCCCATTTCTCATCTCGTGTTGTACATCGCGATATATTGTCGGGACTGACAATGATTTATTACGATTTGGAGTAGAATTTAATTTCGCTGCTATTCAACGAGTATAATTATTACATTACATTACAACGTTGCATCGCGAAAGATTTCATCACAATTATACACGCTTTTATTTGATTATATCTAAATATTATATATTATATTATCAGTCGTGTATGTTTCTCTCTGCAAACAAACAGCAAATTATAAAGATAGTATAGAAAATTCTCGCCTTTAGTTACGAACTCTCGCCTATTTGTGTTTTGCAAGAGGTTAAACGAAATACACTCTTTTATTTAACTTGTGCATTTTCCGCATCGAGTTGCAAACCTCGCGTTATATAGAGTTGTTTTATCTTTGTCTCTTAATCGCCGGTTTTCCTCCTCCACGAGAGAACTTTTATTAGCGATCCTAATAAGGACGGGCGACAGGGAATTCGTTTAAAGAAAAGCACAAAAGAACGAGTAATTAGATAATCCGCTTTATTACTTTACATCCTCCAAAGTTTCGCGCACTTTCGACGTTTATAATATTCGGATTAATTAATCAGAGATCTCCGGTGTCTTTCGTCCGGCGTTTATCGTAAAACAGTAACAAAACATTGCTATGAGAATAATAATTATTTTGCAAAACTGGCCGATGTGCAAGAGTGCTTTCGACGTGTCGGCGTGACGAATTTGCATTTCGATTGTTATCATTCGGCGATAACAATCGGAGCTGACCGTTATTAATTCGACCGGTTCGATACAATATCGGGAATTACATTTGGCTCCATTTTGCGCGATCGCACGCGTTTTGTACGCTCATTCGTGTCCTCGACTT
Source organism: Prenolepis imparis (assembly GCF_030444845.1). Lineage (NCBI taxonomy): Eukaryota > Metazoa > Arthropoda > Insecta > Hymenoptera > Formicidae > Prenolepis > Prenolepis imparis. The sequence goes on along the minus strand of NW_028141159.1, from coordinate 22,386,049 downwards.
CATTTGCATGAAACACCCTGCTCGCGACGGTATGTATATGTATGTATGTCATACCAGGTGCCGGGTCGAATGGCAAAAATTACATTTTTAACATGGCGCACGCAGTGTAATGTTAAAATGGCGCGCGAAATGTCTCGGCAGGAGATCTAAAAAATTATATTAAAAATAATATTTTTTATATTATTAAAAAATATATTATTTATCCCCGAAATAAAACGTAATTTATTCCCAATTAGATTAGCATATTCGCGAAGCGCAACAGAAGATTAAGCCTCTCTCAGCAATCTAAGGTCTTTTAAGGTACAAGCAAATTTCCATTTTTTCAAATTGCTGTTCAAATTTCGCTTTGTATAAACAATTGGATTAATATTTGGTTTTAAAATCTGTTGGATATTATAATAGAGATATCAACAAATAATCTAGAATTTTTTTGGATTTTTTGAAAGTCTAGAGTCTAGAACATAAAAATAATATGGGGTGAACTTAAAAGGCTCATTGTCAGGAACACGTAATGTCCTTTTAAAGACTAGTACCTGAAGAGGCGGTTGACCCTGTTCACAATCTAAAAACCGATTTCTCCGCGACATTATGTAACCGGATCTCGTTGCGATGATTGTCTAAAGAAATATTCGCGCGACAAAAGGTATAGTTCTCATTTTTCTCTAATAATCTCTTATATTGCCGAGATATGGGGCGGGAGAGAATGTTGTATCAGAGCGGATACGCCGCGCGTAACGAAAAAGGATTTCCGTCGCGAAGGGAAACCCCCTGGCGGGATCCTGATACGGCCGCTGTAAATTGTAACAGTCACGCTTCCGCGATCCCATTCAAGGTCCCGGTAGCGTAAACGATTAAGACCCCGCTCGCGTTGGGACGACGACGTGTGTGGGTATATATACGGCTTTGTGAACTTTCGGGGAAGATGGAGGGGAGCGAAAAGGGGGACCGAGAGAAAGAAACACATCCCCGTTGCATGTGCACGTGCGTGGACAGGTACGAGGGTGCAAAAGACGTCAGATAGGGAAAAGCAAGGTGGAGCAGGAGAGTATGGAGGATAGAGATAGAGAGAGAAAGAGAGAGAGAGATAGAGGGCGAATGGGGTTGAAAGGCAACCAGAGGGTGCTGCTGCGTTACCTTCCTGTCGGGAATGGGGAACCGAGGAGAGAGAGAGCTAGGTCAGGGCAAAACAACGTTAAATCCGCACTACCAGCCCCGGGGCGCAATTTCCGCCAACCAGGATCCGAGGACGAACAGCGTTCTTTGGATCATCTATCTTCGTTCCGAGAAATAATCTACGCGATATTATCGGCACTCCATGGGTGGCTCTCTCTTCTATCGGTTATCTCTCTTACATAAACGACTCGAGTATGCGATTAACGATGCCATTATAGAATGATATGATATAAGATACGACATATGACTTTTTTGATGTCAGTTCCCTCGAGATATTTGATTAATATTCCGACTATAATCTATCCTCTCTAATTGCAAGAGAAATCGAAATTAAAATTAATCGGTGCCGGCGATGCTTCTTATAATACACAGAGAGAATTTTCTCTTAGAATTTATCCTGAAAATTATGGTAATTGTGGGACAATATGGTATGGAAAGAATTTTATGAGAATTTCTCTAAATAATATTTATTACAATAAAAATAATAATATCTATTACAATAAAATATAAAATATGCAGTTTAGTAAAATTAATCAAACATGTTTTATATTTTATTGTGATAGATATTATTATTTTTAATGTGATAAATATTAATCAAAGAAATTCTCATAAAATTCTTTCCATACCATATTGTCTCACAATTACCATGATTTTCAGGGTAAATTTTAAGAGAAAATTCTATCAGTGTATTAATATTTATATCTATATTATTTATATTTATTTATTTATCTATATTAATATTTATCTTAATATTTTTGAAGTTTCAATATTTAAGCCGATAAAATTACCTATACGATTTTAAATATCGCCTCGAAAGATTTCTCATCGTTTCTCGAAAATCGTCGGAGAAAAACGTCGTTAAACGTCGTTGTGTGCCGTGGAATTATCGTTTTCTGAAGAAGTGAAACAACAGCACACAGAACCGACACTCGTGAATATATTGGCGCGAATTTTGTGCCGAGTACGGTACTAGAATTTGTACGGCCGCCGAGGAATTACGAGTAGTGTGCATGAAGAGAATATTCATCTCTCCACGTTTGCAGCCGTGTGACTTTTTCCCTTCGCGACTAACGGGCGAGAGAACGAACCGTATTCCGTTTTCCGTTCCCATCGGTCCAGCGAGAGAGTCCACCGAATTCTCTCTCTCTCTCTCTCTCTCCCTCGCGCGCACCTCGTAATATTGATCTTCTCAGGTTCGTGAAATTGGTAGGTGCTACGTGGTCACACGACGCTTCGTATATCGCGTCGATAGAAATCCGAGTAAGCGTTCATCGGCAATTATCAAACAGACTCGCGGGCTCATTATCAATCTCTCTCGTTATATTCAAAACAAACATTCGCAGTCTCTCTGTTACGTAATCGCATTAAGATTAATATCGCGCCCAGATAATTTTATAAAGTGTCTCATTAAGTATCTCGACTGAAGGAAATAATTCGTTTTTAATATCGATAAAAAAACGCCTTTTTTTATCCCGCATTTGATCTGTATATCGGTTTTATTTGTGTCTGACACCTGCTCCACCATTCTCTCCGTTACAATTGCTGACGCAGATCGGTAATTGAGACGGTCGCGGAGTAATTGCATTTACTGCACCGCCGTCGTGGCGTCGGACACGTACCGAGAGCGTCTTCTTCACGGAATACCAATGAACGTGTTCTCGTTACCGAAGGAATATACGCGTCGGAACAGATCGGCCCGACTCTTGCGGATAGAAATGCAAGAAGATGGACCTTCCTCGTGTATTCTTATCTGTTCAAAAATCAATGGCACGTCCGCGCAAACCTTCTGTCGTCTCTAATTTTATCGGAATATATTGTAATAATAGCCCGCGCGTGCCTTTATCAAATATTAAAGAAGAAGGGGGGGAGGAAATATTGCAAAATAATTGAGCAATTTTCTGAAGTTGTTTACAACTTACAAGTTGCTACATGTTTATTTCAATATGTTTCACTTTTTTTTTTAATGTATTGTTATGCAGACAGAACATGCATATATCGCGAATATAGGTGTTGCACGACGCCATCGATTGGGGATACGTGCTAATTGGAGGCGTCCAATTAAAATTTCTTCTGTCACGTCGCTATATATCATATTTTTTCGATAAGCCATATATTCGTCGCGCGTATATACAATATATAGAATTTTCCGCTAAATTCCGCCATCTTCCTCCATTTCTTACAAGAAATAGACTAATTAATGTAACTATAACAAATATACCTACATCAAATTAAACTGATTCTATTGTGAGCATAGTTGTCACTTTTAAACTAAGTTAAAGAAAAATATGCACAATTATTTTACAGTAATGTAAAATAATATTTTGATGTAATAAAAATTTGTAGCGCTGTCCGAAATGAGTACAACAATATATGATTTAACAGAATTATTTTACAAATTATTTTACAGATTTTTACGATTTGAAATTTTGTTGATAACTTAAATAAAATTAAATTTATAAATTAAATTAAATAAAATTTATAATTTATAATAAAGAGATTTTGTACTTAATGTACAAAATGCTACAACTTTTATTAGATCGAGATTTTTGTTGCGCTTATCGAATCTAATTAATATAAATAAATATGTCAGAAATCGTCATATTTCGCCTCGAGAGATTGTTTAAAAAAAATCTATATAAAAATTGAAAAAAAACCAAATAAAACAGATTTGATCAGGAGTTTTATGTTAAAGCACAGTCAAGTCACGAAGAAGCAGCGTTTGTTGCTACTAATCAATAATCTAATCACTATTCACTCTTTCGATTCGAAAGACCCACAACTTTCGCAAAATCCCTTTTTTTATCGAAATCTATTCGCTACGGGACAAAGAAACTCAGACTTGTTCGCACAAACTTTGGAAGATTCGATATTGTTAATGAGATTCTAGAAGGAAAGTTAGAGCTGCAAAAAGTAAAAAATAGCAGTATTACCAAATTTGATTTATTGAGTTTGGATTGGAAAAGCAAAACTCACAGATATATAGAAAATTCATGGATTAGCGAATCAATAATTTATCGAAGTATTATATTTTTTGTTATGTAATTCTGAAAAGTATACGAAGTACGATGGCGTTATTTGAGAGATTTAATATGGACAAAGATTATAGTAGTGAATATCGATTATTATTGAATATTTTTTTATCAATATTTCATATTTTTGACGAAAGAAAGACATATAGAAAAACATCGTGAGCAACACTATTCCTTTCCGACTAGATTTGCGTCTAACTAAATTTTAACGCAGGGCGTATTATTGCTACCTACAGCATTTACATTAATCGTAAGATGGAGTTGCGAAGCTCTCTCAAGCACCGACATGGCGCTTCTACTCAGACTAGATCTAGTAAGAGGAAGCACTTTCCTTTTAGCCGTAGTTGGAATAACAGTTGTACTATAGAAGGGTTTGATCTTGTTATAAAATTATTTCACACGCATACACGACGAAATGACTCCAACGGTGTGGCTGCATAATTAAATGCATCTGCATTGCATAATTTATATTATACATACAAATATAGAAAAAAGTTACGAAATGCCTTAATGTTTCGAAAACTTTGGACAAAAAAAAATAAATTAAAATTTATAAGACATGATGTGTCCTATTTAGCAGTTGTACCATTTTTTATGAGTTTGTCTAAAATATTTTTTTTCTAAAATCTATAGTTTTTGAATTATTTATATATCTCGCTGCAGATTTATATATTTTAATATATAAATATATGAAATATAATATAAATTATATTTAATATACATATATGAGCCTTTAAATTCTTATTGTTATATATTTTGATACACGTGCATACATATCTATTAATAATTACACTAATATAATATTAAATTGAATTCTCTCTATTATATCTACTGAGAAATTAAATTAATACGAGATAATCTAAGCTTAGGAGTTCTGACTATATGTATACACATAATATGTAGGTCATGTGACTCAATTGACTTTGCACACTAGATGAATGATCGTCAAATGCTAGTTTAATCCTGTCTCCGGCTGTCTCTTTGTTCCTCCTTTGTCTTCTTCTCCCTCTCTCACATTGGCTTTAATTGGGTCTTCGCAATTACTGCCATCCCTACCTTCTTGTTAGTGCGCATCAATAAACGATGTCACCTCGACGATTAACGAGACAATGCAGCATCTCTACATATGCATATCTTGATCTGCATCTATTCATTCTGCATCAGTCCATTTGTCTAGCTCACATTTATCAACCATCTTTTACTGGATCGATTCTTTTCTTCGAGCTATTTCGAGATTTTCTCTTCATCGGTCAAGAATCAATATTTATTGACAAGTTAACGGTTGATATTTACACTCAGATTTCATTCATTCCCTCATTTTCGTATTTTTTTTTTATATAAGTCACAAGTTCAATTATGAAGGATGTAGAATATGTGATGTTGATACATACCTATGATACATTAAAACATGATAATATTGATTTGAAGCGCTACATCTTAGAATATGGGAGATTGTACTTGCCAATCTGTCTACTGGGTATTGAAAGCTCCTTATCATCCCCCCTTCTCCACTTGCCTTGAACATCTTGGTATAGATATTAAACTTTGATGACGGTACTCTCGAAGTAAACGCCGCTTTATTGTCTACTACTCGTTGTTGGCGGTAGTGCCGCAATTTAGTCGAACGCGACCGCAATTACCGACGTTACCCGTCTATTCTCCCACTCGCCCTTTCTCTCTCTCTCTCTTGCACCCCTCTTGCTCGGAGAGCGCAAGACTCGATAACGAGATAACAAGGCCGCAAGAGGCATGCTGCATCGCCGAAGAGCCCAATAATTCGCCGCTCTGATCCATTCGCGAGCCATGTCATCGACACTTCAACAATTCGCAACTGTGAGAGCCGAAGCTCTGCCCATCGCAGCCAGCCAGCTGCGATGAATCGGGTCTAATAATTTTGGCAATTACGGACGAAACAAGACGTCCTTACTTAGTCGTGTGTGTCGGAGATACCGGATATAAAAGTCTCCTCTGGTGGAAGATTATAGGAAGTCTTAGTTTGCGGAGTTACAACTGTAATCGCGAGATAGCACGAAGTATATATATAGTTAACTCCGAGAGAGGAAAATGCGAGCGTGAATTAAGCGGAGAATTAAATCGTTGCACGCCATCTTTCTCTCGTCCCTCCTCGTACAACTCTCTTTCTCGTTCGCTGATCTGCATTATTTTTTTCTTTTTTTCATTGTATCGATTTTTTCGCCATCCTTCGTCATCGTTCGTTGTTTCAAGCAATAGCGTTTTCGTAATTGCGAATGCGTAGAAACGTAGAATTGCGCGCGATTCCGGAAAACATAGGGGCTTTTATCAAGGCCAGGGAATTAAGGGAGAAATAAAGGAAATTGCGTATATATAAAACGAGTGCCCGAGGGAAAAACGGGAGAGGCCGAAAATAAAGCGCAGCAAAACATCCGTTTCAAAACATTATCCGAGCGCGAGCTCTTAAACTTTCACGAGGGAGGAATATAAACGATTTAATTTTAATTGTGATTCGCCATGCGAATCGTTACCCGGGGTTTTGCTTTGACGATAAAAATATTAAGAAGACTGAATATGTATTATTATCCGCCGAGAGGTATATATTTTCGCGTTTGTGATAAAAATATTACAACTTTTATTCAATCTTTATGCACGGTATTATTCAAAGCGGAGAATTTTTATTGCTTTCATAAAAAAAATGTATCACACTTATGTATACATATATTATATTCCTCATTTTCATATCTATCTCTTTTATTTCGGCGAAATTTTCTTTTTAGAGAGATGTGTTATATTTTTAGTTCAGAACTAAACTAGAGCGAAGATTTATATCATTTGACAGATCGCGTCGCGTGTTCACTTTAAACGGTTGGGATAGGACTAATTAAGGAAAATCCTCTTCCTCACCCTTTTTCCTGACCCAACTGAACTTTCCCCGAGAGACGGACTCGAGTTTTGTGGCTTCTCTATCTTTGAAACAGAAAGAATGCGCCCGTCTAGGTCGCCTGATGAGACTAGCACGTACTAACGAGCGAGATTTGGCCAAGTAGTAGTTATCGGACGGAGGTAACGTTACTGCTAATTACGGATTCGCGACATGCCACCAACTTTGAGATCTTAATTAAGAGAAAACCGCCAAGAAAATTCCTTACCTCTGTCCTTTTCTCTCTTTAAAAAAAAGAAAAAGAAGAAGTATCGCTCTCCTCTCAGCCGTGCAAAACGAACAATCAAGAGGACTAAAAACGATTTTTCACTTAAATATTTTTTTTTACGCAATTATCAAAAACATTTTTATTCTCCATTATCTCCGTTATTTATGCAATTTCTTTTAATAAATTTCTTTTGTGATACTAAAACAACATAAGCGCGCGCCATTCTTCGATTTTATGTTAAAAAGAATATTAAAAAAAAAAAAAATTTTAAGTTTGTTTAAACTCAATTAATATTTTTTCACAAAAATCAGCTGATTAAAGCGTTAATTTTCTAATTAAATTTAAAAATAATAATATGATAAAAAATTAAAATAGTAATATGTTATAAATAATATGTTATAATACCTTATTCTCGATTAATATTTTTTGACAGAAATCAGCTGATAACTGTCAAAAATATTAATCGAATTTAAAGTATTATACATATAACCTATTATTTAATACATATTATATTATTTTAATTTTTATAACATTATTTTAAAAATTAATTAGTAAATTAACGCTTTAATCAGTTGACGCTTTAATCATATATGTCATGTAGAGCTTCAATTAATTTTTTTTCAGTAGTAATATAAGACATTAATCAGACGTGATTGCTCGGTAGATACACTGACAAATTATCCAAATTAATTATTATACAACAAATTAATTATATAACAAATTAATTATTTTTTACAATAATCAAGCTTTAAATACACAAGACATCTCGAAAACATTTCTATGAATACGAGAGAGAAAATATTATTGCGGAGAAAGAGACATTCTCTCTCTCAATGTCTCTTAATCAGCTGATTTTTCTGTCAAAAAATATTAATAAAATTTGCTAATTAAATATTCTAGCTTACCTATTTATATTTATATTGTGTATGTTATAATTTGCTAATTAAATTTTAAAATAATAATATGGTAAAAGTTATAAAATAGTAATATGTTGTAAATAATATGTTATAATACCTTATCCTCGATTAATATTTTTTTCTTTCTAAAGCTATATCTTTTCGAACGAACCTCCTTCGAGTTTTAATTAATTATTAATATTATTGTATGTAGTATCGTGCGCGCATTAGAATGAAGTTGCCGATGTTTGTAGCGAATAGCGGCCATTACCGAAACGTCGCGAGTATCAGGCAGTTCGAGCTGCGTCCCGCTGTGATTAATTAGTAAGCATAATCGTTAGAAACGATTTCTAACCTTTGTATTGTAATATCTATCAATCGCATATCATAATTTCAACGTTATTGTCGTTGAAATCATGTTATGTCATGTTAGTCGTAATTGTTCGAAACGCATATTTCGCGAAAAATTCTATACAAAATCTCTTACCAACATAACCCAACATAATCGTTTTCGCGCGCGCGAATGTGTTGCGATCCGTGGATATATTTATCGTTAATTCTAGTTTGCATATTTATATTGTGTATGTTATAATGCGAAATAATAAGATTATTCTAATATGTATGTATTTTATTTGTTACAGGTAGCATTGCGATACACAGTGCGATTCACGCGTCGTGTCGGGAATACCGTGTAAAGTGTCGCGCATCGGGAATGCCGTGTAAAGTTTCGCGTGTCGGGAGTGCCGTGTAAAGTATCGGGCGATCGTAATTATTCGTGTTTTCGCGAGTGTCGTGAGTGCTACCATGGACTAAGAGAGGAGGAGCAGGCCCGGGGAGGCATCGAGCGAGAGCGGGTCAACTGTGAGGTAAGAAAAATACAAAATTTTTTCTAAACTGCATTGAGATATTCGACCGTTTCCAGACTTTCAAAACACCCTGTACATACACACATACACATACACACATATATATATACATAATTTGAATATTTTGTTTTCAGATCAATGTGCTGTGTACTACAACTCTGCTATTGCATCTATCGGTGAGTGAGAAATTGTATATTTTATAATATTTCTATAGCGGTAATGGGGGTATATGAAGCTGGCGTCTCACTTCCTGGAAACTTATAAATAATTGAGAATTCTGGCTTTATTTTCAATAGTTCTACTATTGAAAATAAAGCCAGAACTTTTAATTATTTATGAGTTTCCACGAAATTGTACGCTAGCTTCACACACATATTATTTTAAAATTTAATTAACAAATTAATATTTGTATTAATATTTTTTGATAGGACATTAGCGAATAATAAAGCATTAATTTGTTAATTAAATTTTAAAATAATAATATGTTGAAAATACTAAAATAGTAATATATTTTAAATAATATGTTATAATACCTTATCCGCGGTTAATATTTTTTGACATAAATCAGCTGATAATTGTCAAAAATATTAATCAAATTGAAAGTATTATAACATCCCTTTCTAAAAAGGCATTTTTTAGAAAGGGATCTGCGCGCTCAAACAAATCACACAAGCGATACATCTCCAGTGCCATCCTAAACTTTATTATCCCTGAAAACGTTGCAACGTGCATCGCAATATCTCCTAGATCGAAAGGAGATATATATTAACTCTAACTAAATTACACGGTAAACCCGCATGCTGACATAAACTCGAGCGCGAGCTTGAAACGTATATTTTTAACGTTCGTGTAACATGGATACATTTAATGCGAGAGAGAGCACATCGTAATTCTACTAATGAGCGGATTTTGCAAAAAAGAACTTAAGGAAGAAGAATATACGCGGATAAAGATATGGCAAAAAGAATAGTCCGATGATAAATCTAAATTCCGCGGAGAGGTCCCTGGCATCATTGGCACGATGCCATTCGCAATTCAATTTTGGGCCGTAACCCCTGGGTTAACAACCGCTGGAGGAATACGCGCACCCACTTTATCATAGATCTATGCTGTTTGATGTATTCTTTTTTTAACAAAATAGGTCGCGTGACTCGATGAGAGTGAAAATAAATCTTTTGACGATTGCGTAAAATTTTATTTTTTTATTCGAGATTTTTCGTTATATAACTAATAATGTTGTCGTACGTCTTCGCTAAAAGTATCGTAGGCACAATAATACGAATTATTAAGACTGATCGAAAGTTTTACAAAATTAATTCCGTGGTTCTTTTGTGCGAGAAATGCAAAAAAAAGATGTGTCGATGTAGATAGCCGCATAATCAAACTATGTTTGTCACCTGTACGCGACACATACAGGCGCGGAGATCAAACAGAACAAGCATCACTCCCTTCGCTCGTCGTCGTGACGTCACGATGCGATCCCGGAAGTTTGCTGTAACACAGTGAACCGACATGAGAAAGAGAGAAAGAGAGGGATAGAGAAAGAGAATTAATGGGGTGGAGAGAGTTGGGAACGGAGAGACGGATCCACAAACTGGGGCGACGACAGAGAAGGAGCAACATCATCGAGATGGTGGGGAACGTATAGGGTGTGTTTGTGTGTGTGTGTGTGTGTAAAGGGGGGTAAGTTTAGCTCGCACTCTGCCCGTGCCCGGGCAGTGTGCCTCTCGCACACCCCCTCGTAAGGCTGCCCTGGTATACGTGCAGCCCCGGTTTCAGCGTGCCCGTGCTGGGATTTCAGCCCCGGGTTGCTAGGAGACCGCACGGTGACGTCACGGCGGACTACTGACGTCACGGCTGTACACCATTCCTCTCGCGCGCGCGTCATTTAGAATCCGCATCCGATCTCTCTGTAGCCGCGCACATTTGGCGAAAGCGCGATGGCGGTATGTTGATTTCTCAGAAATCAAGTCGGGACGATAACGACAAGGCGGGATAACGCAAAGTGGGATCGTAATCAACTTACAAAGTGGGATCATAATCGACTTACATCGAAACTTCCTATTTCACAGTCGGGATTTCAGTTTCCGACGTTCGCCAAATTGCAGGATAACGTTTCGTTTACGATAATCAAGAGTTTGCGAACGATATTTCTGTTCCTTGGTCCTTTAGCGGATTATTTCAGCTTTAACTAAAGCATTTACAATATATACTGGTTGGCTCGAAATCATTAAATGTCTCTTTTAATGTCTAGCCAATTTGGAAACAATTTTTTTTTTTTGCTAAAATGTCGAGGCATTCATTATTTTCGAGTTATAACGATTCTGAAAGGAATGGCTTTTCGCAAATTAAATTTTTGAGGAATTAAACGTTAACAAAGCTACATTTTTCAGATGATAGAGTTTTAATTGGAGGCTTAATTATAAAAAGGTATAATAGAAAAAATTGAAAACTTACAAAAAATTATAATTTCTCAATATTTTTGAAAGGAAAATCATCTCCAAATTGGCCCGGAGGATAATCTATTATTAAAAAGACATTTGATGAATTTCAGGACATCCTATATATTTCACACAATATGTAGGTTGATGTAGAAATTGAATTGGATTAATTAAATATACGCGCAACAGGAGGATCAGTTCTCACACATTTCGCCATTTCGTCGATCAATGTTAGATTATCTATTTTCATTTTGTAAATTTACAGTAAAATATTCCGCGCGTCCTTTACTCTCTCATCGATGTTTCTTTCAAAATGCAGATTCGACAGAGAGGAAAGAATAGTAAAACGAGCATTTCTAAATGTTTAATCCGTCCCGATATCGAGAGACAATAATGTAAATGTCATTTTCGCGCTCGTGTCCACTTTTGAAGTAGCGTGCAAATTTATTACAACAGTTGGCGCGAATTTTCATGCGCGCATCCGTCAGATGCACGTGGCGACATTTGTGCGTTCGTTCAAAGTATTTTCAAAGCCCTTCTAATTTCGATGGACACACGATGCGGCGCACTCGACCTCTAACCTTTCCGTGAACGGCGATATATGTATAATGCTCATTCATCGATTATAGGAAATCGATAAACGCATCTCGTAAAAGCCTATACCGCGATGAAATCGCTCGTTAATTTACGATTGCAATTTTGGATCGAGGCGTCGATAAACACGCGGACGTTCGATAGGTCTAGCATTTCTCTGGCGTTTCGTTTTTTTTTTTTTTTTTTTATTTTTATTTCGTCAGCAACGTTTCCAATTTCCCGCTTAACGACTCGCCTTCGTTTCGATGAACTTTCAATGATTTATTTCGAACCGATTTAACTCGAATGCACGTTTCTCGGGACTTGAAATAAAACAACGGTACTCAATAAAAAAAAAGAACGTATCCCGTGAAATATAGTGCTGTATTAATTGATCACGAGATGGTTAATATTTCAAAGATTTATCCAATAATTTTGTATGTTAAACATTTATTAATTTTTTTTATCGAGATTTTGAACTGTATAATAATGTTGGGAAAACTCGCGAAAGAAGAGCGAGCCAAGTAAAAATTGATAATTTGCTCCATTTTGTAAATAAGGGAAAAAATTATTCTTCTAATAATAGCTACAAATCTCTCTTTCGATTCGTTTTTTTTTTTTTCAACCAGAAACGCGAAACTCGTGCCCCCTCGATACAGTTTTAAAGGAATAAATCTCGCATTCCACCCCTCCTCCCCCTCGTTGTTAAAGCTATCGGATCCTAAACCGAATACGTCATCGGCGCATTTACGAGGTAGTATTCCGTACGAGGGAGTATCGCCAGGTTAAACCAGCTTTGTGGCGGCGCCAGTTATGAGAGCTTCAACGACCGTCCGAGGGAATGTATTTCGAACCCCTTCGCGTTGACCCCTTTCGCCCGTTACGTATGTATATGTGGGTTATCGCGCCGTGCACAGCCTCACGTAGCCCCGATCTAGGTTATTGCCGTTGAGATATCGGCGCGACTGTTGCGACCTGCCAATTATCCGGGAAACACCGGAGGGTGGGAGAAGATCCTCCCTCTCTTCTCTTTCACCCCGTTTCTCCTCGCCGCGCTCTGAGAATCTAAACCCCAAAGTTGGAAACTTTCTCATCCCTTCCATCTTTCAGCGAGAGCTCGATTTTCCTACACGGCTCGTGTAATACTTGAGAAAGGTAAACCTGCGAACCTCGGGACGCGTTCGCATCTCGACGGCAATTACAAAGGATGCTCGGGAGCGCGGATCAGCGGAAGTTTGCGCGCCGCAGATAACGCGGCTCCGCGAAAGAATGCGGATGAAATAGTTTCCGCGCGGCAATCCGTTCAACGAACCTCGTCCTGAGCTTTTTGAATTGTTTATAAATGGCAAATGCAGCCAACAACCATATAAATAAATATATATATTTATATATAATATATTAATATATATAATATATTGTATATGATACACAGAGAGAATTTTTTCTTAGAATTTATCCTGAAAATGGTAATTGTGGGACAAATATGATATGGAAAGAATTTTATGAGAATTTCTCTGATTAATATTTATCATAATAAAAAATAATAATATTTATCACAAAATATAAAATATATGTTTGATTAATTATATTAAACTATATAGTAAAATTAATCAAACATATTTTATATTTTATTGTGATAGATATTATCATTTTTTATTGTGATAAATATTGATCAGAGAAATTCTCATAAAATTCTTTCCATATCATATTGTCCCACGATTTCCGTGATTTTCAGGATAAATTCTAAGAGAAAATTCTCTCTGTGTATACTATATATATATATATATATATATATATATAATATATTAATATATATATTACAATATACATATATACAATATAGTATATGTATCAAATGTAAATTTTTTATATACATTGATAAAAATAGCTTATATTCTATAAGATTTAATGAATAATTTTAATGATATATTACAACACTCTCTCTCTCTCTCTCTCTCTCTCTCTCTCTTTTGTCTTTTTATCTTTTTTTACAGACTTTAATTCTTAAACTTTCACGCTGTTTATTAACGACAATCAAAACTTATATAAAATTTAAATTGAATTTATTATACATATATTTGTAAAAACTGCTGGGAGGTGTTAAGCATTATTACAAGAGTGCCAAAATAAATTAAACATTCTTACACACACTATATATTTATCATAATAATTTGGGTGTTTAATATATCTTTTGCACCAATGCAATAATATTATGAAAATGTTTTATTAATATAATTTTTTTTTCATTTATTTGAATTTTTTTCAACTATTTAAATTTTCTTTAGAACAATTAATTTTAGAGGAATTAATTAATTTTGTGAACTTCAGTTATGAAGTGCGGTCAGTTATTGCGAGTTTAGCAAAATGTTACACATTTCGTGTTGCAAACGGCACGTGTGTGTGTACAACAGAAAGAATTAATTAAACTTTTAAAGTTATTAACATAAGCTAATTAATATCAATCCGTATATTTGCGTTAAATATATGCGAATACAAAATATAATCGTCAGTAATAACGCGTCTAATATATCGGTAGAAATTAATAATAATTTAATGTGCTTTACAAACGTAAAATATTTGCGGAATGTATTCGATTATACATGACAGCTAATAAAATTTTGCATAGTATTCCGCATAATTTACCGTGTAACGTAACTAATACAGAATTTATATATAACAACGTACATCTGTGTTTAGCAATTCGTGGCTCGTATCTATTATTGAAGTTACAATCTGTCTCCTCTACACAATTTGCCCTCTACGTAATTATAGGTACGATTTAGCTCTACAAATACTAATACTAATCTGTGACATTTGCCGGCTTTAATTAGCGCAAATGTCAAACTGAAAGATTATCCTAGCAAACTTTGATATGCCTACGAGCAATTCCAATCTCGTAGAGTTGTATCTCTACACAACATTACGTATATACATACACCTACGTTCAAAATATCAAATTATTGAACATATTTTCCCTAAATCGTTCCAGCTAATTTCTCTCGGATATTCGCACAGAATGATATTTTCATCATCGCTCCGTATTAATCCGCGATATTCATGCGATAGGCATGCTCGGAGAATATAATCGCGAATTGGGATATATATATATATATATATATATATATATATATAGGAGTAAATCCTATGAACATCGACGTGTTTCCGCGCAATTCCCCACGTGATATACAGTATTCCAGCCAGCGACGGCGGCCTTTCTCCGGTCGAACTATAACCCGGACGTTAACTAACTCGCGGCTAGTTACGGCCGCTCGCTATTCGGGGAGCCTCGTCGGATTTACATATCGTATGCTCGAATCGAGCATCGACATGCCCGGTAGCAGTCCTGCCATTATGTGTATCGGATGAATTTCGCCCGGTTCGCGCGAGAAGATTCCAGGCCGATATCGAGCGATGTTCCGTTCCGAAATCGCGGTTGCAAATCCTATGCACTTCCCGACTCGACACGTGACACACGACGGTGTTCACGTCCACGTGTGCGCAAACGCAGGTAACATTT
This sequence comes from Prenolepis imparis, assembly GCF_030444845.1. Classification (NCBI taxonomy): domain Eukaryota; kingdom Metazoa; phylum Arthropoda; class Insecta; order Hymenoptera; family Formicidae; genus Prenolepis; species Prenolepis imparis. The sequence continues at coordinate 22,370,429 of NW_028141159.1, read as the reverse complement.
GTTATTCCGTGTTTCATAACTCACGGAGTCGCGCGAGGATTATTTGTGTCCGATATGATGAACGAGACGTTTCTTCCGGCGCTATTGTTATACGCGAACGCGGGAGTGGTTTTGGGTTCTCGTCCTCGTCGTCCTTGGGTTTTCGGTCGAAGGGATTTTTCTCTTCCCGCGGATTGGAGGAAGAGCGGAAGACGAATGGAACCTTGGTCGCGAATCCAAATGTAAACGGAGATACAGATTTTGGTCGATCGTTAAGCTCGACGAGAGAGAGCCGGACCGTTTCTCATCCCCCTCGATTCTTAGGAAAATGAAATATTTGACGGACAAAGGAACGCAATTTCCGGCGAACGAGTTCGACGATATATCGTTGCAACGCAATTAGTCGCGATCGTTCGGATTAACATGATGTATCTAACGCGACGTAATTAACGCCCTCGATCTGTATGAGTAGCTTATTCTAAGCAGGTTGATGTCCGATGGATCGCTGGTATTCAGGTCTCGGGGCTGAAATTGAAAGGAGGAATATACGTCTCATCCCCATGGCATACAACTGTCAGACGCGCTGTCGATTTCGATTGACCTGCGCGCATGCGTGGACGCGATTATTATCGTTCATTTAAGGTTGTCAAAGTGCCGCGTTTAATCGACAAGCAATTTCGTGTAAAACGTCGTGACGCATCGCTCGCAAAACTGATTTAACGCGCAAAATGTGCAGATGCACTTTAACGATATCTATCGGTATTTTAAAGGATTCTACATACATTTGAAACAAGTAAAAATGGGATGATTTTTGACAATTTTTTTGTATAAAAAAGTTTTTTTAAATTCAAACATCGTTATATATATCTTATATATATCTTATACTATACGTGCTTTTATCTAAAAATAGCCTCCGCGGTAACCATAATATCTTTATTGTTTTTATTTGAAACAAAAATAAATTTTTTCCTTAAAAGGATGAAAAAACTAGTCTTGTCATATTAGAATTTTTTTTACACGTTGTAGTTAATTTTTTATAAATTAAAAAAAGAATGATTTTTTAAGTATAAAATCACATCTACATTCAGATTATTGTCATTTTGCGAGAAATCAATATTTTTTAAATTGGTTACGACAAAGACTAGTTTTTTCATTTTTTAAGGATAAAAATTCTTACTTTTGTCTCGAATAAAAAACAATGAAGATATTATGATTACCGCGGAAAACGGAAATGGCTGTAACAATCTCAATTTTATTAATTTTTGAATGTAATTTACAGTATTAATAGATAAAAGTATATAGTATATAAAATATATATAACGATGTTTGAATTTAAAAAAAATTGTCAAAAATACATACATAAGAATCTCGCGCACACATATATATTATACAACTACTAGATGTTGATTTATCGCTCGACGGATATTCAAAAATGACAATTCTGCTCTTTTTTTCTCTTTACTCTTTTATGCTTCGATGTGAAATCTTATCAAGTTTGTCACACATCTATCCTATTTTAAGACATCTAGCAATATTTTCATGCGAACTGTATCTGATTAATGCTCATGGTGGAATAGTTTCAAGTTCGCCGATAAGTTACTTCCACAATTTGAATTTGATGAAGTATCTTCGATGTCTTGACGTGTTCAACTCGAAGTTCTGTCCAAAATGTAACGAGAAGCTTCTGGTGATGAAGTGCAACCGACATTGATACACGGTTCAATTATAGGAAGCTCGCGAATTGCTCCGACATTTTCAGCGACCCTTCCAATCCTGAGGAAACATGTAGATACACATTAGATACACCCACGTCTAAACTATACGAAACGATTTGTTCTTTTCCATTGGAAAAGATAGTTTAATTCAATCCATTACTCTGATACCTCTTTGTAAAGAAGAAAAAACCTCCATTTGGAATTTTTATATAATTAAAATATAATAAGATATAATTATTATTAAAATTTTTCCATTAATACGTCGTGAAAAGACTAGACGCTAATAATATTTACGGTTTTGAAATATCGCTTCTTCGATAACAAGAAATATCGTCGATATCTTCAGAAATGAGCACTCTTCGACTTGGTATCAAATTAAAGAATAGAGAATTGTGGTAAGCGAAATGCCACCGATACCGCGATACGAGATCGCCGGGGATGAGTTTCGCTTGTCGGGAAAGTTTTGACGTCGGAGGGTAATCGAAAACTTTCGAATTACGTTAGTTTCTGGCAAGAGGTAGGGAATTCACTTGGAACGAGGAAGGTCGAGAGGAAGAGGCGCGTCGGATGAAATGTATTTGGCGCATCGTTGACAGAAAGTGACGCGTGTCTGACAGGAGATTTAAAGAGGGCAACGTGGGGTAATCTCCGGACAATCGAAATATTTCGAGCGAATTATTTCGCGCGGGTCTGTAATATGCGAACATGAAATGAAAAAGAGAGAGAGAGAGAGGGCGACGTTGAAATTTCACGTTGTTTAGAATTTTTTTTACGTTATATCCCTGATCTTCCCTGGAAAATGCTATAACTCACATGTTTCGCGGGCAGTGCGAGCTGGCCACTCGTTAGTAATAATGCGGCCGTGCTTTTGCGGAGAATTACGATGCGCATGACGTTCATTTCCCATTTAGAAACTGTCACGCGCAGATACAATCGCTTTGGATTAGTAATTCATAGGAGAATAATAGATGAGGACAAATATGAGCTTATATCCCGTTGAAGATTCTGTGCCGATCAAATATCTAACCAAAACACTTTTTTTTATTTTAAGAAGTATTTTTTTAATCTCTTGGTCTCTCTAACATCTCAAGATTTATATTTTATAAAGAGATAAATTTTTTTTTAATATACGTAAAAAGCTAATTGCTTGACTATTTTTTGTCGTACATTTCTTTACTATATATTTAGTAAATATAAAGACACTTTTTTGTGATGCTTCTGGCATTATTATTGAAGCAATAAAGAAACGAGGGCGCGCTCAAAGACGCTCTTTTGCTGTTTATAGCCGCACGTTGTACTCGTTGATCTCCCCTATATGGCGGAATTGTGTCGACCTTAATGTAGCCGGACCCTCTCTTATGACAGTTTCCACCGAAATCGAACGCAGCTTTTATGGGTTGACTCTCGCCCTCGATCCTCGTTCTTCAGAAGTTATTGTCACGCGGGTGTCCTCGATCGAGCCGACGACGGTATAGACGGTTTTTCTATCTCTCGCGCGATTGGATCTACTAGATGCGGGGAAATTGCGAAAACGACGTTCGAAGATTTCGATTTGGTCGAAACCACCGCTTATCGCATTCTCCTATTCGTCTTTATTCGTTTCTCATCCCCCTTCCTCCCCTTCTTCAGCAAGCTCGCGTAAGGGAGAGTATGGGAGAGCTTATATATTTCGTGGAAAGTATAAATTCTCCAAGAAAATTCGCGATTCCGGTCTTGCGTGGGCGGCTCGCCGTTGAAAACGTGGCGCGTATAATAATTGCGCTGAAACGGGACTCTATACAATGGATAATCGAGTGCGAAAAGTCTCGCGGAAAGGTTTTAATCCCTTTTGTTCTTATCGAACGTGTACGCTAAATGTGGCCAATATTTATGTTACAGACAGACGGATGTAATTTTTTTAAACGTTTTATCGCGAATTTGTCTAGAATCTAAAATCACGATGTGTATTTAATTTTCGGTCATGAATTTTTTTTTGAATTTCAATAATTTGCTCTCGCATATCATCACGAGTTTCCATTGGAATAAATATATATAATATTTATAAATATATAATATAGATAAATATTATAATATATATAATATACTTATATAATATACATAAATATTATGTATTCTTTCTTTCATCTTTTCTACGGCAATATTATTTTACGACAAGATAGATAAGATATATATAAAATATATAATATATATAGATATTATATATATAATATATAAATATATATGTATAATTAACAATATTATATTAAGAATATAAATAATATAAAAATATTATATTTAAAATATAAATATACATATAATGACAGATATAGCAGACAATCTATCTTGTTGTAAAATAATATTGCCGTAGAAAAGATGAAAGAAAGAATATTATATAAAAATTATGTATAAATATATAAAAATATGTATAAAATCATGTATAAAAATACATGAGTATATAACGCGAAATTTTATTCTCTCGTCGAGAGAAAGAAGTTTGACACAAGCGGAATTTTGTATGGTAAGTGAAACGCGTGAATGTACGTCTGGCGGGAAAGAAATTTGCCTCTTATACGATCATAAAAGATTCGAGGGGGAGGAGGAGAAAAGCGCGCGAGGAAATTCGCAATGTTCCACGCGCGGCATACGGATTCGAGCGAATTTTCATAACGTTGTAACCACGTTTCCGCGGTCTACATCGGGGATCTTCGCCGTAATGGAACGTAACGAACCGTCCATCGATCAAGCTTCCTCCCGCGTTCGCCAGAATTTTTTGCCACTTAAAGCGTTCCGAGAGTGGGCATTGTAATAAGGGTCAATGTAATAATGCGAGCGAACCCTTTGCCGGGTGACTCGTATAAAAACATTCATCCCGATCTTTTTGCGACTCGCGTCCTAACCTTCTGTAGAATCAACGTAATCATAGAATTATGTACCGTCTTTTTAATAAATGGAATAAATGGAAAATTAAATGCACACATACACACATATATACGTGGATTGGACGGGAGATTTTTCTCGTGGATAAAGATACGAGCTGCACACAGATATGAGAGAGAAAGAGAAAGACGAGCAGGATCCGAGTATAAGGCGATTCCGCGACAGAAATGAACCGCATATATCGGCGCGCTCTGTATCTGATATTTGTGCTCGCTCATGAATTTCATCGCGCGAAGATTCCGAACACGATCTCCGGGGCACATCCCAATCTACTCTGTATCCTGTCGCCGTGACGATGTCGACGGTAAAGTCTGACGAGCGGTAACTACCCTCTCCTCTATCCCTCTCTCTTTTTCTATCGGACGCGCGGAGCTGAATTTATATGAAACCGACCGAGCTATCGATCGGACACGACATCGAAGAGTCGAGCGGTCGAGACTCGTCTCCTTTTTCCGTGTCTCTCCTAGTTGCGCCGAGTTGCCGAGAACCCGGAGAAGACAGATGGCCGGCGCGTGCCGTCTGCGACGACAAGTCCCGGCCAATATCGGACTCTTATTCCGAAGCCTCTCTGCGGAGACTCTCTTTACGTAGCTTTTTCTCTGCTCTTCTCTCTCTACATTGTTGCATAATTTTATCGCTTGCAAACTTTTAATTTAGCACGACGTGTATAATTTATTACGGTACGATATAATTCGGATCTTTAGTATAGTACAATATGATTTGTACATTATAATTTTATTAGAACGTGCAACACTTTTCGTTCGATATGTTGTATTTACAATTTTATTATTAATTTTGCAATAGTAAAATTTTATATAAATAGAAGTGCGAAATATTTCGCATAAAAATTTCTCAAGATTTCCCGAGATATCGTGTAGATTTCGATTAGAATGTCTAAATAAATATATATCGTACTATGTTAACAATTAAAGCAATTTTATAATATTATCATATAAATCCCATATTTATTCCAAATATTTTTTTTATCTAGAATCGAAACGGATGTAAAATTTTTTTTTCGACAGGTTTTTAAATTAAGTAAAATCGATATATTTTTCTTATATAGAATCGGATAAAGTATCCTATTTTTATATCAGCTAGAGAATTCTCTATTAAATTCTCGTTATGGATTGGATATAAAGCCTGCAAAACGCTCCTACTAATCGTAAGATAAAAAGAATTAATATTTGTTTTTATCACTCAAAAATCTGATTCAATTTCTATAGAAGAGTTGGAAGATTTAATTAATTTTTTATCTTTAGATTAACTTATAGTTATTCATAAAAATTAAATATAAACTAATATTTAATATTAAGTTGTTGTAAATTTTCATTTAGGCAAAATATTTTAAATATTCTTCTTAATTGTAATTTTAAACGAAAAAGAATTTTGAGCAAATATTAAAAAAATATTTGAATTTTTTCGCGCTTAGAATTAATTTCCTAAAACATTACATTCACTTCTAATGTAAACATTCTGACCGAAATCCATGAGTCCTTTTGGAAATTTGACTAGATTTCAATTAAATCCTAGAAATTTTTTATGCGAGATTTTTTATGACTCTAAATAATAAAATAGAAAATATTAATAAACAATATAATAAAAAATTCTACTCTAGAAAATATTAATAAATAAAATAAATATTTAGATATAATAAAAAATTCTGCTCTTTAATATTTAAAAAGAATATGTGTATGTTTGTGTGTGTATGCATATATAATCTTTCAGGAAATGCGTCATTCCTGACGACCGAGATCAAAGGGCACTGGTTTCAGGAACGTTTTTGATTATGCGGTTTCAGCATTGAACTGATGCCCATCTTATCCACGTACTCGCTCACTTTCTGCTAGACATTTACATTGCTAATTTTAACCTTAATGTCACGTCATCGTACTGTTGGAGCAAAAAAGAATCGTGTTAGCGCGAGAATCTTCTTTTCTTCGGTTTCTCTGATACATATCTTCCAAATCGTATCGCAAATGAATCGACGTTTCGGACTCGACTACCTTTCTCTCTTTCTTTACATATATTGAGAAAACGCAGACTGCAACGTTCTAATTCCAACTTCATTTTTTTACTCGTACATGTTGCAATCCTTCCCAGGGTGAAGGTTGTCTTACGTATTCGTGCGTCGCACTGATTGAATGTTAAATTCAGGCTTCGAGACTTTTGGTAAAAGGACGCGATGACCGCATCGAATCCGTTGAGGTCAAGGTGTTGGTTTTGTACTTTCAAATCGAGCGCACGTTCCCCCCTTTTTTTAGAACAGCATAGAAACTGAGAGAAACGACGAGGACAATTGTCGATGTAATCGCGGAGCCTGTGATAAATCTCGGGATTTTGTTACACCTCGTGAAGTAAACTTCCTTAATCTCTGTCGATGACGTCGAGATACGACGAACCCCCATTTGACGTTTTCAAATGACTCAACGAGAAAATAGATTCTTATCAATTCGCAAATTCCGTGAATGGAATCTGCTTCTCTCTTATCGGTTTCGTCATATCAATTCAAGATAAAGTTCTCCATATTGTTCTCGTGATTTATTATTATCGAATCATGTAAAAATTACAAATTATACATATTATATAATATATTTTATAATATATTATATAAATTTTTTTACACTAATTTTAATAAAGAATAGCGAAATTTTGAGTTTGACAGAAAACAGCTGTTTTCTGTCAAACTCAAGATTTCGCTATTCATTATTAATTGTGTAAAAAAAAATTATATATATACATACAGATTTCTTTGAATCGTAATTACGATAATTTCTATTGATGTAACGGAACGTAAAAATGATTGTGACACGTTTCGCCGAGTATTTCAACGAGAAAGGAGGAGAAAGGTTCACGTGTCAAAGAGAATAATAATAGCACTTCTGCGATCAACTAAACGCTAAACGCCGGCTGCACTTCGTTGAAGCTCGAGTGCTCATTGTTCTTTTCAGGCATCGCTTTACCGTTAGCGACAAAAAGCTCTTTTTCGTTACATAGATTTTTATTCAGCGCCGACCTTGTAAATGTCGGGAGACGCGAAAACGTCACTGGAATTGAATAGAGCTCCTTGCAATGCTTCTTTTATTTATTAATACATTGAGATTATTCTCTTCCTTCGAGCACTCTTCTTTTAACGCGATGAGAAATTGGCTCAACCTAACAAAAGATAAATTTACATTGGAATATATTTCCGTATACTTATTATACGCGCATAAAAATCTCTGATCAACTTTTGCTTACATTCTCTTCTCAAAATCAAAATGTAAGTGTAAAAATATAGATAGGTACATATTGGTTGAAAAAATATGACATTTAAAATATACCATAATTTATTTGTGTCAGATTAAAAGATCAAAAAAATAGGCACAATTTTCAAGATCTAGTTAAAAGTCTCTTACTAAAGAAATATAGATAACGATTGTCATTCTCTGTTACGTGAACTGTTAAGTGTTACGTTAATAGCAACCGGTTAAAACTAGATTGACGCAGTTGAGCGTCTCACTCTTATCAAATACATTCATTTTACACGTGTATGTATGTAAAGAATAAATTCATACTCTAGTGCGCAAATATTTTTTTCTTTCTCTCATATAAGGTTTTTCCTATTATTTATTGATTTTTATCAGACATAGTTGATATGTAAGAGAAGAATTTTTTAAAAATTTGTTTTAATCAGATAATATTTATTAGCATAATATAAAAAAATGTATAAAAAAGTATAAAGTATATTAAGTATGTTTAGATACAATTATGAATTTAATTAGACTGTATTTAAAGCAGTAAATACATTTTTTTATCAAAATTTGTCTTTGGAATTTTTCGAATAGGCGCATATTTATTATTCGTTTGAAATGAAGTCAGAGTAATATCGAGATTAACATCAATTATGTTTTTTTCTCGAAGAGAATCACATGAAGGTTATCGTTGGCATATTGATATATCTTTGCGTATGTTTGCCCAAGATAAGTGATTCTATTTTTGGCTCGTGTCCCATGTGTGTATTTCATATATCGAGAGAACAAATATTTCTTGAATTAGAACTATAAAACGATTACGTAAGAATGTATTTCGCGAAAACGATGTATATATTTTAATAATAGATCAATTACACACTCGTGCATTAATTATGCGTGGAATTTATGTCGATTAAAATCATATTTAAATTTAATAGGCAAGTAAAAGACAAACTCAAATGTCAGTGCGTCAAATTCAAGGAGAAATTAATTTTTCTTTGAAATTGATTCGTTGTATACAGGGTACTAATTTTTCTTGATCCGATATCAAGAAATTAAATAAATCTCTAATTCAAGATTCAAGATTCAACGAAAAATTAATTCTTCCTTGAAACTGACGCACTGATATTCAAATATGATTTTCACATCGAGAGTCTATAGTCTTAATGTGAATTAAAATTGAATCAGATTTCATTGACAGTTTCTATACCTATTAAAAACAGTTTCATTTTTTAGAAATTTGAAAAGTAACTTTTTTCCATAAAACTATAATTATTAGTTTAAAATTTCTTTCTTTTTAATTCTTCAGCCATAAGTTACATTTTACTTTCCGTGTTCTATGATACTCTATCGCGGCCTTCCATTTTTCTTATGTCAATGCAGAGCTATAGAGAGCATATTAACCATTAAACATATCGCAAGAGAATGAGGGGAAGTGAACCCTTTAGGGAATTCCAAGTAGATGTTTCGTGTTCGTGATAGATCGCCGAGATCCTTCGTCATCCCTTGGCTTCGCAGACAAGCTGCGATTGGAAACAAAAGAGAGAAAGAAAGAGAAGGGAAGAGAGAGACGGTTCCAAGGCGATCCTGTTATTCTCGTCGCCGTTATAGGTCGGATTTACAAGAGGGGAGAGAACGCGGTTCTACTCGAAGAATTCAATTCGACACGATCGTGGAAGCCCTTGACGCGCGCGTCCCTAAAGCCACGGACGGGGGCTAACACTCGGATGCATGACGATCCACGTGCGCGCGGAAACCACCCCGGGGACCTGTTCATGAAAATAGGGAGAGTCGTCGCCGAGCTTCTCTCTTCTCTCTCTTTCCCTTTTTTATTTCTAGTTCTTCCCATATCCCGTGAGACGTTCGCCCGCATGCGGCGAGCGCGATACATGCCGCGGAAATAGGAGCTCGTCAACGACTTCCGAAAACACTTTCTTTTTTCTTCTCATGCAATCTCGCGTGCTGCTGCGGTTTACCTCTTCGTAGTCGATATGCTCGGATTTGTCGAGAGGTTTGTCGAAAAGCTTCGGAGTGCATTGCGGCCGAAAATGGTCCTCTCTCTGGTCCTCTTTCAGATTCTTCTTACACAATATATTTCGATATTCCTTTTTATTCGACAAAAATATACAAGACATTTTCACTGAGGAAAAATTGCCATTAAATTGGCCAGAGAATATATTTTTTCAGTTACACTCTGTATATACAAATTTTTTATAAAAAAATTTTTTACACTAATTAATAATGAATAGCGAAATTTTGAGTTTGACAGAAAACAGCTGTTAAAAAAATTTATAATATGTTATAAAATATATAATTTATATAAAATGCAAATTTCTATATTAAACATTTTAAAATTATAATATTTGTCATACGTGGTAAATGGATCGTTGAAGAATATCAATTCGCGATTCGCGATGGATCCGCCTTAACGGACGGTTATATCCAATTTCGGCGGACTCTGACTTTTCACGAAGCCAAAAGTTACGTGATAATCTGCAATAACCATGCGCTTAAGGATGTACGCGCGGTCTATGCTAATGTATACACACTCTGATATTCTCGCGTTGAATTACAATGGCTAACATGGGGGAGAGGATACCTAAATATTCTCTCCCTCTTTAAATATTCTCCTCTCGCTATTTAGTACCGTGAAACGTTCATCCACGCATATTTCAAGAAGAGGGAGGAGCTTTAAGCGAGGTATAGCGAGAATAAAATTTCGTACACGAGAAGAGCGAAAGGGGGAAAAGGGGGAACATATAGCTTTCTACCAACTTGATAAATGCGTGCGAAGATAGCGGATACGCATACGCTTTTTTCCGCATACTTATGCACGGGGGAGGAAAAGAGGGGGAGGAAAGAGGAGCGGCTTAATTATAATCGTGAACCTTTTGGATGGGTTTTTCGCGACATTTGTCATCCCGTTTTATCCTCCACGAGAGTTTTCGGTGTACGAAGGAGGAACTTTCAGATATGCCCTCTTCTCCTCCCTCGCCCCCCCCAAACTTTCCTTTTCTATCTTTTTTTCTCGCTTCGCAAAGGTGTCCTCCTATCCCAACTTCAATCCGCCTAGGAGATGACAGAGGGTCTGAAAGGTCGCGAGGTGACTTCGAAAGTGGGTAATAAAAGTTGTGGAAGAGGCTGCTGTGCAAGAAAAAGAGGTGATCGAAAGAAGGAGGAGGCTGCTGCACGCGTGTTGAAGAAAGCGGTGGTGGAAGGGTGGGAAAGGGTGAGACGAAGAGAGCTTGAGGCGAGATCGGTGTATAACGATGATAAATCATACATGACGCGTTCTTGTTTTTTCGAACTCTTTCGCGGTTCTCCGATACCCAACAGCTTTGCTCTCGAAGCGGATTTATATTTTTCAAAAAAGCAGACGGGGAGATATCGTGGAACGTAAAAAAAGCGTAAGAGATGCGTGCAATTTTTATCGACGAATCCGATTCTTAAATATACATGTACAGAGTGTAACTAAATTTCCATATTTTCTTTCCAGTGCAGGAAAGATGTTACACCCTGTATATACATATACTAGTGTCTGTTTTTAATATCATGGATACTTTTATTCTCTCTCGCTTATTACATTAAAAAAAAAAGATAAAATAAAATAATAACATTGGCGATATTGTACACATTACCTAACGCGTCTATTATTGCACGTAATAACGGTATTATTACAATGACGCCAAGTTTATCTAGCACGTTGGCGTTACGCGTAATAAATTTCTTCCCTATCTTCGGTACAATAACCGTCGACGTATTTAATAAATAAAATAAACGCGTGTGTTGACTCGGTGTCCCAAAAGGAATCGAGCGTTTCAACCCGGACGAGAACTTTCTGGTACTCGTGCTTTAAGTTTACTTTAAATCTCTTCATCTAAATAAAGACTACACACATACATACATATAATATATATATATATATATATATATATATCCTGCGTGTCGTGGTGACGTTAAGTATTCATTTATGCCCCTCTTATGCGCGACTTACCGGTTTACGAGGGTCGGAATGCAAAGTACTCGACCAACTCCTTCGACCGTCTGTCATATTCTCTCCTACGTACGTTTTTATATCGCGACTAATGTAACGGCGAGTCTTGTCGGCGATGAGCGACGGAACGGAAAGTAATCTTGTGCCGTTAATATGCTGGATACCGCTAATTCAAATTGTCGTAACGTGACTTGAGCCTGCGATAAATTTCACATTCAGGCATCTTAACGGAAAACAGATACATAGAGGTTTTGTCCCAAAATCATACGACGGATGGCCTTTTAATGGCAGATTCTTTAACCATTTGCGGATTTTTCCTCAGCGAAAATGTCAAAAGGATATCCAATGGTCATTTGGAACACCCTGTATATTTAACCGCAAGATGGGAGTAACAAAACTAGTCATTAAAATCAAAAGATTGAAAAACATCTTCAGTGTGCAAAGTTCAAAATATTTTCAAGATAGTGTCTTATTGTTTTACAGTTTTGTTCCTGCGCAAGTTTCTTTATTGTTTTCCTGTAGTAATTTCTACATGACAATCTTAGATTTTATATAATATAATAGTGTACACGGAGAAAATATTATAGTAAAAATAACAATATAATTTTACTCGTGAAACATACTAACATAAGAAAAATTACGAAATTTTATATATCAATAATATTATACACATATTACATTTTACGAACGAGTATTGTAATATTATTTAAATATTTCGATATACACAAACAAATACATAATCGTTAGCAAACAATAAACAATTTATAGTAATAATAAATATGAATACCATTATATTCCTTTACAATAAAAGTTGTAATAAAAATATTATTTTTCATGTAATTTGTATTGTAAAATTTTCTCCGTGTATTTTTTATCGACGTTGGCAAATCCAAAATTCACCTTCCGAATTGTTTGTAATATTACGGCGTATCTTTTACGGATCGCACAAGTGCCAGGCCTTCCAGAGCACAAACAGCCTCCGGAAGGCATCGCGACAGTCGGCACGACTTCAATTCACGACGCGCCGTGCTTTACGAGATGCTGTACGTTTTCATAAACGGTACAGATGACGATATAATTTTCGCGTCCGTTCCCGCGGGAGTCGGGAGAGAGAGAGAGAGAGACGCGTGCTGGATATCGACCGGGACTCCGCCCTGTTCCCCGTTCCCCGCGCTTACGTTTTCCCTCCTCACCCTCAACCTGATGTTCCGTTTGCGAAAAACATCCCGCGGGCGATATTCGCGCGATTTTCGTAGTTTATTTAAATAAATAAATGAGATTCTCTCTCACAGTTCGTCTCTTTTCTCCGTGACGATCATCAGCTGTCATTTATTTAGAGCCCAACGTGGAGAGGTCTCTATATTAAATTAATACAGGCTATCGTAGAAAAAAAAAACTCCGTCGTGAAGAGGTCTAGATATAAATATAATTTAACAGACATTTAAATGTCCGTCAATACATATGTTATAATTATTATTAAATGTCGATGTTAACGATGTAACGCCCTTTGGCATTACGGAATAACTCGCGGGTATATTTATCGGAGATAATGTCAGAGTCTGAAATAAAAATTCAAGCGACGCTCTGTGCATATCGGCGCTATTTTTACGGTCTCTTGAGAAATCGGTAAGTAATTATTTACCAGGGCTTTACCTGTCTCGCGCATTTTAATTCGTTCGTATTTCACGGTAAATAAAATATGCGACGCATTTTTTTCCGAAATATTTCAGTCGCGGCTGCCCTTTGACATATATGAACGGTGTCATGTCGCACGCTTGTTTGCGCAATTTCGAGATTTCCTTCGGAAAAGTCTCTGAGAAATATCAATGCTTCTCTCAGCCCCGTCGCATACACCCCGGGGAAATTACAAAAATGCAACAAACGTAGACTCATGCTCTGATAAAAGGACACACGAGGTGGCGACTCGTCATTTTCCGCTCATGTTCCGGAGACGTTTGCATTCGGTGTTATAGAAAAAGTTATAGAAAAAGACTCGTATAAAAAGATTGTATTTTTTATTACGCGTAAAAAAATATATGAAATATGAAATCTCGATTAAAGAGTGTCTTGCTTATTTGACATTTAAATTGACGAGTTGAAATTGATTACGAAATGACGATATATATGTCGCCATAAAGAATGCGATTATTTCAATGAGGAAAGATATCTAGATAAAAGGATCAACAGGTTTAGCCCGGGATCATTCCTTAAATGTACGCCACGTCGTTCCCAAACAATTCGATTAGGAAGGAAGGAGATGTGATAATGAACACTTCAATCAAGGAAATTATCTCGAGTCGATTTTCCGGAACAATTTCGAGAATTCTAGACGTATAGGCCGATTTTCTAGTTAATATATGATTTTCTTAAACATTACAATTGCATTTTATATACACTACAATTTTTAAATTGCAGAAGAATTGTCAAAATTATGTTCTTATCGAATGTATAATATTGCATTTAAACTCAGATCCAGGCACCTCAAAAACATGTATAATAAAATATAAATATATTATTTTAGAAATATATTTATATTTTTTCTACTATACAAGCTATAAACATTTTTTTTTATATGCTTATTTTTTCTCCATCTCTTTCTTCCTTTTTTCGCGTTTTGTGAATTTTTTCAAAGATTTATTGATCAATTTTATATGCGAATATGTATTATATGTATACATATATTACAATATATAATATTTGAATAATATGAGCAATGAAAAAAGTCTGAATAATTAAGATATTTACTTTATATTTTTTCAGATTGTATATTTATAGATTTGCTTATAATTCGATTGTAAGTTACTCAGAGACTTTTTCCATTGCTCGCATTATCAAAGCATTTACTTTTCTTACCGATCTACACGTTTCGTCAAAAGAGGAAGATTGCAACGGAAGCAAGACTGCATTTTCCGAGAGAAAAAGTAATTTGTCCTATAAAGGACGGCTTAATAAATCGATACACGCGTTTCCGTCTGGGGCTGCATGGAAATTCTGAAAGTGTCAGTGATCGAGTAGCAGCGTCGATTCAGGCCAGAAAGAGAGAGACAGAGAAGAGAAGTTGGAAGGGGCGCGAGTAGGGGGATGAAGACGAATGGAAGGGAGGCGAAGGTGGTTGTTGAGACAGGGAGATCGAAAGAGAACGAAAGACGAAGTCGGCGCGCGGAGGAAAGGGATAGGGGAAGGAGAGAGAGAACACTTCGCGCGAGGGTGGGTCAGATTGAATCGCGAGAGGGTAGAGCATAGTTGGAGGGTCTTGTGCATGTTGTCGGACGTCTTGCTGATCGATAAGCTAACCTATTGACCCAGTGGCATAACGCGTCTGCGCCGGACTCGGCGCCCGTAGGCGTCACGGCTACACTCCCGTGACGTCACGGGACTCTCCTCGTCGCAATATCGATTGAAAAATCCGGGAAATGTCCCAGGACGTCGACGCGCGCTCCGTTCTGGGATTCTGGGCCGAGATCCGGGCGACAACGCCGTGAGAGAGAGGGAGGTAGAGAAAGAAAGAGAAAGAGAGAGAGAGAGTTCGGGCCTCGACCGCGTAAATGTCAAGGGGTGTTTTTGCTGCGCGCGCTACCCTCCCTGATAGAAAATGTGCGCTTATTCTTTCCCAGGAAAGATTCGTTGACATAAATTTTATCATATTTATTACGTACATATTGCTCTATAATTTACGCTCCAATGCTTTATTTATATTTTTTCTCACAGAGCGAGAAATAAATCCAAGAGTCAAAAAACGCGGATTAAAAGTTCAGTGTGCATTTGACGGTGCAATATCTATTTTTACGAGTAACTTTTCAATTGCAATGCGGCATCGGAAAATCGAATTATGGAATTTTGAAAATATCATTGCGTACTCTTTCTCTCTCTCTTTTTCTCTCTCTCTCTCTCTTTCTCTCTCTCTCTCTCTCTTTTTTTTTTGTGATTGATAAACTTTACATTGACTGCGCGATAAATGGCCTTAAGTCGACATGTGATCCTGTTTTATTTAGTTTTAACGCAATTTACTCTTTATTTACTCCGAAATATCTGTGCAGTATATTTTCCGATATATGTCGCGATACTTTCAGAATTTCACAGTGCATTTGCAGTTTCCACAATAATACGCGATTTGTTTGCATCAACATCAGATTCGTTCGCGAGAGTTTAATATTCCGAATTTTGCGCATTTTAGTGACATGTATAATCGTTAATTAAAATAATCTGCATAATCGTTCTATCCGAAATTATAATCGTACCGTAACGGATAACTTTTTTGCAAAGCGATAACGTTGCAGAGACCGTTGCAGAGATATAACTTTACAAGTAACGTGTAAAATATTGCAGAAAGATTTCCAAGAGAGAAATATATTTAAATGTTTTTTCGATGCTTTGGCAGTGTTTCAGGCAGTAACATTATCTATCGCTCGGCAATGTTACATATAATCGTGAAGCGTATTTTATTTAATTTATTCGTCATTCAAACTAGTTTAAAATCGTCGAATTTATCAAGAGTATAAAGAATGCTCTTTGTAGCGTCACTTTCGCAAATTTCTCCGAGGTGCATTCACATAAAATTTTATTGTCGAATTCTTCGAAATATATTAACAATATCGTCAGGATTGACAAAATCATTTTGTCATCATTTTTTAGCAGCACTTTTAGCAACATTATTTAAGTACAATAAGTAAAGAAGTTTTGCTTATAGTTGCATTTATTATTAGTTATGTAGATAGATGCACTCTTGAAAATGATTAAAATATTAAGATTCTTTTTATTTTTTAAGAAAAAATATATATATTTATATGTGATTTTTTCTGGATATTTTGAGCTATAGATAAATAATTTATTTTGAATTTGTTTAAGAATAAGTGTTAAAAAAATGTTCAACATATAAGAATGTCATTAAACCATTTGAAATGCTTTCCTATTAAAATCATATTTTTCGATCTTTGTATTTTAGTTTTCAAAAATTACTGATTTGATGATTATTATTTTTTTTAATTTGTTCAGAAATAAACTATGATTTATGATTGTTTGGTTTAAAGAAATTATAAATTAATCAAAAGAGTTACTCATTGCGCTCTATTTAAAATTTTCAATCTCACAAAAGAGATAAGACAAAAACAACTATATCATTTGAACAATAACATATTATAAAGCTCACAAAAAAATTATTAAACATTTTCAAGAATTATCAAAAAATTTTTTTCAAGAATTGTCAAAACTTTCCTGTGCGCTAAAATATTATAAGTGTCAAAAAAAATCGCTAAATAGTTAAAAGTTCGCGAAATGTTTACAAAGCTTCATCCTATTAACTTTATCGAATAAAGTATAAATATTTCATTTATTCGTGCATTTATAATTAATAACTCAATTGGCGTAAAGCATGAATCGCGTAAGTGATTGTGCATATTTAAATATATAAATGTATATTTTATCTATTTTTAATTTGTCTCATAATGAATTCAACTCTCAATCAACGAAATACTTGAATCGTACAAGTTTAGATGGATGAAACGTGGTGATACAATTTATTTTCATTAATAAGTGAATGTTTGATTAGAATTCGAGTGATACTTTACTCCTCGCGTATAATCACAGGAATTGGATTATTCTGATTATTTGCGATGAATAGTATCAATGAAGAGCTATTTGTTCGTATCGGTTACTATAATTTCAAATAATTGGCCTTTTATTATCAACATAAATCAACTCATAAGAAAATTGGAAAGAGAGAGAGAAAGAAAGGTTTTCTGTTAATATCTTACATTTAAAAATTGACCAAAGAACACATCGTGTTATATCTCTATCCCGAGGTTTCAGCACATATGTGTCTCTCGAAAAAAAGATTTCCGATAATGTTCTGCCACTTGGCTAGCGTAACTCCGACTTTCGACCGGAAATAAGAGTCGTCGCACAGCCATTGTTCGCACACTTATAGCTTTATTTAGACCAGAATAATGGACGCGGGAGTGCCTTCATACGGTCAAGTTGGCATAAGCAGATAACTGTTTAAGATTATCGTATTGTGTGCGGAAAAAAAGAAATAGTTACTTTCAATTTGGAGTATATTACGCAGATGTTCGACACTGATTCGCGCTAACGGTTCATTAAAAACACATTTTTTGGCAAACGTATCCGTCCACATACATGTGTTCGGCACCTTAATAGCTTGTTGGTTAATCCGATCCTTTATCTGTTGGCGCAGTTTCACGGTCGACGTCTCGCGGTAGTATTTTACGACGGTGACAGTAAAACCACACGATATTCCGGTCCTTACCGCTGTAGCGCGATCAATAACGTGATTTGATTTGATAGCCGTGTTTCGCGGTCAGGAAGAGAGAAAGAGAGAGAGAGAGAGAGAGAGAGATTGACGGGGATGAAAACTATGGTGTCGAAAAACAATCTTATTGCATGGTATTGTGCTAATTATGTAATGTGCAATACCGTCTTCTCGAGCCAAGTCAGATGACAATGAATCTAAAATAAACTTTTAATTAAAGAGCTATTTCAGGAGCCATTCTTATTACATTAATGAAAAGAAGACATTAAAAGTTTTCATAATAAATTAAGTGTGCGCGTGATATATATAATAATATATTTATGTATAATAATAAGTAAAATATATATTTAATAAAATACAGATTATATAAAAAGAAAGTAAAATATAAAAAAAATACAATAGGATTAATATCCAAAGTCATATTATATACATATATATATATATATATATATATATATATATATATATATCTCCAAATTTAGGACACTTTACTCTCCAGTTATTAGATAATCGAGGTTTCTCGAGTTCTCTACCGCCAATTATCGGGCGCCAAGTGTATGTGCGACTACACCGCAAATTGTACTCCCTCTCTCGTATATCAAATATCCATATACGCGGGGTCATACTTTGGGTGAATCCCCGAATGCGTTGGTAGGGCGCCAAGGGAAAGACGGCGCTCTGCGCGCGCGCTTAGAAAATTAATTCAATTAAACGGTAATGAAAATGCACGTCGGGGGAGGGAAAGAGGGGAAGGGGGACAGGATAACCGGCGGACCGGTATAATTTTGCATGCACCTCGTACGTGCCACGGGAATGCACGCTCCGTAATAATTACTATAACGCCTATGCGCGCGGATCGGGATTGTAGTGTCCAGGGGAAGAGAGCCCGGGTGTGCGTTCGGGTAATTGTACGTGCTTTAATGGGGCGCGTATATGCGCACTTGGCGCGCCGATGTATACCGTGCACACGGTATTTCGCCATAAAGACGTTGCGACACGCCTGCGGTACGGCCTGTCAAATCGTTTTCACATGCTGGACACGTTCCTGTAGCTCGTTCGCGAGATACAGAACGAGCGAGAGAGTTATTCGGATTATATTCGGCGAAAGAAACGTATACACAATGTGTATCAGTCGATCAAGATTCGCACAGATCATCCCTTTCAAGTATGGAAGTATTATGTAAGAGTATGATCTTGCACTGACAATGAGAGAATTTTCTCTTGCAATTAGAATTTACCCTGAAAATCATGGTAATCGTGGGACAATATGGTATGGAAAGAATTTTATGAGAATTTCTCTGATTAATATTTATCACAATAAAAATAATAATATCTCTATACGTTAAAATATAAAACACGTTTGAGTAATTTTACCATGCAGTTTAGTAAAATTAATCAAACATATTTTATATTTTATTGTAATAGATATTATTATTTTTATTGTGATAAATATTTATCAGAAAAATTCTCATAAAATTCTTTCCATACCATATTGTCCCAATTACCATGATTTTCAGGATAAATTCTAAGACACAATTCTCTCTGTATGCAATTTTTTTTACTTGGATGAGGTGCAAAAAATTTGCAGGGAAATATAGTTTTTATTATTTTATATTATTCAATAAATTATATATAATATAATAATATATAATTATAATTATGTATATAATATATTATATTATTCATAGATATTTAATATATATGAAATATATAATATATTATATACAAAATTACAAAATAATAATATATAATTATATAATATTTTTTATAACGCTAATTTTTGGAAAATGATTAACATCGTCCCATTTATCCAACGATTATTCCATTCGATATCAACTCGATCTCGCTTAATCTGCACTCTTATACGCGCGGTGGATTTAATTACAGACGCGACATAGTTTTTTATCGCGAGCGCGCGATTACGCAATTTTGCGGCTTTTTTTTGTAGAAAAGCGCAAAGAGAAATTAATCGATTCCACTTTTAAACGTTTCACGACGATTATCCAAATTTCACGATATCGCCATCTCGCCGGAAAGAAATTCGCTGGATCAGTATCGGCCGGCGCGAGTGTTTCCGGCGCACGTATTTTCGGATACCACCGAAAAGGCAAGAAGTGCCGTGCCGAATCGCTATTGGCCTCTGCCGACCGGCTACGCTTCGTGTTTGCGATCGAGTTAAGAAGGATTGGCCGCGAGAGAGCTTTCAGGGATCGCTGCCAAAGCGCATTTCGGAAGCTCTTCGAGACGCGTAGGTGTGTCGCCCTCGAGCGTATTTTCGGCGATCCCGTGATCGTAAA
The DNA here is from genome assembly GCF_030444845.1 of Prenolepis imparis. NCBI lineage: Eukaryota > Metazoa > Arthropoda > Insecta > Hymenoptera > Formicidae > Prenolepis > Prenolepis imparis. The sequence continues at coordinate 22,350,030 of NW_028141159.1, read as the reverse complement.
CGACCCGAAACGAGTTCCCTGACCATCCGACGAATTCGCGATAACGCGTCAATTTCGAAGACGGATCATTAACGCAATTCGGCGTCATGTTGTAATCGTTTCGGAAAAATTTGCCGTTATTTCTCGTATTTTTTTATCAGTCTGCGAGAGCCCGTCTCCGAACTGCGCACGCGGAAAATTTCAACAGCGGTCCCGAACGTACTATTATACTACTACTACTATCTACTACTAGTCGGCCATCGCTCGAGGTGAACACGTGCTCGATGTGTACCGCGTTCGTGTATTTACCGGAGCACCGATGGTGCCAACCGTTACGCAATTAGCGAGCACACACGCAGATTGCGGCGGCACCAAACGGCCTAGTCGACGTCAAATTCCAACTGTTCTTCGCGATCCCGACAATGTTCCGGGCTTATGACTTGAGCGCAAGCAGTAGCACAACCGTAGCCATACATCAAATAATGCCATACGTACGATTGATTTGCGATTTCCATATAAATCCCTTAAATGCGTCAGCATGATGATTAACATCACGGGATCAGTAACGTTTTTCCTGAATGATGTGATCAAAAATTTCAAGATATACACTGAGAGAATTTTCTCTTAGAATTTACTCTCTGAAAATCATGGTAATCGTGGGATAATATCTATTACAATAGAGTAGGATAATATCTATTACAATAGAAATAATATCTATTACAATAAAATATAAAATATGTTTGATTAATTTTACTATGCAAGTTAGTAAAATTAATCAAACATGTTTTATATTTTATTGTGATAAATATTATTATTTTTATTGTGATAAAGATTAATCACAGAAATTCTCATAAAATTCTTTCCATTCCATATTGTCCCACGATTACCATGATTTTCAGAGGGTAAATTCTAAGAGAAAATTCTCTCTGTGTACAAGTGACGTTTCTCGCATTTTTGTAAATATACATCTAATAGAGAATTCCATATTTTCGTATAAAATTATTAATTTAAATAAATATAAAAATAAATATAAAAAATAAAAATTTGTATAAAACATTAGAAATTGTATGTGTCACGCTGAAATGTTATGTACGCGGATTATTATTCCGCAAAGAGATTCATGTATGTATATATTATCGGAATTCGATACATTTTTGGATAAAATGACGTGACCAGAAATTTTAAGATATACAAGTGATATTTTCTCGCATTTTAAAATGTTTTGTGAATGTACATCAATAGAGAATTCCATTATTTTCATAAAAAGTTATAAATTTAAATAAAAATAAAAATCAATATAAAAAAATAAAGTTTGTATAAAGAAAATTCGAAATTTTATGTCACGCTCTGAAATGTTATGTACGGTGGGTTATTATTTCGCAAAGAGATTCATGTATGTACATATATATTATCGGAATTTGGTACTTTTTTTTTGGATAAAATGGCATTAAATCATAAAATGTTCAAAGTAGAGTGCCGTAAATGCACGCGGGTCCCGCATGCGAACCGAAATAATAATAACGACAATAATGCCTATATGTATAACATTTATTTCGCCAAGTGAATAACAAGTGGTCGACGACGTGTCAGCGCTGATTGTATGGCCGCGGTTGTGAAAGATTTACGAACATTTTGGACGCGCCGGGTTTACAAGGATTTCATGTCATGGATTGCGTAAGCGCAATGCGACAGGCTTTATTGGCATTTTCGCGGTACAAGGTCTGCGACAGTTTCGCCGATTTGCTTTGCGCGAAAAACAAGGGATTCCGATTTTCAACACCGGGGGGAATTTATGTCATTTTTTCATAAAAAAAACTTTATGATCTATCTAGAACTGTTTATATTCCAGGAGAAAAAAATTTTATTTATTTTTCTATATTAGTATATATATGGCTGAAATAAGAATGTTTCATTCGCGACTTTAAAAATAAAATCATCAATAAATTTCATTCGCGAAATTAAATCATTCCGACTATTATTGAATTTTTCCAAATGATGTAAACCAATGAGACGAGCCACCAATGATAACGATATATCAACGAAAAGTAGAAGAAGCTAAGGAAAGAGTTCGAGAAACACACTTGAACTCAATTTCCGGTAAGAAGAAGACGGAATGTACTTCCCGAAGCGATGGATAAATGATATCGGTCTGCGCTAAGTTTTTATCGTACTATTACTACCAACAAAATATTTGCTGCTTACCCCGAGAGGAGAAAGAAAGGATCCGCGTAGCCGGTCTCTCTGATGGGACCACAAACAACTTCGTTTAAACACCAACATCTACGTCTGAATCACCGACAAGCGATGTATCAATCTAACAATAAGTAGATCTGATTTTCTGTGTACATGCTTTTATTTTTCTTCCCTGTAGAAACAAATTTTTATTTTATCTCGAAATACAATTCTAAATTTATTAACAAAAAATAATACCTATACATATATATATGCAATTATAAAAATTAATATTGTGTTATATAAAACGCAAATATTATAAGATTAATTGGAATAAATTCTAGTAATCGAGATTATATATTTATTTATATATTTATATATATATAACAAATATATTATATAATAAATATAATATATTTAATTATATTATTATAAAATAATATAATAATAAAATATATTATTTTATTATTATATAAATATATAATTATATTATATAAAATATATACTAAATTATATTATTAATGATACGAATTAACGCAAATCAAAGGATTCGACCATATTAGAAAAAATGCACATTATAAAAGCAAGAATGATATGATGCTAGATTCGATTTACATTATCTCTTACATTTCCTCGTTCTATGCTCATTTTTTGTGGCAAATTATTTATTTCACTTTGTGGTTGTAGCTACTCCACTAAATTCATTTAGTTCATGCTGCTTATTGCATAGAGATTCTCTCTTTAATCGATGAAGAGCTCTGCGCGAGGAAACAAACGAATTGTTCAAAGCAAATTCTGACACTTAATAATTTAAAAATAATGTATTAGGTAGAAAATCTTTATTCTTTATTAGATATAAAAAATTTTATATTTTTATTAAATTTTTTTTATAAATAAAAGAATTTTATATATTTGACGTAGGGGAGTCATAGAAATTGATAAGATTTGACACGAAAATGGTGCGAGAAAAGCGAGAAATAGTAATTTCTTTGTGCAACTGCAATTTTACCAACGCATGCTATTTGAACACGAACGTTCTCCAAGCTTTTACTTGAATAATCCGCGCGGATTGTGGTGGTTCGAACGTGAATTCGGAAGGATTCAATTTTGCGGTGGAATGACGTAGAAAAGAGAGAAAGAGAGAACAGAGACGGATGGGATTTCGCAGTAGCGAGATATTGCAACAAAGATCGGGAGGGGCAGTCCAATAGTTTTGCGCGCAAGAGGCTTTCGCAAAATCAGCGCTCTCACTGGAGAGAATTACTACACCCGTCACTTTATTGTCAGCATTGCCGAACAATCGTTGTCGTTCGTCGTCTTTAGAATTCTTCCTTCCCGCACGAATAGTAGTCGCGATGTGTCAACACTTTGTTACGGTTCTGTGATTCGGATTTTGTATCCATTCCCCTAATCTTTATCTCACGAAATTGAAAGGTTCGAAGATGCAATTACAAAAGAAAATAATCTTACACATTTCCCTGTAAATTGTAATTATTAATTTCTGCAAATCTATTCAAATGATTTCTTTTATTCGCTTCTTGGAAGAGGCTGAAGAAAAAGGAATTCGCAGCTTCATTGTCAATATAATATTATCATGTGAAATATAATCATATGATCAATGATATCAAATGGTCACAAACTTATAGCATGCATTTTTTATTTTACTAGAACAACCCAAGCGCGCCATTCTTCGGTTTTGTATTTAAAAAAAATATTTAAAAAAAAATAATATACCTAAAGTTTATTTAAACTCGATTAATATTTTTTTATAGAAATCAGTTGATTAAATTAAAGCGTTAATTTACTAATTAAATTTTAAAATAAAAATGTTATAGAAACTAAAATAGTGATGTGTTGTAAATAATATGTAATACCTTATTTTCGATTAATATTTTTTGACAAAAATCAGCTGATAACTGTCAAAAATATTAATCGAGTTTAAAGTATTATAACACATTATTTAAAACATATTATATTCTTTTAATTTTTATAACATTATTATTTAAAAAATTAATTAACAAATTAACGCTTTAATCAGCTGATTTCTGTTAAAAAATATTAATAAAGCGAAAATTTGCTAATTAAATATTCTAGCTTACATATTTATATTTATATTGTGTATATTTATGACATATTTAACACATATATATGTATATACATAATTTGAATATTTTGTTTTCAGATCAATATGTGTGCTGTGTACTACAACTTCGCTATTGCATGTATCGGTGAGTGAGAAATTGTTTACTTTATAACATTTCTATAGCGGTAATGATGATGTATATAATATGTTGAAAATATTAAAATAATAATATGTTATAATATCTTATCCGCGATTAATATTTTTCGACAAAAATCAGCTGGTTATTGTCAAAAATATTAATCGAATTTAAAATATTATAACATTCCTTTCTAAAAAAAGGCATGTTAATTGTAAGTCGATTCTCGCAAGTATCGTTGCACCTTTTCCGCGATGCTGATTGACTGTTTTGATTCGCATTGCGCGTTATATTCGTAGCATCAAGAGGCTATCGCGAGGGTTAGTAATTTAACAGTTTGTTCAAAATAAAATTAAATAAAATAATGTTTTAAATTTAAATAATATGTTATAATACTTGATACTCGATTAATATTTTTTCACAGAAATTAGCTGATAACTGTCAAAAATATTAATCGAGTTTAAAGTATTATAAATTATAACATATTATTTAAAACTAATACTATTTTATTTAATTTTATTTTGAACGCGAACTGTCAAACTGCTAACTCTCGCGATGGCAGCCTCTCGATGCAAATATAACGCACAACGCGAATCTTGACAGCCAATGCGCATCGAGAAAAAGCAACAACAATAAACTTCGATATATGCGAGTATCGACTTTACATATCTTTTTTAGAAAAGAAACATTTTAATTTTTTTAATGCATATATATAATGCATATTTTCATATAAATTGATTCTCTTCATTATTCTACAGATAAAAATATTAAGAATTATCACACAAAATATTAGAATCACAAAAATATTAGAATTAGCACAAAAAATCGACATTCACAAGATATTTCATAATTTATTTTGATATGTTTTGTGCCATAGAATATCTTTTAAAGTAATTTTCTTAATTTTACTTTTAATATTTTTACACAAAGAATATGATATTGAGCTGAATTAATTGATATAAAAATACATTTTAATTAAGAAACATACAATTATACTTGCAATACTGCACTTATATAAAAGTAGAAGCAATCGATCTAAATAAGTAGATCAATCGACTTTATTCATTTATTCATTATTATGTAAAGAATTTAGTAGACTTACAAATACCTTAGTAGATTTTATAAGAATTTATGTATTTTGTTATCACATTCAAAATAAATTATGAAATATCTAATAAATTATTGATTTTTTTATAATTCTATCTGGAATACTTTTATATATTATAATGAAAAGAATCGAAATATATAAGAAAAAATGTATCTCATTTAAAAAATAGAATGTTAAAATGTTATAAAAAACGTATGCTATATAAAAAATGTATGCTATTACATGAATTATATTTCTTCACTGAAATTGTGAAACTTTTGTTAAAAATATTTTTTAATATATATAACTGCATGCATAAGAGATAATTTAGGTCAAGTTAAATATGCGCCCTACTCTATATATATTTAATTTCCAAAATTTTTTTTTAATTTAAAAATTTGTATAGTATTTTAGAATTGAGAAAGAAAGCATTGTGTTGTTGGACATAAAAGAATATATAATTCTTTCAAAATGTTGCAAAGCCTGTTGCATAATTTCCATTTCCGAAACCGGTCTTTTTGCGTGCAACATCGTCATAATTTCAGAGAAACGTTTTGTAATTATTCACCAGACTTGAATATCTGAACCAATTGATCTCATATCGGGGATGTATTTTTTGGAATTATCGTGATCGTGGATTATTTCGCGAAATTCACAACCGCGAGATCATATCAGTTCTGAATCTGAAATATCAGTCAATCATATTTAAATGCCAAAATTCGTAACCGTTTCAATACCGTATCAATATTTATTAGTCATCAATATTCATATAATATTCATAATATATGAATTACAGATGCAGTTTTTGTTTATTTATTTAGGTCTGTTTACAATTATTTACGCAACAATTCGCTCGATTGGTATACATTTCTAGAAATGCGGGATAAAAAGGAATGCGTCGTCGCGAAAATCGATCGAGGATCATTATTTCGGATCCAAAAAAAAAATAAGAAAAACTGGATCGAGGCCAAAGTCGCGTGATAACGCGACGCGCAAGTGCGTATACATTTCGTAAACGCTCTTTTCGTTTATTCCGCACGCGAGATAATTAGGCCGCGCGATAATTAGTAACCTAGCCCTAGCCTCAATTTTTATCATCGGGGCCGACCGTGTCCGGCCCGGAGGCTGGACCGTGCATGACTGCGTTGCAAATCAGGGCAGCAGTGTGTCAAGGCGAATACACATACACGCACCTGCGCAAGCGCGATATTTGCACGATTAATAAAAAAAAAAAAAAAAAAGAGAGAAGAAGAGGCCCATAGTATCGTACGTGCTTGTTGTGCAAACATTCATTGCGCGATTAAAAATAATCTTGCAGACATCATGAGAGAAAAAGACACTCGCTTTAGACTATGGTTATTTCGCGCAAACATGAATTAAGTAAAATTAAAAACAAAATTAAAAACAGGAAATTTAGTCGGTATAATTTACTTAAAAACTGCCACCTGATGGTTCGACTCACACTTTGTTGGTTCGCGATAATAATTAATAATATATGTATGCTACGAAGCTTTCTCTGTTGTATGTACGTGATTCCTTTTATAAATGAAATTTTGCATGCCAAGCATTTCTCCCACAAGGTTCTTCGAGAAGCGGCTCTTACCGGCTGCATTCGCAATTAAGCAAAAACCGCTGGAAATTGAATTCGCGCGAGAGAAGCAAAGAGAAGGACGACCATCCGCTTTCTTGGCTTCTTCGTTTCTCTTCTCTCGTTTCTTGCCACGTCTCTTCCGTCTTCCGGTTTCTTATCCTCCGTCGAGCTTTTCAGGCGCACTCGAGAAACCAATTTATCGAGTGATAGAAATGCGCGAGCGAATGCGAGAGGACCGAAAAAATACAGATTTGAGCGAAGGGGATGGCTCTTGCAAAAATGTGAAAATCGAACGAATCGCGAAGAATCTGCGACTCGGGGAAACAAAGGAGAGAAAGAGGAGAATGAGAGGTTTTAGGAGACCATCTGACATAATGAGCGATTCCTTTGCGTTCCAACGGAATTTTTTTAGTTTTCGGGGAGAATGTTATTTCCGGGACCCCTCATTTGTGTGTTGAATACATTTTTTTCACCAAGAAAAGAATGTCGCAAATACACGGAGAGAATTTTTCGTCATTTTACTGCAAAATTCACTACAAATTTTATCATGTTTGGTAATAAGCCGAAAGTTATCATGCTGATGCATGTTAAAATTATCATGAACGATTAAACTAGAAAATATTATGTGTTGCATTGTAAAATTTATATAAAATATTTTGTATGTATGTTTATCACTTTTTGACATCTATTCTATTTAAAAAACACTTAAAGAATCATAAGTTTTTTATATATTTTATCTTATTGAAATTTTACTATATATATTTTAGTAAAAAATTAGTCTAACATATTTTATATTTTATTGTGGTATAGATATTAATTAGAGAAACTTTCATAAAATTCTTCGAAATATCATATTGTCCTACGACTACCATGATTTTCAGGATAAATTCAAAGAGAAAATTCTTTCTGTGTATGATTCGCTCGATCATAATTTTCGAGACATATCGTGGTTCAAAATTTTAATTTTTTAAAATATATTAAAAAATTTTTGGCAAGTAATCATTTTCATAAAAATTTTTCATTAAATTTTTTAATATAACAAATCTAATTTTAATTTAATAATAAATGGGTTTGGTTCGAATTAAATTTTTTTAAAAGTATATTGAGATTTCAAAATTTTTAACAAGTGGTCATCATTTTCATAGAGATTTTTCATCAAATTTTTTCTATAATAAATCTGATTTTAATTTAATAATAAAATGGTTCGGTTTGAATTTTTTGGGATAAATGCAGGGCGAGGGGCTCTACGATTTTTAAAAATATGATTGCGACTTTTAAAAATCGATATTTCGAAAACTATGGATCATAGCGCATTTCTCTTTCGATAAAAATCCCAAGAAAAATCCTATGAAAATGTCCTATCAAATTGAGAGGTCCCGGAAATGACATTCTTGCTCAGTTTTCTTTCGAATTTTAAATGCGACCTCACGATTACAGATAATTATATCATCTTTTGGTTGTGGGTCTCGTTTTTTTCATATATACACGAAATGTCACGCTTGTCAGAGCCCGGCCAGTTGGTCCTCTCAGTATACTTTAATAACTCGCGCGAGAATTACAGAGATCTGCCTTCTTTCGAGGGCGTTAATTCGATATACCAATACAGGGTGTGTTCTTTTCGAGCGCGTGTCGCGTGCAATAATTGCGAATGCACGCAATATATGCCGTTCTCGTCCGTACAAACAATGCCTAACAAATAACAGAGAGAGAGAGAGAGAGAAGGAAGAATTCTGTTGACACACGTTCGCGGTCGGTTCATCCCTCTTCTTCGACCGATTTCACGATGTCGTCACCGCGGCTGCGAATTAGCACGCGAAGAGTCCCCGCAGCAAAATTGTCGCTTGGTTGTCGCCGGCGCGCAAATATTTGCGGGAGCAACCGAGTCGAGCCGGCTCATACCGGGATCGCGTATCTTTTTCTCTCTCTTTCCTCTCGCGTATTATGTACATTTTGCCGAGAGATACGCTTTGCGCTTCGCTATCGTATTGCGCGCTTCTCTCTATCGAGACTCCCTTTCGGTCTCCGCAAGTATGCGTTAAGAAAATAAGTCGAAATAGTCGTGATTTTCAATTACATTCCCCGCCGGCGAATAAATTTGAATATTATTTCTCGAAATTTTCCCACTCTATTTCTACGAAAAATGTTATCATAATATTGGAGCGAAATTTAATTAAAATTATGCTCCGTGAATATAAGGCAAAATCTCAATGTTATCTCAAAAGGAAAAATTATCATAATAATCAAATGTAATGTATTATATTATGTGATTGTAATTTATTTATATTATATAATTCAAAATCTATCTTTCTCTCTTTTTCTTTTCTTCGGATGCAGAATAACTGGCTTGTAAATTCTTCCGAAATCCCTGCAGTTGGTTCTTGCAGGATTTCGATGCAATTAATCGATGCAACATGAAAACGCAATGTTCCGTGCTTCTTCTGGAATCAATCACGCGGAATAAACATACGTAACGAGCTGCATTAATTAGCGAAAAGTAAGCCCCATGCGAGAGAAGGGATATCTTGGTCGGCGAATTAATTACTTGTCATCGCGCGGCGGGTAATTAATTCGCCGCGCTGCTGCATCGCGATGAGATGCAACCGCTGATGTGTATGTATGTACAACACACACACACATATACAAAAGAAGCTATATTTTATTTCTAGCATTAATAAAACTGGGCGCCGCCCTTCCCTCTTCCTCCCTCTTTGTTCTTCTCGCGAGAGAAGATTTGCAAGCGGCGTCGTTATCGCGGCAAATATGTTTCTATTTCTTCTCGCCGCGCTCTTTCGCGTTCTGTTTTCTGCTTCCGCGAAGGCGTAACGGCCACCTTTAAAGCGCGCTAATGAGTTTGCACTCGGAGCGATAATTGCCAGTCGTCGCCGCTCCGTTTCTTTTCTCTCCTCTCATTGTCGCGACCGGTCGATGGCAAAAAAACCGAACGGGTGTTTGGGAGAGGCGAAGTAACAAGACGAGCTTGTTTTCATTTCGTTGAATCATCGAATCCACCGTTGTCGATTTTTTTTTTTTTTTTTAAGAGAGATGTGAAACGTGGTTTCATTAAATTCTTACATTTAAAAGATATTTATAGAGGATCCTGACGTCGATGAGAGGGGTTTCGATAAAATTATTTGGTTTGATATTTTTCTTTTGATATCAAAGCTTAGCCTTTTTTCTCCAGGATCAACAACATGAAACTTATCATTTTTTAAAAATATTTTATATATATATATTTTTTTTTTATTTTCTTTTACTTTTTTTTATATATTTTAAAAAATTTTTTACACACTTAAAAAAATTTTTTCTTCATTATTTATAATTGTTCTCGAGTTCCATTTAATCTAAACATCTTTAATAGACAATGTTAAATCGTGAAATCAGCACAATTGATTTTTTTTTAAATTTGTAAGGGAGGGATTTTAACCCCAGAACTCCCTCTTTATTATAAAGCATAAAAATCATAAAGATCCGCCAATGATTATATACATATATGCGTAAAGTTGTGTTATCGCGATTTTTTTTAAATTTTAGTTCGAGTTTTCAAATTTTATATTTTATTATATATTACTCTTTTATTTAACTCGCGTACTTAATCATTTTATTATAAAAAATATTCGTATATTCCATTTGAAACTCTGGAGTCTTCTGCCTTGAAACTTGATCAAATTTTTTATTTCACGAAATTTACAATAATAAAATAAAATTTTAGTCAAACATTGCATTGTACATACGTATGTTTACGATGGAAATAAAAATTTAAGGACGCGTTAATAGTTAGATAAAATCATCCTTATTCATTGAAACATCTCAAGAGGTAATGAAAAGTATAGATACAAAAAGAAAGATGAACCACGAAGGAAGGAGGCTGGCAATGGTGATGTATTTACAACTGGTAGGCGTATTTATGGTTACGGTTCCTCGATCGTTTACATGAGTAATTATGTTTGGCTTGAATTAATGCGCTACCCCGCGATCTCTCTCTCTTCTCCTCGAGCTTCGTCTCGACCGCCATCACCCCATAAGAAGCTATCAGGGTCCGCGTACACGCAAACAGGTTCTTAAGCGACCCCACGAGGCGGAAGGAAGCCCGGCACGGTTCGTTAATCTGCGTACACACCGCGCGATCACCGCTCCGTTCCATTCGGTAAACGAGCCCGAGCGCTTTAAAAGGACCGCAGCAAACTCTCCTCGTCGACCTCCGTCGAGTCTTGAAACGAATGGCTTTTTTATCCCCCTCGTATTTTTATATTGAAAAAACCTTCTGGGAGAGAGAATTTCGAAATCGACGTCGCGAAAAGTTTTTTAGAGACCCGGAGAGCGACAATCGCCTCGCGAGCGACGAGTTAAATCTGCTAAAAATCTTTCGATCACGTATATCGTATTGGAAATACATATGTATTTTTTAAAATCCCTTCGCATGCATGTTTGAAGATTTACACAATGATAGTTTAAACGAAGTGAACCGAACTTGGCAATCTGCTATCTTTGGAGTATAGAATAGATATAGTTATACTATATTGTGATATAAACACAGTGAAGGGAAATTTATTGGAGTTATAAAAATTCAGTGATTCTCGAAAAATACATTTTGTCATCATGTAAAAAATTTAAATAAATAAACAAATAATGTTTTTCTGATTAAGAAAAATATTTTTTTTCTTAATAGTAAAGAATTAAGATAAAAAAATTGCAAAAGATATTAAAACTGAAAAATATTAATGTTTTAAATAATTTTGCACGTGTCTGTGCAACCGGACCAAGATTCTCGATTAATCAAAATAAAAATAAAATAAAAAATATGCATTTTTGTCTTTATCTTTGTTAATTTTGGTTCATGTTTTTTTTCGAGTATCTATTTCTCAAATTATAAAATTAAAAAAGAGAAATGAAAATTTTTGATAAAATTGAATTTCTAAGTTTAGATGTATCTAGTCTTGTACAAAAATGAAAGTGCCTATTTTTTATTTTAGATAATTTGTTAAAAACGGTATCTTGTTCACCATATAGCGTGTACGATTATTTAGAATGCCATATTATTGTTTTTCTATTTTAATATTTCTCATCTTGATTTTATTATTAAAAATATATATCTTATAGCAAAAAGATTACTTTTGCTTAAATAAAAATTTTACACGATGTTAAAAAGTATCTTGTTTTATTCAAAGACACGTTGGTCGGCGCAATTCTTGATATCGGTGCGAACGAAGCTTTTTGTTCGATACGTCTCATTGCTTCGCGCGGATTATTGGAAACTCGTATCCATTATCAAAAGAGGTTACTCGGTTTCTTTCAGATTACACCCGTACACTTTTCTAGACACGGTCGCCGCGCGAATATCATAATTTAGTGATTACAACGAACGAAATCGCGAATGTGCGCGTACGTGTGTGATATTCACCGGCAGATAATAATTATACGAGATAGGGGATCCGCTGAAATAATCGATTGTATCATTGCATCACGAAACGAACTAGCTCGCCGGATAATGAGCGACGCGATAATTAAAAGGGACTTAATAATCTTTAGCTGCGGTATGTTGAATCACATTGCATTTTTGCAATTTTTAGCTAGCATTGAAGATATAGAAGCATAATTACGATATGTACATATTGCCCAGATAAAACTATTTAACATACAAAATTCAATGCAAAGTAAAACTATGTTATGTAAAATTAATGTGGCTAGAAATCTCAAAATTAATCTTCAAAATTAAAATATATTTTAATAATAATTAAAATTAATATCTGTCATTCATCATGAAGCAAAAAGTCCTTTCATAATAACCGAATGCTCATTCGATTTTTTGACGCGGAATATAGTGCTGATGATTATTCCAAGCTTTTAAATTAAAGATGTTAAAAAAACAATAGTGTGAAACAATAGTGTGAAATTATCCATTAATATCGCGAGAGATGAACAACATCGTTAATGAAAGCTATTCGAGATGAATTATCTCTCTTCGTCACCTCGTCTCGCACATTTTTCACCGGAGGTACTTTGAAATTCGAAGTGGCTGCGCAAGAAAAAAAAAAGAAACGGAAGTCGCCGGACTGGGACAAACGCGCAGAATGGGAAAAGAAAGGAAGAGAGAGGGAGTCACGTTATAATGAGGGTCGGCGAGAGTGGGTTTGTTACTTTTATCACACCGCGTCTCATCCCTCTCCTCCTCTTCCTCCTGACACGAAATAATTAGCATTTTAATGTATGTATCTGCTTATCTAGGCGACGCACCGCTTAGTGGGAAGTAGTTTTGCATGTTAATCTCTATGGAAAATTACATGCGCCATCGCGCCCACCGCCGTGTTATCCGTAAAATAACCTGAGCAAAGTCCTATAACGGCGTTTTGGGATTGCCTGAAATTACGATCGCTCGACTGAATTCAGTTCTCTCTCTGCCCACGTGCCCGCGTAATGATGATTCGCGACAGAATAGGTTCCAGTAACTCTGCCAAACTTTGACAGTCCGGAGAAAATGTAACACTCTTCGTAAGGTTTCTAATTTCTTTATAGTCTTCAGAAAGAGAGTTTGTTTTAGAGAAGGAGATAAAGCCCTTACCCACTCAAGTTTAAAGTTAAAGCAAGTATTAACATAATTAATTAACAAATACAGATTTTCCAAGTTTGCTTAAAGTCAATTAAACGATCCTTCGAGCATTAAAGCGCGTTAAAAATCCGTTTGCTCGCTCTCAATAGGCTAACATTCTCGTGTAGGAGCCAGAATGTCGCGAAATTACTCGGCCTTTATATACGCAAAATCCGCGTTGAAGCCTCGTCCATTCAGGAATGCTGCAATTATTACTTTCGGATTGAGTCCTGACTTGGTGCCTGCCTAATGGCGGTCGTGGGGAAAGAGAAGGGGGGAGCGTTGATTACAGACTTTGGCGAAGTAACTAACTCCGTCCGAAGCTGATTAGAGAGTCCGTCGACGTGGCAACGCGATAGCAACTATTAATGACTCCTGCCCGTTCTTGTATCTCTCTCGTCGCAAGAGAGACTTTTACCTACATCATTTCGACAACTGTTGTTCGACAATTATTTATCGTCGCGACGAGACAATTTCCGATTTGGCAGAAACGAAAATTCGCGGAATATCTCGCGGAAAGATGCACGAACGCGAGAAAACGCGAGAAATTGCGCGACGATGTGTACGCGAATAAAAAGGAAACGAGGGCGAATTCGCGCAACATCCAGGGAAATTCGAATGGCCGCCAATAAGCGTGGCAGGGGTGGAATTGGACGTGTGTTGCCAGCTCCAGTTGCCCCCTCCGCCCCCCTCGTTCTAGTTGCATATTTACGAATTTGATTCCGAGCTACGGAATTTAGGTACGAAGGAGAGCGGAAATATCGTGAAACATACATCCTGGTAGCTTTTCAATTTTTTTTTCAAAAATATACGGATAACAGTTACAAAATTTGAAATATATTCTCTTAAATTGATATCATACAGTGAAAATGTCACTAATTAAAGCAGTAACAAGATTTTATCAAAAATCATTTCAAATATTCACACTTTGTGTCTTATATTTTATTGATTAAAACAGTAAGGCTTAGTATAATTTATTAATATTAAATATAATTTATATAGTATTAAAATATTAGTTGTAAATTATATGCACTGTTACTGCTTTATTCTTTTGTGATAATAAATTCACAAAAAATGAACAAGACACTCTTCGTAAAATTCAGATATTTCTTTAGCAAAATATTGAATTTATCTCATATATAATATACTATAATAGAATATAAATATAAATATAAGATAATATAACATAAAATGCATTAAAAAATATCATTGATTGAAACAACTGTTTCTGATTAATTCTTTCAGTAAGAAATTTTTTCACCGATTTGCAAGGCTGCATTTACTTACTAATTAAAATCTTTGCTTATAGCAGATAATGATTCCATTTAAAAGAGTATATAAAAAATATATAAAAAAATATCCGGTATATATTTAATCTAAAATTTTTGCGCTAAATGTAGCTGTTTAAGTTTCATGGATGGATGTCGAATTCTACCTTCATGTTCAAGTGACATTCGCTTATCACTCTTAGCGCAGAAAAGGTGTGCGCTGATCTACCTGAGATTTGAGAATCCATATAAGGAAATAGGCGCGAAAAAATACGCTGCTCGACGTCGACAAATCGCGAAATGACGACGTACACATTATATACATTACGAGAGAATGCACTGTTTGCATCAAGGATAAGACACGGCGGAGAAACGGGGTTATGTAAATGTTATCGTGTTCGCGCGCGTTTAACTGTCGCGCGGATGTTTATTCCCGTCTCTCAGTCGACGTTTTTGTAATCAGCGAGATATATATTCGTGCGATCGCGAGATTACCTTAACGTCGAAAATTCACGATTTAACAGTCGTCGTTGGCCGAAAACATGTCCACGGGAGAAGATAGACATATCCGAGAGCCTTAAATCTCTTCTATTGAATCGATGAAGGTATTATTGATTAAAGCAATGACGCAAGATTTCGTCGAAGATCGGTATCTCACTGAAAACACGCTCACATTTTGCTTTTATGTCCCTGATTGTGAATAAAAAATCAACACTTGTACATTTGCAAGCTGTTGCTTTTAAAGGTTTTTCTATTTATTTTGGATTGCTATTTTTTGAGAGAAAAGCTTTCTCGCATATTTGGAATGAAATATGTACAACTAATATTTAAATTTATAATTATATACATTATATTTTTTTTATTCTTAAGTTATGATGAAACTCACAAAAAATCAACAAGACTTTTGTGGTCAAACTCAGATATTTCTCTTTAACAAAATATATTGCTATAATATTTATCTCATATATATATATAATATTATAATAAAGATTTTTGTGAGTTTATCATATCTTAAGAATAAAAAAAATATAATGTATAAAATTATGAATATAATATATAAGACGCAATTTTGAATATGACTGATTGAAACAACCACTAATAGCGATTCTTTCACTAATTTGCAGTGCTATATTTACAACTGAGACCATCAATCGTACTATTCGTTGCTTTTCAGCGATAACATACTGATTCCATTTAAAAGAATAAATTTGTCCGAACGTGAAAAAAATATTAGACATCTCCTTTCCGCTCCTCCGATATACATATATGTACGGTTAACCGGCGATAAATCAACGTCGAAGGAGCCGTACGTTTTCTTACTGCGCTCGGCGATTATTGCCGAGCTTAAAGGCCATTTCGGACAATATTTCACTGTTATATGACAAGCACTTACCTCCGCGATTTCTGCTCCGTATCTTTTGCGTCAGATTGAGATCGGTTCGCGCGGAAGGCGATAAATCCAATTAGTCTGCGCGCACATACATTTCCCCCCCGGGTTTCCGGGGGCAGAGGAGACACTCCCGAATTTCGTTTCACCTCTCGCATTTTCGGCGATCAAACGCGCGAATTATATCTGCTCGACGAATGTGTTCATTTTGGTCGCCGCGATAAAGATCGTGGATATATTCCACCCAGGCTTTTCCCAGCAGAAATGGAATTGTTATTTTGGAATCATCTCTAAATTACGTAAAGTTTTTGGGGGAGGGGACGTCAGCATTTCCTTATGTTTTTTTTACGTGGGAAAAGGGGGATTGAAATAGTTCTTACGTAAGATTATTTAAAATGTTTCTTTGATGAGATAAAATCTGATTAAACATTTTTTTTCGCCAAAAAATTGTGAAAGTTTTTATTTTTATTCATTAATTAGTCGTTTTTATCAATTGATTTGAACTATTTTGTAATGAAAATATAACTTGATATTTTGTGGAAGAAAAGATTTACTTACTATAATAGGTATGTTCAAATTTCATATTACACATGTTTAACCAATTCTTTATCTCTAAAAAAGGGTTTAAACTATTAAAAAAGCCTTATTAATAAAATTGTAAAATATTACATAAGATACACAGGAGGAGGAAGAGGGCAAAAATTGCCTTTAAAAAAGCCTTACATAATTTAGGGACGACTCCTTTCGCAGGATCTGCATCACAGGACGCGAATTCTCGACGAATGACGAGAATTAATGACGATTCGCTAATTATGTCAAGCGACGTAATAACGCGTCGGCGTTCGCTTTCACGATGAGCGTTAAGCATTAAGCATCGTCTCTCCTTTTGCAAATAATACCGAGTATGCGGTAGTGCTATTCGTATTAGCCTGTTCGTTCGATTGGTTATTGAGAGACACGTTAGTCTGCTACATCTATATGACCTCGCATATTTACCGCTAAGTACATTGAAGATGATGGAGAATTAACGGTTAAATTAATTATTGAATAGTAATAATTAATAAACATTGAATTTAGTGATGTGGAAAAATTCCATAAAATTAGTATAGAAATTTTTGCAAAAATTTAAACGGTTTTCAACTCTGACATTCACCACATATTGTCATATTTGTTTTAACATTAGATTTATATTTAGTGACCTAAAAAATTAGAATAAATTCAAGCTAGAATAAATGGTAAACATTGCGGAAAGATTACACTTCACCAATCATTTTGATTTTCACGTATACGTATATATTAATTAATAATTATTTTTTAAATAAAAGAATATTATAACACTAATTATAATACTAAAAGTATTAATATTTTTGAACATGATATGTGTAAAAGTCAAAGTTATTAAAGCTAATACTCGCGTGAACTATTTACATACATCATACTTAAGATATATTATTTTAAGTTTAAAAAGTAGAAAAGTTTGAAGTTATATATCTCAGAAACTAGAAGAATCCATAACTTCAAAGTGTGCACATAATTCAGGATGCTATCCACTATAATATATGTGAAAATCAAAGTGATATCGGTGAAATGTGTAATCTTTTCGCAACATTTACCGAACAAATAATTGATAAATTTTCAGTAAATTGTTCGCGATTCTCAGTTGCTTAATTTTCTTAATTAGATATTTATATAATCACGAAAATCTAAATAACCTTTAATTTTCAATAAATTTTTTTCAAGAACTAAAGTTTTAACATATACTTAATTTTTAATAATATAAAGTTATCTCAACACAATCTTAATTTTTTACAATTACGATAAAATAAAATATTTTGATCGGAATTGTGAATTTCAACTTCAAAAAAATGAAACGAAAACTTTTTCTACCGCATATCTATAGATGCTAAAAGATTAAAAATAGTGGCAGTTATTTTAATAGTGATGTTGATTTATATACGTGTTGCAGGTTTTTTGTGCAGAATCAGTTTTTTTTTTTATAAAGTCCCGAACGTTTGCACAAAAGAGACCTGCAGTTTATAAAAAGTGTGGATTTTTTTGTAAAACGACAGAATTTACAAAGAGCTCGCGCGACATGTGCATGTGTACGTGTATTCAAAGTTCCGAGGTTATTCAATAGATTGAAAATTAAAGATTGAAAAGTTTAACAAATTGCTGCCAATAACACGATTTTATAAAAAAAATCGCTTTTTCTGAACACAAGAAAAGGGATGAGCGCTTCTCATATTTTTTTTTATTCTAAATATATATTTCGATCTCCAAATCGCTCTATCATAATTTTTTTAAGTTTTGTGATTAAATTTACAAACATGGATTATTTTAATATATTTTACCGTGTTGTATCGTACGTCTTGGAAAAGTTTTGTTGCAATCAAAATATATTCTTAGAACTTTGAACTCTGAAAAGAAAGTTATATTAATAAAAAAAAGGAAATAATTATATGAATATAAAGTTTATTGCGGAAATATTGAATTAAACTATTAAGTATATGTTAAATATTTTTCATCATATTGAAATATAAGAGTTTTTCAGGTCACTAAGTAACTATACGAATATGATACCAAATGGACAAATTTTAAATAACGAAATCGATAAAAAATCTGACAGTTTGTTAAATTTTGGCATTTGATTGCTTTTGTTTGAATTACATTGATTTCGTTAGTTTAAATTTTGACATTCAGATTGATATTCAGCAACCTGGAAAATCTCTCAGTTTGACTAAACATATTGAAAAATATTTGATAGATCCTCGATTATCTAATTCACAATTTTCTCCATCATAAATTCATTTAATTATGAATATCTTGTTAATCGATACAATAAATTTATTTTGACGGCTCTAAAAATTCTAAGAATATATTTAATATTTTTATAATTGATTTTGATTGCAATAAAATTTCTCCAATTATGTGCCACAGTTATAACATGGTAAAATACATTAAAATGGCTTTGTTTAACAACTAATCGTGATAGAGTCACTTAAGCACCGAAATATCGTATTCAGCGTCAAAAAATTGCTGGAATAAACGATTACTCTTTATTGTGTTTTTTACTTTGTAATTATGCGATTAACTGTTTAATTAAAATCTTGAATCGATAATAAATTAAATAAATATTTTTTAACACGTATGAAAAATTTAACTGAGCTTAACGATGACTAAAAAGCGTAATTAAGAGGAGTTGGACGAGTTGAAAGTCAAAGATGTATGCATGCAACGAAATTTCGTTTTTACTTTTTTTTTTTTAAACAACGTCGGAGTAATTACGGCCGAAAGAAGCGGCACATATTCAACTAGCAACGGAATTTCTCACGTTCGGAATAGTTCGCGCATTGCAGCGCGTGTCGAAGCGCATAACGTGCGCATGCACATAAACTGCAACGAGCGCTCTCTCGTTCTTCGGCGTTTCGCGCCGGAACAGTATCAGGTGCGTCCGAATGACTACGGGGTATTTCTGGAATTATGCTAATCGGCTATCGCGCACACCGGCGATGGCTTATCGGGGGCGACCGCGGCGGCTGATACGGCGCGTATTTCCTAACAGCGAAAGTACAATTTGCTATCCCGGCTTGTGTATCTAATCGAATCGATAACTCGACTCGGCAAATCGATTCTGCAACGTCCTCGTTTGTTAATTTATTCGCGCATGCAAGGATATAAATCCGCGTAAATTTGCGTTACTTGGTAAACATTTTTTGTCCTTTTTTATCCTATTTTTTTATTTTAATTTTTTTTATTCTTTAGACGATCTATAATTTGCGATAAAATTCAAGGCAACGTTCTATTTATAATTTTATGCATTACATGTTTTAATGCATGTGTGTACAATATGTATTTTGACTTGTATTTTACGTGTTTAAAGTTAACATGTTTTTTTTTGTATTACATGACATATAATTTATAAATACAATTCTGTGTTGAATTTTGTTGCGAATTATAGATTGTTTAAAGAAATCTTAATATCTATTTTAAACATTTAGAAATCATTTTCCTTTGAAATTATTTAACAATTATTTAATTCAGGGTAATAATAAATAATAAATATTTAATAATTTTGCCAAATACCTTTCTTTTAAACTTGTTAACTTTTAAATAGGACTTTGCTGCTATTTGCTTAACTATCTGTTTGAGCTACAAAATAGGAGTTCAATTTTTATGTAAATCCGATTCGAAATTTTGCTATTATTTTTATCTCAATTTTCAATCTAATTTTTATTTCGATACTTTAAACAGTAAGATCTTTCTTTTTTTTAGAAGCTATTTAATCTATAATTATATCGAAAGTTTCTATTTTAAATCTTCAAATGGGAGACTATTCGTTTTTATTGCCTATTTGAGGTACAAAATTGGAGTTTTATTCCTATATAAATTAAAGCCATTTAAATTCTTTAAAAGCCATAAACGAGGGAAGATTGAGATTGAAAATGAGAATATAAAATTTTGATTCTCAGGAATATCAAAATATTCTAAAATCCATAAGATATATTTAACCAAGATAACTATAATAAAATTTCAACTCCTCTTTTCTTCTTTGACAGAAAGTTACATTTGTTGTTATATTTTTTTATCTAATTCTCTCTCTCTCTCTCTCTCTCTCTCTCTCTCTCTCTTAGATATAAAATTGTATGTTTGTGATTTCAATCAAGTATCGTATACATTATTATTTCATAACTGCTTGTTTCGTCGGTACTTTATCGCAGTAATCCCGGAATGTGCTGGATAAATGATACTATCGCTGTTAGTAATACTGTTATACGCGGTTAGAGCTGCGCCAGAGAGTCGTGATAGAGCCTCTCGATAGTTAGCAGTCGAAATCTCTCGCGCTCTCGGTACGTTTAAATAAATTACAGAACCGCACCGCAGTTCTCTCGCGCGGAGGGCAATCGACTGCGCGATCTGTCATTGTGCGGACACGCGCAGCGAATATCCGGGTGTGCAGGTCGAAGCCGGGATAATGTTGGATAATGAGCGCTCGGCGTTGGCGAGGCCAGAGATCGAATCGAAACCGCCGTAACCCAATTTTCGCCGCGAACCTACATATATCTGTCTCTTCTCTGTCCATCCTCTCTCTCTCTCTCTCTCTCTCTCTCTCTCTCTCTCTCTCTCTCTCTCTCTCTCTCTCTCGTAGCGAATTGGCGCAATTAAACGCATCGGGCGAATCCCGCGAAGAATTTCATTCCCGGCCTCCAATTAGCATTCGCAGAGGGAAAATTGTATTCTCTTCCCGGTTCTCGAAAAAAAAAAAAAAAGAGAGAAAAAAAGACAGACCCCGGTTCGCGTAATTAGGGACGATTCAGCCACGGGAAAAAATATGTATATGCGAATAGGAAACAGATATGCATAGGCAAATATATGTGCTTCGAATGGTATAATATAGAAGATACGTTTAAGGCGAGTGATAAATCGCGTAATTTCTCTTTTAGGCTTTCGCGTTTTATCGAAAAACGTAAAGATGGACGCGATCGGCTATTGTTGGCCAAAGCGATGACGGAGTCGCGTAACGAGATTTTCACGACGGCGATTTCGCGAGACGTTAATAAGGCGATGGAATCTGCGAAAGCATGCATTTTATTTTATGGGTTTATAAACGACGGCCGCTTAAACGCGCCGTCGTAAAGGTATCGTCCGACGATTAAACAATGTCGGCGCAGTTTCCGTAATACCTTGTTTATGTAACATGTGGAAGCCTCCACGCGTGCGGTAATAAAAGGCCCCGACGAGATGAGAAAAGCGAAGAAATGATCCTATAGCTTTCTTTGAGCAAAACGCTTCAAGCGCAATGCATCTTCCGTGTAGGTATAATAATCATACAATTGTAAAATATGCACACCGTAAATGTGAAACGTCGATCGGATGAGTGTTCATTAAGTTCTCATTAGAACGTTATTTGTATAGCTATCTTTATTTTTTATATTTTTTATATAATATTATATAATTTAAAGATGGTTATTTCGTTTCTTGCAATATAATTACAAGAATATACACCATTAAAAGCGATATCGCGAGATATAATCCTGGATTATTAACGTAGAATGCTAATTTTAATCTCGTGAAAAGATGATCGAAGGAGGCAATTGCGATCAATCATTATATTAAACGTGTCAATAACTATTATTATTATAATTGAAGCTGTTAATAGAAAGAAAAAGAGAAAAGCGGTGTTCTCAAGCTCGGAGGGACACCTTTCACCCGCGAGTCAACCAGTTGTCGATCATGATGGGTCAGTTTACATCATTTGATATCTCATGTCGCGTTTATAGCTAATTTCACAAATACAGAGTGATTCTAAATAAGTGCGAAAATTTTGGAAGATGATTCTTTGTCAAAAATTAAAGGGAGGTCTTTCATGTAAATATATACTTCTATATCTCTTTCTGAATTACATTCTTCTAAAAAGGGAGGTGAAAATTAGGTTTTTATTTTTTCCTCAAATTTTGTTTCTGTTCCATTTTTCCAACATTTACTATAATTTTGTTTCTTTGTAATCTTTTTTAGAAAAGGAAAGAATTCAGCCTTTTTGTCGCGTAATTACTCTGCCATGAGTATAAAATAATAAATACGAGTCAAAAATAATAAAAAAATAACATGCACTTTATATATCGTAATTTTATTATGCGCAAAGTAAGAATGTAGATAGATTAAGTAGTACGAGTCAACAATTTCTCACTACGGTTAGCCTTTTCGTCGCGCAATCACTTAATTAATAACATAAAATCATTAATGCCAATCAAAAACAATAAAAAATTATATGCACTTTATATATCATAATTTTATTATACGCAAAGTAAGAATATAGATAGATTAAGTAGTACGAGTCAACAATTTCTCACTACGTTTAGCCTTTTCGTCGCGCAATCATTTCATCATTAACATAAAATCATAAATGCGAGTCAAAAACAATAAAAAATAACATGCACTTTATATATCATAATTTTATTATGCGCAAAGAAAGAATGTAGATAGATTAAGTAGTACGAGTCAACAATTTCTCACTACGGTTAGCCTTTACGTCGCGCAATCACTTAATCATTAACATAAAATCATAAATGCGAGTCAAAAAAAATAAAAAATAACACGCACTTTATATATCACTAGACAACATAAGCGCGCGCTATTTTATTCAAAGATTTTATTTAATTTTATTTAATTTTATTTTAAACAACTGTCAAAACTGTTAACCTTTGCGATGACAACTGCTCGATTAATATTTTTTCACAGAAATCAACTGATTAAAGCATTAATTTGCTAATTAAATTTTAATATAATAATATGGTAAAAAATTAAAATAGTTATATGTTGTAAATAATATGTTATAATACCTTATTCTCAATTAATATTTTTTGACAGAAATCAGCTGATAACTGTCAAAAATATTAATCGTGTTTAAAGTATTATAACATATTATTTAAAACATTATTTTAATTTTTATAACATATTATTTTAATAATTAATTAGCAAATTAACGCTTTAATCAGCTGATTTTTATCAAAAAATATTAATAAAGCGAAAATTTGCTAATTAAATATTTTGCTAATTATATATTTATATTTATATTGTGTATGTTATAATTTGCTAATTAAATTTTAAAATAATAATATGGTAAAAGTTATAAAATAGTAATATGTTGTAAATAATATGTTATAATACCTTATTCTCGATTAATATTTTTTTTTTCTAAAGCTATATCTTTTCGAACGAATCTCCTTCAAGTTTTAATTAATTATTAATATTAAGTCATGTATATAGTATCGCGCGCGCGCTATTAGAGTGAAGTTGCCGATGTTTGTAGCCTCGGCCATTACCGAAACGCCGCGAGTATCAGGCAGTTGGAGCTGCGTCCCGCTGTGATTAATTAGTAAGCATAATCGTTAGAAACGATTTCTAACCTTTGTATTGTAATATTTATCAATCGCATATCATAATTTCAACGTTAATATGTAGGCGTAATTGTTCGAAACGCATATTTCGCGAAAAATTCGATGCAAAAAATCTCTTGCCAACATAACCCAACTTAATCTGTTGTCGCGCGCGCGAATGTGTTGCGATCCGTGGATATATTTATCGTTAATTCTAGTTTACATATTTATATTGTATATGTTATAATGCGAAATAATAAGATTATTCTAATATGTATGTATTTTATTTGTTACAGGTAGCATTGCGATACACAGTGCGATTCACGCGTCGTGTCGGGAGTGCCTTGTAAAGTATCGGTGAGTGAGAAATTATTTATTTTATAATATTTCTATAGCGGTAATGAGGGTATATATCATATGTTGAAAATATTAAAATAGTAACATATGTTTTAAATAATATGTTTTAATATCTTATTCGCGATTAATATTTTTTGACAAAAATCAGCTCTGATAATTGTCAAAAATATTAATCACGTTTTTGTCGCTATATACTTAGGATTTTTTTACACGTCGTAGTTAATTTTTTATAAATAAAAATAAATATAAATAAAAATAAAATAATGATTGTTTTAAATAAAAAAAAGTTTTAATTAAAAAAAAATTTCACAAAGAAAATGTCAAAAATCACTCTACTTTTCTTTGTCTCAAACATGTAGTTAAAACCTTTAAACAGTTATTATGTATCACACTATCTAAGAGGATATTAACATTATAAATGAACATTATTGACGCATTTGCGCGTGCGTTGATAGCATAGACATTCGTAAATGAGCGTCGTTTATGTAATCAACAAAGGTATTAGCGGAGCTAAGTTTCATAAAGTTTCGCGAGCCTGAGGAACTTGATCGCGAATACGAGGCGTGCGCGTCATAACTCGTGATTAGACGGTTAATTACGCTCGAAGGACGCGTATTATGCTTTGCTGCGCGACGATACGATGCGATGGCGGTTAAGAAGGAGAGAAGGTGATAATAGCTTGCGAGACAAGGCGAATTCCCTTGAAATTTCCAGCGATTAATTACGTTTCGGCCATTGTCGCGACGGAGAAATTGATTACACGCTGATGACTGGTGACTCTCTACTAATACAGGTGCATGCCGAAATTTACCTGTGAAACGGCAGACGCTTCGGTAATCGCATTAACGATTCCCGGGGACATTAATTGTCCTCTGGAGAACAATCGGGACGAGGGGGGCGAGAGGCTGACCGGGGCTGACCCCGGCGTGACAGCTTCCAAAAATAAAAAAAAAAAAAAAAGAGGCACGAATAACCGAGCGTATGAATTCGAGAGCTCGTTCTATGATCCGTTTAATTGCGAATTCGCGGAACGGAAACGTATCGTATACCGCAATGAGGTAGATATATATGTATACGCGCGACCGAACGTTTCTCGCATCAAGTCATTGACACAACTCGCGTGTTAAACTGAGTAATCATGATAAACGAAGAAAATCAAATAAAAAAAATGTTTTAGTGTATAAATATTTGACGCCTCGAGCTCTCTTTAAAATTGATAGTTTTTAAAAAATAACAAATTTCATAAAATTGTGATTGAAATCGATAGAGAGAGATAATCTGCATAAGAGATATATATATATATATATATATACATATATATATATATATATATATATATATATATATATATTTAGTACACAAAATTAATATTAAAAAAATGATACATTGCTCATTATCTTGTAACAATCTAATTGGTAGCAACATGTTTTTTTTACGAATGCTATCGCAATCTTCAGCATCGACGAATCGAAATTGTAATTTTCAAGCGTCAGGGAAAATATAAACGTGCAGAAAACCCGTATATGTTCTGTTGTACTTTATATGAGTAACCAAACATCAAAAGTGTTCTCTTTTTCTCGCTTGCTTATTGGGAATATTTTTTTTTCACGTGTCGGCGGCGATCGACGAAAAAAATACGGGACAGGGATAAAAGCACGCGTACAACATGCGAACGCAGGCAGATGCAGTTCGCTCGGCGCGATGTTTATGATGCTCGCGTATCACTGACAAGCGTATATACAGGGTGTAACTGAAAAAACATATATGGAGCAAACTAGCAAATTTTCTGGTTAATTTGGAGACGATTTTTTTTCAGTGAAAATATCGAGCCACTAATAATTTTTAAATTATAAATGATTAAAAAAGAAGAGCTTCTCACAAACTAAGTTAAAGTACATATTAACAAAACTACAGTCTTCAGTTAATTTCAGATAGAGTTTATTTTAACAGAATTATAATTTAAAATTTAGTTACAAAGATACATGATGGGCAAATATTGGGAACATGTAAAAAATTATGACTTCCCTCGACTTTTTCGCTGAGAAAAAATTGTCTCCAAATTGGCCAGAGAATCTGATGGTGCGCTCGATATATGTTTTTTTAGTTACACTTTATATATGTCATGCCGCGTCGTTAGTTCGCACGATTGACTCTTTCGAATAAAGTCTGCTGTGCGTATTACACTTTCTCAATCCGAAAATAATTTATCAGTTGCATTTAAATTAATGAAAAATTCGAAGCGCGCGGTGAAAAATATGTTGCAGTTTCCGAGTTTATTTAAAGAAATTATCCAATAATAAGTATTGCAATGAAACAAATTATGTCTGTAACTTGTCGCTTGGATTCCTTCTTGAAATATATAAATTGCGCGAAATATATGCTTTGATAAATAATGCGATAAATCGTCAATTACTATAATTAACTTTCACATTTTACGGAAATATACCGAACGGGAATTTATCAAAGTTGATATTTTGTGCGATGTATACATTTAAATGTAAACTATGTTTAAAAACATTTGTTTAGAAATTGTGTAATTTTAAAAATTAAATATTCGTTTAAAGAAAGAAATTTAATTACGCGAAATTATTGTTCTTTACAATATTAAAATATTATCTTATTATACATAATATAATAAAATATTGTTCTTTACAATATTAAAATATTATCTTATTATACATAATATAATAAAATATTTCAGACATTGCTTTATATAATTAATTTGGATATTTCTATTCTTACAGATCAACATTGTTGGATTTCGATGTGCATCGTTCTGGTGAGTGTTAAATTATCTTAATTTCTTATCTTAATTTTTTCAAAGTAATGGATTGTTGTACAGAGGTATTGATACAGAAAAAATTGAATTTACAATAATGCAGTTGATAGGTTTCCTGCATTATTTATTCTTATACATTGCTTGAAAGATATATACAGTATTCTATATTTTATGAAAAAAATATTGTATCAAGAAAGTTTCTGAAAAAATTAATTAATAAGAATATTTGAGATTTTTTATTTCAAGAAATAGTTTTTGGATGTAGGAGTTTAAAGTTGGCTGCATTTACAGTCATATTTATTCATGAGTCGGACGTACAGTAGTATTAGTGATTGTGCATTTCGACACTTTTGTTAACCTGGCATCTTTACTACGAGAAACTCGAATATACGACATAATTAAAAGTTCTAAAATATTGCTAATTTATTACTCTTTCTCTCTTTCCAATAATAGCAAATATTGCTCGTGAAATAAGTTTCAAAATTATTCGAAAATGTTTTAATATTCAGATAGCTACAAGAAACTATGTTACTGCAATTAATTTCTCTCCTTTGATTTTGATTCTAAAATATTTATCTTAAAATATTTATGCTTTCGAGATATATATACTGAATTTTTATTGCCTTTTATTTAACTTCAAAATCAATTAAAAATGAGAACCGTATAAAAATAAAATGCGTATTTAAGAAGTAGATTGCGGTTTTTAATTATTTTCAAATATTCAATTAATTATTTTTAAAATATACCATTCCCAATCGAAAACTTATTTTGCGAGCATGAAATTCGGCAATTTTTGAATTAATATTAGAAGTGTACAGAAATGCAAGCAAGATCGTATCAAAACGATCTTTTGCGAAATCTTAATTTTGAGCTGAAAAGAAAGAAAATCGTCTACAAATTTTAGAGTAAATTATTCTTGCAACTTTTGTTCTCATTATCGCACTAAATTGTGAAATAAACGCGCTTTAGAAATTCCTTTCAAAGCCTTAAGCGCGAGAATGTAATTGCAATCATTATCACAATAGTTTACAGTAAATTAAACTCCAAGCGAATTAAATTCCCGTTGAAAGAGTGATTATAAGTTTTCGGTTCCCGAATAAAAGTTACGTTTCCCTTGCACTATTAACGAACGATAAAACGAACGAAATTTAAATTTTCAATGCGTTTTACATATATCACGATAAAGAGAGAAACAGACGGAGAGTGGAAGAGAGCGGCAATTTTATTCCTAAAATTGTACACACGTCGAACGTTAGATTCCAAATTCAACAGTGCACGCCGTATAATTGCGAATTATAATTACGTGGATCACTCCGGGCGCAATCGCACCCTTTTGTGCAGGGGTTGTGGTGAGAGGGGCAGGGGGTGCTTGGGGGGGATATAATTATTTGCCGCGTGACTGTTTCCGCCGTGCTTGCGCGATACTTGCGTCGATGTATCTGCTAATTACACGCGCATTGCGCTCTCATCAATCATACGTGATTGAATTACACTATATAGTTTACGAAAAAATATCTTTTTCATTATTTTAAATTAGACAAAGTGTTTCTTCTGGATTTTTGGATGCTAAAAAACGAATTGGCCGTGAGCCAATTTTCACCAGCGTGTCAAGTTTCCGAAATAATTGAGGTTTAATATGCAAAAAATGACTTTTGCAATATTTGAGATTTTTTTGTAAAAAAGGTTAACATTATCTAGAAATTCTGAGCAGGTGTCATGAATGCATTTTTTAATTTTCAAATAAAATTTGTTTAATTAATTATTTTTTAAATATACTATCCCCAATCGAAAACTTATTTCGCGAGCATGAAATTCGGCAATTTTTATATTGAATTAATATTAGAAGTGTACACACAGAAATGCAAGCAAGATCATATCAAAGCGATCTTTTGCGAAATCTTAATTTTGAAAGAAAGAAAATCGTCTACAAATTTTAGAGTGAATTATTCTTTTTTTACTACTTTTTACAACTTTTTTTACTACTTCGACATTTTATTTTTCAGCCATGTTATGAAAGATTAAAGCTAGGAACCACTTCTCATATGGTGCTCTTAAAAAGTAAGATATCGAAATAAAAAAAAAATTGTATTTTATAGGGGATGAACAGTACATTCATGACATCAAATCAAAATTTCCAGATAACACGTTAACGTTTTTTATAAAAAAAATCTCAAATATCTCAAAAAGCCATTAAACCTCAATTATTTCGGAAACTTGACGTGTTGGTGAAAATTAATTCGCGGCATCGTTTTCAGCATCCAAAAATCTGTAAGAAACACACCTTGTCTGGTTCAAAATAATTTTTGGCTGTAAACTAGTGTTATTTTCGATATACCGGTTGACAACCGGTGACTTATTTCGATTTTGTTACAACTCTCGCACCATCATCGTTTTACGTTTCGCGAGCGACAATATTTTATCCCGTCGTTATTTTTGCATAATGTCGCAAGTTCTTCCCGCCAACTCTTGGCCGCGCCGAGCGTTTCTAATTAGGTTTAATGCTACTTGAATGTCCTCTCGTTGCTCGCGTAGTACTTTAAGAGATCGACGATAGTTTTAATACTTACTTGCAGCTTTAACCTTTTAACCGGAAGATCGTCGCGTAAAATGAAATGAGTTAAATGAAGGATCTCTCCTCTCGCGATATTCCTTCGTCGTTAAATCAATTCGTTGCGTCTTCAATTAGCTGTACGTTTTACTTTGGGAAACAACTTCGTTATTTCTCTCTTTCTCTCTATCTCGAAATGACGTTTGATGAAAGAAACGACGCCGCTTCCCGTATTTGCGCAACGCGCGCGAAAATGTATTCGCCGGATTTACGTTTTTCGTACATATATACGGAATCAACATTAGAGTGAAGTGCTGCTGCCGGTTGCGAGTGACATGCGTTATCGCATCGAATGCGTTAATGGCATTTCGCATATGTGTGTGTAAATGACGCGCGGATGTGCGAGACATGCAGTCGCCGGATTCGCCGCACGCTCCAAAGTCATACGCTGGCATCGTGACATTATTAATTCACCGTATCCCGATCTTTTGTTGCCGCTTTGTTCGTTTGACGTAAAGCTTGTCGGTGCTTGATGAGAAACAGCGATTCGGATCTCACGTTTGTATGAATTTATTCGCGCGTACGCAAATATTATATCCGAATAAAAATGGACATTACAAGTGAATAATTCACACATAAATCTCTTATTTTGTCCAGTGAAACGACTGAAAAATGATTCTCATTTGAGGAAAAAGAATTTATATTTCCCAGTAATTTTTGGAAAAAAAACATTAGTATATGTGATTGAAAAAATTCGATAACTTTTTTTTCATGTTTCTCGAGATAAAATTTTATTTTTATTTATCTTATTTTCTAAGTTTTAAAATCCATTCTACTTTAAAATCAAGATGTATAAATTTCTCAATTATTTTGTACATTTAGTGTAATTTGAAAAATCGTAAATATTTCACAAAACTTACATTTTCGTAAAAGAATGAAATATTAATTTTCGGAATCTAACTTTCATATATGCAGCAACTTCAATAACTCAGGAGCTTATAAGGGTGATAGATTAACAGAGTTTTCCGTCGATTTATTTTTATCGCTCTAGGCGTATAATTAACGTTCTCTCGGGTCGAATTACAGATCGATGATTATTGAGAGAGACGATTACGTTGCTATGCGGAATCGGAAGCATTCAATACTTGCCAATGCAGACGAGATCGATGAAAAACGCCTATATGTTCGATTTGTATTCACAAGAAGCGAAATAACATCTAAGTTATGATTCTCACTTAAATATTCCCCTAATAGCCAGTCAAAGGTCAAGACCTATACGTACGTCAGAAACTCGTCCTTTAATCGTCGACGGATCACGCGACTCACGAATACCGTATATACACACGCGATTTCGTGATCTTTCCATAAATACTCCGATACGGGAAGGCCTTCCACCTTTTCGAAATAATTTAAAATCATTTCGACAAGGAGAGCTCTCGATAAATCGAATTAAAGAAGATTTTTATGATTTTCTATTTATCTTCAATTATGAATACGGATTTAGGAGTGACATGGAACTGACAAATATATCTATGCTTATTAAAAATATATAATTAAATAAAATAATAAAAAATAAAAAATAATTACTAAATATAATTAAAATTATATTTAGTAATTATTTTTATTTTTATTTATTACATTTAGATTACTTAAAAATTGAAACAAGAAAATTAGCTTAAGACTTTTTTTTTCTCCGACACAATTTGTTCTTCTCTCTTTCATAATTACTAATCGGAAAATACATCGCTGTGAAAACGCACATCAATTCAGAAGCGTCGATGAAAAGCCGCATCATCGCGCGAACGTCGTTTGATCAAAAGTCAAATAATCGCGCATAATTAATTAGACACATTGCATAATCCGCACGTGCCTTGTCGCCGGGATCCTTTTGTGGCTTGAGATTTATATGCCTCTGAATTAACAGGAGGAATCGGGAATGCAGCCAAGATTCTGATGCGCGCGGTTAGCTATATACACGACGGAATATTCTCCGTGAAAGGCGGTGCACTCGACAGAATCCGCGCGAGAGAGAGAGAGAAAGAGAGAGGGAGAGACGCATCAAAAGGGTCGATTCTTTCAAGCCAATAAATCCTCGTCGCGGATGAAAGCGTCTTTCTCTCATCCGGGACGCTCGCCTGCATGCATGAGATCTTTCTCTCGCGAGACACGTATAAAGCGAAATGAGACGCGAGGAAGAAAAATGGCGGAGCGCGCGTCGATGCGAGATTCGTGATCGTTCTTTCTGTTAATATAAAAGCTAATGTAATGCAACTCGATAGAAGACAATTTCTGGTGTTCGCACGAAAGAAGATTTGTTGAATGCGTTTTTAAAAAATTAGAAAAGAAAGGACGAGAAAAAAAATTACAGACACGTGTAGAATTTTACATTCGGACAGAGGTTGGTTTTGCTCTAGACATTTATGTATCATAAAATTTCTACTGGCGCAAATAGATTTATGAAATCTACACAGAGAGAATTTTCTCATAAAATTTACCCTGAAAATTATAGTAATCGTGGGACAATATGATATGAAAAGGATTTTATGAGAATTTCTCTGATTAATATTTATCACAATAAAAAATAATATCTCATCACAATAAAATATAAAATATATTTGATTAATTTTACTAAAAATATGGTAAAATTTACTAAAAGTATGGTAAAATTAATAAAACATATTTTCAAAATTCTTTCCATACCATATTGTTCTACGATTTACCATGATTTTCAGGGTAAATTCTACGAGAAAATTCTGTGTATTTTTATAAAAAAAAAAAAATAAAATAAATAATAAAAATGAAACACACATGAAGTTATATCGTTGTGACGAAAGTTGGTTGTGTGCTTTAAATATTTATTTATACACAAAATTTCTGTTCCGCGCTAACACCAAATAAATGTGTCCGTGAAGTGTGTTTTAAAAAATTGCTGGAGTTATATAAAAAGAGAAGATAAGAAAAAACACAAAAGTGTGTCGAAGAGATAATATTCGGAATATATGAAATTTTGACGAAATTCGGATCGTATAATTCCCTCTCTCTCTTTAGATACGATACATCGAGGTTCGTTAACGAATATCAACGCGATTGGGCGAGAATAAGCTGATTTTCGCCATCGCGTCTATATTTTGTTCACAAAGTTACGTTTAATTGCGTTAGAACGATACAAATCGCGTTTGCGGTATAGAAATTCAACCGCCGCCATTTCACGCTCGCACAAAGATCGGATTTACAATCTAATTCTATAATACAAAGCGCATTATATCAAAATTCAGATTGCGGGCGATTGTATCGTGTCGCGTTATATCGCATACATATGTCCTATTTGCTGACTCTGCGTTGTCAATGAAAAAACCCTAAATCTGCGCAAATTACGTCTTTCAACATTAGCATTCGTTAGATGAACTCTTTAAAGGAAAATATTTTCATCGCAAACAGATAAAAAAGAAAGTTGCATTTAATTGTACACGTAGTCGCGAAATTGATCAAAAGTAAAAATTTTTCATAAAGTTTCTTTAATATTCTA
Source organism: Prenolepis imparis (assembly GCF_030444845.1). Lineage (NCBI taxonomy): Eukaryota > Metazoa > Arthropoda > Insecta > Hymenoptera > Formicidae > Prenolepis > Prenolepis imparis. Next base: position 22,316,660 of record NW_028141159.1, on the reverse strand, counting down.
TATAAGAAAGAGCGAGAAAAGATAGCCGATATAAAAATATATAATATATTAAATATTATAAATAAAAGTATCAAAATAATATATTATCAAAATAATGCATTTTTAATTGTTTGGAACTTTCCGAGAACTTTTCAATCAATCTTCAAAATTTTTGTGAAATACAAAATATTTATATTCCGCGTTATATTTATCTCCGTTGTATGTACAAATTTATTTCAGCAAGAAAAATTTTAGCGCATTAAATTCCGATTTTTATAAGACAGGTATATTCGCGGAATCTTAAGAACGCGCGCGGACTACTTTATTAAAAATGTTGCAAATGATTCTGCCGGCCTTGCATTGCCGGGAGACATATATACCCGAAGAAAGTTGCACTTGGCTGCACGCATTCCACGACTTGCTCTATATACAATCTCAATTATGTACATAGCTGTTTGTTACGCGCGCGCGCAGTGTTTTTCATTGTAAACCTTATTAGAGCGAAAGCGGAAAAACGTGATTACCGTGCGCGAGTCACTTCGTGTATCAGATAAACATCTTTTCTAACGAGATTTTATGCATATTATAAACATCCTTTTTTGTTTAGCGCAAAATATAAAAACTCCGAGAATAATAAAGTCTACAAGATAATTACATGCGCAAACATGGAGATCTTAGATTCTCCGCACAATTCTCTCTCTCGTGTTTACGGATTTAAAGCAGATTTCTTTTGACGAAAATTGAAGAAAAAAACCGTCTCTTCTCATTTTTACAACTGCATCGTATGGATTTAAATGTCCCTTATTTCTTGTGAGATGAATAATATTCCCATTAAATTTTTATCAAAATGCACGTAAACTGCATCTTGCTCGAACGACCTAAAAAGAGCTTCTTCCTGGTTTCTCGAGTGTTTTCTCTGGTTCGTCATTACGCTTGTAGGATGAAAAATCGGGAGCTGCTTCCGTCGTATACAATCAGTGAGATATTCGCAGATGGCGGAGAAGGTATAACGACAAAGACGAGAGACAGCGGGAAGTAGAGAACGATGTTATCAGCGTGATGAAGAGACTAAGCGCAGCTTAAGAATAATTGAAAGTTATGATTGCCTTTTTCCCGCGTCTCTCTCTCGTGTGACTCCCGCGTGTATCAGCTGATGATCGCTCCTTTCGCGAATCTGCATCTGCGTCTCGTCAAGGAAACGATATTACAACCGTCTCTCCTCGGAGATTCATCGCGAGTTTCTCTTTATTTCTCCCGGACGCAGTTGGACAGTCTTACAATAGGGATAATAAACTGTACTTATCTGCAGTGCTGTCTAGTAAGATACTAATTACAGAAATCTTTATAGAAAAGAATATAAATATATTAAATAAATAAACAGAGAGAATTTTCTCTTAGAATTTACCCTGAAAATCGGGAGACAATATGGTAAGAAAAGAATTTTATGAGAATTTCTTTGATTAATATTTATATATAATAAAATATAAAATATATTTGATTAATTTTACTATGCAGTTTAGTAAAATTAATCAAACATGTTTTATATTTTATTGTGATAGATATTAATCAGAGAAATTCTCATAAAATTCTTTTCATACCATATTGTCCCACGATTATCAAGATTTTCAGGGTAAATTCTAAGAGAAAATTCTCTCAGTATATAAATATAATATAATATAATATAATATAATATAATATAAATAAATATAAATATATTAATTATGAATATATATATATGTATATATAATTATAAATAAATAAATATAAATATATTAATTAATATAGATAAATATAAATATATTAATATATATATATACATATATATATTTATTTATTTAATATATTTTTTTACATATATATTTTCTTCGAAATAATAAAAAATAATAATAATCGCAGTGTTATTCCGAGATAAAGAAGGTATTATCTTAGATTATTAATTTCTCTTTTACCTTAATAAGAAAAAAAGAACAACTTTATTCTCGAGAAAGAGAGGATCTCGCGCGCATTTCGAGACGTAAATAAGAAACTAATTGACTACGTTTTTACACTACGTGGTTACACTTTCTAACGCTATACTTGTACACGTATTTCGACAAGTTTGTTTTTAGCGAGGTAGGTACGCTTTCTTCTCGTAAAAGGCACGGATTAATCCACCGCGTAATTTCACCACCGATTATTCTATTATCCGGACAGAAATTTCCTGACTGATGCTTGAAATGCTCGATGCACTGAACAAAGAACGATTCTTTATAGCCTGCAAACGATCTCTTCGACCGCGTAATTTCGCGTACATATTCGTCGCACGTAGAGGTAAACAAAGGTGGCTGGTCGAGCTATAACGGAGTCGTTAACTCGCGAGAGAAAGAAGGATACGCCACCTGTTAATCATGATGTCAATGCACGATAATCCACATCCGGATTAACAGACACACACGCAGTATAGTCTTTCCCCTGCATAAATCCCGAAAATATGTCGCTCGTGCGTTATCGCGCTTTAAAAAAAAAAAAAGAAAAAAAAAGAAGGACTTACTCCATCGAACTCATCCACGCGTGACGTAAATAAAGACGAAATGCTTAAGCATACGGGAACGACGCTATTTATATATACAGTCGGCGTCATCGGTGACGCGCCGAGTTATTAACTACAAGATTATATATGCGTGCCGATAATAATAGTTTCGTGTGACACTCGGTACCGTTGCCCTCATGATTTTCAAATTAGTCGCTAACGACGTCGACATGATATACGATATCATTACGCGATCAGATACATTCGGGAGTTCATTGTCCTTCAAATGTATTGTGTGTGTGTGTCCTCGAGTTTAGTCAACTTTCTACATCGCGTCATATGCGCTACGTGGCTTGATGCGAATTACATATCAGCAGAAAATAAGCTTCTCCGCAAATCCAAGAAAAAGAGTAATTTTCTATGACTTTTTAAAAATATTTTAATATTTTAGATTTTTTAAATATTCTTTTATACAATTCTCTAATCTTTAAAATATTCTATTTCCATGTGACAATTTTTTTCGATATTTAGTTGTACAAATTTACAGCGCTTTATATTATCTTACAATTATATATAGCGTGTATTTTGGAAAAAACCATTATTCCATTCCAAGAAATTAAGTATATTATTGTTAGAATTTTCGTTCCTCGAAAGGAATTTGTTATAAAGATTAATAAGATTTTCGTGATTAAATATCCTATCTATTACGGGAAGCTTAAATTAAGTCTCATTGAAGATCACGTATATAATTTATTAAACATTTTTCAATTGTTTTAAATTTGAGAATTTTTCAGTCGTGGAATACAAATATAATGTCAAAACAAATTTAAAATGGCGAAATCAATATGGTAGATGTTAAAAATTTTTTATATATAAATTTATATTTAGAATGTCAATCATGTGGTTATGGAATAAATAATGAATTATAATCTTTTTACGGGGTATAATAAAAATACAATATTTAATCACAAAAATTCTACTAATCTGGAAATTTACAATAAATTCTTTTGAAAGAATTTGTTTTCTGTTTTACAATCTTCACAATTCTGTACAGCATGATAGTTTTAAAAAAAACCTTTTTTAACTTTGATCTTAATTTTTCAAGATTGTGATCTGATAGAATATTTTTGAGAGATAATTAAATATCAAAACTATAAAAGATAATTATTCTTCTTTTTTTCGTATGTTTTTTCTTGTTTTTCGAAACATGTATAAAGAAAAAATATCAAATTTGAATAAATGACACAAATCTTTTTATCATTTGTATCATTTAGTTTATACATATAAGATACGTATACAGGAATTAATCTAAGATTTTTCATATGTCCATTTGAAGTAAATTATTGAATTTTGCGTTGAGATATATTGTCTACAATATCATTTGATAAGATATATAAGGAGAAGAAACATAGAATTTTAAAATCTGAAAAAAGTAATATTAAAAAGAACTTACATCAATTTTGTTTCTTTGAAAAAGAATCGATTTTATCTTTAGACATACATATCTTTCCATCGGGAAAACGTACGAGATATTTCAAGCAATCAACAGAAACTCATTTCGCGGTTTTATCTGAAACCAAGAGTCCCAAGGTTTACTTTTCAATCGAACACATGTGTATTCCTCGTGTCCTTTACAAAGCAAGCAAAAATTTCTTGCCTCTCATGCATATATTAAGTAGTTGCATCCCTCTCTCTCTACGTCAAACATAAGCATGAACGCAGCCCTCAATTTGCCGAGCCAATCCATATCGATTCGCGCGAATTCCAGTTTTAAACGAGGAGCCACTGATGACGTCAATCTCTCTTCGGCATCTCTAGCGCAGATATGCGTACGACAATCTCCCCCGGTATGCCGATCTAAGCGACACACTCGTGCTGGGAAAAGCTGATTACCGCGTATCGGGATAATCCTGGGAGATTCACTCTCGTCCTCCTGTGCGTCAACGACGTCTGCCGACTCTGCACGGGAGGAAGGAGGCCAGGAAGAGGGGATTTTGAGGTAGAGGGATAACGAGATTGTCCGCGAAACAACCCACTCGTCTTCACTTTCTTCCCTCTTTGCGACGTACCCCAATTCGACTTCCACCTTTTCGCTCTCATGCATATTTAAATTGGTCGCCCGATGGAAATTTGAAGGTAGCTATAAGGCTACAGGATGCTCTGTCTTTGTCGGCCTCTTTCGGTCTTCCGCTTTTTCCCCCAAATTGGCCTTGAATATCGAACATTCCTGTTTTCTCCAAGGTATTTATTTCCACCGATGTAGTCGGCGATATAGGAGACTCCCTCGACGCCCAATCGGTATTTGCTCGTGCCTGAGGAGGAACTTCGAGACGGAATTTTACTTCGAGATCTGCAAGGCTGCGACATGTTTGTAAATAACTCTTGGGAAAATGATAGACGTGTAAAACAAAATAGATAATAGGAGCGAAACTGCCGCAAGTAAATTTGTTTCTCTCGTCGTTGCTGGCTTCTTTCAAGATATTGGACACGAGGGAAAAAAGATGGGAGGGAGGAATGAGAAAAGAAAGAGAGGAAGAAAAATTCATTTTGCTCAGTCACTCCACTTCGACGTCCATTTGCGTTCGCATTGATGAAAGAAATCGCCTTCTCTTATACTCTTATTCTCGTCGTGGAATATCAGTGCGAGTTTCAGAGATCTTCATCCGATTCACGCTTCGATGCGTCAGCTGAGCGTCTTCGCCGAGAGATTGCTACTTTGACGTCATTTTGCGCATTTTTTTTTCTCCCTCGCGCATCTCGATGCAAGGCGCGTTCGCTGAAATCGAGAAATCTCTCGATGCAACGAGGGATTTTCATTCGATAAAAGAAGATAAAATTCCACTTTTATCCGATTCAGTTATACTTTCGTGACTCTGATCGTTTAATCGTGAATTCGATCTTCTGCAATCTTGACTTGGATCTCTTTATTTCGAATTTACATCGCCGATACGAGAAGATATATTGTGATAAGCGTAGTTGGGAGGCATCTCGAGTATCTCTCTTGAGAAAGAGATTTGCTTATTTCAGACTCCACGAAGGAGATCTTTCACGAGTGTCAAATCCGTATCGATACGCTCCGGGATAATAAAAGAGAATAAGAAAAAAGAGAGAAGGGAAAAAGTATGGCGGACCCAGCAGAAGGTCGACGCGTTTGCATGATCTATTTTGAAAAATGGCCGACATTTGCCGAACGTCATTTCCGACGTCGTCTTAAAGGGATTGCGATTTTTACGTGGTCGGGATACCCAACCAGGTCAATATCGGAACTATTGGCAGATGAAATAACGCTCGCTGGCAAAAGGGCTTTAATTCTACTTTACTTTTTTTTCCCTCCCAAAGGATTTAATCAACGTTGGCTCTCTTCGCGCGTAATCTCATCGGACGATACACTAGCGAGGGCTTTCGCTGGAAACTACCCCGTTGTATCCCAATACTTGTCTCGATCGTCAAATCACATACGCGTCGTGAAAAAAACGGTTGTTTCATCTTCGCCGGTTGGAAATCCGACGTTGAAGTTTCTTCTTTGACCGCGCCGCGTTTGATCCTTTTCATCCCTTTCATTCGATTTTTGGTATAATCGTGAAAAGAGGTAGTGATATCTCCTCTCCTTCCAAATTGCTCCATCATGTCACATTTTGGAGAAATTTGTGGCAAAAGTTGCAAAAGCATGGCACTATCTTAATGTAATTTATCATGTTATAGCTACGATATGTGTAATGTGTTAGAGAAATTTCAACTTTGCGCAATTAAAGTTATGTATGTTATTAGAATTTTCAGCCCTTTCAAAGGAATTTATTGCATCGATTATATATTTAATATATTTATATGTATATTTATGTTAATATATTTATATTTATGATTAAATATGGAATCTATTAAAGAGTTGCGGAAAAGAGTTGTGATTAGATTATTAAAGATATACCAAATAATTAACATTTTGCATTGCATATTTAAATTTCAACGAGCTAGAAAGAGCCAGACTCGAATGCGTCAGTTTTAATAAAAATTAATTTTTTCTTGAAAATTATTAGATGTAAACAGGGCACAAATTTTTCTTGGTACGATACCAAGTAATCAAATAAATCTCACATACACAATTTGAAATTTTATTTTAATAAATCTCTCCTTAATAAGTCTCCCCTTAAAGAAACGTAAGCGAAAGAAGAGATTTATTAAAATAACATTTTGAATTGAGATTTATTTAATTACTTGTCATCTCTATCAAGAAAAAATTGTGTTCTGTATACAATTAATCAGTTTCAATTAATTTTCCAGGAAACTGACACATTACCGTCCGCGTTTGACTCTTTCTAACTTGTTGAAATTTAAATTTATCAAATAGTTTTCAATTATGTTTATTTAAATTTAAAAATTCTTTTAGCTCTGAATACAATTTTTTATGACAAAATTTTGATCAATTCAAAATGTATATATGTATATAAATTTGTGCAAGTATATATAAATTTTTGCAAAAATCCGTTTTTTATTTTTATTTAACATTCACTTTGTTAGTTTCGTGATTTTTTTCAATTTTTTAATTATATTTATGTTCAGCAATTTGAAAAACTCCTTGAATAACGTAATTGCAAAGTATTTATAGGAAATCAATGATCTAATTCTCAAACTTTATGCAACAAAAATTCTACATTTTTTTACTATTTAATAATAAACATCTTATTAATCATAATCGACACACAACAGCTATCTTTTAAAAATTGGAAGTCCTAACGACATAACTTTGATTGCAACCAAACTTTTTCAACACGTTACATTTCATAGTTATAACATGATAGAGTACTCCATTAAGATAACCCATTTTTTAAAACTTTAATCACAAATTTCTCAAAATTGTGATAGAGATGAGAAGCGTACTTTAGCATGAAAAAAAAAATTACGGAGAAGAAATACTTATTCTCTCTTTTTTGTATTTCTTTCCTATGTTAAACCGTGTAACGCTCGGAGAAAACGACGTGAATTAATTGTTCTTTTTCGCAAGTTTAATGAAAGAGGTATGATAGTCGTTCGCGCGACCCGCTGATCAACTTCGCTAATAAAAGTCGCGAGCTCGAAGCGTTTAGAAATGGCGTAGCATGTCTTTTATCTGTTACTCGCACAAGAACCCGCCCTCGGAACGTAATTATTCCCAATTTATTGCCAAGCTCGCTAAGTTTCTTAGGTTGATGATATATGCGCAAGAGTGTCGAAAAGTTTCGCCGGAAATGCCACGGCGCTGGTAGATTAAAGTTTTCGTCCGACGATTTTTCAGGCTATGATTTGTCGCCGATCGCGCTTATTTTGTATGTGTGTGTTTCGTTCTTTGCTTCGGAAGTATAATACAATGCACAGACGCGTATCCTGAGCACGAAATTTTAATAATAGAAGATTTTAAAAGTCTTAAATTTCTACTTCGTTCCAATTTAAAGATTTGTTCATCTCATAATCTTGAGAAGCTTGTTTATTCGGCGCAAAAATACTTTTTCTTCATTTAAAGATAAATAAATAAAAAATAGATTTTATCATAAAAATTATAAAAGATATTTTATATTATAAAAATATTCTATCTCTTATTTATTATTTTCTTTTATACCTTTGTCGCGCGCAAAAAATGGCCTATTTTCGGGAATTTTTTCTCAATAAATAACGCAGTAATTAATACAGGCTTTTTTTATTTTACTAGAACAACACAAGCGATTCTTCGGGGTTTTATGTTAAAAAAATGATATCTTTAAAAAATTAATAGTTAATATTAAACTAATAGTTATCAGCTGATTTCTGTTAAAAAATATTAATCAAGAATAAGATATAACATATTATTTACAATATATTACTATTTTAATTTTTTAACATATTATTTTAAAATTAATTAGCAAATTAACGCTTTAATCAGTTGATTTCTATCAAAAAATATTAATAAAGCGAAAATTTGCTAATTAAATATTCTAGCTTATATATTTATATTTATATTGTGTATGTTATAATTTGCTAATTAAATTTTAAAATAATAATATGGTAAAAGTTATAAAATAGTAATATGTTGTAAATAATATGTTATAATACCTTATTTTCGATTAATATTTTTTCTTTCTAAAGCTATATCTTTTCGAACGAATCTCCTTCGAGTTTTAATTAATTATTAATATTAAGTCATGTATATAGTATCGCGCGCGCGCTATTAGAGTGAAGTTGCCGATGTTTGTAGCCTCGGCCATTACCGAAACGCCGCGAGTATCAGGCAGTTGGAGCTGCGTCCCGCTGTGATTAATTAGTAAGCATAATCGTTAGAAGCGATTTCTAACCTTTGTATTGTAATATTTATCAATCGCATATCCTAATTTCAACGTTAATATGTAGTCGTAATTGTTCGAAACGCATATTTCGCGAAAAATACGATGCAAAAAATCTCTTGCCAACATAACCCAACTTAATCTGTTGTCGCGCGCGCGAATGTGTTGCGATCCGTGGATATATCTATCGTTAATTCTAGCTTACATATTTATATTGTGTATGTTATAATGCGAAATAATAAGATTATTCTAATATATGCATGTATTTTATTTGTTACAGGTAGCATTGCGATACACAGTGCGATTCACGCGTCGTGTCGGGAGTGCCGTGTAAAGTTTCGCGTGTCGGGAGTGCCGTGTAAAGTATCGGGCGATCGTAATTATTCGTATTTTCGCGAGTGTCGTGAGCTACCATGGACCAAGAGAGGAGGAGGAGGCCCGGGGAGGCATCGGGCGACGTCGGGGCAACTGTGAGGTAAGCAAAATAAAAACATTTTTTCTAAACTGCATTGTTTATGAAATATTCGACACACACTATTCGACACAATTATCTATGTATATACATAATTTGAATATTTTGTTTTCAGATCAATGTGCTGTGTACTACAACTCCGCTATTGCACGTATCGGTGAGTGAGAAATTTTTTATTTTATAATATTTCTATCTATAGCGGTAAAAGGGGTATATATATGTTAAAAATATTAAAATAGTAACAAAGGTTTTAAATAATATGTTATAATATCTTATCTGTGATTAATATTGTTTGACAAAAATCAGCTCTGATAATTGTCAAAAACATTAACCGAATTTAAAATATTATAACATCTCTCTAAAAAAAGGCACGTTAAGTCGATTCTTGTAAGTATTGCTGCAATTTTTCTGATGCTGATTAACTGTTTCGATTCGCATTGTGTGTTATATTCGTAGCATCGAGAAACTGTCATCGCGAGGATTAGTAGTTTGTTCAAAATAAAATAAAATAAAATAATGTTTTAAATAATATTATAATAATGTTATAATATTTTAAACTCGATTAATATTTTTGATAGTTATCAGCTGATTTCTGTCAAAAAATATTAATCGCGGATAAGGTATATTATAATATATTATTTAAAACTAATATTATTATTTTATTTAATTTTATTTTGAACAAACTGTCAAACTGTTAACCCTCGCGATGACAGATGCTACGAATATAACGCACAACGCGAATCTTGACAGCCAATAAATATCGAGGAAAAGCGACAACAATAAACTTCGATATATGCGAGTATCGACTTTACGTATCTTTTTTAGAAAAGGATATATTTGAGAGTATATGTATATCTCAAAAGTTATTACGTTTTATTAGAAATTGTAACGTTTATGACAAGTTGTGTGCACCAATGATGAGCGTGCAGTGTTTACATGATTTTACACTAGGTCAAAATTTATCCACTTTTTTTTATATAAATTAAGAAGATTGAAAATTGGAAAATGTCTTCGTAATTATTACATTTCTTTATAAGAAAATATTTTTTAGAACTAATTTACAGTGTAAAATCATGCTGCAGACATGCACGCTCATCTGACACACACAACTTATCATTAAAGTTACAGTTTTTTATAAAACTTGATAATATTTGATATACATATACTCAAATATATAACAAATAAAATTTTAAAAACCCTGTATCGATTACTGCGTTATTTACTGAGAAAAAAATTCCCGAAAATAGACCATTTTTGAACGCGACAAAGATATGTAATCGGAGGAGAAATATTGTACTCTCTTGCTATTTTAAAACACATACACACACACACACACACATAACGGGAGAAAAACAGTTACAGACACACGTTTTTTTTCTCACTTCTGACTTCATAATTTAACACGGCCGCGGGATGACGGATCCGGTCAGTTTCCACGACAAAGCGACTGCCTACATATATACATAGACGACACGTAGAGGTCTTGACGAAGGTCAGCGCGTCGTAAAGTGCATTCGGGCTTAATTTTGGTACGAAACGCGACACGTGTTAAATCGCCGGCCGAGGATATCAGGACAAAAGAGAGGAATTTTCTCAATTTTCCGCGCGGTACGTGCGTCAGTACTTTACGCTGACACTAACTTGGCGTACGAGATTCTCTCTCTCCCTCTCGACAGCTCGTGTGCCGTAAACTTTTTGTTTTAACCGCCGGCGGTACTTGACTTTATATGCGCGAACTTGAAACTGCGAGTCGGGAGTGATGTTGCCGGGGATTACGAGTTCTTGGGGTCGACGACCCCGTTCCCGCGGTTTTGTTTACACAGCGTTTAAGGCGCGCACTCCGCCGTACTCCAAGTTTTAATTCGTTTTAACGTGACGAGTTGGATTGGCGGCAGTCACGTTAGCGAGTTTGCAAAATACAGGAGAGTTTGAAAGAATAAGGAAGACAAGGGCTCGTCGTTCCTTTGATTCTTTCTCGGGAAAGGGAGAGACATTTGTGACCCAAACTTTGTTCCTACTTTGTTCCTATGGGATTTACGCTTGGGACATTTTTTTGCAATTGATTGATATTATTGGCTGATCATAATTGAATCCCCTCTCGCAAAAATGTGACGGTGAATGAGCAATTTGTGACAATTAAGGTTCCTTCGAGCAAGGATAGATGATCATACTTTGATGCACTTTGTCCTACGATCAAAATTGGCTTTATTCTCGTTTCAATAAGATATCATTTAAAGGATCAGTTAAATTGATTTCTGATCTTTCGTTCGTTTTACAATCTTCGCGATGTGCGTTTAATACAAGATGGATAATATTAGATTAAAGCAAGCGGTTGAAATTAATCGTCGTAATTTTTTTATCCCTATGATATATAAACGTATGGTGTCATCGGCGCATTTTTTAAATGAGTTTCTCTCTCTCTCGTTCTAATTTGCGAACGTAAATTACTTTTCCATAAAGATGGCAGGGCGCAGTTTTAACTGCCGGCTTTTACGGTCTTCCTTTGGAAGGAGAGAACGTGGATTTTGCGGTTTTTAAAACCTTTAGCTTTGGAGGGATGCTTAAAATCCTTTTCACAGAGAGTGGATCTAGCGGATGGGATAAGAGAGAGAAGCGGGCGCTTCGCGGCTGCGGAATCAACGGAAAATTCAATCGCGTGAAGAAACGTGACAGTTTTCTTTCAGAAGCGCGGGATGGGAAGAGCAGAAGGGATTCGCGTTCAATAGAGTATCGATTGATTCGCCGTCTCGTTTAAACTAATAAGCTGAAATGACGCTCGATAGTTTTCATCCGCACACGAAACACGCGAATAGGCCCTGAAGCGGATTTCATCGACCGCCAGGGCGATTTTTGTTTAAAAAAGAAAAAGAACCGGAAAATGTGCAAATTGCGATATCTCTGTTTTAGTTTACCGAGACCAGCGTATTTTTCGAATATACAATGCTATATAAAAAAAGAGTCATTTTCTTTTTTATACAGAATATATTTTAGTATAATTTTAATTAAATATTTATATTATTTTATTATATTATATTTATATCATTTAATTATATTATACATACACTGAGAGAATTTTCTTTTAGAATTTACTCTGAAAATCATAGTAATGTTTAAAATATGTTTGATTAATTTTACTAAACTGCATAATAAAATTAATTAAACATATTTTATATTTTATTGTGATAGATATTATTTTTATTGTGATAAAATCTCGGATAAAATATTAATCAGAGAAATTATCATAAAATTCTTTCCATATCATATTGCCTCACGATTATCATGATTTTCAGGATAAATTCTAAGAGAAAATTCTCTCTGTGTAGGTGAGTTTACTGAAAATATTAAATATTTTTTATCTCGTAATTTATTGTATACAAACGGTACACACTTACATCATTTTTCTACGTAGTTTTTATGGTGTACAATACAAATGTTCTAGCGCTTTGGTATGAATACTTCTAGAAAAAAAGTATTTTACCTGAGAACGTATAGGCGCACTCGTGCACCGCATTTTTCATCTCTTCGTCGTATCTGAGGGTCGATTCTGTATCACACAATTAGATGAAAATAATAAAAATGAGTGAATTTACTAGAAAGTGTATAATTTCATTGATACAAACCTAGTAAATTCGCTCATTTTTCTAATTTTCACATTTTCAGAATCGATCCCCTGAGACTTGCCTCCCATTTGAGCGATTCAAAGATCGATTCAAAGATGAGTAAAAATCATCGAGGGCAAGATCTGGCGAATACGACAGATGTGAAAGACACTCAAAGAGGCGATGGGAGGCAAGTCTCAGGCCCGACGAAGTGGTGAAGCAGGTGGTGCATGAGTGGCTACGCTCTCAGATAAAAGACTTTTTTCTAGAGATATTCATGCACTTCCGAAGCGCTGGAACACTTGTATATAAAAATGATGCAAGTGTATATCTTTTATATTCAATAAATTACGAGATAAAAAATATTCAAGGTTTTCACTTGACTCACCCTAGTATTATTTAATTTATATATTTTTTATGAAAACAATATTTTTATTTTTTATTATTTTTCGTCGCATCCCTTTTCGCTCCGAACGTTCAGAGCATTTCAGCCTCGCGAAATTCTGCGGCAGATCGATTTGCAAGAGGGAGGACGAACAAAACCGCCGAAACTCGGTCTGGGGCGAAACTAGGCCGTGGGACAGATTTTACGATCGACACTGGGGCGCATTTCCCCCTTTCCTCTCCTTCCTTATCTTTACGCGCCGTTATAAAATCAATCCCGGCGTTATATATACGCTATCGTTATCCCTCCGCTGCGCGCCGGGTGTGTTTTCCTGTTTTATCTCGGTTCTACTCTATATCTTGCGGCGCTTCCACCTACGAGCCATAAAGTCCGTCCACCTGGCTGATCGAGAGAGCGCGCGTTTCCACAACCCGTTCCCTTCCGGTGTTCTCCTAATTTACGGCGCGCACGCCCGTATCAGGACACTTGTAATATTTGTACTTTCGATGCTGCGGCGAGTGCATATTTCGCGATAAAATCGTGATTTATGGGGGCGATAGAATGCGTATGTCGCGATATAATAGCGATGAGGATAACCACTGGACAATGCACGCTTCCTCGAAGAATCAATGAGCCTTTTAATCTAAAGCTCTGCATGTGAATAAGTCATTCTCCCTTTCTCTCGATTGCTCTTAAAAATACGGCCTTTGGATAAATTAATATTTGTCTATAAACTTATCTTGAATATTGTCTTTTTATTTTATTATAAATAGATTCCAATGCCACATGAAATAGAAATTAAATTATTAACAAATTAAATTATTGATAAGTAGAATCTTGTCTAGAGAAAAAGAGAAAGAACCAATTAAATGTTTTTTTAATCCAATATAATATATAGATATATAGATATAGTAATTTTTCTTTTTTCTAATATAAATAATAATAAATGAAGAATAGATAAATAATAGATAATAATAGATAAATATAATAGATAATAATAGATGAATAATTGATAAATAAATAGATAAAATGATAAGAACGCAATTTTATTTCATCCACTGTTTGTGTGATTCCTTTAAAATTTTAATGTATTATATTATCATAACTCTAAAATTAAACATTCTAAATATGGGACCCGAGTATATATAGTGAGCCGAATGAATTGCCGTGAAATGCCGTCCATAAATATCTCCGACTCGTCGCGCAAATTACCAAAATACGCAGTTGAATTGAGATCCGTGACGAGGGCAATCTCGGGAGAGATCATCATGTTTCATTTACTTTACTCCCGCGGCAGCAGCAGGCGAACCTCCTTCTCGCATCAGAACGTGGTGATTTAATTACGGCGGTAGTTTCGCGATAATAACGGTCATAATTTACGACGCGGTTACATCTGAGGCTTGTAATTTTATCGAATTACGCGGGCGCGCGTGTAACGGCAAAATTAATTCGCCGCCGTATGCGAAATACGTGTGTACGTATGTAGGCCTTATATACCCATCGTTTAGCTCTCTCGTTACATCTCGACCGGACTATTTTTAAACTGATAATTACGTTATCGCGTTGTCGCGCGTTTCTTATGCGCGCCCGTTATTAAGGATCGCTCGGTTGCGCAAACTCGGTAATTGTCACGGCAAACTCCGCGGAGCGGAAAAATGTCGCGCGAAATGATGTAATGACTTATCGCGCGCGTGTATGTGTGTTTACAAAATGTTTGTTTGTTCTGAAATTATTTTTAATAACCTTGTAGCTGTGTGTCGCGCGCGCAAACATGAGAGGAGGAGGAAATATCGCGGGCGGAAATAACAATTTTGACACGCGCGAATTGCGCAATGAGCGAGAAACGCGGAGGACCGTTTTATTCTTGAAATATTATATATGTCACGAGCGCAAACGCGTCGACGCGGGATTTTCGAGCGGAAAAAGAGAGGAGGCCACATGAAAGCTATTTTGTTCTTTTCGTTCGCGTGCGAGAATAAATAGAAATCCCTTGTACTCGTGGAAGATGAGACGATATAATATGAAACGATGTCGTAAAAAAAAATATCTCTGGCGAAGATGTAATTAATTTTGAAAAAAATATACATACACCGTCATTTATTAAATATCATTTTGCAAGGTAATAATATCTTTGTTGTAGCTGTCCTCAGCGCGTAAAATAAGTTAATGAATTTCAGTTACAGTTATAATATTACTTTTTTTTTTTATATATTTTTTCAACTGTAACTACGTTACAAATTTCTTCCGTAACAGAAAAGATAATTTTGATACATCTTTTCGATAACTAGAACATGAAACTCTTCCAAAAATTAATAAGCTGCTTTGATAAAATTTAACGATTTTTAGTTTAAACTTAATTATGTAATTCTTGCAAATTTTTGCATATTAAATACAAATTTGATTTCTTTAGCATGTCGTGTCAGAATTTTAAAGTTATACAAAAGTATAAAAAAGGCGATGTTAGTTATATTTGTCAAAAGAAAAAATTAGGAAAATCTTATTTTTTTTATTTATTTTTACAGAATTTAAAAATCTTAAGAAAACAATTTTCTGATTAAAATATTAAGATTCCAAATTATCAAAATTTTTATACACTTTATCGATATCGATATCTATATAAGAGTAGACTGGCGGAAAATGTAACTTTCTTGATCCTCTGCTTTGTAACTTTTCATTAATTTACAGATTATTTTTTATAAATATTTTGATATATAAATAGGAGAAGATTTTTTTATTTCCAGCATCTATAAAAGTATCCAGCATCTAAAAAAAAATATTATTTCTGGAGACTATAAAAAATTCCTTTACATTTTATCTTTACAACTATAGATACTTGAAATAATGAGTTTCTACATAGAGAGAATTTTCTCTTAGAATTTACTCTGAAAATCATGATAATCGTGGGACAATATAGTATAGAAAGAATTTTATGAGAATTTCTTTATATTTATATATTAATATTAATATTTATAATTAATATTTATAAATATTATAATTAGTATTTATAATTAATATTTATGATTAATATTTATTACAATAGAAATATTATAATAATATCTATTACAAAATATAAAATATGTTTGATTAATTTTACTATGCAGTTTAATAAAATATTAATCAAACATGTTTTATTGTAATAGATATTATTATTTTTATTGTGATAAAAATATTAATCAGAAAAATTCTTATAAATTTCTTTCCATACCATATTGTCCCACGATTACCATGATTTTCAGGATAAATTCTAAGGGAAAATTCTCTCAATGTACAGACAATTGATTGTTAGTTTAACAGTTACAATCATTTGATGCATGCGCTTTCGAAAATTATCGTCTAATACGGGATAATCGCGCAATTAATCCGGAATATCAAAATGATGAAACGGTAATTATTCTGTACGGCTGTGCGCTCTCTCGTCATCCGCGATCTATAATATTATAGATAGGAGGAATACGCGAGTGACGTGTCGCGCGAGCATGTGACAAGCACGCGCGCGCGTGTCGTACAAATAATCACCGGGATAATACAACGTTGTTGGCGCGACGGTGTTTTTTATCGGGGAATAATAAATTGCGCGAATGCCGAGTAATTACGCGGGACGAGAGTGATAGATCACCTTGTTCCGGGATCGACGCGCGATAGTGAAAATAATAATCGCTTCTTGTAAACAGTTTCTCGTTTAATATACGGCATAAATTGAACAGAGAGAGAGAGAGATGTTTTATACACTCCGAGGAGAAACGACGCGTTTTGCGTCATCGGAATTATCGTTTGTTAACACTTGGACTGTCGCGAGCGCGAATGACGCCTCTCTCATACGTTTCATCAGTCATCAGACGACGCTTGATTTCTCGCTCGTTATAATTCATCGTTCATGCGAATTATGCAGCGAATGACACCCTTAATCGCATATATGCCGAGGAGATCGCAGGTGCGATTTGTCACGCGATTGCGACAATCGAATCTATTAATATTAATAGGCAGTAGAGGGAAGAGGAAAACGCAATTGTGCGTAGCCCTCTTATGGTGACGCATTGTTTTCGCGGGAGAAATGTACATATATATATATACGTAAGTCACGAGACAATTGTCACCGTATCTATTCTTGTCCGCGTTCCCTGCCCGTCTTTACGATCTCGTCCATCGTTCCATTGGTGTTAAGGTTTTCGATAAGAATGATCACGTAATGTCTCGAAATATCCTTTTACAAGAAGCAAACGATCTCGTTGGACACGGTCCCTCTTGGCAGAAGTATTCTCTCTTAAAGCGAATCAATGAAAATGTCACTGATTAGAGCGACAAGTGACAAAATTTCACGGAAGATCAATGAGCATTTGATTGATCTTCAGTGAAAACACTCGTACTTTGACCTTCCGTCTTATTCGTTGATTAGTTAATATGTTTCACCGAAATCATCATTGCTATTAATTTATTCTTCTTACTGAGATTTCTGCATCAGTTATGACTGCTTATAATGACAATAATGCACTGATTTTATTAAGAGAATAGAATTCTCCAAGGTTGGATCCCGAGAATCTCACATAGAACTTTGACATGTCATTTTATTATTGAGGACATTCTTCGAAAAGTATATTACAATTTTTTATTGTTTCCTTTCTTTAATTAATTAATTCCGATTTAAAAGATTATACCATCATGCGTGTGTTTTCTCGAATAAAACTAAAAAAAAATACGCATTTAAGAATAATTTAATGGTTGAAATTACAAAAGTTCAGTGCGTTGAACTTCTTTTAAAACACGTGGCGGCGGTCACAATCGGAAAACGGATATCCTGAAGGATACAGTCGGCAATGCTCTACGAGCGAGCGGTTAATGGTCGGCCGATGGTCAAGAGCTTCCTCCAATCAAACAGCCGTGAAAAGGGTGTCCGGACGAAGCGAGAAAAAGAATATATGTGTGAGAGAAAGAATGAGAGAGAGAGAGAGAGAGAGAGAGAGAGAGAGAGAGAGAGAGAGAGAGAGAGAGGGGAGGGAGACAGCAACGCAAAAGTTAATCGTCCACGAGGTGACATTTAGAGAGGAAAGTGAGGCCGCAGGTCGCGGGAAATAAATGGAGAATCGCGTAAAATGGAAGTGCACGAGCGATGCTGGTCGAAGGGCTGAAAAGGCAGGGGGGAGGAAGAGGGTGGCCCGAACTGGTGGGCAGAGAGCGAGAGAAGTAAAAGGGGAACACGAAAGAGGGAGGCGAGAGAGCTGCATTGCAGTACCCGACCACGGATAACGCAAGCACCATCTCTCGGTTTGCTCTCGTCGCGATTTCGATTCCGATCGTCCGCCGAGAGTAATTGGCTCTTTCTCGCGAAGAAAGGAACTTATATATACGTATATATATATATATATATATGCCCTAAAGATCTTGCTCGTATCGCGGACACGTCGTCGGCCGGATCTACCTTCCCCCTCCTCCCGGATGTACGAAGGTAATCACCCCACGAAACAACAAGTTTCCCTCGGGACGAAAGTTCCCTCCGGGTTAATCTATTATCCCGTTATACGTTCCGATTTGGATTACCGCTAAATAATCTGCGAGTACTTTTGAAAAGCTCTATGCTTAATATACAGGGTGATTTTAAATAAGTGCATAACATTTTAGGAGATGATTCTTTGTCGAAAATTAAGGGGGGTCGAAAATTAATTTTAGCTTCCATACAAATATTCTTTTCTGAAAAATTACACTCCTTAAAAGGAGGAGATGAAAATTGGGTTTTTACTTTCTTTTCCTCAAATTTCGGATAAGTTAAAAAAAATGTTTCATTTTTTCCAACATTTACTATAAATTTTGTTTTTTTTTTAAATTCTAAAATTTAACTTGTAACTGGAAACCTAATTTAACATCGCACTGTGTATGATAATGTATTTTATTTTTTTTTCTTGAAAACTTAATTTTATGAAAAAAATTAAGGAAAAAAAGTTTCTAAGAAATCAAACTTTCTAATGTATATTTTTAGGTAATCAAATTCCATTCTCATTAAAATGTTATAATAAAAAATTGAATGGAGGCTAGTAATTGCTAATAGTTTCATCCTTTTCCAATACGGGAGGATTAAAAAAATATTAATAAGTATCTTTTTTACTAGTGGAAAATGACCACCAAATTTCATATTTTTAACTTGTCCAAAATTTGAGAAAAAAAAGTAAAAACCTAATTTTTATCTTCTTTTTTAGAATAGTAACTTCTCATGTTTATATGAAAGACCCCCTTAATTTTTGACAAAGAATTATCTCCTAAAATTTTTTGCCCTTATTTAGAATTACCTTTTATATTTTTTTGAAATTAAATTTTCCAAAAATCTTTTTTTAAAATAAATATTATAATGACATATATGTTCAAAGAGTGTTCTAATTATATGAAACGTGAAAATATTCGGGACATCAATCATACTTACTCGATGGCCGATGAGACTCCCAAGCGCTGAAAATGAAATATTTCTTCCCCTCCCTTCGGGGGTGTCGAATTCTCCAAAGAATTCACGTTGCGATGGTCCTTCAGTTTTACTGCGAGTCCCCCAGCCTCTGAATCGCATCTGTCCTTGGTGTGTCTTTCAGAAGATTAGAACGAAAAGCCGGGTTTCTTATCCCACCTTCTCGGGATATTACGTGTCTCACCGTGTCTCGGTAATGAATAAATTTGCCCAAGAAACGGAGGGGGCTTTCTCTCCGCGGTTTAAGTCGTGATACTTCTCGGTTTTCGGAGACGAGGATTCTTTTCTCTTTCTCTTTCGTCCGGGAGCTCATCGACAGAAATTATTCGTAATCGAGTCTCGGATAAATGAGAGATCTCTCGGACGAGATCTTAGACTAAAGGAGTTACTCTCCTCAAGTTTGTGGTCCCCGTTTTTAACTTCGCCGAGAGACCATATATATAGTACGATAAAATATTACGCTCGCAACCGCTCTTTATTCGCTTCACCGGAGACTTATCCTTGATAGGTGACGACGATAACTCTACGCGGCTTTATTTGTCTCCGGGACATCCTGGTGCTTAATAAAGTTAATTTTCATCTCGTAGTTCAAGACCACTCCTGGATGAATTTTAATGACGATGCGGGAAGAAGAGAGGAAGAGTAGTTTCGAATGGAAGGAGAGGTAGGGTCAAGGCAAACGCGAAAATTTATCTCAACGATGATAATAAAAGCTAGAGAGATTAAGAAGAGGATCGGGATGGAATTAATTGCGTTATTGCGTCGAGAGCGAATCTGTACGTACGAAGGAAGGATGCTCGCGTGATTAAATTTCGCATTTCCCTTTCGGGAAACGTTTCATACCTCGTGCATTTCCGCCGATATTTCGGCGGAAGTGTTTTTGCCACGACGATGATGGGTTCGATTAAGCGAAGCCCGCAAGGAAGGAAAGAAACTTTAATAGAGATGAGAAGTCGTCTTTACTTTGACAAACGACGGATCCCTCCAATTTCTCTCTCTTTTTATTTTATCTAACTTATTGATGAGAAATTTATTCATGCGTTGAATGTATCTTCATTATAGAGAAACGTTATTAAAAAAAAGACTTACATACATAGAAAGAATTTTCTTTTAGAATTTACCATGAAAATCATTGTAATCGTGAGACAATATGGTATGGAAAGAATTATAAAAATATGTTTGATTAATTTTACCATACTTTTAGTAAATTTTACTATACTTTTAGTAAAATTAATCAAACATATTTTATATTTTATTGTAGTAAATATTAACCAGAGAAATTCTCATAAAATTCTTTTACCATGATTTTTAGGGTAAATTCTAAGAGAAAATTCTCTCTGTGTACTATTGTAAATAATGACATTATTATTGTTTTTGTATTTCGTTTTTTTATTCATATTTTTATGTAAAGTTGTAAAATTTTTGAAAATTTCAGAAAATTCTTGTAATCCAAATTTTTTTTACAATGCTCTAGATCATATATTCAATATATGTTAGATTTTTTCAAAATTTTATTTGGAATTTCTTGCGTAACTTAGAATTGACCTCTCCGGAGAAGCTTTCTTTGTTGGGTCACAACAAGAAAAAAAGCAATTATGGTTAGAAATGGAAAAAACGCAGGTGAAGCGAATCGATGCCGACATAATAATACAGATTTCCACTTCCCGATTCTCATTTCTCATTAACGATTTTCGCGACTTTTCTAATTAGCGCACGCTAAAATGATTGTAATTCAGTACTATTAAAATAGCTTATTCTAGAAAATAAATAGAATAAAATACGCGAACAAACGTGAAATATTTAAATAGATCGATGTCTTTCTCGTTGGAAGCAAAACTTGGAAGAAAACGATGATGGATGATATTTTCAGTATTAAGAGCCTTTTACCAGTACGCAAATTTAGTGGAAAGTGTACCTACCTATAGCTGGGTGGAAATAACCCGTATAATGCCGTCTTCGCTCTCGAAATAACGTGGCGGGAGATATTTCGCAGCGAAATGAAATAGCAAACGCGACGAATAAATAAAATCGGTGAAAAACGTTATTGAATGGTCCATCCTGCAACGTATCGTAGGAACAATTACTAAAAAAAATCACTCGCCTCTCAAAGGGATCTCATAGGGGAATCTCTGCTTCACGTCTCTCCCGACTTGTCGCAGCTACTAGTAATTTAATTCCTCGACTTATCTCTCGATGGATCGGACAACATCGAGTTGCAACGTGCGGTTCGAGTTTATTCCTTGATCGAATTTTGTCGGGGAAAGTTTCGGCGAGCAGAAAAATTTCGAAGAAGACGGGGCGAAAACAAGGTATTCTTCGCGAAAAGAAGTTTTCGCTCCCCAATTTGCTCCAACTTGCTCTCTCTCTCTTTCCTGGTATATGCGATAAAATATAACGGATATCTTATACATTATAAAACGATATTCTAAGGGAGAAATATATTTTTCTCCGCGAGAGGGATCTATAAGGACGTCATTCGCTTTACCCTATATATACCTATCGCTATTCCTGACGTAAAGTCGTGGAAGAGATAGAGTAAGAATCGTCGGTACACATTTTATCCTCTCTCGTATATCAACTCGTTTATCTCTTCGGTGATCTCTATATTTCGTATTATTCAACACATTCCGCGTTATTAAACGCGAGAGGCGGTTCCGCGTTAATCTTTCTCATCTCGTCCTCGAAGCCGGAGAGAGAAAAAAGTGTGTATGTGTGTGAAAGAGAGAAGGCGAAGGACGCGCGGACACGCAAAAGGTCATGAAGATAATAAAACCAGAGCGGTTTCGGGGAGAGAAAAAGAGAGAGAGACACCCACGCATGCTCCCTGCTGCACTCGGCCTGCTCTCTTTGCGGCTCGCATTGATTGCCAGAGAGAGGGGCATCTCTCGATATACACGAGCAACATGAGGTGTCACGTGGAAGTTGTCCAAATACATTATCGTACGTTACCTGACACGAGGGGGAGATCGATAATGAAAATGGCAACGCACTGGCCGCGCGCGAGAGAAATTTTCCTTTTTTTTTCCATTTTTTCCCCCCAGAGAGAGAGATAGATAGATATAGGAGAGAGGCTCTGCAACTGGGTCACCAAATAACCGCCCGTTATCGCTCGATACTCGCCGCACTGCGATTTAATGAACCAAGTTTTCGGGAAATAAACGAGAAACGAAGAGACAAGGATCGTTCTAGCTCTTCTTTTTGGATCGCGGAAAACGAAATCTCGCTCTCTTCTTAACCGCTCCTTTTATGATTCTACCACGAAAGGTCAGTTCTGTTAGAAAGACACGAGAACGAAATTCCTTCGTATATATTTTTTTTACAAATGACGAAAATTTACGTTATAATCCTTTTCAACGAGGCTCTTTGCTCTATTTGCGGTATTTAAATAAAAGAATGTGTATGCCTGGAATTTTTATTGCCTCGCCAAACAGTTTTCTATTAATACGTTTTACGAGAGAGCTTTAACTCTCCTCTTAACGTAAAACGTACAAATATACTTTCCGGATAAGAAAGCGACACTTTATATCCCGCGACCGAGATAACGGCAAATTATCTACCACGTGGCACCTCGTTCTCGGCTGGACCCTTTCTGGTACTCGTGTCACGCCTAAAAATTCTGCTAAGAGCTATATGTACCAATCGTGGGAATAGGTAGGTCATAGGATATAACTCAGCTGGAACACAATGCGGTATCTCGGACGACAGAAAAAGGGCGGACAAATCGAGCGAGAAATCTTGGCGAAAAGCTCGACGTGTGACAGAGTTATACATGCATAAAGTCTTTTCAGATCAAATAATCCAGGCTGCGACAATTTTGACCTTTATGAAATCATATATTTTGCAAAAAATAAGAAAAGAAAGTCATACAAGAGAAAAAAGAGAGAGCTTTCAAGAATGTTTTATTAAAAACCTCTTGTGACAAGAAAAAAGAGAATGAATCACAGCTAAATTATTCTCGCTTTTACAAAAGTACATTTTTTTATTTTATACCTTTAAATAATTTTTCAATTTTTTACTTTATACGTTTGAATAATTTTTCGATTTTTACATTTTTTACATTTTTCATTTTATACGTTTAAATAATTTTTTTCTCTCTTCTCTCTACATTTCTATTTGTGGAACGTATCACACGTCGCATTTCGATCGTTTAATCGAGAACCATCGTGCACACCTATTACGGTAATAGGGACGATCTCGCGGAATCGTGCTTGTCGACCAGAAACGGGGCGCCAAGAATCTGTGCCGGGAAGAGGAGGTTTGAGGCGCTTAAATGTGTGGAACTTGGCTTAAGTCTTCGACCGATATCGCCGATTCGGTGACTGCTGGATATTGTCCCGAGTTCACTCACAGCGGTGTCCGCTCGCGCGCGCCGAACGATTCCCGCGAGGATTAACGCGCGGCGAGCTCTTAATCCGCACCGCTGAGGTAATGCCGCCATTGTTACGCGAACGAAACTCGCGTCATCCGCCACGTCCACCGGAAGAACGTCTTTCTCTCTCTCGTGCGCCGGAAATATCCGCCGTGTTCTCTTTCACTTGTACACAGAAAGAATCTTCTCTTAGAATTTACCTTGAAAATTATGGTAATCGTGGGACAATATGGTATGGAAAGAATTTTGTGAGAATTTCTCTGATTAATATTTATCACAATAAAAATAATATCTATCATAAAATAAAATATAAAACATGTTTGATTAATTTTACTAAACTGCATATTACCATATTGTCCCACAATTACCATGATTTTCAGGGTGAATTCTAAGAGAAAATTCTCTCAGTGTATAAACTGTGCAAGTTTTATTGAAGAAACACAGTCCGCTAAAGAGATTTAAAGAGATTCAATACATATTCATTTTTTAATCTTTTTTAATCAATATATACAAGGTATATCTAAATAAGTGGGACAAATTTTAGGAGATGATTCTTTGTCGAAAATTAAGGGGGTTTTTTTTATATAACCATATACTCTTATCCGTTAAAAAGTTTTGATAAATTAAATAGGGGTTTTATTCCCTTATCCTTATAACGATGTAGGAAGATTAAAGAAATATTAATAAATATCTTTTTTATTAGTGGAAAATATCCACCAAGTTTTATTTTTTTAATTTGTCTGAAATTTGAGAAAAAGAAAAATAAAAACTTCATTTTTACCTCCCTCTTCAGAAAAGTGTAACTCCTCAGGGAGGGATATAAGAGTATATGTTTATATAAGAAACCTCCCTTAATTTTCGACAAAGAATCATCTTCTAAAATGTTTCTCACTTATTTAGATACATCTTGTATATATGATTTTTTCTATTATATATTTTTTTTTTTTTCACATTTTCGATAATCTAAATATGCGTACATTATATAAAACACATTAGTCGTTATTCTTCTTTCGCGTATAATAAACCATGATTAATGACAGTTAATTATATCTCGCGATCGGAAAAGTAATTAAAGCGCTCTAATTAAATATTTCCCGGATACGACCGCAATTAGACTTCGGGACGACGCTTCATCATTCGAGAAAGTAGAGTGCATTCTAGGTTCTTCTTCCACATCGTCGACTATCGGTTTTCATCGGGAGAAACTTGAGTTTAATTACTCAGGCATAGTGTTCAAGCGCGACATACGACCTGTCGGCTAAATTTCGCTCGCATGAAAATTGCTCGGTCCGTCAGCAATGTCGAAAGGGAATGGCCATCGTGAAATGCATCTGTCAGAATACTCCCGCGAATCAGTGGGTCACCACGTTCGTATTGAAAGCCCAATCAAAGAGATAGAGAGAAAGAGAGAAAGGGAGAAAGTGTGAAGAGCACTTTCCGTTCGTAATCAGAAAGAGTGAAGAGCACTTTCCGTTCGTAATCAGAAAGATTATTTTCAATGGCAGAATCACAGTCACGTAAATCGGCGTTTTTTATTTGCTTCTACGAAATTTTCGAGCCAGCTTGAAAAGGGGAAAAAATAAAGTATCTATAATCAAGAAAAAATTTTTGCATTTAAAAAATGTCTTGTCTATAGAATATAGTAGAAATTTTTTTTATAAGAAGAATAAAATAAAACGAGAGAAATAGAAAGAAAGAAAGAGAAAAAAAAATAAAAAAAATAAAAGCGTATCTATAATAAAAAAGTTTTTTTATTAAAGAAACATCTGGCTATAGAATATAATATTTTTCTTATGAAAGAAAAATTTCTTTTATAAGAAGAATAAGTTATAAAATGAGATAAATATAGCGTCTTAATCGTTTAATTCGCGTTAAAAGTAGAATAACATTTTTTTTTTTACAAATGTGTAAAAGCGTTTAAAACACACATGCAATTTTTTTTCTTATTTTTTCCTATTCTTCTAAAAATCGATAATCTGACTTATATACTATAACCAAAGAACGGAATTGAATCTTACCGCCGCGCATAAAAGTTCATTTTCCACGTTAGACTCTAAACGAGATGAAAGGAAAAGGGAAAGAGGAGGCGAGATCTTCGAGTGCAACTCGATTCGAAGTAATTTCGTGGTCGCGCCCGAACTTGCTGAGTAGTATAAGGGAAGTTTCCAGCATTGACAAAACCGAAGGATACGCGGCGCCTCAGCCTTCCCATAGTCGACGAGAGACGACATTAATCTATCTCCCCGAATACCCTATGATGATGAATTTGCTTAAATCGAAGGAGAAGCACGTTTCCTCATCAGGAATAAACCCAGGGGCTTGTCGTCGCACAGATGCCCCTGTGGATCGAAAATAATTATGAGTTTATTGCCGCCTGACTCGAACTCTCTCGTCCTTCGGAGGGGTTTGACGGGTCTGTAATTTATTTCAGTTATTTTAATGCTCTAATAATATTAAAGGGTGTCGCCTAACGTGATTGATGCCTCGATTATGTTGTAACTCTGGAATCAGCTCGTGTACGAGTTTCGAGTGAAAATTCGGTGCGCATTTCTAGTCTTTTTTACGCGTCTTTACATAAAAAAATATAGACTTTCGATTGTCAATATTTTTTATGATAATTTAATAATGTATATAAAAAACTGATGCTTTAGTTGCTCTAATTGAATTTTGATTACGTTTAAAATATATATATAAAATAATATATAAAAATATATAAAAAATATATAAAATAATATATATTTGCACCTAAATATAATATAAATATAAAATATAATATTATATATACTATACTCGATCAATAAAAATATATATCTTGCGGATGAAATGTCGGAATATTACGTTCGGATGTCGTGAAAGATATGCGGCGAGATGGAAAGAAGGAAATGCCGATGAAAAAGATGATAGTCGATATGATCGAAAGCGCGCGCGATCTCTGCTTCTCATATAGCTTCGACAAATTGCTCCATTCTTCAACATGGGCGCAATCGAGACCGCGATGTATGACTCTATTCCGAACTATACGAGATATTTCCTTTCTCTCCCGGTTTGCATCTTACAAGGAGAAGAAATGGGAGTAACAATTTTCACATGCCCGATAGCCCGATACATAAGTAAGATTTCCATTATTACTCTTTCATTCATTCCTACACATATATTTTCATCATTCTGGAGTCTTATTACTTTCTGCGTTTGCGAGGGGGGAAAAAAAAGATAACCGTGGTCTTGAAGAATATTGTTGATAATAATAGACCCCTGTTATTATTCGGAACGAAATATCGTGTCGCATTAATATTTTACTTTTTCGTTTCTTGCGTCCCTCTTCAAAAACGAGGGGAACGAAAAAAAATCTCACCCCTCGACAGTGTTTGACCATCACGAGAGAGTAGCAGGTGTTTTTGACCGATGAGGGTTTCTCACCCTTACGATTCACGGATTAACTGTCAAGGAAGTGGCCGCGAATTCCCCGGAGATGTAGAAACATGTCAGAGACGTCACCCACGTCGTTGTCAGGCCGAAATAAAATTATGTCGGTCCGATTATATCGAGGGAGGACGAAAAAAATACCCCCAAAAATATTATTTTTCGATTCACTTCTCCCATTTTCTTTGTCGTCTATCTTTGATGAAATTGATGGGGTGACAAATCGACGTAGATATGAACGATGAGTCCGAAAGTGTTCATCTTCCGCTGGATATTCGCTGAAACTGTGTCAGTAGCTCCATTGTGTCGCGGGCCGCTATTAAGCGGGTCGAGCGTCCTTAAAGCGTTCGTAAAACGCGATCTCGTCGTCGTCGTCGACGACGACGTCGATGCCGCGTCGACGTAGCTTGCCGTTATTGACGAGGCGCTGTGACCCGTATTTGGTAACTGCGCTCCGTCTACCTCCGGCGCTTCTACTCCCTGTATACAGGTCGCCGTCATTCCGCTTCACCGTCGTCGTCATCCATTCTCATTCTCGGCGTCGTCATTCATGATTGACGGCGATTTATCGCCGTCTCAATTCGTGTTCGATACTGTGAAATTGAATAGGTCGATTCGGGGGATCGAAAGCGTTATTTACATATAAGCCATATAAGCTGCAATCTAGACCTTTTACGAGGAAACTCTTTATAGATAGATGAAAGGATCTTCAAAAAATATTTATAAATATTTTATTTTCACGCGTAATTTAAATTATATTTTATATGTGCACAGAGAGAATTTTCTCTTAGAATTTACCCTGAAAATCATGGTAATCGTGGGACAATATGGTGTTTGAAAAGAATGTTATGAGAATTTTTCTGATTGTTTATCACAATAAAATATGTTTGATTAAATACAGTTTAATAAAATTAATCAAACATATTTTATATTTTATTGTGATAAATATTAATCAGAGAAATTCTCATAAAATTCTTTTACCATGATTTTCAGAGTAAATTCTAAGAGAAAATTTTCTCACTGTGTCATTATTTGGTGAAATATGGAGGAGATGCTGTTATATCAAGTCTACAGATTTAAATTCGCCATTGAATTCAACGATGAATTTCTTGATACAAGAATACAAAATCGACTTGTGATATTTTTAGAGCCTTTATCGGCAATCGACGCTTAATATAATTAATGTAAACTTAAAATTTCGATATAAGATAATTCCGGTGTATATGAACTACTTAAAAAAAATTCAGAAACTGTAGAAGCACTTTAATATTCATTGAAAATCTATCTTAATCTGAGAAAATCTTTATTCTTAAGAATTTCTTTATTGTTATTCCTGTTTACAGAAGCTCTAATATTAAGTTGAATATTTTTCTCTATTTAGAATTTTCTCTAGATTAATATTTTTTTTATTACATTATTTTTTATTTCTATACATTTTATTATCTATTATAGTCTATTATAATTTATTCGTATAATCGATTTATTAAATTTTATTTAATATCAATAACATGATATTAAACAACGATACATCAAGCAATTATTATTTATTCCAAATACTCCAATTTTGATAATTTTATAAAAATAAAAATATATATACCTATATATAATATATAATAAAATACTTTTTTTTACAAACGCATAAAATACGAGATGTCACGCATGATACGACGTCTTAAAACACAAATGTGACGTTACATGTCAAAAAATTTCGGGAACGTCTGTTTAACAGGACGAACGGTACAAAGTCGAGCGAGTCTCTTCCATAACTTACTTTTATCCATAAACTTTTGACATGAGCTTGGGATTTAGAGGTCAGAATGTTTGCCCTATACTGACCAGACGCACCATATCACATGCGTGTCCCGCACGTACAGAGGATTTTCTGTTCCCCCCGAAAGTGTGCGTCCCCTTCTAAAAAGCTCGCGAGTCGGCTACATCGCTTTCGCATTAACCGAAATCAGGATACCCGAGCGCGGCCGGTGTTTTCTCTCTTATGCAAAACTAGACGCTTTTGCCCGCCCGCCGATGGATGGATTACGTTGTATAGCGACGTAAGAAGGAGAGAGCGAGAGAACTGCGAAAGAGAGACAGAGATGACGAAAGGGTGAGCGCGCAATGGGGGGATGAAAAAGCAGAGTGGTGGCTGTACAGGATCACGTGGGCGTGCACCTATGTATCGTCAGCCATCTTGGCAGTTTAAAGGCTTCCCGGGGCTCCATGTCCGGACAAGGATAACTAAAGCTCATCTCGTTTATATCCCGCGTAGCTTCGCAGCCGGAGCGAGCGATGAGTGAAAGACATCAGTTAAGTAACGAGACGTCGGATTTTCTACCTCGTGTTTTCTTTACAGGACCATTTGTCGTGAAATTTTTAGCATAGATGATTTTTGAATAAAATTTTTGAAAAATATAACCGTGATAATTTTTTTCTCGCATCACCTAGTCTAGGCAAAGTCAGATTGGTTCTCTGTAGAAGTCGACGAAATAAATACAAGCGGCACGCTTCGTAAAATCAGGCATCGTAAGCCTCGTGATACTCCCATAAGAGCGATCCATATATAGTATCTCGAGCGTTTTCGAATCCTACGAACGTCACGTAAACGGAAAGCAATAAAAGACATGGGAAGGAAGTATCGAAGAGGTCCAGCTTCGGGCCGCGAATGAAACGAATTGATACAAGCTGAAAAAAAAAAAAAAATAGAAACGTCTTCCGGAGATAGCTACGTCGCCATTTTTCGCATTTTGCGGCCACTGCGAGACTTGGCAGTAGCAATATCTGCTCCTCGTTTATCCTTTCACTTCTTCATATTCTCTCTCTTTCTCTTTCTCCTATTCACTTTGCTCTGCTCGTCGTAATTTTGTATTTTCCTGCAGTTCAGTATAGTCCAGTATACTATAATATATTCGCACAAATGCAGAAACTTTTACAGCTGATTTATTTATTTTTTTTTTGCGCGATCACTATTTTTTATTTTACCTACGTCATTTTTGTAAGATCCGATATAAATTATAAACGGTGACGTGTATGGAAAATGGCTCGATCATGGAAGAAATCAATATATCGGAAAGTTCAATCTTTGTTTAGAAATGTGTTGGAAAAAAAAATAGATACACGCACGCGAAACATAAATATTCTCCGGCAGAAATATCTTTTCTACTTAAGAGAGGAAAGTGTCGCGTGTTCTCCCAATAATAATACGAGGCTGTATTTTAATAAGGAGAGAAAAGTGTAGGACGTACAATACAATTAAACCCACACTCCGTCGCGATCATACACGTGCCATTCGATGCTATCTCGTGATTCTCATCAAGGTTATATCTTTGTCTTCTCTCTCTCCTCCCCCTTTCCTTCCCTCTCTTCTCTCCCATTCTCTCTTTCTCTCCTTATATTCATGACGGATCGCGAAACGATCGTCGGGGAAAACTCCACAGCCAGCGCGAAAGGGACCATCGTCCAGAATTGTGCCAAGTAATAAACCGCCATTGTATCCGCCATTTCAGTCGATTTCTTTCGACCTCTCTCTCTCTCTCTCTCTCTCTCTCTCTCTCACCCTTCTATCGCTCTTTCCCTTCTCGATTTCTCCGGTATACGTAATCCGAAAGACTCGAGATCGCTCGTGCAGGAAATAGCTCGACCTTGACCTTTAACTGCCATCCCACGATCTCCCGCCTAAGAGTGTCCCGAGGTGGCGGAGGAGGGTGGACTCCAACCCTTTTATCGATCCGTCCACGTCTCTTTCTCTCTCTTTCCCTCCCTCTCTCTCTCTCTCTCTCTCTCTCTCGTTCTCTCTCTTGAAGAACCCCTCGGAAAACTGCGAAAGACGCAGTTTTTAATGGTTTTCGAGAGCATTATGAAACCACAAACCTTCCGGTCGACGATCGAGAAAGAGGCAAAAGGGCTAACCAAGTTCCTCCGGTGTTCTTGGAGTCGACCCAAATGTTGTAAAGCGATGCAAAGTTGCCCTCTTCAATGCAGATTTGCACATCTTCGTTTTCTCCCGACTGAAAAAAGGTGCATTCTATTTTTAAAGTGGTGTCCGATTAAAAAAAGAAATTGTAGAGGCGATTCATATTTTTAGCAGGTAAATGATTCTTCGGTGTTGAACTTATATTAATACTTATATTAAAATGGAAATACGTTAATTAATTGAAAGAAATTATAAAATGAAATGAAATATATAAATATAAAGAGAATGTTCTTTATATGGAAATGCGATTTGAACGTAGATTTGTAGACGTCACGGAAAAATTGATAAAATATGTGACTTTTAATAATTTCCTTTTCCCGGCGAGAAGAAATGGATTTTGCACAGATGACGCCGTCAGTGTGACTTTCGACTAAACGATTTGCCTTTTGTATTATACAACGAACGTGTCAGCCGTATTCAAATGCCGTTGACAGCTTTGTACATTCGCCGAAATGCAATGCAGCATACATATATATATATATATATATATATTTTTTTTTTATAGGACACGTTTCACATGAGAGTTTGCGTAACGCGTAATTTCTACTTTATCCATTGGATGTGGCGTGTCCGTTAACGTCCCGCGTTAAAAGAGATGTCACCGTCGCCTGGGGATCAAAGTGTCATTCAACGTAATGCGTTTTATATACAAGAGTCAAAGGTTCTACGACTCGTAAAATGCGCGCATGGAAAATATCGCGCGCCGCTAAACAAACGGAGAAAGAAAATTTCCATTTTCATCATCATCATCATTAATTATTATTATTCGCAAATTTATTTGACACCGATGAATAAAATATATGAGAGAATCGTGTAGATGATAAAATAACTGCGAATTTATACGTACAATATTTATATACGTGAAATATTGAGCAATAAGAAAATCATCAAGAGAGGAGAGAGAGAGAGGCAGAATAATCGTAAATAATCTTTTTTTATTAATTAGTCATTTCTCGCTCATTTTTAACGTTTCAAAGAGACGCAACTCCTTGACTCCCAAGTCAAGCGATAATGAGGTAATTTACTCCCTCTAAACATTGAACGCGTTCAATTCAATGTCGATTCAACCGTGGAATTTAATTCGGTTTGCTCGAAATACTCTATCGCACCGGGACACTTTCAATATTTTATCAGCTTCAACGCGCGACTCTTGTCGGAGCAGTCACCGCTTAATTTGCACACAGGAACTATGTGGTGCATTCGTTATGCGCATAACTAAATCGTTCGCACTTGTGCCGGGCGGTGACGGGCCGAAGCGTTATCCCGGAAAGTTTGTCAATTAATCCGCGTGGTCCGCCCACAAACGTAATGCGGCATGGGGGAGTTATCGCCGATAACGTTAGTCTTGCTTGTAAACGCCGGCGACAAGTATGGTCTATTTTATCGGTGTCAATCGTCATCAATCGATCGATTCGATCGTGTCTATATTTGCCGGACCAGGAGTGTCTTTCAAAATTTATTTATACAATCTCAAATAATGAGAGAAATTGTATTAGCACACAGAGAGAATTTTCTCTTAGAATTTACCCTGAAAATCAGGGTAATCGTGGGGCAATATGGTATGGAAAGAATTTTATGAGAATTTCTTTAATTAATTCTTTGATTAATATTGATATTACTATGCAGTTTAGTAAAATTAATCAAACATGTTTTATATTTTATCGTGATAGATATTATTTTTATTGTGATAAATATTAATCAGAGAAATTCTTATAAAATACTTCATACCATGTTGTCCCACGATTACCATGATTTTCAGGGTAAATTTTAAGAGAAAATTCTCTCAGTGCATAAGATCTCTCTCGAATAGACGAGAATAGATGAAACATCTATTATTTCTTATTACAAATTAAAAATTTTTATATATTTCTATTTCTGCATTTTTAAAAATATTTATATTATTTTAATTTTTTTATTTTTAATTTTTTTTTCTCTTTGTAATCTTTTGTTTATAAAATAATTCTATTTTTTCTATAAGATTTTAAAATAAAATAAAATTGAATAAACAAATTTTTAATATTTTTGATATCTCAACAAAAATAAACTTTTTATCAAGTTAGGTAGGAATAAAATTGTTTCATCTCAAATTTCCTTTGCAATATTTAATATTTCCTTCACAGTTGAATTATTATCACTGGAAATTCAATTATTTAATAATTATTTATGTATTTAAAATACGTAGAACTGTAAGAAGGCTCGACTCCCC
This sequence comes from Prenolepis imparis, assembly GCF_030444845.1. Lineage (NCBI taxonomy): Eukaryota > Metazoa > Arthropoda > Insecta > Hymenoptera > Formicidae > Prenolepis > Prenolepis imparis. Next base: position 22,283,028 of record NW_028141159.1, on the reverse strand, counting down.
GCATAATTCATCATAGAAAATGGAATCGATTACGCGAATGTTAAATATCGATACGATTATAGCCGCGGGTGGTTTATTACAAGAATCTCTTTGAAGAAAGGTATACGTGGAGGGGCAGAAAGGGGGAAAGCAACGAAACGGAAGGGAAAGGAGGCCTGATGGCGGAACTGCGAATACGGCCATCACGATAATGGGTCTCCGTGTCGCTCGCTGTTATAATAATCGTAAATGCAAAACTACGTTGCCACCACCACTAGCGGTTTGTCGCGTTGTCGTCGAGTTTCTTTATGATAATACGAGTATTGTCGAGAGAAGATTGTCGTCTTGGCCTATGACTTCCTCATTGGCAGACCGTCCGGGCACGGCGAATCCTCGGCGTGCCCATAATCTCGTCGTAAATAAGCGGATGTTACGCGTCTCGCGATGAAACACGATGACATGTTCTTTTCTGGTAACGTCCTTTAATGATTGAAATTTATGTGGAACATTAGTCTTTCCTTCTCCGCGGTATCGAGAAGCTTTTAAAAGCAAAAAGGTCTCCGAATCTCTCTATGAATCCTTTCATTATTTCTATATTGCCGAATTTCTTTATTTTTAAAGTGTTATGTGTTATGTTCACATGTATGAGAAACACAACTCTGTATCCAAAAAATATCAGCATCATTATTCTTCTCGAAATATTTGCATTTTTATTAAAATCGTTAAATATTTAAATAGAATTATTTAAATATTTTCAGACTCTGATATGTTATTATTTAAACACGAATATTGAATATTAATAATTAATTAAAATTAATATATAATATAATTAAATAAAAATATAATGTTTAATATGAGATATAATATTTAATATTAATAATTAATTAAAGTTTATATATATATATATATAATATAATACTTTATATAAATTTATATTATTATATAATTCTAAAATTGATATTATTGAAATATTAGAATTATCCTTTGTTATATTATCCTCTCGAAATATTTGCGAGAATATCGTGAGAATATAAGGCGAAAAACTCGAGACACCTTCTTTTTCTCAGCTCTCGGCATTCATCGCCCTCTTCTCCAAAATACATGTATCTTTTTCCCCCGATATTTCCTCTCTCAGATTTACTCGCTGATGACCCAATTCGCAAGTTGATAGGTAGGCAGGTCGCGATATCCCACAACTATAGCCCGCGGCGATTCGATGCGAGAAGAGCGCATCATGTGCGAGAGTGTTTTCTGTCTTCTCTCCGACGAGTAAAGACAGAAAAGGTTTCTCCTCAATAGGGTTATATATCGGAAGAGAGAGAGAGAGAGAAAGAGAGAAGAGTAGGAAAGGAGAACGAAACAGGCTTGTATTAAAGGTAATCCCTTTTGTGGAGAAGATATAAGAACGAAACGGCTCCTTGCGGATTAATATCCAAGAACGATATTTATAAGCGGCCGCATCTCGCTGCGATTCCTCCTGAAAAGGGGGAAAAGCCGCGGAGATTAAGCTCTTGTTATGGAAAGAGAAAAGGGCCAAGGGATGAGGACGGAGGGGTGAGGAAAGAGGAGAACAATTCTTTCTCGTGTACCTGTTTTGTTCAGATTACGGTAATGGCCAGACTTTAGATTGAAGTGGGAGAATGTTACTGAAGAGACTGAAGAAGAAACAATCCGGAGCGTTATAGAATTTCTATGAAATCGCAGCGATACAGATTTTATTGATTGCGACTGTCTTGCTTTAGACTTTAATCCGAGCGAATCGCTCGGACATTAATCTTTTCATTTTTTTTACAGTAAATAACGAAAAGAGAAAATTAAAAAAAATATTTTTATTATAATTTTTATCATATTTTAAATATTAAAAAAATATAGGGCTGAACAAATTTAAGATTTAACACTATATATTCATCTCGAGATTTTAATTAAAAATATTAACGCACTACTAAATATATTTAATATTAATTAATAGTAATAAATAATAATATATTTAAACATATCAATTAAATATTAATTTTAATATTGATGTCGATAGTTTGATATTAATATTAATGTTAATATTAATGTTAATATTAATGTTAATATTAATATTAATGTTAATATTAATGTTGTATATAAACTTTAAATTGTCTTATTGTTATAAAACACTACCATCTACCATAGAACGAAATTAAATTTATTAGAGGAGCACTACGTTTTCTTTTCACCATTTGTTACCGAATAAACCTGATTTTGGGGGATAAATTCAGTCTCTCGCGCATTCGTAATATAATTTTCCCCGTTAAACTGGGTCAAAAATGAGAAATTCTATCGGAACAAGACGTTCCAAAAGGAACTTATTACGATCTCCGCTTCTCGCGCGACGGACCATATCTTTGGGATTTAATAAAGATAAAAGGCGCCGCTCTCTATATCATTAAAACGATGGCCGATTGATTTATCGATGAAAGGATCGCTGTTGGTGGAGAAACGTTTCGCGTCGCGTTACTTCCGTTTTACTGATACGCCTCTATATTTGACATTCCGTTTGTCATTACATTTCGGTATGCGAACTGAATTATTGAGTTCGCCATTAAAACCCGTTAATAACTGCTGAACCGGAATGTCACCAATCAAACGATATTATGAAATCAATTTACGGAAAACAATAATAATCGACTTCGTATATTAATTTGCATATGAATTCTATATATACCGTGAATACACGTATATAGTGGAATATCTATTGTAGAAATGGATTGATTTAAATTACATGTTAACGCGTCGCGTGATGTGCAATTATATACAACAGAATAGCAAATATAACTGTTACTAATAAACATTGATTTTCGCGCGCTTGGATTTATTAATCTCTTCGTTTCTATGAGATGGGAATTTTTATCGAGAGTATCAGGTTGTAGCAAAATACATTTATAGAAAACTCTTACACATTTTTATGAAATAAATTATATAATCTATTTATATTAATTAATTAATTAATTAATTAATTTATGTATAATTTAATTATTATATATAATATAATTATAATATAATGATTATATATAATCTAAGTATGCGTAAGAGTTGCCAATTTAATGAGAAATTACGAGAAGTAATCAAGATTCCTTGCGCACGATGACGATGTCTGGGACGCATCGTCTAATCAATTCGTTATTAATTGAATGAACTTGGCGATGAACCGTCGTTCGATGTGATTGTAAAGATCGGCGCGGAAATAGGTATTTGTCCGCGAATTTGTCGGTGAATATCGGTCCTGATCAAGCGAGAAAGGCTCGGAATAAGGTCATCATTTCTTAATACAAAACGACGATGACACCAGAGACAGATCTCTCGTCTTCGTTTCGCGATTAAAATTGTCGCGGACGGAATGGACCACAGCGAAAAATAAAATTGGATCTGTAAGATGTTCTTTTTTTAGATCGCGCACTTTTAGTAAGCAGCTCACTCTCTTCTTTATTCGCCATTTCATTGATTCGGGCGACAGATGAATTCTCCGATAAAAACATTCCTTATTAAAATATTCTTATATTAATTATTGGTTGGTCACATCGTGTGCTTTTATCTCAAATTCGCTTCTCGTAAATCGAGACGTTTTTTTTTTATCTTCTCGTTTTTATCGATACGTACATACGATACTACATTTAGCCTTTTCGTCGCGCAATTATTTCATCATTAACATAAAATCATAAATGCGATTCAAAAACAATAAAAAATAACACGCACTTTATATATCATAAATTTATTATGCGCAAAGTAAGAATGTAGATAGATTAAGTAGTACGAGTCAACAATTGCTCCCTACGGTTAGTCTTTTAGTCGGCAATCACTTAATTAATAACATAAAATCGTTAATGTCAATCAAAAACAATAAAAAATTATACGCACTATATATATTGTAATTTAATTATGCGCAAAATAAAAATTTAGATAGATTAAGTAGTACGAGTCAACAATTTCTCCCTACGGTTAGTCTTTTCGTCGCGCAATCACTTAATTAATAACATAAAATCGTTAATGCTAATCAAAAACAATAAAAAAGTATACGCACTTTGTATATCATAATTTTATTATGCGCAAAATAAAAATTTAGATAGATTAAGTAGTACGAGTCAACAATTGCTCCCTACGGTTAGTCTTTTAGTCGCGCAATCACTTAATTAATAACATAAAATCGTTAATGTCAATCAAAAACAATAAAAAATTATACGCACTATATATATTGTAATTTAATTATGCGCAAAATAAAAATTTAGATAGATTAAGTAGTACGAGTCAACAATTTCTCCCTACGGTTAGTCTTTTCGTCGCGCAATCACTTAATTAATAACATAAAATCGTTAATGCTAATCAAAAACAATAAAAAATAACACGCACTTTACATATCATAAATTTATTATGCGCAAAATAAGAATGTAGATAGATTAAGTAGTACGAGTCAACAATTGCTCACTACGGTTAGTCTTTTAGTCGCGCAATTACTTAATTAATAACATAAAATCGTTAATGTCAATCAAAAACAATAAAAAATTATACGCACTATATATATTGTAATTTAATTATGCGCAAAATAAAAATTTAGATAGATTAAGTAGTACGAGTCAACAATTTCTCCCTACGGTTAGTCTTTTCGTCGCGCAATCACTTAATTAATAACATAAAATCGTTAATGTCAATCAAAAACATTAAAAAATTATACGCACTATATATATTGTAATTTAATTATGCGCAAAGTAAAAATTTAGATAGATTAAGTAGTACGAGTCAACAATTTCTCACTACGGTTAGCCTTTTCGTCGCGTAATTATTTCATCATTAATATAAAATCATAAATGCGAGTCAAAAACAATAAAAAATAACACGCACTTTATATATTATAAATTTATTATGCGCAAAGTAAGAATGTAGATAGATTAAGTAGTACGAGTCAACAATTTCTCACTGCGGTTAGCCTTTTCGTCGCGCAAGACTAGAACAACCCAAGCGCGCGCCATTCTTCGGTTTTGTATTTAAAAAAATAATATTTTAAAAAAATAATATAAAGTTTATTTAAACTTGATTAATATTTTTTTCACAGAAATCAGTTGATTAAAGCGTTAATTTACTAATTAAATTTTAAAATAAAAATATGTTATAGAAATTAAAATAGTAATATGTTGTAAATAATATGTAATACCTTATTTTCGATTAATATTTTTTGACAGAAATCAGCTGATAACTGTCAAAAATATTAATCGAGTTTAAAGTATTATAATATATTCTTTAAAACTAATACCATTATTATATTTAATTTTATTTTGAACAAACTGTCAAACTGCTAACCCTCGCGGTGAAAGCTTCTCGATGCTACGATTATAGTGTACAACAACGCGAATTTCGACAGCCAATGAGCATCGCGGAAAGGTGACAATAATAAACTTCGATATATGCGAGTATCGACTTTACATATCTTTTTAGAGAAGGAGGATACATGGGAGGAGATCGATATAAATGCGTCGCATAAAATTCGCGTAGAGTCAAATGTTGGAACAGATTAGAATCTCAAATCTCTCTCGCGGAGCAAACTTGCACGAAAGTATCTCTTTAAGTCGGTGCGAAAGAAACAAAAAGATCGCAAGACATTTTGATACGAGTATATACATTTAACGTGGATTGCGATTTGCACAATGTCGTTTAAAATTCTTACGCACCATTTTCGTCAAGCAACGAGCAGAATTTTCTTTGTTTATTGAATCATATATTTTAAGCGAGCGGAGAGGAAGAGAAGAGGAAGAGAAGATCGCGAAAGAAAACGCAGTTAAATTATGTTATTTAATATTGCAATATTAATTTCACTTTTGTATGGGAAAAATCAATTTTTCATCTTTTATTCTGTGAATCGTTAAAATTGTGTGTGTAAGAAAAGAAATATTTCACGTTAGTATTTATTTACTTTTTTTTTTTAAGAAAAGAGATCTCTATAATATAAAATATTATAATATTATAATACTATATTATAAAAAAATGTTATAATATCATATAATATTATATAATATTATATTATAATATATAATATTATAATACTATAATATATAATATAAATTATTATAATATTAATAAATTAATTCGTAGAAAATATCGCAGTTTCGCTTTTTGCACTATATTTTTACCGTTCCCATCTATTTATATCGTTTCTCCCTTAATATATCTCTGAGATAGTTATAGTTCTCTCTTCGCGGAAGAGATGGAAAAAAATCCTTTCTCGGGGGCGGCTGCAAACTTTTCTCGTCGCTGCATCGATTAACGCGCGCGCACCGAAACTTTTGACCTTTCGGGTCACCTTCGGGAGACGAGAACACGCGGAATTGCATGGGTTTGTCGAGGGACGAAAATTCGGGGGAAGGAAAAAAAAAATCGTTTTATATGAGGCGCGTCGTCGATATACCGGGAGCAAGGAATTAATTTCGAGACGCCGTAAATCGACGGCGCTCCAGTTTCCGCCGCCCCCGCTCATCCCGGGATTAATTGCCATCGCCGTGATGATTAGGAGCGCCAGGCCCGCCCCCGCTAATCCGCCGTTATGAAATATCTCGTTAGTATGTGCTCGCATACCGCGTCGCGCGATAACAGGCGCGTGTAAACGGGATATGCGTGGAGAGCAGGATCGAGTATGCGTGGCACACGCGTGCATTCCTGCGAGAGGCCGGTGCACAATTAGCCGCGAAATTCTCGACAGGGGCCATCCCTAAATTATGTAAGGCTGTTGGGAGGAGCGGGGGTGTTTCAGCATTTTCTTACGCTTTCTTATACACAGAGAGAATTTTCTCGTAGAATTTACCCTGAAAATCATGGTAATCGGCATTTTATCATGCAGTTTAGTCAAATTAATCAAACATGTTTTATATTTTATTGTGATAGATATAATTATTTTTATTGTGATAAATATTAACTTGATATTTTGGAAAAAGATTTACATATTTTGGTACAATAAGTGTATTCAAAGTTTATATCACTCACGTTTAATCAATTCTTTATCTCTAAAAAATGGTGAAATTATTTTTAAAAAATCTTATTAGTAAAATTGTAAAATATTACTTAAGATACAGAAAGGGAAGAGTCACAGAAAATCTTACGGTTTCTTACGTGGGGAGATGGGAAATCGAAAATCGTAAAAAAAGCCTTACCTAATTTAAGAATGGTCCCACAGCCCCGTCGCGAATTTTCGGATTTTTCTCTCAAGGAGAATCGTGTCCTTTCGTCTATTCAAAGTGATCTTGAACTAGCTCTCGTATATGAGTTTGAGAACCTTGAAATTTATACAGTGTCCCATTTTATAACGCATTGCCATTTTTCGAAAACCATCGAAGTCCATCGAAAAATATTTCATACAAAAGTTGTAGGATTTCGAAGGAGACATCTTTTTAGTTTTTGAAAAATAGTAATGCATTATTTAAAATGGGACACCTTGTATATATCGTCTATTGTTGTACATATTTAATTGACAGCCCTCTGTGCAAATTAATTTGTATATTTTTTATTTTATCTTTTCGAAAATAATTTTGATAAATTCATGAGATTTTTTGTGCAATTAAAATAACGTCAAATACAACACTATTTGAATAATTTTTAAAGAACAAAAATATATTGTTATATTTCCTGTACACACGTTTTTAAGTCGTCGAGAAAACAAAAATACTATTTGATATTTCACGATTTGCTTCTATATATATAAAGGCACATCAAGATATTTTATTAGAAATTATTATTCTTTCTAGAGTTTCGCGTGCGTTGCGCGCCTTGAATTAGTAGCACATATCTTTATATTTACTTTGTAGATATTCCGATAGAAATACGGCGGAGATTTACGACTAGCTCGAGAGATCGAGATTCTCCGCGAAACGCAATTCGGGCTCGTTTTCCGATGCAATCTCGTCCCCCGACACGATGTCGATTTTCAATCTAACTACACATACGAGCGTGTTCCGGGAGTCACTTCGAAATAGGATGGAGGGAAGGAAGGTAGAAAGAGGCGGCGGGGATCCTTACGTCTATTCGCTCTCAACTCGCTATGTGTTTGCCCCGTACTTGGGGTTTACCATAGGTGGCCCCCTTCGCGCGACCCCCGTCGTGCAACTCCGGACTCGCCGCAGCATCGAGTTTCTAAACTCATCGTCGTCACGTCGATTGAGAATCTTCTCCATTGGTCGAAGGGCAATCGAACAACGTGTAGTAGCTTCGCGACCTATCCCGGAATCGATAAAATTTATTCGATGCTCGGTGCACGCGATTACGCGAGCTTAGCCGCGTGATGGAAAGCAAACTTTACTCGAGACTAGGGCGCAGTTGTTTTCAATAATGCTCGGGGAAGATGTAATGGTTCGGTAAACGCGCTCGAAACGAAACCTTCCAAATCGCAAGATTCTCTTTTCCTCCTCTTGAAAAGTAGTTTATTAATAATTTGGAAACAATTGGCTTTAAAATCTTAAAATTTAGTAAGATCTCCCCCCTCTTCCCTCTCTCTATACATTTATTTTATATATTATATATTATGTATATTATATATATCTATATATTTATTTATTATAGTTTAGATATATATAATACCTAGAAAATTTTTTATGCATTCCTATAGCAAAATCAAATCTCCCAAAATGTATTTGCACGATTGAAGTAATGTTCATTTTTTAGTATAAACTAATTCAAATCGCTAATGTTTCGTTGATCGGGATTATGTTTAGTAACTTTGAACACAAAGTAATGTTTAATTTTCGGATCAAAAGCTCGACCAACGAAACATTAGCGATTAATTAGTTTATTTTGAAAAATAAACATTACTTTAATTAAATGTCGTACCTTTATATTTATATACTAGTAATTACTGTCGAGATAAACATGACGATAGTTATTTAAAAAAGTTAAATATATCATTAATTTTTTCCCAATTTTAAAATCACTCATCTCGATAAAGAAGCCTCGAAGCGAGAAAATTTCAATTTTTTATTTATTTATGCAAAATAAATCGCCTTCTTTCGTTTGTTCTTCTTTTTCACACGTTTTTCGACTCTGTAAGTATATGAAAAAAGTGCGAGTTTAATAATCTTTTAAATAAAATTAGTGCATTATTATTATTATTGAAAAGCAGTGAGTAGTCACTTATCTCTATTATAAGGACATAAATCAATAAAATTTTACTGAAAGAGTAGTGATTTAGGGCACATATATGTTCTATTTTTTATACATATATAATGTTATATGAATATTATTGAAAAATATTATATGTAAATTATATAAAAATAATATTTTATATTATTTTTTATGTATATTATTCTGAAAAATGAATATACATCAAATTTACATCAAAATTACATTAATCGTGCGAATGCATTCCGGAGATTTAATCTCGCTATATATATGTCAGGTTTTTGACAGAAACGCATACAAGATTTTCGAGATATTCGGACCGTAAAATCTGTCCAAAAGTACGACGCGATGCTTGTTGCATATCTGGATATCGACGTCCGTATATTGACTCGCTCTCGTTGTGTTAAAATTGACATCAGTATTGAGCGTGGAAATAACGATCGGCGATTTGTATCGTCACGCGGAACGAGCCGCTATATCAATATAATGCCAATGTCATCGTGTCGGAGAGAAGCCTTGACCTAATGTAATATGAACGACCTAACATTGGAGCAACTTCGACACTTTTGCTCCCCTTTCCCTTCCTCCGAAAGATGAGGGAAGAAACGATTCCGATATAGTTCCATAATAGATTCGTTGATTATTAATTATTAGTGCCACGATAGTATAATATAATCGTCAAATGTGATCTTCAGTGAATATATTTATGTTTTTCTCCTCAGTTTTATGTGTCCCATATTAATTATGACAGTTAGATTTCGCTGAAAAATCAATATAATATATATTTGCAAGATTGTAGCTTTTTTATTTTTTCATTTTTGTAATTTTTGGGGGATACATATGCGGATATCGGAAATTGAAATACATATAACTAGTATTGTAATAAAAAAATTTGAAATATAGTATATATATTTTTATTACATTTTTACTCTCAGATGTAGTAAATTCACAAAAAATTAACAAGACTCAATCAAACTCAGATATTTCCAAAACAAAATATACTGTTATAAAAACTTATCTCATATATAATATTATAATATTTGAAAAGTATTTTAAAATATTACGAATTGACACGGTCACTACTTAAATCACTACTCTTTCAGTATAATTTCATTGATTTACTATCTTTATAATTGAGATAATCAATAATTCTTATAATTGAAATAACCTATTCACTGATTTTCAATGATACACTGATTTCATTTAAGAGTGTTAAACTCGTATTTATTCGTATGCAGAGTGAGTCAATAAAACATACAATAAAGAACAAACTAGGAGGCCATTATTTTACATAAATTAAATAGAAAATTAAAATTTTCTCTCTTCGAGGCTTTTTTCTCGAAAAGATTTTCTCAAATTTATCTCGACAACAATTATTATTATATATAAATATAAAGGTATGACATTTAATTTAGTAAAACGATTCGAAATAATTTTAATTAATGAAGGAGTTTTATAAAATATTTTATATAAGTATTAAATTTTTAAAAAATAAAATATGTATTTTGTTATATGTATATACATACATGTATAATACAATTATATATGTATGTAAATTGCTATCGAGATAAATTCGATAATCCACAAAACAATCCATAACACATTTATTCAAATTTTAAAGCATGTAAATACATATGTTATCAATTTGTAGATACTCGAAATTAATTTCCTCTGGAACGAGGCTCGAATTTTATTCTACATTTTCAAATATATGTGACATTTATTTAAAGTATTAATATTTCAAAGAAAATATTCGCCACAATATTCTGTTAAATATTTTATTTTATTTTTTTTTCTAGCAAATATTTTTCCAAAAAAGAAAACGTGCGGTCGCAATCTCGCAATCTCGCGGTGCATCGGTTAAGCACGCGGCCATATTTTCGCCAATGGCTTTTCGCTTCGCAGGCGCTCCCGGGGCTCTCCCGCCCGGCTATAATCCCAAATGTCAGAGTTCAGTATAGCGGTTGATCAATATTGCCTCTTCGGGCACAACTTTGAAGGATATACGTTTCTTTTATGTATCGCGACGGATATACCGGTCCGCTTCCACGTTCCTAGTGGATATCGCATCAATCGAAGCTCTCTCTACCGGGGGGAGGAGATCATAACGGCCGATGATAGCGTCGTTCAGATCCGCAGGAAATAATCGCCGCCATTACGGTACGTAAATCAAGGCACAAAGGATCCGCGGAAATTAAGGAAGTTTCGTAATTACGCGTCGCGCAGGCTGTTCGCCGGTGAATTTATATACGCGCAAGCCGTTTAGTTGCCGTATGAATACGATGATGATCGACTCGGAAAACGAATTTGTAATTTTCGTAGTAGGTAGTAGAACATGAATCGAAACGTGATGATGATGAATAAAATTTGAAGCGAAAAAGAGAATATAGAGACTCCCCGATATATATTTTATTATATATAGGTATATCGTCGCGATAATTCGGGGAAATTAAACTGCAAGGCTAAGGGAAAACTTCATCGGGTACATCGTAATTAAATAGTATGCTGCTTAGCGCTAATATTGAAGGAAAAAAGTATCGCGAAAATTTCTCCCCCGTAATTTATGGCGGAAGGTAAGAAAATTGAGTTAATACGAAATTAATTATACCTTCATGACAGATTCTGACTGAAACTACAAGCCATCTATTAAGACGGTAATTGAGTAATTAAAGTCTATCTTAAGCTTCGAAAGTTTTGCTTTTCGGATCTCGTAAAATTCCACCAAACGGAAATTGAAGGCACATCTATACGTGTCTCGTCAATGAAAATTATGCATTATACATATATAATGCATAATTATATATATAAAATTAATATATTATATATATATAGCTGTCAATTTGAACAATTTTATATTCGAATAAGAGAGGAAAAACACACATACACTCTAATCATATATAAAAATAAATAGTAAATGATGAAATAACTGTTCAATACCAAGATATACAAGTTGTCGAAAGTTTCAACGTAATACGATAGTCTGTTTGAGGTCGATAAATAGCCGCGTAAAATCAATGCAACTATTTCCGTCAATACGCGAATAATTAATGACCGTACGCGATGGTATTTACGCGGGGTGCCCGCGTTTATCGCAGATACATTGATCCGCCGTTATATTGTAACCGGGAGAGAGAGAGAGCTCTCTCTCTAGAGAGGGAAGAGAGGCGGATTATGCTATAAATACACTCTGCGAAACATTATAAATTCATCCTGAACCGGTATGTCGAAAGTGCTCGATCGATCCGGTCGTCGCGCGAAAATTCGTCGAAAATCGCGGTCTCGCGGGATCTCGATACTCGCGTAACATAATCGAATCTCGAAAGAAGTGAAAGAAATTTTCCGCACGAACCGCCGGTCGCGGAATGAGAATCCGCTGACCGCGGAAAGAGAATGTTCCCCGATCTTGTCCTGGCAAGGACGAGGTCGCGAGTGCGACCTAATCTTTTCTCGTCCTCCCTTCCCTCCCCTCTTTTCCGCGACCGCGTTACACGCGAACCACCCCTAACGAGGGAGCTCTCCCTTCCATCGGGGCAGAGAGTTCTCTCTCTCTCCCTCTCCAACTCTTTCCCTTTCTCTATTCATGTATACATATATATCTACACGAAGCGGTGCAGCAGAGTACAGGTGCACCTCCGGGCCGCGATGCACCGCGCTTGCACCCCCGAAGCGGCCTAGAGGGTGGTGGTACCCCCGACGTCGTGGGGGCAGAAGGCGTGCGAGGGGGAGAAAAAGGGAAGGAAAGTGGGGTGGGACCGAGAGGGGAAATGTGCACATCGGGAGAATTTGCTTTCGTGTCCTAGTAGCACTAATGACCGCCATCCTACCCCCTTTTCGCCCTCTTCCTCCCTCGTCGTGGGTCCCTCCAGGTCGCCCTTGCCCTCTCCCTCACCGACCGAGAGAGAATCGCGCCCCTCCGCGCGGCGACGCCCCTTGCTCTCTCCTCTCTCTCTCCCTCTCCTTTCATCTTCTCGCACCCCTCTACACGGACGTATAGACACACCAGTACAGAATGACTCGAATTACGTCACAACACCGAGAGCGTACGACCCGTTATTTCCCCTCTCCCCCTCTAACTCTTCTCGCTCCCTCACCCAGAGAGGTACCTATCGTTTTACCTTCGTGTACTCGACTTCCCCTTTCGCCCTCGTCCTCCCGCGGTGGGACACCCGTATATACACACGATATATGTGGCGCTCTATATATCTATTCCGCTGTAGCGGCCAGCGCTCGACAAGACCGAGGGGAAGCCGCCAGTCTCCGCTGGTACACCGAGCTGCGTGTTACTCTTCCTCGTTCGCGCTTTCGCTTTTGCAGGTTCAAAGAGAGAGGGCGAGAAAAAAATAAAGGAGTAGTCGATGCGAAACGCGAGAAAGAGAGTGCGAAGAGAGAAAGGCCTCTCGCATTCCTTCGTCCATCAGTAACTACATCAGTTCAGGAGTTGAGACACGCGCGCGCGCGAGTAAATATACACATTGAACACGCGTGTATATACGGCACACACGGGATATTTCTCCTCAGTAGTAGCAGGTGCGCGTGCGAGGGACGTCGCGGGGGACCGCGGGGACGGATTTACAGGGGGACACGTGTGTGTGGGTGCTTTAAGCGGCGACCCCGAGGAGTAACACGTATCATTACAGGTGTGTATATGCATCGTTAAAGGCGGACGTGTGTCGACAATTGTGCCCCGCATCTTGTGTATGTGTATGTGTGAGTAGCAGGAGTCGAGAGATACCTCGCGGAGATAAATGAGATTTTTTTCTTTTTTTTCGACGCCTCCCCCTTCCCCCCCCCCCCCTGAAGCGGACTTTTTAATTGCACTTGCACGGTATCGATCGTATCGCGTATGGCTCGGTGATGACGTTTCGATCGATACCGTCGTCCGTGAAACACGTCGCCGTTTTTTTTTCCTTTCTCTCCTCGCTCGCCTTAATGAATTATTAATGTCATTAAACTTTAATGGTATCTTAATTATGTTCCGAGAGGCGAGGCGACAGATCTCGACACCTGTCGTTCGATTCGTAACGTGTCGAGGGAATTTTTGTTCGTCTTTGTTGTTGTTGTTGTTGTTGTTATTGTTATTGTGTGGAGCACCGAAATTCGGACAAGTTCGAGTCGTGTCCGAGTTAGTTTGATCGAAGCTCATCTTTATTCGATTGGTTTTGAAACCTACCTATCTGTTTTATACACTATCGTAAAGATGATCTTGACATGAATCAGCTGATCGATTTATATTCCAGATATTCTCGAATTAGTCGATTCGATTAACTGATCGAGCAGTGTCTTATCACGCGTGTCATTGTTTACAAATTTTTTTAACGGACTCAAGTTAATAGGGCTTCAGTGTAATTTATTAGTGCAATTTCCGGTTGCTCTACATCCTTGAAAATTACGAAACGCTGATTCTCGAAATCTACATTATATATATTTTACGGATACTTTTTTGCGAATTTCCTCCCTTGTTAGGCACAACTTAGTTAGTCTGATCCAGCCGAGTATCTTCCTGAAGGATCAACGCGAGCATCAAAGCGTACATTAATCACATTAGATGACCGCAGGTGATTCTGAAAGAGATTCTATCGCCGAGTGTTAATCTTATAATGCCGGTCTTGTGTATTCCCGGGCCTAACCGCGGAGTGAGCGTGCCTCTTTAAAGACGTGAGTAGCGCATTTCCACGCATTTCAACCTTGCCGTTCCAAAGTCGCCATCGTGTGATGCTCTTATGCAATCCTAGCCTTACGAATTAAAGCTCCCGCTTGAAAGCGCGTGGTTCTTCTAGCGTTTTTCGCGAATATTTTCTTATCCGGAAGTTCCAATTAATTGAGACAGAGATATACGAGTCTTTTAGACAATAATGATTCCTAAAGTTGTGTAATTTATCTTGCAAAATATGTAAAGATTACAATAATTAGAAAAGCAGATCAATAATACAAATATCAATAATAAAGAAAGTGTCATTTATTTCTCCAAAATTATTTTTCTTAAAAATCAGGAACACCTAGATAACATAAAATACATACATATTAAACTAAAGAAAAAAATATTTAAAAAAATACAAAACACATTAGAAATAAGAAAGAAATAAATAAACAAGAGAGAATATGTATAAACAAACATAATGTAATATGATGTAAAATAAATGGGGATGAGCAACCAAAAAAGTAATTCTTTAAGAAAAAATTATTTAAATTACAAGAAAATCTTTTATATAAGAAATGCTGCATTTCCGAAAAGTGTAATTGGAAAAATTATTATACACATACACGCATGTATGTAACACACAAAACCGGCTTTATAAAGTTAACATGCAGCAACAATCTCTCGGAATCAGATGGTTATCTAATTTAATATATGCTTTGATGCTTGCATTGATGTTTAATTAAGATCCTAGATCACGAGAGACGAAAAACATAAAATGAGAAATAAAATTTATATATATGTCAGGCTTACAATTTATTTCAAACAACCTGTCTACTCGTCGCGTTGCTTAACCACTTAGCGTATCCGGGCGAGCTCGTTACGTCGTAAAACTGTAATCTATTTCTTCGGGGGATGCCCTTTTGCTCCCGTTTACTTTGACTTTACTCAAGCATGTCCTGCGGAAAGCTCTCGCTTATGGATCGCGCGCCTTGCCCTTTCGCATCAAATGTCTCGTAAATATTGACTTACAGTCCCGAGTTAGGCGTGAGGACTCGCCATTCGTGCTTCACGTATCGCTCTTAGTTTATATATTCGTGTTGCACGCGTGTCACGATTGGTGATACTCTTCACGAGGAATTACAAGTGAAACGCAATGTGTATTCCACTTCATAAAAGTCGTCGTACGTTTGCTTTATATTACTTCTATTGCACATTCAATCGATCCATATAAATTACGTTTTTCTCCTTTCAAGTTACAAAAGGACTCGATTTGAAATCAAAGCTTGTTATATAGCACTTCTTTTTTTTCGTAATTCTATATAAAATAAGAATGAACATTTATGATATTTCCAAAATTATTATGAAATATACTACATATTATAGAATTATGAATACAATTTTTTTATAGTATTAATAAATAATTTAAATAAATATATAATTAATCAATTAGATTATAATTTTATAGTTTATATAAAAATATTAAAGTGCAAAAAAGAAATTTTTTAAAAATAAAATATAAAGATTGTTTAAAAATATTTGTGTATAAATAAGATTTATAAAAAATATCTATTTATTAAATGTTGAAAATTTAAAGTTTAATGGAGTAGAATCTTTAAGAAATTTAAAATAATTAAAAATATTATGAATTTAATAAATAATATAAAAAAATTTTTTAAATATGAATAAAATTATATTTCTTAAGATTAATTAATATCAGGTTGTTAGAGTTGAATGAGAAAAGAATATTGTTATAATTATCATATTAATATAAATATTGCGTGCAACAATTTTACTTTTATTCATCGCTTTTACAAACAGTGTTGCAACCAAAAGATTTATGTAAAGACATTTCGCGACGACACGATAATACATACATAGAAAATTAGTTTAAGCCGCTAAATGGTTTGATGACACAACACTCCCCCGGTTGATGCAGACCACCACTTTCGCTCGTGATACGTATCTACTATCTACCACGAGATATCGCGATACGATCGCGCCGGTTGTTGAGTGGCGGATTTAAATTTGGCATCAGCGCGATTCGTGAGATATTCGTCGTCGTCGTGTTGTGTCAAAGATTGCGCCTCGTCGTCAGATGTGTGTTGTAACTGGCCCAGATTCCGGTTAATTTACCAATGGACTGCCTCGCGCAAATATATCCCGGCAGCTGCTGCTGCGCGGATCGATTTCGTAAGTTCCGCGACGAAATCGCAACCGCGAATCGATCTCTCGATCTCTCGCCGAGACGGTCAAAACGGGACAAAACTTTTTTTTTTTTATTTTTTGGGATAAAACACTTGCGACAAAATCGCGTGAGCTTTTTACGAGCCTTGAAAAAAAAAAAAATATTTTATCTTACGTCGCTTAACGAAGTTTCCGCTGATGATTACGCTGATGATTACGTAATTGCGGGTGAGTTATTACGTCGACTCAGTCAGTCCTTTCGATGATCGTTTTCCTTGCTCCAAGCTTGTTTTCTATCATCGTTAACGTTACATCATGCGGCCGAAGATGCTATTACGAGGATCCTTCGTTGTTTAAAGTCGACTTTGCTTGCATGTCTTGTCGACGCGCGGCCTTTTCTCGCGTTCGCGAAGATACGTACGTATAAGAATGGGATTACATCCAGGAAAACGTCGAGGCAGCGCGATTAATTGTCAGCTAAGTAATTGCAATTACGCAGTTCCACCGGAGATCGTGTCTATGTTGATCGTTTATGATGACGCCTCTTTGCGGAACAAGGAGAATTGAGGAACAGCATATGTATTCGATAAACGCGCCTGTGTCATTAAAAGGTTGAATCAATCTTTTCCATTACAGTATATCGAATTGATTATTTTTCATAGCAGTATTAATTTTTATATGTGTATTTTTGTAACAAAATATTTGACATACATTTTAATTTTGTAGCATATTCTTATTACTAATTGCATCAATAATTATCCCGATAAGATTTCTTATAAGGAAAAAAAATATTAGAAAAATAATACAGAACAAAGAGGAGAACTTTACTTAATTTTAATACAAATTTATTAAATTATCAAATTATTTCAAACGTCACCCTTTTGTTTATTTGATGTTAATTTACAAAAACAATTAATATAGTTTGACAAAACATGAACAAAAAGAGTAAGTGACCTAAAATTATAAGATAAAGAAAAAAATTCACGAAAATGGTCGAAAATGGTCCTTTTTATGCTGTAATTTTCATTACGAGATACAAATGGAGATTGTTATCGGCATAAAGTCGATGCAAAGCGACAGATTCATTCTTTCGAGTTTTTTTTTTGTTTATTCGCGTTCGCCTCTTTTGAACTCACGTACATAAACACGCACGCTTCTCCCTCCCCCTTCCACCCCCCGATGGATTTTGCATACCAAAGGACCGTCTGCTCGCGGAATGTCATCCGACCAGAGACACGATCGCGTTTGAACTTGGCTTAGCCAATTATACCTCAACACATTGCTTCACATCGCACTCCCGCGTCGCGTCTCTCATCTTATTTCTCTCGTTCTCTCGCCATTGTATATCCTTCGCACGCGCGGGTTCGCATAATCGAACCGACTCTGAGGCGGGGGCGTTTACAAATTGCGCACATGACTCGTTATATGCACGCGCGTGTAAAAACAAAAGTTGAAAATACAATCATCGTAGTTATGAAATATGCAGCCTCTCTGTTCAAGATTGATGACAATAAGACGTAGTTGTAAAACAGGCAATTCACAATATAAGGGAATTAAAAATATTTAATTTCAATGAGATTATCGACGTATATAGTTATATTAAGCATTAACAGATATACGTCAAGTTGAACAATAAATAATGTAAAATAGAAAATAATTATGTAATTATCTTTCTTATTGAATTTTAATGGTTAATATAAAATAATTTATTTTTGTGTCAAATTATGTAAATTTCTAAAATATTTTAGGAATAAAAAATGAACAATAATTTTACATATATGTGTATTTGAATTAATTGCAATAATTATTAAAGAAGGGACAGTAAAAAAATATTTAAGTATTACTTTCACAAATTATTATATTTTTCTTTATTTATTTCTCTTTTACAGTTTACGTCTCTTAAATTAGTTTTTGTTCATGTTTTATCAAGTCATCATAAATTATCATCATAATCAAACAAACTAGGATAACTTTTGAAAGAAATATTTTATTAATTTAATAAATTTATATTAAAATTAAAATAAACTTTGTGTTATTTTTCTATTATTTTTAAAATATTTTTTTTTTACTGAGTAATTTTAAATATTATTTAAAATAATATGAAACGTACATGAATGAAATACAATATATAAAATATTTAAAATAGTAAATGCAAGTTCGAGAACTTCAAATATTATTCTACATAAGAATTTCCGATAATTTAAAGTTCAATAATACATCAATAATTTCATTTCAAATGACATTTTAAATAAATATTCTAATTACTATATTTATATTTTGTAGAAAATAAATTTTTAGAGAGAGAGATATATATTATCTGATTTAAAAATAAAACTATTTAAACTGATTATTTTCAATACTTTGCATTTGAAATGAATTTATATTGATGATGCGTCGTGCAAATACGGCATCAAGCTATGCAATTTTAACAACGCTTATACGAATATTGAATGCTCACACAAGACATTATATTTTCAAAACAACAATCCGCGCGAATGTGATATAACTTTTCAATGTCTAATGCCATGTGTCCTCGATCCTAGGATCTTACATAAGTAAAAGCATTTGTATCTCGCTTGTCTAAATTGGAGACGAATTTGTTGAAAATAGAAAGCGCGAGTTCCCTCTTTGTCAATTTCCGTCGAGATAAGAATGCATCTTATTTATTTAAAAACAACCGGCAAAACTTTATCAGAGTTGCCGTCTCGGTACCCCTTTCTCTCTCTTCTTCCTCGGGTTCCGCGTTCCATTATTTATACTTTCTCGCTCCGCTTCTTCTTCGAAGTTCGCTGCATTTAACATGAAAGCATATCGAAACATGGCAATGCATCTATCGACCGGCACTGACAAACACAATCGTACAACACAGTAGTCGGAGGTAGTCACGAGTGTCTGACACGTGAAAAATTGCACAGGGAGGCGATCGCGCTTTGCAGTTTCCGTCTCGCAAAATCGAGGAGAATAAAGAAGCGATCGACTGACTCTCTCGCTCGTGACAAGCGGATTACCGCGACATTGATTGCGTAATGCCTATCCTCGATGTCGACAAAGTTACGTGACGTCGTCGGTCGATACATCATCGCGGATCTAATTGGAGAATCTTATTAGTTTGAGGAAATATGAGAAACAGCCGTGACGCTGATGCTGATGTTTCTCTCTCTTGAGATCGCAATTATCAGCGTTGACGAGCACGTGGACGAAAGTCAAGGTTTATTCGTGGCTTACTGGATTATTAAAAAAAAAGAAACCCCCCTGAATTGACATTCAGTTTCCCGACACTTTACACATGAGTTGCATGCGAAATAAACTTTTCGGATTTATTTTTTAAAGAGAGATATACACTGAGAATTTTCTCTTAGAATTTACCCTGAAAATCATGGTAATCGTGGGACAATATAGTATGGAAAAGAATTTTATGAGAATTTTTCTGATTAATATATATCACAATAAAATATGTTTGATTAATTTTACTATGCAGATAATAGTAAAATTAATCAAACATATTTTATATTTTATTGTGATATATATAATTACCATGATTTTCAGGGTAAATTCTAAGAGAAAATTCTTTCTGTGTAGAGCGCGTTCGAAATCATGGTACAATCAGTAAGCGGATGATTTTTGTGTGAAAATATAAATTGAAAATAAAATAAACTTTCGAGGTTTTATTCTTTAAAAAAAATGGCTTTGAAAATTTGGAAATATTCATGAAACATATATTTTTTTTATTTCCTTGGACAACCTTATTAGAATTTGTGTGCGTTTGGAAAACAGCTCTATCAAAATATATAAAAAGGTACAACTATTGAAAAAAAATTATCTTGACACTTTACACATATTTTACACAAATTTTTTTTAACAATTTTAAGTTAACTTTTTTAAAGAGATACAGAGCGCGTTTTATTGAATATTCTATTGAAAATAAATTGAAAAATTATCTTGACACTTTACACATATAATTTTTTTAATTACTTTTTTTTAAGGGGAAGCAGTAGAATGCTTTCTTATTTGTATATTAATGATTGATGTCGAATTCAATGACGGAAAAAAAAAGAGTTATTGCAGCGCGAGCTGCAACAGTTTCCGGTTACGCAAAATCGGTTTATCGCGCGTTTCGAAAGCCGGGGAGAGGAGAAATGACGCGCGCGCAGGAAGCGAAGGAATTACGGGGACGCTCCGTTCGAAAGTGGAGCAATAGCGGTGAATTTCCGGGACACGGGATCGATCGGGACGACCTAATCGATTCGATACTCCCCCCACGCCCGTTTCAATCGCTCGGCGCATAAGACAATGGTCGCTTCGTTCGGTCGCGGTGTCGTCTATCGTCTTTTTCGACGGGCCATAATTTTTGGATCGTCGCTCGATCAGCAGGGATATAGAGAGAATAAAGGGGCGAGGGGGAGGGGAGAAGCGATATTTATGGGAATTTATGGGGGCCAATATTTTGCGTTACTTGCAGGAAATCGGCGAACACATATGCGGTGGTTGTAACAAAACGGGTCGCCATTTTCGGGCGACCAGCCATTGTTCTTGTTATTTATATTACATATATCCCCTTGTTTGAGAATATACATGTATGATGTATATTTTGTCGCGACTCTACGTCAGATAGTCGTGTGCAACGTGTGCTTATCGAGTGATTCTTTATAAACTAACGCCTTTAAGCGACGCCTTTACTAGATAAAAGACAACAAATGCAGGTAACAAACAGGCTGTACGAACGTGATCTACGACCCGCGCAAATCTTCTTAACGATTATCTATTTGTTTCGCGAAGAGGAATTCTTTCGGATATTTTATAGACACGACGAAGCTATCATTTTTCTAACTAGAGACAACTAGATATTTTACGATATCCTTTATTTAATTCTCGATATTCGGTGCAATAATGGACAGTTGGTTACGATACTGATACACATTTGATGAATGTTTAAGTTAAATAGCCTACAGGCTATTTAACTTAAACATCTTATGACTTATAGTCATAGATTGGTAACGATAATATCAGAAATTGAAGATATTTATATATATTTTTTCCTTTGGTTTATCTATAAATAATTAATATTAGAATTTATTTGCACATTAATTAAAATTTTATTTGAAGTGTTTAGTTGATTTTAAAAATCAGAAATAAATATTTCAAATTTTTCTAAGAGACTTTTTAACAAAAAATTATTAAATTAATTGTGTTTTATTTATATAGGCAATAAAATATTTTAAAGCTATATTTGTACAATCTTGTATTCGTTGTATTTATTTTTCTTTTCTACGACTTATATTTCTCTTATACTTTTTATTTATATTTTATTCAATTATCTTAATTATTTTTGTAAATTAACGTTTTTACTAAACGATAGTTAATTTTAAATAAACAAATATGTATTTTATTACTTTTTTAATTTGTATCTTCTTTATTGCAATAATATTTAAAATAATACAAAAGATAAAATATTTGTGTAAAATGATTAATGTAAGTGTCCGAAAAAATTTCAAATATTATTTTAAACAAGAATTTCTTTTGATAATTCTCTCTTAAAATTATTATTTTAGTAATAAACTTTTAACAATGTGAAGCGTCAAATAAATATTTCTTATATTTGCATCTCTCCGTTATTCTTGCGAAAGATATAAATTTTCAAACAATATTTTATTTGTAAACGAAACTGTGTATAATCGCATGATTATTTTCAATAATCTGCATTTTGAAACGTGTCCATCGCTATATACTGATAACACATTTGCCTCAAATTCTTATGTGAATCACAATCAAACATACATATTAAAAAACTACACGTGTCATCATTCAATGGAAAAGAAATAAAATTACGATATTATATATTATTAATTATATCAATATATATTAATATAATTTTATTATTATATTATTATATTATTAATTATATATTTATTTAAAAAATCCGTCTGCTTATCGCAATACGCAAAATTATCAGTCCGATTTGTTGTGAAGCTAAATCCAGACTGCGCGTTAATTCATCGTCCCTGATAGACGATATCTTTCGCTCGAGCATATAATAGCGCCGCGCGATAACGAGACGTCCTGTTTTATAGTGTATAGAACAATAAAACAGCACGTTTCATTAAAAAATCCTCTCGTGCTAATTATTTCACTCGTCGTTAAGCCGGTATCCACGCGAGCTTATAATTTTGTATCAACGCGCGAAGAAAAATGACTTTATCCGAGAAACTAGAGGAACGTATCCTAAAGATAACGCGACGATGAGTGGCAGTTTCAGCTCAGATTCATCCTAGCACAGGGAAAAACATACACATACACGCATGTGTTACTTACACGCAAAATTTATTGTCGCGTACTCCGCCGTGTGTTAATCCCTTGGATAAATAAAGAACTTATCTGAGCGGCGCACTTGTTCCTGCTGTTACGATAACCTTATTAGCGTGGGGCTCCGCCGAAAGCGCGCTGACAATCACGCTTGACGAAATAAAATAGTTACCACGAACAGCTATTCTCTCGGGAATGAGTTACGTAAATAAAGTGTTATATAAATAAAGTAATAAAATATAATTTAAGTAACTTAATCTCTCTTTCTTCTTGGAAAAAATATATAAAATATACTTTATAAGTAAAAAATAAATGGGAGGATAAAATATTTTCTTTTTACGAACATCGTAGCGAAATTATTTAAAAAAATTTATTTTTTTTAATTATTTGATTATTTTTCAATCTATTTTATTTATTTAATATATTTTTTTAAAGCTGTATACATTTAAAGAAATTCCTATACAACGACGAGTCCCCATTTTAGTTTTCCTTGGTTTTCATTCAATTTTCATTCAACTTGAACTTTTTTCTGCGTATTTTCGCGCAGCTGAATGTGCAATTTCGTGAAATCGCCTGTTTTCCCTTCGAACTTCTTTAGAAGAATTTTACGCGTGAATTTAAAAGAGTCGAATAGTTGCCAAGAAGAAGGAGACACGTGGATGCGACATGTTTGAACGAGGGGTCATTTTCATTCTACTTCTGACTTCGGAGTTTCATCAGTAACGCGAAACACGGTTTAATTTTTTAAATTGATAATATGGCCGATGAGGGAACGATTACAATGGCAGAGCGAGAAAGAAAGGTGGTGTGAAATTACTTAATCATGAAGAGAAACAAATGCTACATTCGTACATACAAATTTCACGCTACAAGTTTATTATTGTTTATTCGTTGTTTTTCCTCGACTCGATAAAAACGTAGATTCTAGGAAAACAATTTGCATACTCATTAAAAAAACATACAAAGCAAAATAGCCGCTTGTCCCGACTTTTGTACTTCGAAAGACGCTAAAAACTTGTAATATTTTTTATTCGAATACGCTTTCATTACGCAGTATCTGTGACGTCGATGTTGAATCAGGTGTAACTCCGATGATGCAAAAGTCACTCGAATTTTCGCCAGCAGAAACTAAACAATTTTACAATAATACGATTTAATATTCGCAAAGACGCAATATTCCCATTTGAATGTCGACAGGTATAAACGTCTATAGATAGACGATACATATCATAGTTAACCAGCCGCGAGTTCACATACGTTGAATACCACGAAAAAATTCAATAGTTTATCGCGGAAAGTTATGTGTTTTGCGCGCGTGAATCGTTTTACGATGCGATATACTGGGTGTCCCAGACTTATCGGATCATCTGTTGATTCTTGGGATTATTTGAAAACGATTTTTCCTCAATGAAAATGTCACCAATAATTTTCGAGTTAGAAATCGATTGAAAATAAAGAGTTTTTCCCAACCTAAGCCGTGTGGAAATAAAATATTAACAACTATATTTTTCAGTTAATTTCAAGTCGAATTTAATTTAATAGAATTTTAATTTAAGGCTTAGTTACAAAGATATATGATTGCAAAAAAATGATGACCTCTCTCGACATTTTCGTTGAGGAAAAATCGTCTCCAAATAATCTTAGGAATCTCCCATTAACGTGATCCAATAAGTCTGGGGATACGACCTCTTCTTCTTTAAACAGAAGTAAAAATCCCGATAATCCATTTTATCGGGGAAAAAAGACACACATGGAAAAGGGAAAAAAGGAGGCAGGGGGCACCGTATATATCTGTGGACAGATTTGCCCGCTAAGTTATGCGCATCTCAATTAGAATCGTGACTGTTCCATTTTTCCACTCGTCACGTACGATACGCGTCACTATGTACACACACGCGTGTTATCATTGTCGCATAGACACATCTGGAAAAAGTTACGTACACGTGTGTCTATGTGTGCACGTACATTGAATAAGCAAATTGCATTACTGTGCGGACACACATAGGGAGCGGAGAAACTAGTTCGAATTGAACGAACGACGAGGCAATAACAACCTCCTCGCCGACGCGACGCCGCTATTTCGAGATGTATTGCCAAACCCTATTCTCTCTCAAGGTCGTTAAAAGTCCGCGAATGTCGCGTCTTTCTCCTCTCGTTACGTAACATGCGCTCTACCGTGTAATCGTGCATGTTTTTGCAAAACAGCTTTTTCCCCCTCCCCTTCATTGTTTCGCAAAATATGACAAGTTTTGCAATGTTATCAAACAGCATGCGTATTGATTTTCAAATTTTCTTAATATCGTATATTTTGACATTTTATTATCGAGCCTCGCGTTGTGTGTGAAATTATTATTATTATTCCGGGGCAAATAAATTCTTTGAAAAAGAATTTAATAGGTCACTTCGATATATATCTAAAATATCAATCTAACAATCTGATCTTTATTTTTCGCAATAAAAAGTAATGGATTAGATCCATTTTTCTCTTTAATATGCGGTTATTTATTTGAACATGAAAATATATAGATGAATCTACGGAAAAGAAACTAATAATTTTAATTGGAATTTAAACAATTTTTGGGAGAAAAGAATTGCGATTAGAATAGAATATTATAATTATTCTTGAATATACTAATAATAAGTTTATTAAAAATATTTTTATTATTATCATTAAGTTAAGTGCTATTTTGTTATCCTAGAATTTTGTTATCAATAGTTTGAATAGCTGTTATAATATTTCTTCAATTATTGTTCTGTGTGAAATCTCTAGAGTATTTTTATTAATATTTTGATTTTTATTTTTATATTGAAATTTATAATTTATCCTTCTCTTTTAAACTAATTTATCTTTATGCTCATTAAAATTGAACCAATTCTTTTTAAATGGTGAATGAACTACTTCAACGTTGTTGAGCAAACATAGCTAATCAAATTATTTCGAATTAAGAGGATTTCATGGATTCAATTTTAGGATTTATTACATTAAAATTATTACATTAAGCAGCACATAATATCTAATAATCACGGATACTCTCTTTCCTCTTCGTTATTATAAAAATTTTAAATACTCTAAATTTAATACGTTTATACACGTATTTTCAGACCGCCATTAGCTAATCTAATTGAAAGTAATTAAAACGTCAAAAATACAAAAATATTGGTGTCACATTTTGATCCATTTCAAACGGTGATTTAACTCTTTCGGAACTATCTTATATATAGCTACTTGAGAAAATTTAATGGTGTGTATGTGTGTGTTTTTCAGAATAAAAAATGACTTTTATAATCTAAAATATATACATACAGTTGATCAAGAAGTCCTTCCTTGTTTCTTCTTTGCTGGATTATCGTACTTTATAGAACGGAAATTATTACGTTTTAATGAGAAAGTTTAAGACAAAAATAATTCAATGTAAAAAAGAATATTGAAGATGAAATAGACTGCCGATGGAAAACACGTGATTATTCTAATCTACAAACCTTAACAAAAATAGTAATTTGCATCTCGTCCCTGTTAGCATGATTGAATGTATTACACATATATATATGTATTATAATTTCTACAGATCTCTCTATATAAATAAACGAGCTAAACGTATATACATATATGCACGTCCTGTTCAATTCGCCCTTCATTAGAAACAGATCGGAATCCGGAACACGCGATCTTAATTTTACATTGCATCAGTTTAAAATTTGATGCAAAATAAGCCTCTTTACCAATCAATACACACATATATACATTGTTTCATTTTATATAATATTTAATCTTTCCTCATAAACTGAAGCTGACAAGAATGTTTTATACCTCTCATAAGTACACATTGTGAACAAAGGGTTAACGCGAATTAATTCAGAATGGCGTGTAAAATAATGGCTTGTAATGGAATGTAAATACTTCAAAGACGAAAAGTTTGCTTGGGGCGAAATGCGTCTGACCGACTTTTGCGTGCGTACGTGCGTCTTCGCATCTGTATGTGTGTGTGTGTTTTGTGTGTGTGTGTGTTTTGTGTGTGTGTGTGTGTGTGTAAAATAATCTTTCGGATGGCGCCACTATCGCCGCCCTACCTACGGGCGGGTCCATACTAGGTCACGGGTCGATCTTCGCAACGTAACGTTCCAATTCGCGCTTGATATTGATCTGAGCTTTTCCGCCCACGTTATACAAAAGCTCCCGGCGACCTGGCTCGCTTCCTACGTACCGTTGCCGGCACAGTTTGAGAAGAAAATTATCGAAGGGAGAGAAACATGGCCTCTCTCTATCTCTCTGTTTCTCTCCTTCATCGAGATGCGCTTCCAAAGAAACGGTCGTCGTCCGGGTGTTATCTCTGTAACGACCTATCAGAGTGCCCTACATTCCCTCGCGAAGTGACAGAAATGTATTTTATCGTTTTTCGGAGCTTCCAAGTCCTTAGATGAAAGCTTTTATCTAATGCAACCGTATTGAATGCTAAATGCAAACATATGTACATTTAATTTTATTATTTCATTAAATTTGTCTTGATAGTAGCTATTAGCACATAAGAAAAAATACTACATTTCATTTAGTATAATGTAGATAATTCTAAGATAATTTAAAAATCTAAAATAATTTATTCCTTTTTTTTTTTTACTAAAAATGTAGGGTGTGTATCGAGATTACTTTTTCCAATAAAATGTTGCAATTTTATATATATTTTATATATGTTTAAATAATTGTTATCGAGATGAATTCGACAATATATAATACAAGTTAAAAGGGCATAAATACGTGTCATTATTTTTTTCGCAAACAAAGCCTTCTTTTATTCTACATGTTTGACTTTTTTTAATACAATTATATCACAATTTCAGATACATTTTATATTAAATGACATAGAAACATGTTAATCTATAATTTTTTATCAAATATATAAAACATACAAAATTAAACTAATAAACCCGAATTTTTATTTGAAGCTCAACCATATTATTTTTTATCGCAAATTGTTTACTTGTACGTCCATGTTAAAACACATTTTATTTCCTATAAAGTATCAAACGTGGACAGAATGAAGATGTTGGAGCTCGACATTTGGCACAATAACGAAATAATAAAGAATTCCTGATGCGTGACACGGTGTCGTACACTCAAATGAAGGCGGCTAACACCGCAGCCAGTCAGTCTAAATTTCACGATCGATCAGTTTCGGATATGCGGGCGTGTTCGGTCTCGATGGAGAACTTAAACTTCGACGGTGATGAAACTTATACTCCTATTCGCGGTTCAATAACCCTCGCGTGTTACGAGCTGAAATTACGAATGTGGATTACAGGAATAGCCAGCAGCAAGATAGAGTGAGAGAGGGAAAGAGAACACGAAATATTCTATCCCGTGCTTTCCGTGGAGTTGGTACGACACTTGACGATCGATCACCTACGACCGTCTGTTAAAATAGACCGCGACCGCCCTCTTCTCTCTCTCTCTCTCTCTCTCTCTCTCTCTCTCTCTCTCTCTCTCTCTCGTCTACGTCATCACCGTGTCCTTGAGAATTCAACCCTCGCGCGACCTCCCAGCGAGAGGTACGTCTAAATATGATACCCTCTGATGACTCTTCATAATTCTCCCTCTCGACTACTCGCCCCCGCGCAATAGCCATACACGGTTATGAATCTTGCGGAAAAATTACACGCTTGCACACCGATAATTGACGCGACATAGGTACGTCCTCGTCGAGGATATAATGAGTCGAGTGCCTGATGGTAATAAAGGGGATGGCAGAATCGTACGTTGTTTCGGATTACGCTACTCGAAACTCTCGGGTTTTTATATACCGAGGACGGAGAGGAGAGGGATACGTTTCTAACGATGGAGCTTAGCTTCCCATTTTTTTCCGCCACCCTGCAATAACCGTTATGTGCAATTTGTGCGTCGCAATTTTCTCGAGCAAATGCCGGAGCACTGTTAAATTGCCTTCGCTCACGAGAAAAAGAGAGACAGAGAGACAGAGAGACTTCGACGGACTGTCGCCGCAGATTTAAATCTCGTGAAACGACTTGATTCCTTGGATACGTCAATATATCCCGTCCAAAGAAATTTTCTTGCCGAATATACATATATACAGGGTGTATCTAAATAAGTGCGAAAAATTTTAGGAGGCGTTTCTTATATATAAACACTCTTATATCTCTTCCTGAGGAGTACACATTTCTAAAGAGGGAGGTAAAAATTAAGTTTTTATTTTTTTTCTCAAATTTCAGACAAACTAAAAAAATGAAACTTGGTGGATATTTTCCACTAATAAAAAGGATATTTATTAATATTTTTTTGATCTTCCTGTATCGTTATAAGGGGATGAAACTAACAACCTCTATTTAATTTTTAACTCCTCAAGGAGAGATATAAGAAACCCCCCTTAATTTTCGACAAAGAATCATCTCCTAAAATTTTTCGCACTTATTTAGATACACCCTGTACATATGATCCAGAGAGATCTGGTGTTTTTTTTCCTTTTTCCCGAAGATGCAAAGGGGAATCCCCATTCTCAGGCGAATGTTTTCAGGACGATCAATATATACACCCCTTCTTCGTTTCCCTTTCCCTGCTGCTGTCATCGTCGAAACTACCCTCGTGCTCCTTTTAAAGGGTCATTCCGTCGAAAGCCTCTTGTACTTTCCCTTATTGCCGAGTCGTGAAGACCTTGATGCCCCCGGTTGGCCTCTTTCGTCGACGTCCTCTGTTGACCCTGAGGAGAACTCGAGTGCGAGAAAGTTGCCTGATTACACGAGATTTATCTCTACTTCCGCCCGCAAAGATGGCGAATACGCATGTCATGCGAATATTCCCGTTGCGTTTTGACACTTGATTTATCGTTGTGCAAAAATCGTCACTTTCCCATATTTCACGCTCGTTACGAAAGAGAGAGAGGTCGTTTTATGGCACCCGAGTCGATACTTCGCTTCTATTTTCAACTTCAATTTTTCACGTTTATATAAATTCCAAAGAGATTTTTCCAAAAATGATTCTATATAGGAGTTTTATTTATTTCAAAGAGACAGTAAACGAACATTTTTTCACTTGGAGCTTTAAAGGAGGCAAACTGTGGATTAAATAATTTTTCAAGAGAGAATATAATCAGATTGCTTAAAGAAAAATTTCGACACTTTAAATAAAATTATTACAATTGTATATATTTTATAAACAATATTATTTATATTTTAGAAAAAAAGAAAAAAGATTCTCTCTCTCGAATTATTTTCAGATACTCATGAATTATTATCTGGCTATAATCACGTTGGTGTCATATTGTTCTCGCGTCACTTAAGAAAAATGACAGACGAAAAAGACGACAGACGGAAGCGATAATTTTTCTCGGCGTGAATGTGATTTTGCGGTACAAATGAAATTACGCCTCGAACTTTCCCGATCCATTGTTCAATCGATCGTCGACGATTGGGCCATAGCCGCAGACAGCAGGAGAAAAAGGACATTCTGCCTTATTGACTGCACGTGGATGCACTTTCCCCCGGCGTCGCGTCACTTGCGCCTGAAACTTCCAACAGCCGCAAGAAATGCATTAGCCCACGACGACTCGACGGACGCGGTTGTAACACGCTCGCTTTATTATGAAAGCGATCGTTACCACCGCTCCGCGTGAAACCCGGAATTTCGCGCGACGTGAGATTGACGCGATTGCGTCAGCGTTTGACTTCCCGTTTATTTTCAACGGGCCCGATCTTCGCCCGAAGCCTCGCCAATCGGTCGTATCTTTTATACGAATAATAATCGTTTGCGTATCTAAATTTTCGGGGAGAATCTTATTTCCAAGACCCCTCCATTTGACAGGTGTGTTTGATAGATTTTTTTTTCTGAGAAAAGAATGTTGCAAATTATGCGCCATCAATTATTTTCGAAATTCAATAATTATTGAAATATTCGATAATATTCGATAATGTTTAAAAATTTTAATTTTTTTTAAATATATTGTGATTTCAAAATTTTTGGCAAGAAGTTATTTTCATAGAGATTTTTCATAGAATGTTTTAATATAATAAATCTAATTTTAATTTAATTAGAAATGAGGTAAATTAGAATTTTTCGAGGAAGGGGGATGCAGAGGGAGGAGTTCTGCCTCTTTGCAGCATTCCTCTTCTGGTAAAAAATCCTTTGAAAATCACAAATTGAGAGGTTTCAAAATTTTTATTT
This sequence comes from Prenolepis imparis, assembly GCF_030444845.1. Taxonomy (NCBI): domain Eukaryota; kingdom Metazoa; phylum Arthropoda; class Insecta; order Hymenoptera; family Formicidae; genus Prenolepis; species Prenolepis imparis. Next base: position 22,251,649 of record NW_028141159.1, on the reverse strand, counting down.
TTATTTTTTGAAAAAATATATTGACACTTCAAAATTTTTGACATTTTGAGGTCATTTTTCAGAGAGATTTTTCATGAAATTTTTTAATATAACAAATTTTCATTTAATCAATCAAGTTTTAATTTAATTTAATAGAAATTGATTAGAATTTTTTCGAGAAGGTGAGGTTGCTTTTTTGCGGTATTTTTCTTTTGATAAAAAATTCTATGAAAACAACCTGTCAAATTGAGAGGTCCCAAAAATAATATTCTCGCCAAATTCTTCAATTCTGGAATGTCGATTCCCCTAAAAACATAATGTTAAGATTTTAGCAACCTCGAAACGAGGTAAAATGTCAAGTTACACGACGCCAAGATCTCTTTCTCCCTCGGTATACATATAGCCACGCTAATTTTGAAGAGCATTTCAGCGAAGAGTATTTTCGCGCATCGGTAATCGATGGCGCACGACACGTGTACGATTCGTTCTACCGTTTTAGAATGCTTTTTTTTTGTTTACAAAGTCAAACGCGCGTTGTATATTTTCGACTCGAGCAGATTTTCGCTCGTGTCGATTGTGTATTTCGTTTGCGCGCAGACGCAGGGAGGAGAAGGAGCGAGAGAGGATGTGTCTCTTTATCTTTTTTCGGGGATTATTTCGAAATTAGATCAGGTCACAGAGAGAAGCCGTTCGACGTGACTCACGGACGTGTCTCTCGTGAAATTGTGTCTTCCAACGATTCTCGCGACGACGGCGGAAATTACCAGGCATTCCTTCGGGCGGACGTCACGAAGACGCATCGAGAGAATTTATTTTTGTGTTTATTTATTTATTTATTTTTTTTTCCTCTTCTCTTTAACCGGGGATCATCGTCACCTGCTCTCCAAATAGTGCGCTCAATAATAAGCGCAAACAAAAGCGATAACAAGGAACCTATTGTTTGCGTTGACGCGTGCTGAATCATCTTCGCGAAGAAATCGCAAAATCGCACCGACTAAAATTCGTGCCATCGAAACGTATCGATTTAGACTATATTTAGATTATGTCGTCAATGACTCTAGATGTTACAATATTTCACCGAATTTATTTTTCTTTTTCTTTGAACAGGCTCGCACATATTCGCCCGAATTAAAAATAAAATGCAATGTGACTTAAAATTATTTAGAGCAAAGTTATTAAATTTAGAGCATCGTTTTATCCTATTGTTAATTAATTTTGTTGGAGATCTTAAAATTTGTAATTAATTTTTTTTCCATCTCTCTTCTGTTGACAAAACACAAGATCTTTTACGAGAAGAAAATTAAGAGTTTAGGAGGAATAAAAGTCTAATGTCAACGAGACAGACTGTTTCGCAGTGACACACATTAACAGACTACGCAAGCATCGCCCGCGATGAACTTTGACCTGTGAACCTTGACTAGCCAAGACTTTGCTCTTGGTTCACGGTCACTATGCAATTATGAGTCTACGTTGATCTCGCCAAATGCAATTTTTTTGCCTCGTTTCTTTATTACGCGGAATGATTCTTTTGAAACGATTTTTTCTGACATTTAGCTCGATATAGGCTTTATGACGGTTTTGCATACTATTACGACAATTTGCGATTTTATTGCAATTCTTTTTTGCGCAAGGCGCAAATGTGCCGGTTTTCGTTTCTCGCTTCGTCGCATTCGCGAGAATCTGACGTGTATTTGAAATTGGTCGAACGAAATGAAACAAAAACTTTGCGAGTTTGTCGATAATGGATGAAGATTAAACCTCTCGATTTATAGGGCGTTTCGTTATTATTCGGTGAAGCGTAAAGTCATAATTATAGTTTCTTTTTATTTAGCGGCACCGCGGTTTATATTTCCGCCGCACGGTAAAAACAACTGATTCGTCAGCTTAACAATGTCGATATGTATATATAGTTTAATAAGGAACATACACACACATCCAAAAGGATCAAAAAGATCAAAAAAGGATTTTGACCAATATCTTACAGGTATATTAGTAAAAATTTTAATTTTAATAGCCGATTTTAAAAGTTCTCCATTTTGACGGACTTCTAAATTTAAAGATGTAATTTTTCGTCAAAAAATTGTTCGTTTTTTTAACTGTTAAAAAAACGCATTACAGCTCTAAAAAATATCTCTGATAAAGACTGCATAATTTCATGTGGAATAAGTAATTAGAAAAAAGAATGAAGTGAATTTATTTATTTTAATGAGATACACTTGTTACTGTTTTTTGAATATATTAAAGTTTCAAGTATTTTGAATCATTATAGAATGAATTTCTTTGATTACATGAAATCTATTTCAGGGTCATATAATAAGCTTTCCGCAGACGATGAAGCTTTTAACTTGTCAATTCTGATTTGTTTACGACGCAATGTTGCCTTCGTCGCTTCTTATGCGATGCACTTAGCCTTGACTATTTGGTGTTTATCTTCGATGTTTATTGTGCATTTCTCTTCAGCAATTTCTATAGTTTGCATTTGCATAATTTGTAATAATGATCTATCTTCATTAAAAAAACATGTGCCTTGTACAATTTGTACTACTTTGCATAATTTTTGGAGCTTTCTAAATTACGCTTTGAAACTCTCATTATTATTTTGTGTGAATCACTTGCATAATGTAATAAATTATCTCTGAAATCCTCGTAGATGGATCGAATAGGTTTTAATACAACTTTTATACGAGAGCTTTAAAATTTTGCACATAATTTTCTAATGCACCTTCTGTGCTAGAAAAAGCATTCATTTTTTTCTTCCTTCATTTCATACCTATTTTTAGGTTTCAATCTTCTCTTCTTTTTATCTTTACGAAATGTGCTTGACTAAAACTTCTTTTCTAGAACTTTTTCTTTTATATAATACCTACATAATAATTAAAGATAATAAAATTATATATTTAGCCAACGCACTCCAAAATTAATAACTTTACACAAATAATTATTGACAAAGCAAAAAAAATAATTTTTAAATAATTAATAAGTTAAAAGAAAAAAAATATACATATTAAAAAGAGTATAAAAATTAAAAAATCGATTTTTCGGACCCTCTTATGATCTCCTCCCCTTTAATATATTCGACACCAAATATATAACAAAAGTGTTTCTCCATTTTGCTTGCAGTTGAAGGACGAAACTCAAGGATTTAGAGGACAGAGGCAGAGCTCCAGTAGCGAACAATAAGGTAACTTTCCTTTCCTAATGAAACGAGCCGCGTGTATATGTATGTTACATATCTATATATGTGTGCGTGTAGGACTCCGTTCGATTGAGCTTTCACAGATGACACGCGACGCGTGTCTTCCTACCGAGATAACGAAAGATACTCGACCTCGCTCAAAAGCCTCGCGATTAACCTTTTGGCGTGCCATGCTCATTAGCGCTCGACTAATTATTCGCGTCAGTGCGGATTTATCTGGTAGGAGGGGGGAGGGGGCGTTATGTAAATCCCAGGCAGATCATAATGATACGATGCATGTGGGCGTTATCTTTTCGTGATCTTTTCTCGGAACCGGCTATCTGAATCTCGGCGAGATAAACGGCGTTTCTCGCGAATTTTTTCGCGTCGCAAAAAAAGGAGGAGAAAAAAAAAGCACGATATATTGATAAGGTTCCTCCCAGTCGTAATTACGAAAATGAAACGTAATTGTCAAGTAGAACGCAGTGATGTCGCGATATCGATAAAAGCGTTCAAATCGCTCTCGGGATCTTGTCATTGAGAGAGAAAGAAATGAGAGATCTTGGTCTACCCCAAATTCACTTAACCAACTCGATATTCTGTTGATAAGCGTTTATGAGCTCGATCATACGCGCTTATCAGTGGCAAAAGTACGACGTTTTAACCGCATGTCCGCGATTATATACATATATGCGTATTCCGCATCTTGCGCGATAGGTCGCGCGAGATAAACCATAAATTTGTCAAATTTGAAAATTTACATTAATCGCATTGATTTTAATTTAAATTTATACGCTCGAAAATTCATGAATTTATTAAACGAATAACCTGATTGTCAAATTGCAATTTGAATTTAAATTTAAATTCCGATTTAATTCGAAATATATTGTGAATGTATTATTGTAAATTAATTACCGCATTTTCCGCATGTAAATTACAATCGAGGTGGAAAGAAGGGACGTACACACATATCAGTATTTGCACGCAAAATCAGTAGATTTCTATCCAAAGATACACTTTCCATTCTTTTCCGAGTATTGTCATCCTGGTATCTCGCAGATTGTAATTTCTCGCTTTGCACGAGGGCCACAAGGAGCATTTGTTCGCCACAACAACGCTATTTACGCCACTCGTTCTGGAAATAGTCTCACTGGCCGACTTCCAGATGGATATTTTTCACTTTCACGTTAAATCCTGGGCCGCGTAAAGTTTTCACGAAATCGGCAGACAATCGCGGGGGATGGGACGATCTCTGAAGACAAGGACAAAGGGTGAAAAACAAAGTCGCGAGATGGTAGGCCAGTTATAGAGAATCGAATCTCCTCGTGTTTCGGCGTCTAAATCTATTTCGGACAGCACATAATAAAGCGAGTTTATCTCGACGAGTGCATCGATTTCGAAGATCCCAGTTTCTGATATTCTTCGAGTTCGTATTATTAATCGAAAATGAGCATTCGTCCGATAAAAAGATCGGTGAAACGAGTCAAAGAGAAGAATTGCGATTTCACGCTATTTTTTCCGCGCGTAATCTTTCTCAAGTCCGCCTCCTTAATTGATTAATACGCATTGACTTTTCGGAACGTGTATAATATACTCGCGAGAGAGTTATTGTTCAATTCGATTATTCTCTCTCGATACGTAATCTTTACTACCGCAAAAAGTTCAATAGCTATTTCGGGAGCTATAAGAATTCAAGGCTCGAGGAAAGAAGTCCATAAACGCCGTTGTAACATTCGCAACGTCAAATATCCTCTAAGTAAGACAGCGACGAAATCCATATCAGAAATCTAAAATAGATTTTTTTATTTATGCTCGAGGGACTATACAAATCAAAATGTAAAGTATATATATTATTTCGAAGACTATATATTTGCGTTTTCGAAAAAAATTGTCCTTATTTATTATTTCGTCCGGTGGATTCTTTGTTCGGCTACTCACAAATCAGCTGATCGCGTAAAACACGCGTGTGACTTAATGCTTCGTCCATTAGCAATAACTTGGAGCGTTTACAGTGTGAGAAAGAGAGAGAGAGAAAAATACACATGTACAATATGTATATACATATATACTTGGCCACGTAACAGAGCGATATATAATAATGCCTCTAATAATATGACGAGGTCGTTCTTCCCAATCTACTATGAACGGCCCGCGGTCTCGATCGTTACATCACATCAAGTTGATTTAAATTTCATCTATCGCCAAGCAACGATCTTTAATGTCCCCTCGATGCGACGATAAATCGCCCTAGCGGCCAACATTCCTTTGCGCCAACGCCAAAGTGTCCTCCCCCTTCCTTAAGCTGGCACGCGCGTTCGCCTTTATTATGGGACGAAGAAAAGTGGAAGAATCTCCGGCGATTCTTCCAGGGGATTCTCGCGAGTTGTTTCGCACAAAGCAACGAAATAAAAATTAGAAAATAAAATATAAACAAAAAATATATTTTTATATTTTATTGTCCATTATTATGAGAGAAAATAAAAATGACAGCGGACGAAATTTTTATACACTTTTTTCAAGATCTGATTAATCCATCAGACGTGTCTAACGCTAAATCTACATCATATTTTGAAAATGTTATATTTTTAGATTCTAAAATTTTTTATTATTTTTTTTCAAATGTAGAAATATTTAATCTTTGATATTTGAGACAATATTTTTCTTAAATTTTTTAAGGATCTCTAATATTTCTGCGATATTTAAAATAATTGTAAATATCTATTCTTATTTGTCAAATTTATTTTCGGATTTTTACGCTCACGATTACGAGCTCGACCTTTTCCCTCGTTACACAATCGACATGGCATAGCCAAGGACAACAGAAGCATTATGCATTTCGTTACACACATAGTTACTCTCGCGCTACATAGTTAAAGTCCGATATCACAAGAGGAAGAGATTCTCGCTCTGCAGATTTCGCATCCAAACTCGCCGGCTGACCGCTTCGATCCATTTCACGGGAAGAAAGGACACGATATAAAATTTATTTTAAAAAATTACATAAGTTTTTTAATTATTAATTTAGATTAAATTAAATGAGATTTAGTTTAAATTAATTAATTGGATTTAATTTAGATTAAATTAAATTAAATAAAACCTTGATGATAAGTTATTAATTTTATTATATAACGCTATTTATTATTAATTTTATTAACGTTAATTTTATTAATGCTAATTTTATTAATAAAATTAATGCTAATTTTGTTAATAAAATTAACAACATATATATTATTAATTTTATTAACGTTATAATAATATATATATTATATATTAATAATAAGGTTAATAAAATTAATAACCTATCATAAAGCTTATTATATATATGTATATAATCTAAATTAAATTAAATTGATTAATTTAATCTAAATCTCATTTAATTTAATCTAAATTAATAATTGACGAAAATTAAATTTTAAATAAACTTTTTTACGGTGTTGTACGACTTTTCTCTATTACGTTGCAAATATATCATGGAAAAAATGATTCGCGAGGTCTCATTCACTCGCTGGCACTCGCCGGTTACTCGTACGGTCGGTGATATTTCTGGGGTGACACACGGCACACACCTTCGCCTCTCTCGTCGGAGAGATGAGACCTCTCTATTTATAAATGTGGGTCGGCGACGGGTGTGTGCAGTCGGCGCGGTTTCGTCACGATTACGCGACTCATCTTCGCGAATGAGAAACGCGCGGAAATGCGGGCCGATGAATTTAATCGACATTTCTGGATCGAATATGTTTTGGCTTTGTTCACCGATTCTAAAGATAGCCGCCATCGTAGCCGTGAACGCTTGTTGTCGTGTCTGCGCGACGAGTTAATTAATCAGCGAGACGAGACGATGGGGGACGACATCGCGTTATAAATTTTTATAAACGTAAATAACACATGGTTTTTAATATTTGAGAAAAAAAAACACAAGGAAGAGGATAATTATTTTTCGTAGTTATTTAAAAATTATTTTATAAATTTTATAATTATTTTATAAATCCCGATTTAATTCGCAGTCATTTTCTATATTTTTAATTATGAATATCTTATTAATCGACACAACGAATTTTTTTTTTAAACTGAAAATTTAACAATATACTTAATTTCATGATTGAAAAAAAAACTTCTCCAACATGACACAGATATAACACGATAAAATACATAAAAATTGCGTTTTTTTCAAATTTCTCAACATTGTTATAATGGAGAACAATTTGGAGGTCGAAATCATTATTCAACATCAAAAGAATTACGAAAAGTGATTACTCATTTTCTTGTGTCTAAAAAAAAATATTTTTTGTTGTATATTAAAATTATCTCTGTCGTAATTCTGCGTTTATTACGGTGTGTCATCTACATATATATTTAGTATACAATGTGACGCGATTGTCAAGATAAACTTTCCAAAGATAAAGTTACTTCGACTGCGTCATGCGCATCCTGTCAGTCTATCGACTTTCGCAGAAGTACACATATATACACGTCTTAAAGATAGAAAAATGTGTCGTACTTATACATCGCTCTAATTCGCTCAGTTATAATAAATTTCATCAACTCGTAGCAAGACGACAAGGTTACCTAGCGGGGTCCTACAAGTTCTCGTCGCTCGTAAACTGGAAATTGCATCTTTGTGTCGCGCAAAGGCTCGTAAACACGATTAAAAGGGATTGGCACGAATCTCTGAGATCTCGCGTTCTCGTTAAAGGTCGGAGATTACTAGGAGTCTCTTTTAAGCCTGCTAAAACGGCAGAATCGGGGGTATATCGTTGCTTCGAGCACGATATACCAACCAGTGACGATTCTTCATTACTTCTCGCTCATTAGTTCAACAAGGATACGTTTTCCATGATGGAATATTTTATAATAAACGTTGATGTCTAATCCTTTAATGGTCTCTTGCATTAATATTAAAATTATCAAATATATATTAATAATTAATAACAATTAAATATAATTAATATATAAATTAATATATAAAATTATATTAATATATAAATTAATATAATTAATATGTATTGTGTAAAAGTTAAATAATTAAATATAAATATACAGGGTGTATCTAAATAAGTGCGAAAAATTTTAGAAGATGATTCTTTGTCGAAAATTAATAGGGTTTCTTATATAAACATATACTCTTATATCCCTCATTGAGGAGTTACACTTTTCTAAAGAGGGAGGTAAAAATTAAGTTTTTATTTTTTTCTCTCTCAAATTTCAGACAAATTAAATAAATGAAACTTGGTGGATATTTTCCACTAATAAAAAGGATGTTTATTAATATTTTTTTGATCTTCCTGTATCGTTATATTAAGGGGATGAAACTAACAACCCCTATTTAATTTTTTATCAGAACTTTTTAACGCGAATAAGAGTATATATGTTTATATAAGAAACCCCCCTTAATTTTCGAATCATCTTCTAAAATTTTTCGCATTTATTTAGATACACCCTGTGTATTAAATATATTTTTTTTCGCGCTTATGCGACGCAAGTGACAGATCGATTGCTATAAATCGTCACTAATGGCTGAAGGATAGAACCGAGAGGAGGAACATGTGTTGCCGAAAGCATCGTCATCAAAAACGAATTAGCGAAATCTGGGTTTTGTTAGTGTTTTTGACGGGGGTAGAGACGAGGGGTGGGAGTGAAATAACTGTCGCGCGAGAGGAATATCGGCGCAGACGCATCCACTGTTTTCAATCTCGCGGCGAGTCGGCGCGGAACGGAATGCGTTATTCGTGACATTTGAAGGGGTGGTCTTAAATTAAAACGGCGACGAGAGGAGGCCGCGTGTGAGCTGGCAGGGCATAAAAGAACGCGGCGAATTGCGACATCGCTGCTTTTGGCAGCGGCTCTCCCTCCGGACGATCGATCTTCTGCTTCTTCTACCACCTCTTCTTTCTCATCCTTCTTCTTTTTCTTCTTTCATCTCGACAATATGTTCGATTGACCAATCGCGAATCGACGTTTGGCTTTGTCGCGCATTTTTCGGCGCCGGAATATTTTCGGAGAGTCCGCGCGTCTCTCTTAGCGCCGGTTTGATGAAAAATTTGTTTACACAACGCGACGACAGATCCATTAATTCCCCTTTCGAATCGATCGACGCCGCGGATTAATCTCATTGACATCGGATAAAGTATTCTGGACTCTGGATCATCCGTCAATCGGGGAGGAAGAGGGATACCGGTTTATTTTTTTCCGAATTTCATGTATTAACATGTGAATTGTAAACCTTGAGACACTCTTCGGAAATTTTATTTAAGATTAATGTCGTATCTACGTGAGAGGTAAAATATCACTGAATGTGTGTTAGAGTGGCGCTATTTCCAGCCAAGAAATACCGCTATGCTCTCTGGCATACGACAAAGTAGCGCCACGTCGTCTGTCATCAATACCTTTATCTCTAATTACGTTCGACCTTGTCGACGTACAAACTAAGTCGATTAAAAATAGCGAGGACGATCATTAAAAAATATCTCGAGGAGAAGATTAGATACTCTCGTAATATTATTATATGTATATATGCACTGAGAGAATTTTCTCTTAGAATTTACCCTGAAAATCATGGTAATCGTGGGACAATATGGTATGGAAAGAATTTCTCTGATTAAACTAAACTGCATAGTAAAATTAATCAAACATGTTTTATATTTTATTGTGATAGACATTAATATTTTTTATTGTGATATTAATCAGAGAAATTCTCAAAATTCTTTCCATACCATATTGACCCACGATTACCATGATTTTCAGGGTAAATTCTAAGAGAAAATTCGCTCTGTGTGGACAAAAATATAATATCGATGTGCAAATGATATGAGTAGCACACGGGAAAATTTTTTTTTCTTTATAGCTTCGACGATTATGTAATAATTAGTTATCGTACGTCGCGGACTCTCTTCAATGAAACGAGAGCTACGCCGTAAAGAATTAATTAAGAGCGTCGTTATAAGAGGCGATTTTATATAGGCAAGTCTCCTCTCGGAAATTTATTGCGTCTATAAATAATCGCGACAGGTAATTGCAGAAACGCGTCGTCGCGAGGAAAATTCATAATAAAAGATATGTCGTTACACCGAATTAAGATACCGCGTTCTATTATGTGGACCACACATAATAGGCTCTAGCCTATGTCTAGTAATATTCCACTGCCATTCAACCGTTTCTATCGCGCTGCACTTTATTACATATCGCGAGCGGCTTTGACTGAGCACTGCCGGTATTATTCCACTACGGCTGGAAAAAGGCCTCGTCGCTTCTTGTAAAGCAGGTGACATCGTAAATTTTAGATGGCATATATTGTTTCAGATACAAGAGTTTTTTTTTCAAGCACAATAAGTATTCTATAGAAGTGGAAAATATAAATATTTAGCTCTTTTCAAATATTTAAAATTTAATGCTATTTTTTTTTTTTTTCCGCAAACACAACACAGACACGAAAGATATAAATAATTAAAAAAGTAATTCTGTTGTATTAATTAATTGTTGTTTTAATATTATTGTTGTATTAATATTAATTAAAATTTTATCTGAAATATTTGATTGATTTTATAAGTAGATCTTTGTCTCGTTAAAAGCTTAAAGTAATTAATTTTCATCATTACATGGACAATAAAATATTCGTAAATTCTCTATTTTCACAAATTTATATACTTACTCTATTTATTTCTCTCTTAAATCTTTTGTTCGATATTTTATTAAATTATATTAGTTATTTTTGTAAATTTATTTTTTGATAAATGGCAAGTGCATATTTGTTTTGTCACTTTTCTAATTACTTTTCTTATTACATAATATGTAAAATAATACTTGAAGTAATACTAATTGTAAGAGTAATATTTGAAAAATGTATAACCAGTGCAAGTTTTTAAAAACTTTAAATACTACCCATTCCAAATAAAAAATATTCTAATGTTTTTCTTTGAGAGGCATTATTTTAATTAATAATTTTAAATGTATTTCAATTTGCATTTTAAATAAATATTTTTTATGTATTTATATTTATTATTACAATATCTATTATTGCAAAAATTTAATTTTTTATTAATAATACTATTATGAATATTTTATTTAAATGAAATATTATTCAAATTATTATTTTCAATCAGTATGCAAATCTACTCACTACATTGACTTTATTGCAGTCGAGCCAATTTGTTGAGACATTGGCAAGAAAATGAATATTTGTCATACACACATACACATAGATACACACACATATCGCGATATTCTGTGCAATTATGTAAGATTCTTTCAGTAAAGTATTTTTTATTTAAGTTTTGTTCGAAAATGTAGTATTTTATACATTATCTTTATTATATATCTTACTTTAAAAACATGACTACTTAATAATCAAATGTACAATAATTCTTATTTCATATAGGAATTTTACATTCCGTAAAAATATCGTGAAAATATTGCAGCTACTGAAACGGAACATATGTATAGCAGGTGTTTAAGAAAAATACATCATATAGGTACAACGCGAGAAAATAAGAAACTGTTTTTTTAGTTATATTTTATTTTAAGATGAAAATTAATGCAAACTGAACTTTTCCTAGGCTGCATAAAATAACAGCATATTAAAAGGATGATTTTTCTTTATTTCATTATTTTATTGTGTTTGTCAATTTTTCTTCAAATAAACAATACATACATATATTTTATTGCAATTAAGATCAATATCTACGAGTCGTTCCTTTCTAGTCGTTTCTTTCTTGAAAAAACTGTAATGAGTTTAATATATCTGAAGAAAAGGTATGACTTCCTTTCATCCCCTCTCTCTTTTAAGAAAGAAAAATGAGTCTAATAGGAAAATAATTGGCTTTATCAGTAGTGTACTTACCGCGATGTTGCTGAAACACGTGGCTAATAATATAATTTCCTTTCGGTTGACGCTGAACAATAGCCACAATGCGCGCCGTCACAAGCTTATTTCCTACTGTCAAAATTTATGACACGACCGGAAGGAAAAATTCAAGGACAACGTCGATATCGTGGGGAGAGAAGAGGGCGGGGGAGAGAGATCGCGTCGCACGCTATAGCTTAACGTTCGTAAATTATGCTGTCGTTACGTCGACGATTATATGCCGTCGTGTTAAATAATCGCCAGGATGATCGCGAACATGCACCGGCTCAAGGTCACGCGCGCGCGAGGAAACGCGAACCCGTCGTTATTTTCTAAACACGACACATTAATTACAATCCCTTTTTTTCTTAAAATATAATTAAATATGTACTTCGTCTATCTTAATTTTATTTTTATTATTTTTTTTTTACATCATTACATGTTTCTATTTATGTAAAATAATTTACATCATGTCGATGTTAATTTAATTAATAGCGTGTATAAATTAAACGCTAATTAGTACAGAGAAAGCTGATTAGATCTGCGTGACATCTCGAAAAGTCGAATTGGAAAGATACATGTATTTTGTGAGCGGGACCAATCGTTACGACATGTCGCGATATAACTTCAATCGAGAACGGATCGTTAAAATGCCCCACGATAGTTCAATCTCGTTCTTTTGTGCGCGCGCAAAATAAATCCGGTTTTATCGCGTCGATAACAACGTCGAATAATCTCACAATAAGAATTTGTCAATCAATTTTATTTGGGTCGAGTCCGCGTTATCGGACTCAAGCTGGAAATTATCGTATCCGCTTATTTTCTCGATCGCATACGGATGGAAAGTTTCTGCAAAAATAATTTGTTTATTCCAAATACTCCTACATTTTATTCAAATCGCGCACAAATTCTGATATTATGTATATTAATTAATACATGTAATAAAACAATAATTATTGATTAATATATAAGTAAAATAATATATAATTATTAAAAAGTAAATCTAATAATTTTAGTTTTTTTTTACAATTCTCTCGATTTGAAATCTTAAAAATTCCTTAACTATAAGTTCTTTTGTACATGTTGCATATTTGAACTTGACAAAATTCGCGTTTTTTCCTTATCCTAATTATCAAAGAACGATGGACAAGTGAGTTAAATATGCTCGCGCTCTTTTATATCGCCAGGTTAAATAGAATATATTCGACATAAACACGTGGGCAACTTTTTTTGTTATTTTCATTTATATACGATTAAATTTCTTACACAGAGAATTTTCTCTTAGAATTTACCCTGAAAATCATGGTAATCGTGGGACAATATGGAAAGAATTTTATGACAATTTCTCTGATTAATATTTATCACAATAAAAATAATAATATCTACCAATAAAAATAATAATATAAAAATAATAATATCCACCACAATAAAATTCAAAACATGTTTCATTAATTTTATTAAACTGCAACATTAATCAGAGAAATTCTCATATAATTCTCTCCATACCATATTGTCCCACGATTACCATAATTTTCAGGGTAAATTCTAAGAGAAAATTCTCTCAGTGTACTCTTGTCGATTCCGCGGCTGTTAATTTCGAGTTAATTTCGGATCCGTTAATTTCGCCGCGGTTAATTGGATTCGGCGCGCGTTTAATCGCATGGCGAATCGGTCGCCTTCATTTAAAACGGCGTGCAATGTATAACACTGTGACCCACTAATCGCGGGGACCTTGGACGCGTTGGACTGTCGCAGGTACGTTGTGCGCAATATTTCAATGTTCGAAGGTCGATCGGCGGCCGATCGATTATTAGCGCGAGTCAAGTGACACATGGTTACGCATCGCGCAGAAACGCGCCGTTTATTAAATGCCAATAGTAACTTTCCTTTTTAGCTACCGCACCGTCGTTCGATACTTGGTTCTCTCTTACCTCATGCCTCGTTGGCGTAACAATTAATACTGTCATCAGCATCATCGTATCGTATAAAAGTGTGCAATATTTTTTCATCACGCTTCGTATTATCTCCTTAGTAGGATTTCTGATTCTCCCTAATTTTATTGAGACACCAATTTTTTCACAATTAATTTTATTATTTTTTTTTATTAAAATATTTCCATATCGGATCGGAAAAAATATGTAAATAGAAATTTCTCTTCAGGTGCTTTTAATTAATTCGCATAGTTTACTTTAAACTGTAATAGAAATGTAAATCGACATGGATGTTAACTTGAGGAGTTATAGGAGTCTACCGAATCGAAAGATAGATTGCTTTTTATAAATTGTGTGAAATTATTATTCAAATAAATTATGTTTTTATTAATAAATATATATTATTAAGAATAAAAAATTGCAATACTTTTTATGAAATAGAAGAACGTCTTAATAATCGCTGCAATTGTATGGCCAAGATTCGACATCGATAAATTATCTAATTGTAAAATAAAAAATAAACATTTGATTTCTAAACTTGTCATTTTTGGTTCACGGAAAGAATTTTTAAAAACTATCTTTTTTTACAAAACTAGACAACTAAAAGAATTAAATTTTTGTGAAAAAGTTTTTTCTTTTTATAATATGAGAAAAAATATTAATTCGGAAGAAGACACCGATGCGGAAAAATGTCATTAAAAATATTACTTAAAATTTTCAATTAAATTGGATAAATCGCGTTTGAATTATTCCAATTATTATTTTGAAAAATAATATTTCAAGAAAAACGCGTTTAAAATTTTACGACGTAAACTTTATAATGTGATCTATAGCGATATATATATATATATATATATATATATATATATATCGAATTTCGATTTGAAACTAATTGTAGATTAATTTTTATTTTAAATTAACGAAAAAGAGAAACAAAAAACTCGATTTTCCGAAATTTCTGTAAATTTCCTATAACCCCTCAACGATATCGGAGCTTTTGAAACCGATGGGGTTCGACGTCGCCGTCGAATTGAAGGAACGTTTAATTAACGCCGGACGGCGCATCGATACATCAATCTCGTTAAAACGCGAGAGCGATATTACGCTCGAAATTACGTAAGCGTCAAGCAACAACATTCGCCACGATCGTTTTCGTGAGATCGTTTTGCGAGTCGCTCTCTCTCTCTCCCTCTGATAAGTGCGCGCCGATAAATCGATAATCGCGCTTCGGGCCCACCGCATGATTGCGCGCAGCAATGTTACTCCGCCACGCTCGATAGAGCTTCTCGATAACAATAGTGTGTTTCGTTGACGTTTATAACACGCGTTCACTTTTCAAGCGGCGTCGTTTTGTCTGAAAAAAAATCTATCTTTGAAAAAAAAAACCATTGCGATTAAAGAGGAATCGCATCTTCGCGTTCTCCAGTATCTATTCTAGTAATTGTTATCGAATTCTTATAAACAAATGCGCCACGTTCGTGCCGAATGTTTCCGCAACGTGTATCACGCGTGCTCTCGGAAATGATACAAATGTTAAAACAAAAGAAAAAAGAAACACAAGTCCGACCCTGTTCGTAGAATTATCATGTTATCGCTTTTGTAAAATGGATGGCGACGTATTAACTCGACAACTTGACTGCTTATCGCTTCATCGAAGCCCCAAAGTCTTTTCGTCAAGTACAAGATTAAGCATGAAAATAACACTGCGATATACATATATACAATATACACGTATTTTGACAATTACGAAATTTCATTCATATGCGAGATAAAAAATTGTTTATTTATGTTTGAAGATTGATTATGAGTAAATAGTAGAATTTTTTTGAATTGTAATTTTTATTGATTATTATATTTATCGAAATTATTTAAAATTAATTTAATTATATAAAATTATGAATTTTAAGATAGTTTTTATAATTTATCAAACTAGTAATAATGAAAATAATAAAAAAAATATTAATCTTTATATTTTATGTGGATTATTCTAATATATTTTTCGTCGATAAATTTCATATTTTATTTATTATTTGAATTAAGATTAATTTCGATATTTTGTTATTTATCGAGGAATAAATTTGAAATGTTTCATATTATATTAATTAATATATAGGTACATTATTAATGTCATTACTTTCATAAATTATCGATTTATATTTTTAAATTACATCTAATAATTCATTCGATATAAAATTAATCAAAATAAAGAATTATGTATTACGAATATATGAAAATAAGATTACGCGAGTTTAAAATTACATTTACAGCACTTTGAATTAAAACATCAATTTATTCATTTAATATTTGATTCCCAAAAAGCTCTAGTTTTTCTCGACAGATTTATGAATGGCGAGAGAGAAGAGAGATAGGTATCTATTAAAGTTGATGCGTGGAGAGAAGGCAAGTCGTGCGACCGATCGTTATATCGTGGAACTCATCGTTACGTTGCGGTACACGCAATTGCGCCGTTGCGTAATTCGCTTCGCGAATCGCGTGTCATGCGTGTCTGTGTATATGTCTGTGTCTGTATGAGTGCGGTGGCTGCACAAGAAGGTCTCGAGATGACCGTGGCCGAACTAACCCGCGTGTGCGTGCATGGAGCACGTGCACGCACACGCTCTGCGCGCAGCAGCTGCTTCATTTCGCGTCTTATGGGACGCGCGTGTCGCGGAAAAAGTAAAATTCCTCGAGGAAAAAAAATGAGAACGATTATTATAAATCGTCAGAGTTACATGTTGCAAAAAGATGTTATAAGACGCAATTTTGATTTTTTTTTAGAAGTGTGGAAATTTGGATCACATAATATGCGTTTATATTAGAATGCAAATAAAATTTATAATGCAAAATTATTTTATTTTATTAATTAAATTTATTGATATATATAACATTTTTATTTACACGGTTAAATCATATATTTTTTTTAATCATAGACAAATGTGTGTCTCTCTTTTATTCTCTTTCGAATCATAAATTATTTCAATCTCTACTTAAAATCATATATCGAATTATTTATATTATTGATATACATTTTTTTGATCAATTAAGGATAAAATAAAGAAAAATAAACAAGGTAAAAGGAAAGAACAATAAGGAGTTGAATTCAACTCTCCGTCTCAATAAGCAATTTAATTGAATCGCATGATATAAAATGGATCTGCAGAGGAAAAATGAATTAGTTGAATAAAAATTTTCTTGAAAAGAAATAAAACTAAATATTTCTTTTTTGTTAGGCACAAATAATTTTTTTTATATAAATTGTTTAGTCTTAAATTAATTATAAAAATATCTTTTAAAACCTACAAAATATGTAAAAGACTTATTTTTGTCTTTATTTGTAGTTGTATTTCATTATCGTAACTTTGATAGATTTAATTATATAATTGTTGTATTCTGTGTCTAAAATCATTAAATATTCACCCATTTATATTTTATATTGGCATTGCTTTTATTTCTATATTAAAAGTAATTATAGAATCTGCTCTTTAATTTATTCATTTGAAAATAAATAATTTAAAAAAGAAGAGATAATCTTTTCTTTTAATTTAATTTTTAAAGGATAGATGAACCGTTTTGAAAGGAAATATATATATAAAATTTTGATTAAATAATTTGAAATTTTAAAAGTGTTTACATAATATATAAACTCGGTTTCGCAATATTACATTAAAAAATATTATATATTTATTTACGAATATTCTCTTCACTTCCTAGTTTTCATTATTATGAAAAAATGTAATTATTTCATCCAAACTGTAAATATACATATATACTGTATACAAGTTCGGAAGAATTGAAAAATAAAATTAATTGAGAATTAAGCTAAATATGAAATATCAAACATATGAGCAATGACATCTGTCTATATACATTTTCGAAAAAAAATTCGATCCACATTTATATTTTTCATACAAAATTTTAAAAAAATTAACATCTCGTGACGACAACGAAGGTCCTGAAACGCAACGAATGCTTAAACGCCTTAAACTAAGACTTCCGCGCACACATGGTGATGGTCTTTTATAAAGTATAATAAAATCTCGACGTAGCACCGTCGTCGCAGTAGGCGAGAAAATTCCGCGTCGTCATCTCGCGCGACTCAGCAACTTCCTGCATCGCTCACTTACTTAGGAGAGGTGCAGCAAGACAATGGGGGCTCCTCCGCGGAGCTCCTCCGGAACTCGGGACCTTGGAGCGCCGCGGACGGCACTCGCTCTATTGCGCTTGGCACGTCCCTGCTGAGCCGCAAACAGGAACACGACGATTATCCGGCAAATGAATGAAATCGAATGAACCGACTCGACTCGGCCGAGCGCGCTCGGTGAAGCCGCTTATAGAATCCGCGCGAATCTCATGAATGGACGAAGGGGGGGTCCAAGCGTACTCGCCGAAGCGTGGCTCGCGTTACGTCCGAATTACGCGCGCGCGTGTGTCTTAATAACGTCCGCGCGTAGATCCTGTCGCAGGCAACCGCTTCCGATCGAAATGCAAATGACGTTCGCGAATGAGAGTAAAGTTAATCGAACGAACGTTAATTTCGCAATATCACGGGATATTAAGTATTGTAATAATTGTCATTTATTAAATTCCTCCAATAAGACTCTTAATATTTCAATAGGATATTAGATAACAATCCGTCACTATTTTATCAGTAATTTTTTTAAGTTTCTTCAGTAACCCTTCTGTGTGATTTTTTAAAAAGGTTTTTAAAGGACTCTTAATATTTCGTTGGATATTAGATAACAATCGTCACTATTAATTGTCATCAGTAATTTTTTAAGTTTCTTTAGTAACCCTTCTGTGTGATTTTTTTTAAAAATCATTTTTACATTATATCATATAAAATATATGAAGATATCATCATATATGATGTAATATAAAAATAATCTAGCCTGCATCCAAATGCATAAAAGCCTTTAAAAAAATACGTACAGAAAGGCGTATTCAATCATATTTTTTATTAAATTCCAGTAAGACTTAATATTTTATAGAATATTAGATAATCATCACTAATAATTGTCAACAGTATTTTTTAAGTTTCTTCAGTAATTCTTCTGTGCGATACTTTTTTTTTTAATTTTTACATGTTTGCATACAGATTGGATACTACATCATATAAAATTATATAAATATGTATCATCATCTTTTCATATATTTTATATGATGTAATAAAAAAATGATCCAGCTGCATCCAAACATAGAGAAGGGCGTATTTATTATATTTTTATATTATATCATATAAAATATATACATATGAAGCTATAATGATATCTTTATATATTATGATGAGATATATAAAATATGATGATATAAAATTTGATATAATCTAAATATATATATAATATGATATAATCTAAATATATAACGAAAGGACAGAGATAGATATCTAACGAGAGAGATAGACCCAATCTACTTCCGCCTTCTCTCGTTCCGGCTTCGCCGGAAATCGCGCGTTCAATAATCGCGAAAGGGAACCAAGTCCAAGATCTCTCTCCTGTGGATTCTCGTCGGAAGTTTTACGCGATATATGTTGTCGTGTATAAAAGTGCATGCACTTAGCCGCGATACCGATTACACGCTGTGTCGTCGGTCGGTCAGACCTTACGATTCTTACGCAACCCGCGGATACGATTTCCGTTCGCGGCAGAAACGCCCTCCCCTTCCCTCCTCTGTGTGCATCCTCTCGTTGCGTATCGCGTTACGCAAAACGCAAAACAAGACGCACGCGTGCGCTCGAATCTGCGCGCCTTGCGACAATCCGGATGTTCCGAAACGATGCGTTTTCGCATTTTGCCGCTTATCCTGGGACTTTCTACCTCCGGTCTTTCGCGATCCCTCGAAAGACCGGAAGATCCCTAACGAAACCGACCGAACGAGCGATTTAACAGAGTTAGTTAAATTTTGTTTATTATTAATTATTCATTTTATTAATTTTATTAATTTATCCCGCGTGCTTGAGAATCTTTACTTTTATCCCTCGACGCGACCCGCAATTTCGAGATTGCATCTTCGAATATAGTCTGATGGTATGAGAGGTCCTAATAACACTGTTAAAAAGAAAAACACCGGAACGAGACTAGTCGTTTCTTATAATTTTTTTGGACGCTGAACACGAATCTGGTTTTCAAATTGCTCCATCACGTCACAATGTTTAGAGAAATTTGCTATTAAAGTTGCACACAAAAGGGCTATTTTTACCAACTTTGTCATATTATAGCTACAATATGTGACGTGCTGGAGAAGTTTTCTTGCAATCAAAATAAAGTATATTGTTAGGACTTTCGACCCTTTCAAAAGAAATTTTTGGTATCAGTTGTGGTTAATAAGATATCTATGATTAAATATGAGGTGTATTGCGGAAATTAGCTGTTAACTCGTTATTAACGATTTACCAAGTAGCTTTAAGTATGTTTATTTAAACTTAAGGTTTTTTAGGTCGCTGAGTACGAATCCAATGTTAAAATTGTCAAATTCGAAATGGAGAACTTAGTATGTTAAAAAATGTTTAGATTGCAATCTAAATTTTGTCATCCGTCATATTGAGTCCATCATTTTAAATTTGACAATTCTAATCTAAAAAACCTTAAGTTTAAATAAACATACCTAAAAGCTACTTGATAAATCATTAATGAGTCAGCTAACTTCCGTAATATACTTCACATTTAACCATGGATATCTTATTAACCACAACCGACACCGAAAATTCCTTTTGAGGGTTGAAAGTTCTAACAATATACTTTATTTTGATTGCAAGAAAACTTCTCCAGTACGTCACACATTGCAGCTATAATATGACAAAGTTCGTGAAAATAGTCCTTTTTGCAACTTTAATTGCAAATTTCTCAAAACTGTGACGTGAAAGAGCAATTTGAAAACCAGATTCGTGTTCAGCGTTCAAAAATTATAAGAAACGACTAGTCTTGTTCTGGTGTTCAAAAAAGTCATTTTTTGTTGAACAGTGTTATTAATTATTAATTTTGTTAACTTTTTTTTTAAATTTAGTTAATTTATCCCACATACTTGAGAATTTATACTTTCATCCCTCGACGCGATCCGCAATTTCGAGATTGCATCTTCGAATATAATCTGATGGCCCTAATAATTTGGAGTACGACGGTATAATATTATATATACCTCGCGCGATTACGTTATACCTTTCTTGCGAACGATAACACCGGCGCTGTATCAGCGGAATACGATTGCGTTTATCGGAATGACAGAAACTCGCGTGAGTCACTCGTTTGCGTTTTTGCCGCGATGGCAACGAACGATGGTTATCAAATTTTCTCAAATTTTCCGCGGGAAGAAAATTAACGTCTCGCGAATTAAATGCGAGAGTGATTTATTATGTCATCGCGCGAGCGCGCAAATTTTATTCCCGCGTGGCGTAAAAATCGCGACGCGGAAATTGCGTCGTCACGCATTTTAGAACCGCGAATTACGGCCTTATCATGTAGTATATTATTATTCGGCCTGCGAGCGTCTTATCTCCGCTCCTCGATTATTCATCGTGAGTCGAGTAAAGATAGAGAAAAAAAATCCCCCCTTCATTGAAATGTGAATTTTAATTTTAATTATATTTTTTAATCGTATTTTAATTGCATTGTATTTTGTATTTTAATGATATTTGTGTTTTATTTTATATTTTGTTTCATTTTTTACCCAACAAATCTTGTTTTTTTTCTTTTTTTTCTTTTTATTGGTATAATGGATTTAATAAATATTTTCTCTCGAAGAGCGACAGAAATAAAATTATCGCTTGTTTGTCAGAGAGACACATTTTCTTATATTTATCTCGTAGAATCGAATCGAGATTCCATTCACGTGTTCAGCCATGATTAAACATCTCGGCATCTCGAGTTGTATAGATAATTTTTATTCATTTCCGTCGATATATTCTTATCGCGCAGAAAAATTCCGGGACAAGATACATATATGTAGAAATATCAATCTCGTAATTTTTCCTTCTCTCTGCCTCTCCTCTCTAACGTTCATCAAAGTGCAAATTCGATGCACGCAATTGTTTTTCACGCGCAAATATTTGACATGTGTTCACGAGCAACTTCTCCTCATCCCGCGTTCCGAAGCGCGAAGTTTTTTTTTCTTCCGTTTTTGTTTTCCTTCCCTTTCATCTCTCCGCTCTCCGGTCCAAGAGCCGGGCCGATTTTCCCCAATTTATTTCTGCCGCGATCGTGAACCGGAAACGTGCATCGCGCTCGAACACGTTGATGAGTTTCTCCGGATGGCGTGACGCGGATTCCTCTCGTTTAACCTGTACCGACAAAATTGCAATATCGGCGACAGAGAGAGAGAAGGAAATCGGATCGAGGCATCGGTTCGTTATTTTCCGCGCGTGTTTTTGAGAAAAAAAAAAAACTGATATGGAAATATCGAACTGCGGCTTCGAAACTATATCAATAAGCCGAGAGCCGTTATTAGATAAACAAGATATTTCCGATTTTAAAGAAAGAGAGAAAAAGAACGTTTAATATTTCCTGGAACGTAAAAAAGACAGCATTTTCTATTGAAAAAAATTGGTTTTTTTTCGTAAATGTAAATGTGTTTTATTTTTTATTATATATGTATATCAAAACCATTTAGAATTTCTTAATTTTGAAAATATATTAATGTAAAAAAGCAGTATTTTCTATTGAAAAAAAATTAATTGTTTTTTTCCCTTAAATGTGAATGTGTTATATTTTTTATTATATATGTATCGATAATCACCATCTAGATAATAAATTCCGCAACAATGATCGTTCGAGATCATTCGAGTTGAAAGGAAACATATTATTAATATTCCAATTTTTGACATACATCAATTTTCTTGGAAAATCGAATAATCTAGAAAAAAATTTTTTTGTACACGTTCTTGATTTATGCTTACGCGAGGTATCATTTCTTTCTTTGGTCGATGCAACTGTATATACGGGCGGTGCGGAAGTAAGATAAGGCGGCAGCAACGGTGGTAACAAATGACCGGCATCAAAGAGGGGAGAGGAGAAAGGGGAGGAAGCTGTTGAACACGATATATAATATAAATTCCTCTTCCTGGTGATGGACAGCAGTCCTTCATTCGATGTCCCTTCATTTTCCACCTTTAAATCGCGCGACACAAGTGCAAAGTTCGCGACGAAAATTCGGTGATTTTGGCCCGAAAAGGGGAAAGAGAAACGCTGCTGATTGCAAATGTGTTCTTTTCCTTGTTACGCGCTTATTTATATTAAAGATAGTTGCAATTTACGGACCTCTAAAAATTGCCAATTTTTTATTGTTCGTAATTGACGGAATACCTTAATTTCTCGAGGTATCGCGATATCCTCTCGCTCTCTACCGCCGAATTAATTTGGTCGAGTAAATTTCGAGGTATTGATTAAACCCTGCAAACTTAATTGTGGGCTGCATGTATACGCGTGCATTCGTGTATATAATACACATGTCCGAAGCGTTGAAATAATTTTACAAACTGCTTCTCTCTCGCTTCCTCCGAAATGCGACATTCGAGCGTTATTAATTAATAATTTCTTACTTTCACGTAATTGCGAGGCCGACCATGATGTCGAAAAATATATTAATAAAATAAAATTATGTTTAAATAATATGTTATAATACTTTAAACTCGATTAATATTTTTTGACAGAAATCAGCTGATTTCTGTCAAAAATATTAATCGCGGATAAAAAGTATTATAATATATTATATTATGTCTTAATATATAATTATTTAAAAAACTTTCCACTCTTCAAGAAAGAGGGGAAAAGGGGACAGAGAGAGCGACTTTTGGGGAGGGAAGAGGGCATTGAATTTTTATTGGACGAATCGTCTTGCCCCGACACAACAGCTGATTGCGACGACGTAAATCCGGAGAGGAGCGTCGCTTTCGCGAGATGTATCATTGTCCCTCTCGGCGGTGGCGAACAAAAGGCGGGACATCCGCGGTGAATTCGCGCGTGCACGAGCGACGCGAATTAACGCTCGTGCCGCGCACAAGGCGCACAAAGGCGGCGGAATAATTCTAGAATTGCTTCCGCGACTTCAGCGAGCAAGAACGACGTCGGTGCCGCGAGTCTTCTCATTATCGCGGCCAAACAAAACGTTCTCCTCTCTCTCTCTCGCTCTCTGTCTCCTTCCGCCGCCGCAAAAAGGAATTCATTTCTCTCTCGTCTCGCGGTTGCGCCGCCGCAAACGCACACAATGCAAGACTCTCCTGGCCTTAGTTTATCGCGGAAGTTCCGATACGCATCTTCCTGCGTGCCGAGTAATTTTTCTCCTCGCATGCGTTACTTGTCGGTCGAATGTCTACAAGCTCCGAAAAAGAGCTTGTGAACATGGGCGTCCGCAGGGGTAACATTTGCTCCCCTTGAAATCAGCGAAAAATTAAGCATTTACTCTCTTTTCGAATAAACGCTGGAATTTACACATGTACATTTAATATAAAAGAAAATAAAAATAACAAAATAAAAAAAATTTTAATTTAAAAGATTTAAAAAAAATTTTAACAATTTTTTTTAACTAAAAAATAAAAAGAAAATTTCTTTCGAAATACACCTACCTCATCGCGGTGAAAAAGCTTTTATTACTAAAAGGTGTATATTTTAATTATAGAAGTAATATTTTGAATCATATCTTCTCTGGAAAAAATTCTGCGGATACCCGTGCTTGTAAAAGCGGAATTAAAGAACCCGATTCGAGATGCTATTTTGTAAAATGTACTCTGCTCGCGGATTTCGCGGTGTCCTATATTCGAGCTTCGAAAGCTTCGCGATACTGTATCGTCTTCAAATGCCTCGAGATAAATTTATATCTACTTCTTTTTTACTCTTTTGTAGACGACGAAAATATTCATGATATGACAAACTTTAAATCTCATGACTTTTCTGTGTGAGGGAGGGAAACTATTATGTAATTATCATTATATATATTTAAAATTCTTTTCGACTTTTAATTATAAAAATATAATATAAATTATAAATATTTTTGTATATTTTTCTTTAAATGCACTTGTATATACATATATATTTACGCTTTTTATTCTATACGTTTCGTTATATTTTAAAATAATAATTAAAGGAATAAAGTATTTAAATTAATTCTCAGAAAGAAAAATAAATGTATGTTTCACGATCTAAAATAAAATTTTCCAGCGGAGGATGTAACGCGAGAGAGAATCACACAAAAAAGAATTGAATAGTATTACATTTTTATTAAATAAAAAACAAAAGTGAATCTTGAAACCTAAATATACACGCGTAAACGTCCTTTTCTAAAAAAGTTATGTAAAGTCGATACTCGCATATATCGAAGTTTATTGTTGTCGCTTTTTTGCGATGCACATTGGCTGTCAAGATTCGCGTTATATTTGTAGCATCGAGCTATTATCGCAGGAGTTAACAGTTTATCCAAAATAAAATAAAATAAAATATTATTATGTTTTAAATAATATGTTATAATACTTTATCCGCGATTAATATTTTTTGACAGAAATCAGCTGATTTCTGTCAAAAAATATTAATCGCGGATAAAGTATAATATATTATATTACTTACAAAATATTATTATTTTAATTGTAATAATATGTTGTAAATAATATAATATGTTATAATATATACTTATAATATATCCGCGATTCATATTTTTTGACAGAAATCAGCTGATAACTGTCAAAAATATTAATCAAATTTGAAGTATTAAAACCCGATTGCACCGACGTTATTTTGGTTTTAAGCGAGACTTAATATGTGTTTGTCTTTATTTATTTAGGCAGAGAAAGATAAAGATAGACACATATTTAAGTCTCGCTTAAAACCAAAATAACGTTGGTGCAATCAGGCCTAAAACATATTATTTAAAACATTATTATTTTAATTAATTTTATTTTTTGGACAAACTGTCAAACTGCTAACCCTCGCAATGACAGTCTCTCGATGCTATGAATATAACGCACAACATAAATCGAGGTAGCTAATTAACATCGCGAAAAAGAGGCAACAATAATTGCGAGAATCAACTTAACATGCCTTTTTTTAGAAAGGAACTAGAACACAAGCGCGCGCTATGCGCGTACAATTCCTCGATTTTATGTTAAAAAGAATGATACAGAAATCAGCTGATAACTGTCAAAAAATATTAATCGAGTTTAAAATACTATAACATTTTATTTAAAACATATTTTAATTTTTATAACATATTAATTTAAAATTTAATTAGCAAATTAACGCTTTAATCAGCTGATTTCTGTCAAAAATATTAATAGTGTTAATTTGCTAATTAAATTTTAAAATAATAATAGGTTATTTTAAAATAGTAATATGTTATAAATAATATGTTATAATGTCTTATCTGCGATTAATATTTTTTGACAGAAATCAGCTGATAAATGTCAAAATATTAATTGAGTTCAAGGAATTATAATATATTATTTAAAACATATTACTATTTAAATTTTCATAACCTATTATTATTTTAAAATTTAATTAGCAAACTTACGCTTTATTAATATTTGTTGACAGAAATCAGCTGATTAAAGCGTTACTTTGCTATTTTACAAATATGTTATAAAAATTAAAATAATAATGTTATAAATAATATGTTATAATACTTTAAACTCGATTAATATTTTTTGACAGTTATCAGCTGATTTCTGTCAAAAAATATTAATCGAGTTTAAAATACTATAACATTTTATTTAAAACATAATATTTTAATTTTTATAACATATTAATTTAAAATTTAATTAGCAAATTAACGCTTTAATCAGCTGATTTCTGTCAAAAATATTAATAGTGTTAATTTGCTAATTAAATTTTAAAATAATAATAGGTTATTTTAAAATAGTAATATGTTGTAAATAATATGTTATAATGTCTTATCTGCGATTAATATTTTTTGACAGAAATCAGCTGATAAATGTCAAAATATTAATTGAGTTCAAGGAATTATAATATATTATTTAAAACATATTACTATTTAAATTTTCATAACCTATTATTATTTTAAAATTTAATTAGCAAACTTACGCTTTATTAATATTTTTTGACAGAAATCAGCTGATTAAAGCGTTACTTTGCTATTTTACAAATATGTTATAAAAATTAAAATAATAATGTTATAAATAATATGTTATAATACTTTAAACTCGATTAATATTTTTTGACAGTTATCAGCTGATTTCTGTCAAAAAATATTATTCGAGTATAAAGTATTATAACATATTATTTATAACATTATTTTAATTTTTATAACATATTTGTAAAATAGCAAAGTAACGCTTTAATCAGCTGATTTCTGTCAAAAAATATTAATCAAGTTTAAACAAACTTTATATAAAAATATCATTCTTTTTTATATAAAATCAAGGAATGGCGCGTTTGTGTTGTTCTAGTATAACAAAAAAAAAAGAAACAAAACAAAATATCAAAAAGAAAGAAAGAGAGAGACGGACGGAAATAAATTAATTTTATTCCGAGAAAATTCGCTCGAGAGGAGCGCGCGATCCAGAAATATACGACAAGCGGATCAAAATATAATCAGCCAGAGATAATAATAATAATAAAAGAGAGAATGAGAGAGAAAGGAGGAGCGCAGGGGAAAAGAGGGACGAGCGTGTGCTCCGAAAGAGCGATCGACACATCGTCGTCGGAGGTTTCGTGCGTCCTTGCCAGCTCGCCGTCGAGTTCCACTACTTCGAAGGGAAGTAGAAGTAGGGAGATCATCCCTACTACTGACAGTCGCCACCGCCGCCGATTTTCCCCCATTCTCATCCCATCCCCACCAATCGCTGCGCTATGTAAGAGCCCGCACATGTTACCCCGCGTTCCAGTCTCGCAGCGGCACTCGCGAGCGTTGTTCTGTACGCGTCGAAACGTGGTGAACGGATCCGCAAGGAAGGAACGGATAAAACGTTCTCTCTCTCTCTCTCCTTCTCGCACACGGATACCACCTATATACTCGGATCTCGCTGTTATACAGGACGGTGTGTGTACGTACGCGTGCGCGCGGAGTTCTTTTCAGTGTGTTTCGCTCACCGAGTCCGACACAATCTCAGTCGCGCAATCACCGCCTTTGCGAAGGTTGAAGAACAGTTAATCGAGGGAGAAGAGAGAGAAGAGAGAGCAGTTCGCCATCGTTTCCACCCCATTTTTGCGTGTATCTCTCACAGTACTTTTCTTTTTTTACTTTTATATCATCGTATCGTGCAAATTTTGTGGAAATCTCATCGAGTGAAGTATACTCACGATTAGTCTACCCTGCCGCAGATTGATCCGTTAATTCCTACCCTCCTTTCCATCTTCGCGCGCGAGTGTTTGAGTGTTGAAAGAGGAAGAAGTGTGGATAAATCGACGTCAATCACCGGAGTAGAGCACGAGAGATAAGACACGTGAGTAGCCTCAAGAGAGTCATAAATGCGCGAGATTCCTCGATAATTCCGGAGCGCGATCGCTTCGGAAGAACTTCGGCCTTCCGCGGTTAACATCGCGAACTTGGAACACGCGCGTGGGCGGTGATCGCGAACCGTGAAGATGGTGATTTACACACGCATACATACGTACATAATGCATGCACGCGTGGCATATTTCGCGTGCCTGCACGATGAAGCATTGCGTAATCTCGCGTTTTTTTTTTCTCGTCGAGGATGACGTCGCGAAGAAAATGAAGTGAGGTCAATGAATAATAAATATAATTTCGCTCAAAGCACGCGATAATCAATGATTGTCGAGCCTTCGTTGATAAGATGACGAACGAATTTTTGCGCATAAAGGGAGTATTTTATTTTTATCGCAACGTTGAACGATTTTTTTTTTTTTTTTTTACGCAAAATCCCGAAGTCGCGAACAAAACAGATATACGCGAGTGATACCTTGGCAGCTCTTATCTCCTTGGTTTTCCATGAGCGCAGGAGATAAGCTCGCGTTCAAACTGCAAATTTATATACGCGAAATTACGATCGCAAACGGATCGATTCGATTTAACGTAAACTTTGCAACATTCTGAAATCAGTGTCAAAAGCAGCGACAGACGCTTATTAAAGTATACCTGCTAAATCGGAGTAATCGCGTCTCGGACGAAAATTTTCGAGTTCGCGATAGTTCTTGAGTTAATTAATTAATGAGGCGCGTTCGTGAATAATCGCTCATGCGGCGAAATGTCGTGACACACTGTGACGTTGTAACTCGCGCGTGTTGTTACGTGACGACGTGTATCTGTACCTGTATCTGCGACGTAATATAATCGTCGAGTTTACTTCGTTCCGCGGTCGCAATTACGTAGCGCAAGAACAGGTGACGATAGTCACGGCCTTGATATCGCGATCTTTCGCGATCTTTCGCGATCTTTCGCGATTTGACAGATGCGGAGAAAGTCGACACATTTCCACCTCCAAGTGTGTACATTTTTACAATTTTCCTCGTGACGTTTGCACATCTTTCTAAAAAATCCAGTATATTATAATCGAGCGAGACGATTTATGAAAAATAAGTAAACACATTTTTTTTGAGAGCATATTTATAAAATATATATATATTTTTTTATAAATATATATATTTATAAAAAAAAATATAAAAAACTGACCATCGGTGCGAAACGCGATGCATTTGCCTCGCGCAAATGTGTATCGGAAATTTTTTTACGCGAACATGAATACTTCAGGATGTATCGAGTAAACTGATTTTGCGAGAAATAGGAGAAACGTTTTTTTTTTTATTCATTTTAGTTCGCTTTCCCTCTCGCGGATTATGAGACGAGACGAGACGAGACGCACGTGCTCGTCGATTTAATTTCCATTACTCGCTCGCGACGAGATTAATTTTCTTCCAAGGCTTCCCCGTTGCGAGGAGGACAACAATCTGGAGCTAACTGACTGTGTGTGACTCATCACTGTTGCGTTTCACTTGCACAAACGCGATCATTACGACGTGTTACGTTAAAGGTCGCGCGCGAGAAGCCGGTTTTTAACGCGTCATAATAGAGTAGCGCTTGTGCTTATATATGTATCCCCGATTATACACGTGTATCCTAGGCACGCACCGGTTTGGAATCGGTCGATTGTATCATTTACTTTTAAAGGAAACCGATCAATTACAACTCTGATGTAATGTATTGCTCGCGACGACGTTGCATTCGAGCAAAATATTATTGCTCCGTCACTTTATTCTCGTTAAGTGAGTTATGCATCAGATTTCAACGGAATAATAAATGATAACAATATAATATTATTGTTATCATCAGCGTTATTTGTCGATTGCATTTGCTTGAAGACGAAAGCTTCGTGATTAGCGATAAAATTCAGGCCAGATTTCATACATGTATATATTTCGCTTCTTCGAATGTTTAGGAAATATATTAAATTGATTATACACGATATGTTTAATTGATTATACAAATTGATTATTTTTACAACTTATAATTTACATTGACGTTTATCGATTATATATAAATTAGACAGATATTTTGTTTTATTTATATTTTTTTACTTTTTTTTATTTTTTTTATTTTTTAGAAATTTAAGACCCTCTATGCGTTTTTTTGCAACACAATGCCAAGTCGTCTGCGCGACTTGGCATTGTGTTGCAAATTTATTTATGTAACCCAGTTTATTTATATTTTCCTGTTTATTTATATCTGTTTTTATTACACATTTTGTGATATCTGACTGTCATATAATTTCGCGCTTAAAGTCTGCGACAGAAATCTATTTATAATAATTTAATGCGTTGAGCGAAATAAAAGCACATTTGAAAAAATATGAAATATACTATATACCCGCGCTCACGTGTCAAATTATAAATATTCTATCTTGAATTTTGTTGCGAATCGCAAATCGTCTAAAGCCGACTTAAGCAGGATGTAATCTCGCGCAATACGTTGAATAAATAACGCTGACGATAATACATTATTTTTATTCCGTCGCGTAATCTGGAGTAAAATGATTCACTTAGCTATAGGATAAAGCGAGAGTATATTTGCGGATTTATATTACTAGAAATTTCTAAACGAGTCCAAGTTCATCGCGGATACTAACGCGCTCGCAATTTTTTTTCAACGAGTTTGCACATTTATTTGCACAGCTGATACATACATACGTCCGTCAATCGCGGTTCGCGACAGCGATTCCATTCATCCCCACCGCGTTTTCGCGTTTTTCTCTCATCCGGAAAAAAGAAGTTGCGATGTACCGTAAATTCCGTTCGTCGTCGAGGACTTCTCCGTTCAGGACCTCCCCTGGTTAACGGGATATAACGCGGTTGTTAATATATATATGTACACTGAGAGAATTTTCTCTTAGAATTTACCCTGAAAATCATGGTAATCGTGAGACAATATGGTATGAAAAAAATTTTAGGAGAATTTCTCTGATTAATATTTATCACAATAAAAATAATATCTATCACAATAAAATATAAAATATGTTTGATTAATTTTACTATGCAGTTTAGTACAAATTAATCAAACATGTTTTATATTTTATTGTGATAGATATTATTATTTTTATTGTGATAAATATTAATCAGAGAAATTCTCATAAAATTTTTTTCATACCATATTGTCTCACGATTACCATGACAGGCTGTCATGGTAATCGTGAGACAATATGGTATGAAAAAAATTTTATGAGAATTTCTCTGATTAATATTTCTTTGAAAATCTGGTATTTTCAGGGAATTTTGTTTTACCTTGAAAAATCAGGGAATTCTCATGGAATTTGATTGGGATTCAAAGAATAAAAAGAAATTGTCCTTTTGTGATAATTTTACTCTTATTTGACACTTAAGAAACATATGTCTAACACATCTTTACAATATTTAAGTTTTTATTATAATTTTATGCGATTTTTTTATTGACAATCTATTTCAGTATCAAGAACTTATGAAGTTTCATAAAAAATTGTTCAATTTTTTAACAGGTAATATTTAAAAAAATTAGTACTTATTTATTTAATAAATATATAATGAAATAAATAATTTAATAAATACATAATAATTTAATAAATAATTAATTTAAATAAATTAATATTCCTTAACACGTTTATAATAAATTATTTTTTGTTTTCTATTTTTATTTTATATTATATTCTTGCATATATTTTTAGCGTTTAGAGAGAGCTATAATGATATACTCGGATATATCGCACTTTGTTATCGTCTAAATTAATTTTACAATTAATAAATTAATATTAAATGCTAGAAAAACTGCATTCTTGATAACTTTCCAATCGTATGAATAAAAAACATTAAAAAGCGCATACAATAAAGGAACTTTTAAAAAGCTGCATTTACAATTTTTTTTATTTTACCTGAAATTTTAAACGAAAATACTGGGAAGATCAGAGAATTCTCAGGGAATTTTTTTACAAAATTTGAGTATACACCCTGCATAATTTTCAGGGTAAATTCTAAGAGAAATTTCTCTCAGTGTACATATATACACGCGTTATATATTATACGGCCGTGCAACGTTTTCGGAAGGACAAACTACCGAAATCAGATTAACATCGCGATTTTGACCGGTCTCTAGCCCTGTTCATCGATCTTGTTTTCTCTCTCTCTCTCTCTCTCGTTCTTTCTCCACTTCTTTCACTTCCGCAGTAAACAACCGGACGCGCGCACGTTCCGACTGGCCGTCACGGAATTAATCACGGTTTAATTGGAAAATCTCACAGCGCGCAAATACCGTCGCCCGTAGTAGATAGGCAAATATCCCGGGCCCATCGGGATCGGTGGCAAACACGTGATATGCAAACTACTATAGCTGCGCGCCGAATCGATCGACCAAAGTTATACGAAAACAATTCCCGGCGCACACCTTTTACTTAATTGTTCCGTGTGTGTTATCGAGAATATCGGACGTATATATTTCTGGGTGAATAATATCTTTGACCCAGTTATTTTTCGATATCGCGAGACCGTCCGATTTAGCATTTACATATACATATGTTAGAATGACATTTAAATTTTGATTCTAATTTTTAATTGAATTTTAGTTTATATATATATCTCTGCTGTTAATCTAACGTTTCTCTCCTCTCTAATTAATGTAATGACTTTTCCCATATATTCTACATAAATAAATAATTAATTAATTAATTAATATATTCTAAATAAATAAATAAATAAATTATTACTATAAATAAATAATTAAATTAATTATAATTGCACCGAACGTAATGGACCAGAAAGATAGGCTGCATCCAATAAAAAAAAAACCCCCCGTCAATTTAGTTAATGACTCTTATTTACTCGCGAAAACCTAAAAGTATCGCGTTTATCTCAATTTCTCGGGCTCGATTTCCGAGCTTTGCCGCAAGTATCAATTCTCGAACTCGGCATGAAAGTCAAGAATCTCCGACCATCTACCATCATCTCTCTCTCCCTTCGCGACTTTTTCGTCTCGAGTGCGCGATGGAGAGAACGAACGCTCTCATCCATCACTCGCAAAACCGCTACTCACTAGACGACGTTTCCGCGTGAGAAACGCGAAATATCCCTTTGTGTGACGCGCTCGCGAGCGCGAGATTATTTCACGCTTCTCTCCCCCTAATCTGTCTATCTCTCTTCCGCGGTCGCCTTCATTAATTTCACAGCTGCTTCGCCTAAGAATAACATTGTCGAACGAGAGCGGAACACGGACTCGCGCATTCCCTCAATAGAGGATCGTTAATCTTCTCTATTCGAGAGCGCGAGATTCGCTTTTCCGAGTTCTCCTTGTATATATCGGTTTAATATATGTGTGTACGTAAAGAGGTTATCGCCGCGTTCTTCCTTTTTCGATCTGTCTTTTGCGTCGTTCGATGATCGTTCGACCATCTCCCCGTCTAATCGACTCGGCGATTTTTATTTCGCATCATCCGTTGTATTTCGGAATCTCGAGCTGTGTAGAAATTAATTTATATTTATCGATTATCGCGCGATTTTTTTCGAAACGCTGAAAACACAACTAAGCTTCTATTAATCTCGTAGACCACCTTTGTATGGATTTTTATTTTGAAATTAAATTATTGCTGTTATTATAATTTTGTATTGTTGCCCTGATATCACTATAATCAAGCTCAACATTTTCTCGCGTATAGTAAATTTGTTACATGTACCACAAAAAATATATATAATATAAGGATTATTATTAATATATTATATATTTATTATATGTATATATTGAGAATATATATTCTAATTAAATGATTACATTTCATGTTATCGTGTGATAAATTCGAACTAGGGTCCAAAGATGCTATTTATTTAATAGGTGCGATAATCTCGATCTGTGTAGAAATTAATTTATATTTATATCGACTATCGCGCGATTTTTTTCGAAACGCTGAAAACACAACTAAGTTTCTATTAATCTTGTAGACCAACTTT
This sequence comes from Prenolepis imparis, assembly GCF_030444845.1. Classification (NCBI taxonomy): domain Eukaryota; kingdom Metazoa; phylum Arthropoda; class Insecta; order Hymenoptera; family Formicidae; genus Prenolepis; species Prenolepis imparis. Next base: position 22,217,380 of record NW_028141159.1, on the reverse strand, counting down.
GTATGGATTTTTATTTTGAAATTAAATTATTGTTATAATTTTATATTGTTGTCCTGATTTCACTATAATCAAGCTCAACATTTTCTCGCGTATAATAAATTTGTTATATGTATCACAAAAAATATATATAATATAATGATTATTATTAATATATTATATATTTATTATATATATTGAGAATATATATTCTAATTAAATGATTACATTTCATGTTATCGTGTGATAAATTCGAGCACCAAAATTCATACTAGGGTCCAAAGATGCTATTTATTTAATAGGTGCGATTTATAATGTAGATATTAATTATTATCGCGCGCGCACGCGCTGCGAAAAATTCATTGTTCATTCGTGGGACTAAATTATATCTTTATCGAGGAAACAAGGAGCGATTGGACGGCCGCCAAAGCGAATTGTGAAAATTGCGGGAAACTTGCGCGAGAGTGTTTTCAGTCGCGCGCGACGTTTTATCCGCTCGTTATTATTATTACGGCCGCGTTAAGATCCAGCAGGATCGTGACGTGTGCGAGGTTTATTGATTCGTAGAATTCTTGTCAGTAGAAAAGACCGAATGCAACACACAGATATACCCACCTGCAGATTATAAAAATGCTGCAGGTTTTCTGCCGCATTTTTATATATAAACTACCCAATTTTTCGCCGATAAAAATCACCCAAATTAACTTCTCTGTTGGCTCAAACTATACCTGACCTATCCTTGACAATTCGAATCTATTTTGAAACTTTTACAAAATTCTTTTCAAAATTTCTTGACGTCTTCGATGCAGAGTATTTAAATGAGCAAAATAGAAAAAAAAAGAATAGTGTCTATCATAATTACGGGAAGCGATTAAAACACGATATCTGTAAGAAATCTTGAGAGAAATCGGGCTGACAAAATATTTCGCGCCTGTATTCGAAGCTGTCACAACAAATGCGGCGGATAAGGCCGATGATGCATGCAGCATCCGTAGATAACGTATCACAATGTTTAGCGCATTCCGCTATACTGAAAAGTGTGCAATATTTGCCGCTATAATTGCATAATAATTATAATTGAAATTCTTACTTTTATTTTTATAATTATTACTACTATATTGGTGATATATATAATATATAATTTAATATACTATATACTATTATATATATAATAATTATATAATATTATAATTATAATTAATATAATTATTATTAATATATTATATATTTGTTATAATATATACATTATATATATTTAGAACATGTCCCAATTAAATGAAAATTACATTTTATATCATCCTGCCACGATAATTTTATATGTAATAATAATAATAAGCTTGTATATACAGTTGGCATTAAAAATAATTATAAATTATAATAAATAAAATATTTAAAAAATTTTTTTTGACGGACATTGAAGTAGACATGGATTTTTCCCTCCCATTCGCGGGATGGAAGGAAGAACGCGCGAGTCCCGAAGTTGGGGAGTAGAGAGCTCTTGTTAAGGATCCTCGAGAAAATAACAGGATTGCCAAACGAATCCTCTCGCAGTTGCCCTGTGGTTAAGCGTAATTTTAACCCCTCGTCTCGAGAGAAGAGAGAGGTTTACCTTTCCTCCTTTCGCAATCTTATCCGAGCTTACCTTCGCACTTACGTCGATTTAAGTTTTCGGTGGATGGAGATTTTCATTTTATCTCTTGTCGAAATCGCGACGGATTTTACACGCGTCGCGTCCTTCATCTTTGATGTTATTATCAAACGGCCTGGGGGAAGAGGAGGGGTCAATTTCTTTATCCGGTTATCGATTCGCCGATCTCGGAATAGAGAGGGATTCTATGCTCTCGAAGAAATGTCAAACGGATATATTCTCGCCAGCAACACGAGCGATATACAGCCGATGCTCGACCTACTACCCCGTTTTCCGTGCGATTTGCGAGATCCGCCAAGTTCAAAGCGGTCGGAGCAAGTCGTGCATAAGCATTATCGGCTTGCTACACGTTGGCTATATACGTACTATGTGTGTATGTATGTATATCTCGAACGAAAACGAAACACTCGTCGATCACGTGAGTGACAACACAAAATTTAAAAAAAATTAGACAAATACGACACATTTCAATTATACTGAGTGAGAGAATTTTCTCTTAGAATTTACCCTGAAATATAAAACATGTATGATTGATTTTACTAAACTATACATAATAAAATTAATCAAACATATTTTATATTTTATTGTAATAGATATTATTATTTTTATTGTGATAAATATTAATCAGAGAACATCTCATAAAATTCTTTCCATACCCTATTGTCCCACGATTACCATGATTTTCAGGGTAAATTCTAAGAGAAAATCCTCTCTGTGTACACTAAATAAATTACAGTAAATCGGACACCGATTATCGAATTATCGAATTTTTAATCACGGAATTTTAATTTTAAACCCAGTGAATTCCTTCAGAGTGTCGTCGAAACCGGAGATCGAGTGAAATTTTGTGCGTTGCAGCGTTATCACTTTTTTTCGCGCTGAAACGTCGCAAAGATCGCGCCAACTCATGCGTTCGTCACGCGTTGTCACGAGGCGTACAAATATCTATATACGCTGATAACGAATTTGACCGTATTTCGTTTCACGACGATGTTTGATGTTTGAACAGTTTGTTCGGCGCGAGCAAAGTGTAATACGCCATAAGTACGCGATACAATCTTTGGGGGCTTTGGAATTTACTGTTGAGGAATTCACTCGCTGGAGGCACGTGTAGTCATTATCTAATTGTATAATTGTTTGCGATATCAATCATATTATATTATATATAATTATATATATTATATATAATTATATATATTCGTGGAACAATATAGTGTGGAAAGAATTTTATGAGAATTTCTCTGATTAAACACACACAATAAAAATATTATTAATATTTATCACAATAAAAATAATAATATCTATTACAATAAAATATAAAATATGTTTGATTAATTTTACTATGCAATTTAATAAAATTAATCAAACATGTTTTATATTTTATTGTAATAGATATTATTATTTTTATTGTGATAAATATATTAATCAGAGAAATTCTCATAAAATTTTTTCCATACCATATTGTCCTACGATTACCATGAATTTTAGGGTAAATTCTAAAAGAAAATTCTCTCAGTGTAGCATTAACAATTATTTGCGATGATCAAAATTATAGATATAATTATAATAATATAATTTTATCATCGCAAATAATTGTTAATGCCAATTATGGATAGATATTTCTGTGTAAAAATTTTCGCTGTATTCTTACCAACAAGAATGTCAATGTCGAAACATTATGTCACATAATCCCGCTGATGTGGAATAAAAATACCTTTAAATATCGTTTACTAGAATATTGAAATAATTATATATTTCTCTTTTCTTCTCTGTGTCTCTCTTTTTGTCCCTCTCTTTCTCTTTCTCCTTCAGCGATCGATATCGTTGCTAAAGGCTCGAGGGTATATTGCTATCACGTTTCAGTTGAAATCGCGCACAATAAAAAAAAAAGAACGGTAATGACGCAGCTTTGTTCGAATTGCGACTATTCCGTCCGCTCGAATTATTCAAACAGCAATTATTCGGGCAATGACCTTCCATAATCAATGCGTCAGCTAAAAAAGGATCCTTTTGCCGAATACGCACGTGTAAAATAGTAGGGTTCATTAACGATGTACTCATATCGCGGATATTTCGAATATATTTATAATTATGTAAATTCCGCAATTTGGAAGGATAAAAAGACAGGAGGCGATTGAAAAATTGTGGGGAGGCAGGGAAGCTATAATTTTTACTTGTTATATTTCTATTTCTTCAAAAATTCATGATAGAATTTAGAGAAATATTTCTCTTTTAAGAATATTATTTGATTACTTGTATAACTTGGAAAGAGAGAGAGAGAGAAATAAAATCTATTCACGACGTTACACGTGCGGTCGCACATTCTATGAAACCTATGTTAGACGGAAGTCATTAGCAGCGGCGGCGGTACTTGAAAAGAACTACTTACAAGAGCTACTTACAAGAGCTACGTAATCACTTTCAGTGAGGAAGCATCCCTCGCGGAGAGAGATGCAACGATGCTAATTTAGAAATTGAAGTCTGTCGTCGCATTTGTCCTTATTTTCACAGTATTTTGTGATTTTGAGGGATAATCGTCGCTAAATAATTTTTTGCGTTTTTCTCCTGTAACATCCTCCTAGGGTGTACGCCTGCTCTATCAGCGTCATCGGCGATCTGTTTAGCCCCGATTCGCGATTCGAAGCTTCGAGACTGCGTAATAATATCGGACGACACCGAGCAGGTGACGTTGATCGCGATAAAGCCATTATCGCGATGACCGTCGTGCGTGCACGCGCATAAAAGCGTCGACGATAAAAACTTTCCGAACGAGAATTATCTTTACCTTGTACATACGGTTTCGAAATTTGCGAAGACAAAGGCTTGGCGCGGAATTCCCGCACGTTTTCTTCAAATCATGGCCAATAATAAGGAAAAGAGAAATTGAAAGATCAAAATCAGAAGGAAGAAAAAGAAAAAAAATATATACATATATGATTTTAGAGTGGCATTTTGCAATATAAATTATATTTAAAAATGTTTTCTTTGTATTAATTATTATTTTATTACTTTATTTTATTTTTTTTAATTAATTTTTTTAAATCTTTATTTTTTATTTTTATTTATTAATGTTTCTAAAATAAATGAAATACATGGATATATGAATTTTATTCTGTAAATTAAATATAAATAAATTAATATGCACTTATGAAGTGAAACTGATAAAAGTAAAATTTAAACATCTAATCTTGTAGATCAAATAAATATAACACTTATCACACAAATTAATTTTTGTTTCTTCTATACACTTTGCTTCTCTTCATACATAGGATATTAATTGTATATATATATTATTATAAATTAATATATATTTAATACAGTACTATATTATAATATTATATTATAATATATATTAATATATATAATATATATATAATATATAATTTTAAATTATATATTATTATATACCTACATATATTATATATATATTTTTTTTGCTCTTATTGCTGAAAGTATTCGAAGTTCCGTATTTGTAGACTAGAAAATTAGAGATACGAGGAGTCTGTAATGATGCACGTCCACTTGCAGCATCCAGCTGCAAGGTGACGCGGCGCTGCTGGCTCCCGCCCGGCGCACACGTAACAATCTTAATTACATAACGAGCGTGTGTAATCGAGCACTTTCATTGTTGCCAACCCGCGACGGGCAGGAAGCATTGAAGGCATGATTCTCGACCGATGAGCGACCGTTGAACCGGCCTTTATCGGCTCGCCGATACTTCCGCGACGAGCGCAATCGATTCGATCGCTCGTGATTCCCCATCATCGTCCAAGCCGGAACCGAATCTACGCCGGGATTTTTCCGACTCGTTTGTTGCGTAACGAAGATAAACGGTGCCGAATCCCCGAGCCATTAGAGCCTCGAGTTACGTAATTATTACAACGACGTATGAATGTATCGATCGATTTACGAGAGATCGAGGGATGATGATTCCCCGGGCTATTTTTTTCCTCGGTCGATTTTTCCGTCGCTTTTAATGTTTCTGCGTGTGCGATGATGGATCGACGACGTGTGCAAGCATCAGGGTCAATGCCGATGGAAATCGAAAAGATTAATAATCTCTCGGACGCGCACGCACTTTCCACTCTGACCTCGTTCATTAAATTTATAATCGGCGAGAGTTGTCGGTCGAGGAGTCATCGCGACGTGGTAAAAATTTTACGAACGAGTGAGAGATAGATACCTCGTGATTTTTAAGAAAATCTTTAAAGTCGATAATTTTATATCGCGAAGAGAATTTCAAAACTACAGACTGTGAAAGAGCGACAATCGAGCTGTCATTATCGTTTCTCGAGATAAGGAACGTCTGTATCAACGCGATCGTGACTTGCTCTTCGTCATTTTCGGCTTGATCTCGTCATCTTTATTTTTAATTTCGCGCGATACGTATCGCGAATCGAGAGAAAGAGAAAGAAAAGATTGATTTGAGTAAGAAAAATGTATACGTTTTTTTTTTTTTTTTTTTTTTTTTTTTACGAGAACATGTTCCAATTTGACGCGAGGCATTTTATATATAACGGTGTCTGGAATTCTCTATTTTCCGCTCGAAAGATAACCTTTCCTCACGTGATCTTCTCCTAGGATAGCATCTTTCGAAACGGTAACGTTTTCCATATACATATATGTATAAGTATCGATCGTCTCCTAGTTTTACGCTTCGACGTACCGTATTTCCACAGTATATCGGAACATCGAGCGAGGAAAGAATATTCCCGAACGTACGATAATTACAACCGAGGGACGATTAATTAAAGTTACATCCATGAAATAATAATCTAGCGGCGTATTTATCGAGATATATCTCGATTAAACGTGGCTATGAAAAAAAATCATAACAATATTTCTACGGATCTAACGTAAACTCTGTACATGAATGTACCAATAAAATCGAAAGATACATAAAATTTACCTTTGCCTATAAGGAAAATAATAAATTAGTTGAAACTGTGCATATTTATTAGTTTTTTCTACATATGAATATACTCCTGCAAAATTACACATTTTTTTTTCAGTGATGCAAGATCTGTCATCTGTCAGATACAATCATTGTAAGAATCAATACATTGTCTTAAAAAAAAAATATTAAAATTTTATAAAAAATTAATAAAATTTATAAAAATTAATGTTATAAATTAATAAACTTTTTATAAATTTTTTTAAATTTTTAACAAATTTTAATAACATTTTTTTAAAAGATAATGTGTCGATTTTTACGATGATTGTATGCGGCAGATCTCGCTGGAAAAAAATGTGTAACTTTGCAGGATTTATATGTAAAACTCGACTAATAAATGTGCAGTTTCAACCACTTCATTCTTTTCTTTAACAATAAGAAAAAGTACGAACTTGATGACACACGCGAGTTCGGCAATCGGTGGTCGATAAACCCGGGCATTTTAATTATACCCGAGGCGTATTTTCAGAGTATTACTCATTCTCGTCGACGATTAATGTCCGTTTCTAAATCCGTTCTAACTCGGGGAGAAACACGTTCATGCGCACGGAAGGGAAAGACACAACAGCGACGGAAAGTATTATACATACTTACTTTACTCCAGTTTTATAGGACCCCGTAAATCTTATCTCGCGCAATAATTTCAGCCCTATACGGGAACGTTCGTCGTTATAAATCTGAAATGTGGACGCGATTATCTCGGTAATTAATGGGAAGAAGAAGAGGGAAGAGAAGGGGAGGGGAAGATTTTTTGAAGACATTCTGTCCCTTTCCATGTGGTCAGAAATTGAATTGATTCGCGACCTCGCTCTTCCCCCAATTGTCATCCAATTACGGCGGAAAAGAGAATTAGTCCCTCTCTTTTTCCGATTAATCTGCCGATTTTATTTTCTCGAGCTATCATCTTTACGAGGCACCTTACGTCAAAAATAAATAAAATCGTGAATCGGTTAGGCGATATATCGTTTTTGGAGCGCGCTCGCGCGGCTCAATTTTGATTCTCGTAAATATTTTTCTCCTCCGCGAGGCACGAAAGGCGAAAGGTCACGGGAAAGCGAGGAGGAATCGATTGTGCTCGGGAGCTCCACTTGGCAATGGTGGCCGAGTTTTTGCTCCGAATATAAAATTAGGCGCGTAGCGGATCGGCCGCGAGTGCCGGGATCTCGGGGAGCAGTGGACGTAAATAGATCATCGTTAGAATGCGGTACGTCTTATTCACACTTACATAAACAAGTCTTGAGGACGCAAAATCCACCGCGGCTGGACGAATAAGGAAGTGATCCGCGAACGAGAATATATCCCTCTATTTTTGCATCGCGTATGTCCCCGTTTTTATATTTAACGGGATATTTAAAAATGCGAAAGTCAATGCTCGCCTAAAAAGTTCATATAATTCATATTTTTATATATATCATTAATTATATTATATAATTAGTACACATATATGTATTATATGTACATATATAAAATTGATTAGCTGCAGAAATTTCAATGACATCATTTTAGCGAAAAGAAGACCAAGACTCTGCTTTAAATAATCATAAAAAGTTCAGCTGAAGAAATAAAAATATTTCGAAGGAAAAAATATAGAGGATTTTTACTGGAAAGATACTTATCTTGAAAATAATTTTTATTCGCGAGAGAAAAGAAACGGTGTCGCACACGCGAGGAAAGAGTCGGGTCACGTTCTTGTCGCGCGCCATCATCATTATTACCGTTGTTTACCAACACTTTTCCGCGTTTTAGCGCTCCCTATACGCTGTCCTTTACCTTTCTTCTCGTACGGGAAACTCGCGTCACGGTAAAACGCTCTCGAATAAAACGAGTTACGGAATGAGTAAAGCTGTAGTTTCCGCGGCTGCGGGACTCTATATATGCGGTCTGTCTCGCTCTATCGAGCGTTTCGAAGGGGACCGCCTCTCTCCTCGGAATCGATGCCCTTCCGGGTTATATGCACCGGTATATATATATATTATATATACGTATATAGTATATATCGTTGTAGGAAATAGCAGAAATTCTTCAGACCAAGTGCCAGGCGAAACCGGCTTTAACCTTGGCTTGGAAATACGCTGCGCGCTAGTTATAGCTTATAAAGATCTCGCGCCCGCGAGACGAGAAACCGCAAGCAGATTTCCCTCGAATATAGAGACATGTTTCGCAATCGAGTATTAATAGTCCGTTCTCTGGATTAAAATCGCGGAGAAATTTGATTTCGATGTTTACTCGGCGACGCCCGAGAATACACAAATCAGTCTCGTTGACATTTCGTTCGTCGACTCTTCGAAAACGCGAGAAATATTCGAAAAATCGCGAGCGCGGAAAAAAACGCTCGAGTGAGAACGCTGAAAAAAGAAAGAGAGGAAAGAGGAAATTGGATTACTTACGCGCGAGATATTCTAAAAAAAATAAGCTCCTTGCGTAATTCGCGTAAATCGCGAATATTTTGCAACTTGCGGACGCGAATGAGCGACGAGGGCTTTTTGCGGTGCATTTTATTACATAATGCCGATCCAGCCGCGCGGAATTTCAACGCGACGTTCCTCTCTCGCACGAAGGCATCCGAATCGCGATACCTCGCGGTGCAACGGGAGGAAATTATCGATCGGTCTATGTCTTGAAGGCATTTTTTTCTTTTTTTTTTTAGTTACCCCCTTTGTTACATCGCCTCTTCTCGCGCGATTAGAGACAGACTGCGTGGATCTATCCTTTTTTTTTTTTTTTTTTTTTTTTACATAAGTAACATACGTAATTTCTGGATGGAAACAAGATCGCAGATATATTTTGAGATGGTTTATGATATAATATATATATAGGGTGTAACTTCTCTCTCTCTCTGAAGAAACATATATGGAGCACACCATAAAATTTTCTGGCCAATTTGGAGACGATTTTTCCTCAGTGAAAAAAACGAAGCACTAATAATTTTCAAGTTGTAAATGATTGAAGCTTTTCGCGAACTGAACTTTGTAGTTAAAATATTAACAAAATTACATTCTTCATCAATTAATATCAGGTAAAGTTTATTTTAATAGAATTTTAATTTAAAGGCTTAAGTAATTACAAAGATATACAGAGAGAATTTTCTTTTAGAATTTACCCTGAAAATCGTGGTAATCGTGGGACAATATGATATGGAAAGAATTTTATGAGAATTTCTCTGATTAATATTTATCACGATAAAAATAATAATATCTATTACAATAAAATATAAAATACGTTTGATTAATTTTATTATGCAGTTTAGTAAAATTAATCAAACATGTTTTATTGTGATAGATATTATTATTTTTATTGTGATAAAAATATTAATCAGAGAAATTCTTATAAAATTCTTTCCATATCATATTGTCCATGATTTTCAGGGTAAATTCTAAGAAAAAATTTTCTTAGTGTACATGATGGTAAAAATTGGGAACATGCAAAAAAATGATGATTTTCCATGACATTTTCGTTGAGGAAAAATCGTCTCCAAATTAGACAGAGAATTTGATGGTGTGCTCTATATATGTTTTTTCAGTTACACCCTGTATATAAAGAGCTATTACTACGTAATTTCGTATGAGGTATTCCCACGATGTTTTTGCGGAAGTAATCCGAGTTAGTGCAACCTACCCTGAAATGGTTGGCTCGTGTCCATCGCAAATCTCGATTCTGGTTGAAATATCGGCGATTTCAAGATCCGCTTCCTCGTAACTCCTCGTTGAGGCTTGTTACATATTTCTTCATGGATCGAGAGAATCCCGCATTCCCTTGAAGAATATTCCCAAGGAGGGATCAGTCATATGGCACGCTGAGTCTTCTCAGCGTCGATATTACGTAAATGTTAGATATCACGTTTTTCCATTGAACTTCATATTTTTAGAGAGCTAAGAATCCAAGATATTTTCTTTGAAAAGAGATTCGAGAATTCTTAGATGATAAAAGAATGTATTTCGAAGCCATTAGCGACAGTCTTGCTTCGCTTTTGACTTTATTTGCATCAACCTTGTAAAAAAAATTAATTAAATACATATTTACTTTTACGTGTATTACGTTAAAAATGAATGGACAAGAGTCTTGAGAAGTTTTATATTCATATTGACCGCGGAATATTTTAATTAAAATAAAAATTATCTCTCTGTTCTCTCGATTTCAAGTTCTCTGATCTAAGTCTTCAAGAATTCTGTATTCATTCTCCGATCTCGAGCGAATATTTGGATCCTTCTCAAAGGAGGTCCAGTTCGATGACCATCAACAAATTTGTGACTCCTCGCAAAATCTAGAAAATCGTGAAACGCGGTCGGATATCAGTGAGATATCGTCGAATATCCTTTCTCTTTTCTCGCTCGCTCTCTTTTTATGGGGAACACCTCTCTTTCTCTCTCCCATCTCCACTCCTTTCTGATGGGGGCGGCCACCGACGATCGATCACCACCTCGCCCTTTCACGTTTCTTCCTTCCGCTTTTCGCGATGGAAACTGCACCAACATTCACCACCCATTCGGTTCCGCGAAAACGGCGTCGCTCTTCGTTGCACAGCCTCAAAGCGGTTCTTTTTTTTATAAAATACCTCAGTGCTTGCGAATCCCTCGAGGAAAACACGCGACTTACTCTTCTTGGAAGTGAAGTACAGAATTGTCAGAAGAAAAGTTACGCAAGATATAATATATTTAGAAGACGCGTATTGTGTAACCTGCGAAATGAATTGAGCTTATCTCTTTTCGTTTTTTTTTTTTTTTTTTTTTTCGATTTATTTCTGTATAAAAGCTTTGAGAGATTGTATAATCTTCATATTATATTTTCAATATATCTATCGTTATTAAATATACAAGTCAAATTTGGTAAAATTTGCAATATAAGAATAAATATCACACATTAATGTGTGATAAAAAATGTGACAGTATAATAGATTAAAAGTCAAAATTCAGTAGTATAATTCCGTCATAATTCAGACAGTATAATATCGTTATTGTATATACAAGTCAAAATTAATAAAATATGTAATATAAGAATAAATATATCATATATATTAACGTGCAATAAAGAGTGTGACAGTATAATAGGATAGAAGTAATTAGAAGTCAAAATTCAGTAATATAAGTCTGTTATGGTCAGACATATATTCAGATCGTTATATATACAAGTCAAAATTCGTAAAATTTGTAATATAAGAATAAATATCACACATGTTAACGTACAATAAAGAATGTGACAGTATAATAGATTAAAAGTCAAAATTCAGTAGTATAATCCGTCATAATTCAGACAGTATAATATCGTTATTGTATATACAAGTCAAAATTAATAAAATATGTAATATAAGAATAAATATATCATATATATTAACGTGCAATAAAGAGTGTGACAGTATAATAGGATAGAAGTAATTAGAAGTCAAAATTCAGTAATATAAGTCTGTTATGGTCAGACATATATTCAGATCGTTATATATACAAGTCAAAATTCGTAAAATTTGTAATATAAGAATAAATATCACACATGTTAACGTACAATAAAGAATGTGACAGTATAATAGATTAAAAGTCAAAATTCAGTAGTATAATCCGTCATAATTCAGACAGTATAATATCGTTATTGTATATACAAGTCAAAATTAATAAAATATGTAATATAAGAATAAATATATCATATATATTAACGTGCAATAAAGAGTGTGACAGTATAATAGGATAGAAGTAATTAGAAGTCAAAATTCAGTAATATAAGTCTGTTATGGTCAGACATATATTCAGATCGTTATATATACAAGTCAAAATTCATAAAATTTGTAATATAAGAATAAATATCACACATGTTAACGTACAATAAAGAATGTGACAGTATAATAGATTAGAAGTTAAAATTCAGTAGTATAATTTCGTTATAGTCAGTCTTATATTCAGGCAGTATTCTATCGTTATATTAAATATACAAGTCAAATTTGGTAAAATTTGCAATATAAGAATAAATATCACACATTAATGTGTTTTTAAAAAATTTTATTGTTCGTTTAATCATATATATATATATATATATATTTTAAATATATGTATAATTAAATTTAGCAATATTTTAACTTCTAGCTTTAAAACATATTTTCAATACTATAAAAATATTCAAACGCCACTTTTATCTGAAATGTTTTTTAAGAATATTTTGCATTTTACTTGTCAAAATTTTTATTTTACTCTCTCTATATTTATTCCTATATTAGACAATAATTGTCATAAATAATAAGGTTCATAATATTTGATCATAAATAATTTTGAATGTATTAAAACGATATTGATTTTATATATTTGATCTGCAACTAGACTTTGGATATGAATGTTTATTTATAATTTTATTATTTATATTGCAAGCGCAAATTGTTTTTATTATCCTTATTGGATTTAACGTCTCCAAGAGACGATAAAGCATTTAGAGATCTATCTCGAGAGTATCCGAATTATTTGGATTATTTTATTTAATGAAAATAAAATCCAACAAGATCATTATAATCATAAATCGTAATATTTACAACGAACAGAGCGGTTAATCTCGAAAGTGACGCCGCTCTCATCGAGAGGGATTCTCGTTTTCCATAATGTCTGCCTGTTAAAGTAAATTAATCGATAATGAGAATATCTGAATGCATTAATTATGCATTCGACAATGAAGACAGCCAAGTGAGCGGCCGGATATAATATCGCGATTACATTCTGCATTGGACACGACCGTGTTCGAACGGATATAATTTGCATATACGAGAGGAAAGGCAGGTCCCCTTTTGTGTACCTTCGATATTAAAAAAAATACATTCTGTCCGTTTACAATAACAAACGTGATATTTCACCTCAGTAATTGAAATTTATACGAATTTTGCGTGTGTGTGCAATTATAATTATTTCCATTAATCGAAAAATAAAATCCTTTGTCGCAATCACAAATGTAAATATGTGAATATATAGAAGAAAAAATGATAAAAAAATTAGGAAGAGAGAGAAAGAGAGATTCGTGTAAAATAATTACAAAAACGGCGAAAAAACAAGGACACTGAATTAGTAAATAATGTGCTCTACAGATTATGTATAAAGAATAAAAATCAATTGCGTTAAAGTAATTCATTGTGACTGAATGCATAATTTATTAATGCAATCGAAATGGCCGCGTATTTCACTTTGTAGCTTTACGTGAAATTACGATACTTATAAAACGATTATTTTGTCTGTGCGATTAATTTCTAAATCGTTATTATATTTGGTTTTGTCTCTATCGCAGCGTTGCTAATTAACAATTACACGAATATTTCGAGGCATAATATATTTCGCAGCCGCGGTTTCATCGGTCATCGATTAAAAATATCGATTATCGTCGCAACAGCGATCGGTGAAAGTATAAAAATGCCTGGAAATATTTAAAAAAAAATATTAATTTGCGTAAAGGATCGGAAGAAAGAGTGAGAGAAACTCTTCATTCATCCGTGTCGAACCTCTTCGAGGAAATCCTATCGACGTTTATTGTAGCGCATCGAGATAGAAAGAATAGTCAGACAGGAGAGAGAGAGAAAGATACATGTTTTCATGCTTTTAGTGTCCCGTGAACAATTGCGTGTATCTCCGATATAATCGCGGGATTCTCCCCATTGTTTCTCATCATTGTTTGTGATCATCGAAGAAAAGCAGCGGTCTCTATTGACATTCGGATCTCGCGCGAAAAGAACTTGTTTTTCAATAGTCTCTCTTCGAGAGATCAATCTCTTCTTTGATGATATATTATTTTTGTTATACTAATGCAAATGTGCGTCTTTACACAGTGGAGATCATCTTAGAGATGAGGAGCGTCTTTAAAGAAAATATACTGAATAATATTGTACTCTTCATGTGTTTGGAAGTTGAAATTTTCCCAGAAAGGATAATTAAAATGTCTCTCTTAGATTTGAAATTGTATTGAATAGCCCTTTAAACATTCTAATATCCAATGACTGACTTTGTAGATCTCTCTAATCATCTAGATAACAAACGTACTTTTATTAAATAGCCATTTATAATGATAATAATTATTTATAATTATATATAATATTATAATAATATATTTATAATTATAATTAATAAGAACACTTGAGAGAGATATTCGTTCTTGGAAGAGTATTTACATATTATGAACCTGTATGTATTATGTCATCCAGGGATTTACCTACTGTTTTATATTATGCGGTTGATGAATATCATTTAAGCGATGAAGTAATTAACTTCTTCTTCGAGAGAGACGGGAATTCCAGGATAAGTCGTGAAAAAAAAGAGGAAGATAATTGACGCTCCATCGCGATCTTTATTCAAATTTCTAATACTTTGGTTTCTTGTAATGTAATAACTAGACGGTAATTTTTTTGCATAATTAAAACAGAATATATTTATAATATAGGCATTTATCGGCAATAAAATACCTATAATAAGCGCGTAAATCTCTATACGGAACTTTTTTTTATTAAATTACATAACGTTACTTAAGTATACTTTTTTTTTTATGCAACTCATTCTTCGACATTTTTTCCCTCGTGTTAAATAACGATCGATTATACGTTTAGCGTTATCGATGACTCGGATAGCGATAGAAAATTTTTTTGCAGTCTCTTGCAATATCTCACTGGTGTTATTCAAGTTCTATTCTTTTCTATTCTAGGAACGTACGATAACCCTTCCTCTTTTTCCTCGAGTATCTATTTAACAGCGGTTAGAAAAATGACGCTGATACGATCAGCGATACTTTATAATCTTGCGCGACGGATACAAAGAAAAAAAAGATAAAAAAGAATAGCAAAAACGTATCACGTGTTGTAGGCTCAATGATCGACAATCGGTCGCGCGATATATTTTGTTCCAAGATTCGATTTATCGCAGAATAAACGACAGACACTGTATGTACACGTGGATTTTATCTATATACGAGGCACACATGTGAAAGAAGATACTGGTTGTATAACGCCAGATAACAAATACGCGAACTTTAGCGGGGAGAGAAGGAGAGGAGTTTAGGACCCGCGGTCATTGAACAAATTGGTCATAAAAATCCCTAAACGGGCGATGCAGTTTCTCTCTTAAGAGAAGCGCCAGAGGGAGAGAATGTACAGGGTGTCCCATTTTAACTTTCACGAAGAGATTTCTCGAAAACCAAGAGACTACCATCAGAAAATATTTTATACAAAAGTTGCAGGATTTTCAGGACGTTTTATTTTAAATGCAGGCATTTTTAAGATTTCGAGACCATTATTACTTTTTTAAAATAAACCACCATATTTTTCTTACGCTTATAAATCGATTCCTCGATAATATTTGGCGTAAAAAATTGTTACAGTGGAAAAAAATAATAATAAGATAAGTAATAAAAAAATAATAATTTTTCCCGTATATACATGAATAATTAAAAAAATATATATATAGTTGCACATTGCAAAATGCAAATTTTTTTTAATCACAAGAGTGCAGAAAATTATTAAAGATCAAAAATACTTCCATTTGGAATATGATTATGCTTACGACAAGACGTCTCTCTCGAAATCCTACAACTTTTGTACGAAACATTTTTTGACGGAAGTCTTGGTTTTCGAAAAATCTCAATGCTTACGTTGAAATGAGACATCCTGTATAGGAAACAACGCGCGGCGAAAATCCGTTCATCTGAGGACGAGCTCTGAGGATGACAACCGATCGTATTTTCGCGGATAATGGGTTTTTCTCTCTTAACTCTCTCTCTTTTCTAACTTCTTATTCTTCTTCGACCATTAAGAGTTCTCCTTTCCGTTTCTCCGCAGACGACGAAATTATCGGGCACGCGCGCGCTCATTTCCGTATGCGTCGTCGCATCGTTTGTCGTAAATTTTCATTATACAAACTCTCGAACGCACTCTCGCTCGCTGAAATGAATTAATTCCCTTCGCCCGTGCGTTCGCAATCGAACGGCGGAAAATCCGTAGAGATCGCCGTCCCATTCTTCTCGGCGGAGATGAAAAAGCGAGCCTCTCACGGTCCTTTCACATCCGTCTCTTTCGAGATATACCGTCTCGCGAGTATCTTCGTTCTATTACCATCGATTACGAATTCATTGATTTATTGATTCTTTTTAGGAAAATATTTAATATAAAAATTATTTTTAGATTTTTAGATTAATATATTATATTTTATATTAATATATTTTTTATTAATATAAAAGTATTTTTATATTTTTTCGAAAATATTTCGGGGATAATCACATGGCGATGTTTCGTGTTTTATCTCAAATTTTCTCAAATGTTGGGAGTCTGGGAATTCTCCTCTTGTATATCTTATATGATCGGGATAATGAAGCAAATATGATGAAACGTTGGAAACATTATATTTTGATCGAATACAAAAGTGTTTTTAGAGGATATCGCGCGACAAACCTTCGTGCTTTCTCGATGGAATTTTTAATTTTAATTCCCGCTTGCAAGATAAACGATAAATCGATACGATTGCGTCGGCATCAGTTTCTACGTAATTAGGTCAATCAACGATACGGTGACACGTCGCCATTTCGATTTCGTGCCGTAATATCGGACGCAACTTGCAGATAGAAGAGAGAAGAGAGAGAGATGACAGAGCGGTAAAGCCATAATAAAATCTATTCTCCGTTCATAAAGTTCGCGCGCCCACGCGTCCAATCAAAGTGCATTTTATTTTTAAATTGCTGCACGACGATAGCACGGCATTTAATTGAATCTTGTACCTCGTAGAAATGGAACGATTGTGAACGACGTTTATTCTGAAAGCAATGTCGCTACAATTTTCCAAACCTTACTGAAATCAACGATATTCCCGTCGTATCGATATAATAGTATTAATAATATTTTCAGCTATGGCGGCATTTATTTTATTTTTTTTAAATATATATAATTTGTATATTAAAAACAGAAGATATATATATTTATTTTAATCTCGCAGCATGAAATGAGCTTACGACTTTATTACTGTTATAAAAATTCCTCCAGGGCCTTTTGCAAAATAAATTTTAGCATAAACGTGAAATATGGGGATAATAAACGTTAAAGCGTTTTATTTATGCAATTAGATAAAAAAGAGAGTCTCTAGAGCGGAGATTAGTTTCGCGAACGAAAGAATCTCGCAATGGCGATGAGCCAAAAAGTGCGTGACGTAACGCAAGTTTGGCCCAGGTCCGGGTGGTCTCGACGAGGGCGCGACCCTTCGGAGAGGAAGGCTCGGCATCTTTTCCATAGGAGGAGCGCTCCCCTATGCACGTACCTACCTACCTACCTACCAACCTACGTATTTAAGGTGCTATTTAAATGGAGGCTTATAGGGCAGGTCCGCGTTCTCGCCTTGTTATCTGGAGCAGCAGCGCCCGTGTCCGTAGAGACTGTGTCGTATTGATCTGTCGGTCCGCCTGGCACCGCGCTCGAGAAAGAGCGACGAGCGAGAAGAGATAGAGAAGGAGAGGGAGGGAAAGAAAAGGAGGGCGATGGGGAGTATCCGAGAGAGAGAGAGAGAGAGAGAGAGAGATATGGTGAGAGAACAGCAAAAAGGGAGGGAAGGGGGAATTTATTATAACCTACACAATAAGGTTCAATAAAAATCGCCTCCAGAGTGGATTAGGTCGATCCATAATGGATGCCGAGTGCGTTCCTCTCGATAAGCACAAGGATATATCCGCGATAAATAAGGAAAACTTTCCGCAAACACTTCTTCGTGAAGTGTTTTATTTATATAATTTATAGTTGTATAATTTTTATTTTAATTTTACTTTTATATATAATTAAATTTTATATATATTTAATATTATATATATTTAATATTATATATATTTAATATTATATATATTTAATATTATATATATTTATATATTATACTTTTATTTTTATATATAAAAAATTAAATTTTTTTTATATATATATAAATTTTATTTTATTTACATAGTTACGTAATTCCACGCCCAGGGCAATCTGAGAATCTCTGTCGATCGTGTCGTTTGTACGATCGCGCGTAGATTAAATTCTCTTAAATATGCCAATGGGAATTTTTTTATCGCGATCGATTAATGCGGCGCAATGCCGCGTGTCATCTGCTTACCTGTAAAGAACGAGTGTCACGCGAGCGGTCACGTGTCCGAGAATGGATGGAATTTGAACGCGTGTGAGGATTTGCATTCTCAGGGTTTCACGATTCCGCACGATCGAATTTTTTTTCTCATATATGTATGTACATAAAAAAGTGTTTAACTGACGAAGGCATAAACGATCGTTTCACGATATTCGTATAAGAACCCTTTATTATTTTGTCTACAATGGGCTCCTTGGGTTTTTGGAATCCGTATTTTTCTTTTAAGTGGAATCAGTGCATTATCACCGATAACAATTGATTTTAGTTACAAGTATAGCACAAATAATAAAATCTCACTAGGAAAAATTAGTTAGTGATCTTAATCAGTTATTTTTGTATTTTAATTTTATTTTAGTCAGTGATATTTTAAAATGCGTCTTATAATACTATATATGAGATAAATTTATACATATTTTATTACAAAAGTATAAATGTGAATTTACTACAAGTTTTTTATTCATTTTGTGTTTATCGTATATTTTAATAAAAATGTGTATATAATTCTGAATATTATATACTTTATTAATATATAAATTATATATAAATATATATAGTATATAATATTCGGAATTTTATATTTATATATAAATAATATATAAATTTTACTGTCATATTCAATGAAATATAAAACAGAGGAGAGCAATGTATAAATATTTTCACCAAAGATGAGTGAATTACCTGCTGGTCTGCAGTGAAATCTTGTCAATGCTTAATCGTTGACATTTTCACTGATTCAGTTTAAGAAAGTATGCATATGTATGCCATTGAAGTGTTCAATTATTCTATCGACAAGGTCTGTTTATAATAGTTATGAAAGTTCTATTCCACCGATCATTACGGTACACAGCAACAAGATGCTGTTTCTTCGCGAGTTTCAGAAATGGATGGATTCGCGACTCGGCCGAGGACACTCCTTGTTAACCAGATTAACACAGGTTACACTTATGTAATAAGACAAGTTCCTCCCGTGTCACCTGATTGTTTCGAAGTGATCGCCGCGAAACAATCAGGCGATCCTCAAACGAGGATCCGAAACAAGAATTTAATCGATTACTCGGCACTTTCCAGAACCCTCTCGGGTGACTTTGGGCTCGACTTCGATGACGACGAGTTTCCTTTATCCGATACGAAGCAGAGAAGTCGGGGCGGTGCGCCGTCTTGACCTAATTTGCATGACCGGCGTAATTAAATCAGCCCTCCGCTGTTTCTTCGGGGATCGATTAAGCTCGGGTGTACACCTAAGCTAAGCTGAGAGTGCACGCGCTCGTAACGGATTTAATGCGCTCCACTGAATCCCCCGAATCAAGAGAATTGTTCGAAATTAGTTGCGATAATTAACTCGAGTGTTTGAAATCATGGCAACTTGGAAAGTTATTACGACTGTCGTAAGTAGTTTCTCCCAATTCGCGCTAGTCTAGAATAATATAAGGTTCAGGCATGGAAAGAATTAGAGCGGACTTTATTTAAGGAAAGATATTGAGACTGTGTACGGTGTTATTACTCAATCATCTTTTAAATCGTTCATTTGGGATTTAATGAGAGAAAGTAACTTTGAAAAAAGTATAAAAAATTTAATTCTTGATTTCAAAAAATTCCAATTTCATATTTTGGAATGTTATATTCCTCGTGTGATTTTAAATTCGAAATTCTCCTTTTAATTTCAATTTTCAATTTAATCTCTTTTGATACCAAACACAGTTAAATCCTCTTTCGAAATGATTTTTATTTATCTATAGTTTTGTCAAAAGTTCCTCTATATCTAAATGGAAAATGATTTGTTTATTTGAGGTACAAAATAGAAGCTTAATTTTTCTATATAAATTAAAAAGTGATAAATTTTTATTTATTAAAAAATATAAATTCTATATTATATAAATATAAAGTTTTATTAAACAAAAATATAATTATATATAAAATATATAAATTAAACTTATTGAAATCATTTGGAAGTTATAAGCGCGAAAAAACGGAGGTTGAGAAAATTGGAGTCAGGATACTCCAAGATCGAATCTTTTTATTATCTCTTCTGAATAATTTCAATTATATTATGTGTAAATAAATACTTCATAGACACTTAATATTTTGGGAAATAATTTTGAAGAACGCATAAATGAACGCATAAATGTGCACGTATTTATCTCTTTCTCGGGATTTAAATCTCTTCAATCATTAAACCGCGTTCCTTCACTCGATTGCACTCTTTATTTAAGAGCTACTCTTCCGTGTCTCAAGAGACGACTAACGATGGCATTAGGAATCACCTTGTTCGCGCTAGCTGCGCGACTACGATACGTCACATCTCTCGTATAGGTACTCTGGTCTGGAGTGCATTGATCTGGCGCGATCAAGCGGTCGAGGCATCTCTGGTCTCTCGCACGATGACTCGATGAAGAACGAGTAACGCGAGCTAATAGCTAGGAAAGGAGGGGGAGGGATAATTAGCCGGATATGCCACTTCTCTCTCTCTCTATAGATCGCCGCGACGACGTCGCGTCACGACAAGGACGCGCCGCGCTCTTCTGCCCGCACAATTCCTCTCCACGTGGAGAGAATATCAGCCCCACGCGGGAAGGAGGGAGGAAGAAAAGCCCCCGCGCTCCATTGACTTGATTCGTCGAAGGACGCTTTATATCTCTCCGGCCCACATACCATCGCACCTCTTCTCTGTCGCACGACCTCCATTCAGTCCGGCGTAAATACAAAGCACAACCCGAGCGCGAGATCGCCATTCTCTTTCTCTATGAGAGAAAGAGAAGTTGGGGGGAAAAATCCCTTTGACACTTTGACACCTGCCCAGCGAATGGATCTCTCTCTCTCTCTCTCTCTGACTCCATGGATAATTAGCGGGCAATAACAAAGTTAATCTGATTTGATCTGATAACATCGGCGCCAAAACTGGAGGAAATTTGTAAAGTTGGGGGAGAATGTTATTTCGGGGACTCCAAAATTTGATAGGTGTGTTTGATAGATTTTTTTATTTTAATTAATTAATTTATTTATTTTTAATATATTGAGAAATTTTTGACAAGAGGTCATTTTCATAGATTTTTCATCGAATTTTTTAATATAAAAATCTAATTTTAATTTAATCTGAAATTAAAGAAAGAATTTCCCAAACGCTTTCAATTTATAATACACACATAACACTAAATTATTCCATCAAATATGTATATTCTTTAAATGTACACATAATACCATCAATTGTGGCGAAAGTGTGCTATTATTATAACTTTTAAAAATATCTCGATATCTTGAAAACTGTGAATCATAGCTTGTGGTTTCTTCTTCTGATAAAAAATCCTGTGAAAATGACTGTCAAATTGAGAGGTTCAGAAATAACATTCTTGCCTAAAGTTCTGTTTCAGCTATTTCATTTAAGACATAATTTACGAGATATCGATAGAGAAAGCGCATTATTTATTGAATATTCGGGATGAATTTCCTCAAGTGTTCGAAACACAAATACATGGTATTTGTTAAATAATGATCACCGGCAGATGCGTCGTGATTAGTTGAATTGATGCTCGAGAAACTTGCAAGTTCATAAATTTCGCTCAATATTCATCCATAATTATGTCTCAAAGTTATGGATAGACGATCGATCGAGAAAGAGAGAGACAGAGAAAGCTCGGATGTGGATAGTCGATCGAGAGGGGAAAACGGGAAGTAGGGCGACGCATTGTTTTTCCGTCAAAACTCGACCGAGTCCGGATAAAACCGAGCTTTTCGCGGGTCGTCGCGTCGTGGAAATCAAGGTGGCGGAAATTACGGCACTCGGAACACGCGGAGCCGCAAGGCCGTGTATTTTTAACTCGAGAACCTTCCGGCAGCCCCGTGTTGCCGCGGGATCAATACCTACATCTACAAGCAACCCCTATCTCGCCGGAGGTAGAGAGACCGCCGCGCTCTAGCTTTAACCTACATATCCTCGCGAGTACCCATCGTCGGGGAGTCGAGTAAAGGCCGGGGAGAAAAAAAAACGGGTGCAGATGAGGATAAAGCCGAGAAGCGCGAAATGTGCTTTCCTCGATAGGAAAGTCGGGGAAAATCGCGTTTCCGCCTCCGTGCAAAATATTTCATCGCGATATATTCCATTTGAGAGAGAAATGAGCTAGTCGTTCCTCAATTTCATAAATGCATCATATTTTTTCCATAAAAATAGATATATATAATTATTTTATTTCATTTATTTTATTTATATAAATTATATAACAGTTATATATATATATTATTTATATAATGCATATAATTATGTATATTATATATAATTATATAATATATATAAATATTTTTAAAACATTCTAGTATATATGTATATACATATATATATTGTATATATGTGCTTGAATATCTTTTAAAAACATTTTTATATATATATTTTATAATTATATAAATAAATAAAGAAAATAAAATAATTATATATTTATATAAATAATCATATAATATATTTATATATATTTGATAAATAATTTGATAAAAATTATATGTATATATCTATTTAATAAAACTAATAAAAATATTTCATGGAAATATAGGGTATATATATATTTTTTTTTTTTGAGGGGGAAAAAATGTGAATATCTTTTATAAAAATATTATTTAGCGCACCTCTCTTTTTATAGATAAGGTATACTCTTTGAGAAATAAAATCCGCGTAAAAAAAGAAAGATAAAGAGAGAGGAGAGAGAAGCGGAAGAACCTGGTAAAAAGTGAGGTCGCGTCTTCAAGAGAGTCACCGGCCTGAAAGTCGTAGAAACTCTTTTGCGGTTCTCATCTCCTCCCCTTTCCGCCTTTTCCTCCTCTCTTCCTCTTCTTCTCGGGTCGAGCGACATTGCGAGGTCGAAGGAGAGAAGCCAGAAAAGGCGGAATCGAGTTCCGAGACTCTCGGGTCGCGCCGGATATACCCGGCAGTCGCGGAGAAGAAGCCCTTGGTAGACGCCCAAGAATCTCTATTGCGAGAAAAGAGAAAAGAAAGAAGAAGAGGGTCGGGAGAAGAACAGAAGCACCTTTCGCTCTCGGTGTCGTTTGGAGAGAAAGAGGTGACTTTCGCGATCGCTCGCGGAACTAGACGTTTCGCTTTTCTCTCTTTCTCTCTCAGAATATATCTCTAAAAAGGGCATATAGAATCCTCCTTTTATTATATCTCTCGACTCGTTTACATCAGAGAGAACCCACGTCTGCGTAAGCATTTTTATACGAGCGACGCAGTGCGTTACGCGTTGCATAATTTACACGCGACGTGCGTAAACAACCGTAAAAAACAGCGGAATGGAATGCTGGAGTTGTGAGAACTCTCGCGCTTAGGCTTGGCAAAGAGGAGAAAATGACACGTATGATTTACTTCATAAATAATAATTAATATGCGCCTGAAATTCTCGAAATCGTGAAAGGAACCAATTTCCAGAGTAATTAAGCTCGATTAAATTTCGATTATATACTGTTGCAATTATTTTTACGTTATTTTAATTATTTTTTAGTTGTAATCAATAAAATACATTTATTTATATTTATTATTTAGTATTTAAATTTTTATTATTTAAATGAATATTTTCATTCATCATAAAAATTATAATCAGATTATTTAATATTCATTTAATTTCGTTTATAATATCTTTATATATCTTTATATACATATACATGCAATATAATTTATATGTATATACATATATTTTACATATATTTATTATTTAAATAAATATTTTCTCAAAAATATCAAAAATTGTGTAATCGGATTATTTAATATTCATTTTATAATTGTGTCAATATATTATAAACGAAATTAAATGAATATTAGATAATCCAATCTCACAATTTTTATAATTGAAAATAATAAATATAATTAAAAATAATAAATAATAAAATATAAATGTATTTTATTTTATATACATATATATAAAATCAGCTTTTGTATAAATTACTATTAAACACAACATATACCGTTTATACTTGGGATAGTTATTGGAAGGTCTCCCGCAGACTCTCATCTTTCGTCGATACTCGAGTCCTCGAGATATAGCATTATCGCAGACGCGTTTCGAGGAGGGCAACGACGAAGAACGATCGGCTCTGGTTCCGGTTCCTTGAGCGCGCGAGGCCGAGAAACGGCGCGAGGTAACCGGAAGTCGCGTTCCGTTTCAATGCACGCGCGCGAGAACCTCGCTCTCGTGAAAGGAACCGATAAATACACCGTCGAGTCCTTCTCCGGCAGAGAAGCTCGGCGATCCTTCCTTTGACGAGAGAGATCTCGCACTTCCTCCCGCCGCGATAACCATCCCGGATCTTTGCAACAACTTGGCGAAAGGAAGGGAAAGGGAGGGAGAGAGAGCGCACTCTCGACGATCTATTGTTGGTCTCTGATAATACGGCGCCGCCTCGCGTGATAATAATTCCCATTCGGTCGGCAAACTTGGCGCCACTCATTTGTGAATCGTAATTAAGGTTCGCCGGGAGGAGAGAGTAGAATAGATGCCACGAAAGCGCGTTTAACTCCCCGTAATGTGCGAATTGAATCGGAAATTGAAAGGAGGAATTTGTCAGCTAGCTGTGAAAGCATCGAATGATTGGAGAAGAATATAAAAATCTTATTTAATTAATTCTTATACCAAATATTTTGTGCAGATAAAAAAATATTGACAAAAAATAAGTATCCAGTGAGATTTGCAGTGATTTTTTAATACATTAATACAGTGTATTTGTTATTTCTTGATTCTGTAAAAATTTTGGTAACTCTGTCCCTTTTCTAAAAAAAGATCCATTTCTAAAAAAGATATGTAAAGTCGATACTCGCATATATCGAAGTTTATTATTGTCGCTTTTCCGCGATGCTCATTGGCTATCAAGGCATTCACGTTGTGCGTTATATTCGTAGCATCGAGAGGCTATCATCGCGAGAGTTAGCAGTTTGACAGTTTGTTCAAAATGAAATAAAATAAAATAATATATTAGTTTTAAATAATATGTTAATACTTTAAACTCGATTAATATTTTTGACAGTTATCAGCTGATTTCTGTCAAAAAATATTAGTTACGGATAAAGTATAGTAACATATTATTTACAACATATTACTATTTTAATATTTTCAACATATTATTTTAAAATTTAATTAGCAAATTTTAACGCTTTAATATTTTTGATAGAAATCAGCCGAACAAAGCGTTAATTTGCTAATTAAATTTTAAAATAATAATATGTTAAAAATATTAAAATAGTATGTTGTAATAATAATATGTTATAATATCCCTTATCCGCGATTAATATTTTTTGACAGAAATCAGCTGATAACTATCAAAAATATTAAGCGAGTTTAAAGTATTATACCATATTATTTAAAATTTAAAACATATTATTTTATTTTGAACAAACTGTTAAACTACTAACCCTCGCGATGACAGCCTCTCGATGCTACGAATATAACGCACAATGCGAATCGAAACAATTTATCAGCATCGCGGAAAAGATGCAACATAATACTTGCGAGAATCGACTTAACGTGCCCTTTTTAGAAAGGAATGTTGTTCACGATATGAGCGCGAGTTGCAATTAACATTCACGGCAACGGGCACGTAAATATGCGTAATAATTAAAAGCTGAGACGCATAGCGTCTCTGTCATAAAACTTATGAATTCGATATATATGTATATACGCGGTTATTAAAAATATAATACATATATATTCTCACTCACCGATACGTAACGAAGTTGTAGTACACAGCACACATTGATCTGAAAACAAAATATTCAAATTATGTATGTACATAGGTGTGTGTCGAATATCTAATAAACAATACAGTTTAGAAAAAACTAGTAGAAAAAATGTTTTTATATCGCATACCTCGCAGTTGCCCCGCTGTTGCCCGATGCCACCCCGGGCCTCCTCCTCCTCTCTTGGTCCATGGTATAGCACTCACAACTCGCGAAAACACGAATAATTACGATCGCCCGAAACTTTACACGGCACTCCCGACACGACGCGTGAATTGCATTGTGTATCGCAATGTCACCTGTAACAAACAAAATACATACATATATTAGAATAATCTTATTATTTCGCATTATAACATACACAATATAAATATGTAAGCTAGAATTAACGATAGATATATCCACGGATCGCAACACATTCGCGCGCGCGAAAACAGTTGGGTTATGTTGGCAAGAGATTTTGCATCGAATTTTTCGCGAAATATGCGTTTCGAACAATTACGACTACATATTAACGTTGAAATTATGATATGCGATTGATAAATATTACAATACAAAGGTTAGAAATCGTTTCTAACGATTATGCTTACTAATTAATCACAGCGGGACGCAGCTCCAACTGCCTGATACTCGCGGCGTTTCGGTAATGGCCGAAGCTACAAACATCGCCAACTTCACTCTAATAGCGCGCGCGCGATACTATATACATGACTTAATATTAATAATTAATTAAAACTCGAAGGAGATTCGTTCGAAAAGATATAGCTTTAGAAAGGAAAAATATTAATCGAGAATAAGGTATTATAACATATTATTTACAATATATTACTATTTTATAACTTTTACCATATTATTATTTTAAAATTTAATTAGCAAATTGTAACATACACAATATAAATATAAATATGTAAGCTAGAATATTTAATTAGCAGAATATGTTATAATACTTTAAACTCGATTAATATTTTTGACAGTTATCAGCTGATTTCTGTCAAAAAATATTAATCGAAAATAAGGTATTATAAATTTCATTTGAAACATATTATTATTTTAATTTTTATAACATAATATTATTTTAAAATTTAATTAGCAAATTAACGCTTTAATCAGCTGATGTATGTAAAAAAATATTAATAAAGCGTTAATTTGCTAATTAAATTTTAAAATAATAATATGTTGTAAATAATATGTTATATGCTTTATCTGCGATTACTATTTTTTAACAGAAATCAGCTGATAACTGTCAAAAATTTTAATTGAATTTAAAGAATTATAACATATATTATTTAAACATATTATTATTTTAAAATTTAATGAAAAATTATATATGAAAAACCCCCCTTAATTTTTGACAAAGAATCATCTCCTAAAATTTTTCGCATTTATTTGAAAACATCCAGTAAAGACATCCTATATAGTGAAGGAATCGCATCCGATATAAATAATTATTATTGCATCATTTATCTTTATTACGATAGATCTTTCCTAATTTTTTTCTCTCTATATATGATTACAGATCTCCAGATATTCGCGACTACTCTGACTCGCAAGACGATAGTCTGCGCGCGGTGAAGATCGACGATCGAGCATCGGACAGCTCTGTCAATCGAGCACACGTGTGTGTATACGACACATCAACATCTCCGGAATAATTCCCCGTGAGTGGCAAGACGGCCGATCGTGCGGACGTCCTCGGTGCTATCCCGGTGCGAGCGACGACAACAGCCCAAAGATTCTCCCACCAAAGGCCAAGATGCATATCGAGGTGCAGGTGGCGCTTAACTTCGTGATATCGTATCTTTACAACAAACTGCCGCGCAGACGGGTCAACATCTTCGGCGAAGAGCTCGAGAAGGCGCTCAAGGACAAGTTCAAGGGCCACTGGTACCCGGAGAAGCCGTTCAAGGGCTCCGCGTTCAGGTGCCTGAAGACCGGGGACCCGGTTG
Organism: Prenolepis imparis; assembly: GCF_030444845.1. Taxonomy (NCBI): domain Eukaryota; kingdom Metazoa; phylum Arthropoda; class Insecta; order Hymenoptera; family Formicidae; genus Prenolepis; species Prenolepis imparis. The sequence goes on along the minus strand of NW_028141159.1, from coordinate 22,189,062 downwards.
ACCCGGTCCTGGAACGCGCCGCGAAAGAGAGCGGCGTCCCGATCCAAGACATCCTGGAGAACCTGCCGGCCGAGCTCGCCGTCTGGGTGGATCCCGGCGAGGTGAGCTACCGAATCGGCGAGCTGAACGCCGTCAAGATCCTGTACTCGGAGACCGGCGACCCGCATGACGAGACCTCGGCCGATCGCGAGGTCACCAAGACCTTCAATCCGGAGGCGCAGTGCTTCAGGCCGATCGAGGCCGTCAGCACGTCCCTGAGCGGACTCAGCCTCAGCCCCAAGTCCACGTCGCCGTTCTCGAGCTCCCTCGGCAGCAACACTAGCAACGGCTCGTCCAACAATCAGCAGAACGGCCACGGGTCCGGCTCCTCGTCGGCGCCCTCGCCTACGCCCATCACCAGCTCCTTCAAGGGCTCGCCCAGCCCCGTGCCGGCCTTCATCCCGCGCAGCACCGCCCCGCTTACCTTCACCACCGCCACCTTTGCCCAGACCAAGTTTGGCAGCACCAAGCTTAAGACCAGCAGCAAACGCGCCAACAGGTTGGTACATAGAGAGTACAATATTCTCTCCTTGTTTAATTAAGGTTTAGTTGTCAAATGTCAAAGCTTACGAATATTCTCAAATTCTAATCTGTATGTATTCATAGAATGCTGCTCGAAACTGTCTCAGGTATACCCTCGATAAAAATTAATTCCCGCGATTAAAAAAAAATTGAACGGTAGGATTAGGTGAATAATTAATCAGTATGACACAAAATAACTGTAGAAACAACTTAGCATGCCTGTCCGAAGCTTAGAGAGTAATACAAACGTTACATTACCGATAGCAAGAATTAACTTTGCCTATACTAACCGGACCGCGAGACGATCCACCACCCTGGAACATACATACACACACACACACACGCAAAATACACGCACAAGCACTGATGAACCGCACGGTACCGCTGGGTTTCAGGATGTCGCCTACCGAGTTCTCAAACTATATAAAGCAGCGCGCAGCGATGCAGCAGCAGATCCACCATCACCACCACCATCAGCAGCAACAGCAGCAGCAGCAGCAGCCGCACCAGCAGCCGCCGCAGCAACAGCCATCCCAGCAGCAGCAGCAACAGGTGACCGCGGCCGGCGCGGCTGGTCTGCCGGTCTCGCAGAGCTCGCCGCGCAGTCGCAGTCTATCACCAGGTAGCATAGTCGCCGCGACTGGCGCCGCGCAGCAACACACGGACCCGAGCGCGTACTTCTTCCAACACGGCCCGGCCGCGGCGGCGGCGGCGGCGGCGTATCACGCGCAATTTCCCCACCGCAACATCTTCGACTCGTCGAACCACGGCGGTTACCTGCCGGCCGACCTCTACGCCGGCGCCAAGTTCCCGTCGTCGTACCTGGACCCGACCGCCCTCGCCGGCCATCAGTTCTACGGCGGCGGCATGAACGGCACCGGCGCGGCCGGCACTAACGGCACCGTGAACGGTACGGGTACCAATGGTGCTACCGGTACCCAGAGCGCCGGCAGCGGCAACCTAGGCCCGATCGGCTCCGCGACGACCAACGCCAACGCGGCGGCGCAGCAGCAACAGGACAAGAGCGCCCTGGTCGAGGGCCTCAACAACTTCGGCCTCGGCTCGGTCGCGCCCTACCCGGCCAGCCAGTATCAGCACCTGCTCGTGGCCAACTAATACCTCGCCGCGCGTACTCATCATCATCAGACCATCAGTGTCGGCAACACTGCCGCACCCAACGCGGGACGTCGACAGCAACATCGGCGTTCCGCCGCTCCCGTCTTCGTCCTCGGTGGCGCTGGTCCTCCTCCGACCACGACGACGACTATGGGCAAGAAGGAGGCCGGGAGACTGGCGTCTCCCAGGCTCCGTCGCCGAGACGGCGTCCAGAGTTCGGCTTCCGTACCCTGATAACGAGCGCCAGCCGGAAATCTATTCCACTCTGTGTCTCTCTCTTTCCGGATCGCGCCGGCAGATCGACAAGATTCACCTGTCCCTATTCAAACGCTTTCTCAGGACGCTCTTTCGATTTTTCCCGATACCAGGAACCGCTTTGTACATACACACTATCCAGTAGCTATCGACGACCGGGGGAGAGATAGAGAGAGGAAGGAGCCACCTCGGCGATCGACACCGATGACGATGACGGAAGCGATCGAGGCGAGGAAAGAAGGATAGCGCGATAGAGCGACGGAGAGCGTGTGCGTGTGGAAGCTTCTTTTAAGCGTGGAGTGGAGAGAAGAGGAGGAAAGAAGGAGACAAGAGAGGCGGCTAGGAAACGACTAACGAGAGCGTGTGTATGTGCTAAAGTTGAAACACCCGATAAGGACTCGATTGCGATTGCGACGACTACTACACTTGACACATACACACACAATGTACACGTAAAGATTATAATACATGTAGCGCATCGACAGACGTTTGAACGTTTGAACGAGTCGACATCTGGGACAGTAATTACACATAAAAAACAGACACACACATATACAGATGTATACATACCGATCTTCCCTTAAACAATTCGATACGAACACTACGTAGATGACGACACGTTGAACACATAGGTAAGTTGAGGAGAGAGAGAGAGAGGGGTTGGGAGAGGGAGAGAAAGAAAGAGAGAGAGAGAGAGAGAGAGAGAGAGAGAGAGAGAGAGAGAGAGAGAGAGAGAGAGAGAGAGAGAGAGAAATCACATATATACGCGAACACTAACTCACACACAGATATTACCAATGTGTAATAATTTATTTTTTCACTGGTATATAGTCGGAAAGAATTGAATAATGAATATATATCTGTAGAGCCTATATATTATATTCAAGAATATGCACACTCACTCTTAAAAAAAAACGGGTTCTCGCGAAACGGTGTACGAACTACAAACAACACTTGTGTCCCCGAGCTCGTGCATGTCGAGCGAAGTCGTCGCCGAGATCCAAAATCGTTATAAATCGATTTTTTTTTTTTAAAGGCGAAAAGGTGTCTTCCAAGGTCTTTTTCTCCATGTCGTAGCGTTTTTGCTTGCGTTTCGCGCGGGGCTTCTATTCAGGCACTAAATACGTAAAAGCGCGCGTCTGTAAAAACGAAAGATCTAAAGATAAGATATTGCGGATAGTTTTCTCGCGAGGAAAACCTTCGAGTAGAGAGAAAGGAAGAACCTAAACAAGATGAAATGACGGCTTGTTCATTCGCACGAGATACGGTAGAGTACGAAGAGGAACAAACACACGATCGGAACGAAGAGATCGAACCTTCTTTGAGTATAATAATAGCATAGGGAAAGAAAAAGGGAGAGATAGAGAGAGAGAGAGAGAGAGAGAGAGAGAGAGAGAGAGAGAGAGAGAGAGAGAGAGAGAGAGAGAGAGAGAGAGAGAGAGAGAGAGAGAGAGAGAGAGAGAGAGAGAGAGAGAGAGAGAGAGAGAGAGCTGCTCGCAGTTTTATACCGTTCGGAAAACTCGTCCTCGGTACGATTTTACATTTTATTTTTATAATAAATGCAGTAGAACGTAGGAGAGAACGAGAGAACGAGAGAAAGAGAGTGTGTGGCAAGTGATTTGCAGTGGGAGGAAGAGGAGGAAGGAGGCAGAAGAAGAAGAAGTAGAAGAAGTCAACCGGTGTGTTCGTAAGGGACGTTGAGTGGTCTCGTTGCTGGTCTCCTGTCCCCCCTCACTCGCCCCCCCCAGAAAAATCCATCGGGAATCGATTTCCTTTCGAGATATTGCCTTTCGATTTGACATCCGGAGTCGATGACCCTCTAAGCTGTCGGAGAAAATCCTCTCTCCTTCGAATCGTTAAAAACCACGGCCCTTTTGCCGCTAGCTACTAGTGTGTTTGAACGAATCCGGAAATTCCCTCCGTTGTATTATTTTGTATAATCGTAATTGTAGAAGAGTACACTATTTATATATATATAAATCGCATTAGTCATAGACTAAGAGCAAGAGAGAGGGCACGTATAATTTTTGTCGATCAAAATAAATTACTTCGAATTCGAGACGCGATTTTCCAAGACTTTGACAGCAGAACAGCTGATTTCTCGCGATTCCAGCGTCCTTTTAATCAAACCGAACGGAAACACCCGCTGAGCTTTACGATGCTAAAAAGAAAAGAATCAAGTACAAAAATAGCGCGAGAGAGAATTCAAAGAAGAGCGAGGGGGCAGGAGGGGGATGTCTCGCGAGAGCAACGAGTTGTCGCTTAGCGTTCGCGAGGTAATTAGGTGATTACGTAATTAAAAGGCCGCGCGTTATTGTCGACAGGTCCCTTTGATCGCGAGAATCGAAAAGTCCGATCGTCTCTTAATGCATCTCGAATTAATTACGATGTTCAATAGTGTTATTTTATTTATTACGCAATTTACAGAAAAATAATGTTTCAATTTATTTAATTGAAATAAATTAATTAATATTTTGAATATAAATAATATATAAATTAATATTTTAAATTGAATATAAATATAATTTAATTAGAAATAAAAAGCGACTGAATTTTTTATCTTAAACATTTTGTAACAAAACTTTCTCTTTTACTTTATCGGAAACTCACCTTTACAAAGGGAGACGATTTGGGGTTGCGTTTTGAAAATAATCATTTGAAATGGCTTCTTATACTTCATTCAGCTTCTAGATCTTCAATATATTGAAGCTAATTTAGAGATACTTTGTAATCAATATAATAATAATAACACTCGATGTCTACACGCGACTTGAAAAACTGAATTCAGCGGATGTTGGGGAAGCGGATTTCCCATTGTTTGCTGAAAATCCTCTCGACGATCACGATCTTGTCGACAATAATGGCGACGGAGGTGACGTGAGCCGCGGGCCGCGCGCACTAGGTGCTAAAAGTATTCAAAAGTGTTTTAATCCTGTGGTCGTGGGACAAAACGCGAGGAGAAACGGGCCCGGGAGATGAAGAAGAGTCACCCGGAGATCGCCAGAGACGCCGATTCGAGTTCGATTTTATAGGTCGCGCGTCTCCTCTCCTTAGACTAATAATTTCTAATCGATGACGCGATCTCTAGGGACGAGATGTGTCTATTTGAGTCGTTCTTTCTTATGTGTGTACTTTTCTAGGCCTTGCAGCGAATTATCCTTAATCTCCCTGGTTCTTCAAGGCGTGTTTTCCATTTTTTTTTAAATAAATGAAGTCTATAAAAAAAATACAGATGACTTGCAACCTCGTTCCTGGAACTCGCGATCGTGAATTTCGGGAGTCGCGTTATTTCGAAAAAATGGAGATAATTTTTTTTTTTTACATAACATCTTGGTCCAAAACTTAGTCAAACATAGTTACAAATTTAGTCACAAATGCGAGAATGGTTGGTGATCTCCGGGCGGGCCCGGTGGGTGTGAAACAAGTTTTTAACCGCGAAATTAACTAAGTAGACGTGAAAGGGGGGACGCTGATGAAGGACAGAACCCTTTAGTAATATCTAAACTTAATTGTAACTATTAACGATACGTACGACTGTGGTAGCTATGCTAGTACCTGCTATTGTTAAAGAGAAATTGACGAAGATGCGAGTAAGATAGGGACGATGAAGGGAGGAAAAGAGAAGAAGAGGGGAAAATGCCGCTAGAAAAAAGATCGAATTGCAGCATGGTGCCTCGAGATGCGTATCGACTTTTTTTTTTTATCAATAAATAAATATTTCCTATAATGGTTTATTGGGTCGATTTAAAAAATTTGATCGTTGTTTCAAAATTATTAATTGTAAAAAAAATATTTTTTCGTAGAATATCCAAGCGATTAATCGTAATGTAAAAATAATTTATTTATTTTATTTCGATGATATTTGAGTTTTTTTTTTTTTTTTAGATACGCACTCGAGTATCATTTTTCGTATCGTGTTCCGTCAGCAAATCTTGTAAATGATGAACGATGACACAAAGAGAATTCATCTTCCAACGAAATGAATCCAAGTCGAAATTTTTCTCCTACTTTTCGATTTACAATTCTGCTTTGAACATGCTTTAAACAGTAAGATTACTTCTCTTTAAACCTTTTTAATCTCTGTACAGTTTGTTTTTAATCTTCAAATTGAAAACTGAGCTTAATTCCTATATAAGCTATCTACCCAAATATTCCCGAAGCCAAAAAGGAATGAAAAAATTGAAAATGAAAATATTTCGACTCGGAAATTTCGCTCCTATCCTTTCCGTCGCGAATCGACAGGACGTTTATTCTCGTAATTTTTCTCGACGATTCGATTAATTTTTTTTTTTTCGCACGCGACAAAAATTAAATCGGGAAAAAGAGGAGATTCCGGACACGAGAGAAGTTCTTTTTTCCCAGCGCGAAATCGCGAAAGTTTCGACTCGGCGCGTTTCGCTGACATTTCAAACAGCCGGACGACAGTTTAAAAAAAAAAGACCAAAAAGGGAAAAATCCGCACGCGCGAACGGAAAACTTTGGAAATCATCGCGGAAAAACTTCGCAGACTTTAAACGAATCCCGGGACTTTCTCGAATAACACACGACATTTATATGAAAGACGTCGTACGCGATCCGAAAATTTCACAGTCCAGGACGACGGAAAGGAAGGAAGGAGAGATGACGGAGCATAAAGTGCGAAATTACGGGGATGAAACGAGACGAAAGGAAAGAGTGGCAACTCACAATGCAATAAGTCGCGAATCAAATGGATCTCGGGCTTGAGACGAGAGGCTCAGATTAGCGAAGAATCAAACACGATGTATACTCTTAAAAAAAAATAAACAAACAAACAAAAGTGAAACTCAGAGAATTAAAAAAAAACGGGGATATACTAAATAAAACATAGGAGATGCGCGCAGCAAAAAATGCGCAAACTGGGCGCGAAAATGGTGAATCAACAGTGAGAAAGAGAGAGAGAAAGTGAGAAAGTGAGAGAACGAGAGGGAAAAGTTAAGCGAATCTAATTAATAACTAATAGAGCATATACTATAATTGAGATACATAAAAAAACATATAGTATTATACGTTTACGATACGATATTGTAATGAAAAACACTTTGTAAGCGATGAAAAAAAAAAGTTACGCATAGTTTTTTCCATACCTCGTAAAATGGATGTAATTCGTTGAAAGGGAAAGTTCAGACAGAGAAGCCACATATATACAATGTAAGTGTATACATATAAATACACACATACATATACACATACATACATACATACATAAACACGTTTGTTCAAAAATCACTCGGGTACACACAAGAGTTTATAAGAAGAAAAAAAAAAGAAGTCAGTAATCTGTCTCTTTAAAGTATCATGTGTCTATAAACTATAGCGAGATCGATATTGTCTCTTACATAAATGGCAAAACTAAAATAATACAAATAACCGTGGTAACGTCGTGTAAAGTAGCGATAAAACAAACACTCTCTGCAATATATATATATATATGACATGATATATATATAATATATATATTCTTACATTTATAAAGGTGGAATGTATGTAGGACAAAGCAAGTTTGCGAAAAGCCCGAAAGACCTCGCGCATCCGAGAGATATCGAACGACACACGTAAATCAAAAAAATAAGAAAACTCGATCTTCCGCCGGAATTATCCCGAACGAAGGGAGAGAAAGGGATGGCGTATTTCGATATCGTCGAATGTGCATAGATTGGATACACACACGATATATACATACACACATTTACACACACAGAGAGAGATTTCCAAAAAAAAGAAATTATCGATTAATTATTCTACCAAGTAATGAATTAAACAAGAGGATGATAATTAGATTTGTAATTAATTACATATATATTTTTCAATACTTTAACTACTTGCTGAATGTAAACTATATACATATATATATATATAAAAATAAATATATATATATTATATATATAAAATTATACATGTATATATAATATATAATATATTTTATACATACACACACTTAATGTGCGCGCAGGATGCGCGAGAGAGAAGGGTGTCTCGCGAAAGAACTGCTCGAAAAAATTTCCAAGCTAAGTCCTCCGATGTGATTCGGAAGCGGCTTCCGGAAGACTTTCCGTTTCGGCGGCGAGGACCGGAAGTGAAAGAAAAAAAAATACCGGAAATAAAATAAAATATCGACGCCGAGCCGGAAATGCGAAACACCCTTCCTCGAGGCCACGTCGAGGAGGATAAGAGGGAGAGAATTCTGCGAGAATCTTTTTGTACCCCACCCAAGTCACACTCTCGGTGTCGAAAAAAAAGAAAAAAAAATACGTTACACTACGTGTAAGCGAATCCTATATGTAAAACTGTTAATTGCCCCTACTCCAAAGCCCCCCCCCCCCATCCACGCAATTTGTAGAGAAAAAAGAAGATCGTGCGAATGAGAAGGAACGAATGGAATGATTGAATTATATGTATGAGTGAGAAGACACGTTCGTTCGCCTTGGTTACTTTTTTCCTCGGTGCAGAATGAGAAAAATTGGAATGATTTTTGCACGCCTATAATTGTTAGAACACACACATATATATACATATTATGTGTGTGTGTGTCTTACTTAAGATTATTATATTATTATGATTAATTGTCCACCCATTAGTCGCGAAAAAGAAAAAGAGAGACGGATTCACACTGCGCGCCTATATATGTATCTGTATATATAGGTCATTTCTCACACCTCACACTCTATTTCTTCTTAAGTAGCAAAATGACGGTCATTTGGCGTCAGATGACGTACGCTTGCTACCTGGGTTTCCTTGTCTCTTTTATTTTTCTCTTCCTTTTTATACACACACGTATATATGTACATATTTAAATATATGTACATATATATATATATATATATATATACATATATATATATAAATTAGAGATATGTATTTTCTGTTGGCTTTAGATTTTTGTTCCTTTATTTTTGTACGAAGACACAACATTGACGACGACGACGTCGATTTTACCTACACACATATATATATATATACATATATATATATATAAATATTATAATTGTAGCTCGCTTAAGATATTGTTCAACCTTCTTCTTTTGATATAGTTTGTTATTGTTGTTTTTGTATGATATTTGATTATATATATTAGCGGGACGCGTGTCGCGCGTCACAGAAATATAATATATAAAAAATATATATATATTACTATATTATATATATATATATATAATATATATTTTTGTTAATATATAATACAGTGGTTTGATAACTACATTAGCCTGTTATAATATGATGGATTTGTTTCTGTTTCTATCACGGCCCGTGAATATATACATAATATATAGATAGACACGTGCACATATACATAAAATATATATATGTATATACATATATATATTTACATGTATATGTATATACACTTATATAAATATCGATTATATATATATACATGTATACCACTACATTATATTTTGTTTAAACAGTGTCACGAAGCGACGACGAGGCGTTTCTTGAAATTTATCGAGCGATTCGTAAATGGGGCTTCGACACGAAATAACGATATCGAAAAAAAAAAACTCGCGTGTAATATAACTTATAATATCATTTTGTAAATTATTTTTTGTATTTTTATATACATACATATATATAAATAACGAGAGCATACAAAAGAGAGTCGCGGAACAGTGTTATGCGCAAACGGCGAGAAATCCAGACAGAGAGAAAGTGAGAGAGAAAGAGAGATCGAGCGAGAGAGAGGGAGAGAATGCAAAAAGAAGAAAATAAAAAAAAAAAGAAACCAAAAAGAACCTCGCGACGCATTAATTAACACTGATGATACTTAATCCGATCGCTGACAGTTCTTTCGTTGATCGAGAGCAGTTCCGAGAGAAAAAGAAAAGATTATTGTCATCAGTACCATTATGCGAAAATGGCATAATCCGCGCTTAAATGTGGAAAACGTTTGTAAAAAAAAAAGAAATAACACGTTTACATATACACACACATATATGCATATACACGCATGCGCGCGACGTTTAATTTAATTAATATACGATATACATATAAACAAAAACACACGCCAGTCCCGAAGATTATATATACGATTATTATTTGTTCCCGATTATTTGTATACCTCTCTGTATGTATTTTTGCAGCTTGTCAGTGCTTTTTGTTCGTTATTATACATATACTTTAAATATCGATCAGTCTTTTTGTACCAGTCTCTTCTTTCTGATAGGTCGACAGAAAGAGAGAAAGAAAAATGCGAAGGACTCTCGTCTCTCATCGATTCAACCTAGCGAATAGATATAAACTCCGACTATTTAAGAGTAACCTCGCAAGAAATGGTATTATTTTTCGTGCATCACAGCGAATAAGTAGGAAAATTTGCGTCTTCTATGTTCCTTGATCACCCTCGACCGCGACTGGATATGGATTTAACCATTCCACGAAATTTTATTACGTTATTACATGTATATAATACTGCGTTAATTTATTTTCCAATAATATATCTATTTTTTGCTTTGTAAAAAAATGCAGAAATACAAATAAAAGAGAGTTACGCGATCTTTCGTTGTAAGGAATGAAAGGCCGCGGTTATCTCTACGACACGACTGATAATTTCGAATATTTAGCCACGTCGGGAATCGGCAGTCGAGGAAACAGGCGCGGTCGAGGGTCGAATCCACGAAGGAAAGAGAGATTTATCGTCCCCCGCCTCGGTCTCGGATTATATCCCCCCAAGCGCTGCGCGCGTAAGATGTTATCGGTCTTATGTAAATTAACCGCCATTCGAGCCGTAACGGAGTCTGAGTAATTATGACAGATAATTGCCTCGTATCTCTCAGCAGAGCTCGGAATAGCCGCCTAATCGATTCCGACGAAGCGAAATTATTTCGATCACGAGGATGAAATGACGAGGTAGAGGTGACCTATCTGATGAAGAAAAGGGATCAGCTGATCGTCTATTTTTTTTGCGATCGGTAACGATTAAAAAGATTTTTCCTCGCGCAGCAAATGAGATTCGAAAGTAATCAAAAGAAGAAGAAAAAAACGACAACAAACCTTTTGTTGTCGCGTCTCTCGCCATCTCATCCTTGAATCGGCTCCTTGAATGGGCTTTCGTATAGAAGATCCATCGACAAGTTTCAAGAAATTTTGCTTCACGCATGGAAGAATGGGAGAAAGCAAAAGATAGTTTCTTGATTCTCGTGTTGAATACGTGTCTACGTGTGAGAGAAATGTAGAGAGAGAAGAACAGAGTGTCTCTGTGTGGATGTGTGTGTGCACTTTTCTCGTGAACGTTCTTTCTTAGTTTCTCATGCGAGCACGATGGACGAGGGTGGTGTTGCCGAACGAATCGATTCACCTAGAGATCGAAACCGGGTCGTCGTCGCTCGATTTTTACCGTTTCTCCTTCGACGTCGCATCGTTGGGACGAAAAGTCTCCCCCTGATTCTTCATAGGGCGGAGCCTGTCGAAAAAAAGGGCGCGAAGCGGCGAAGTGTACACTTACAATTAGCTTCTTCTCTCCTCGAAGGTTCTTTTTCTTCCCCCGAAGGAAATAAAAATTAAAAAAACGTCGAAATCTTCGCTGAAAGAGAGGCCATTCTTTGCACTCCTAATTAGCTCCTAATTAGCTCTAAATTAGAGAGATAATGATAAGATAGGGTAAAATTTGTACGATTAGGCAAAAATTCCTCGCGCTTGGATAAATTTATTTATCTGTCCAGCGGCCCTAGATCATTTTGATCGAACGCAACGTCGAGGGAAACGAGAGAGAAAGATCGATCGGTGAGGATCCGAGGACGAGATCAGAGACGATGTCGTCGGTGAAGTGAAAAAAAGGGCAGGGCGCCTGGTATTAGTACACATTAGTTTCTTGGCTAGAGGGGGGCGCCCACTTAGTTGTTGGAATTTTATAGTCTAGACGATAATTCTCGAATATAGTTCAATGGTTGTCGAGTTTTCTATTAGTTGAGCGTGGCTAAAGGAGAGAAAGAGAGAGATAGACAGAGGGGGGGCGCATCGGGAAAAGCCGAAATTTTGTCCTGTGACGAAAATTCGCTCTATTTATACAGTTGTTTGGAAATATAGTGTCCGTAGAATTTCGATGAAAATTTAATACCGCGGAGCAACGATTGAAACTTGCCGAAATATCGAAATGATTGAGGGGGGTGAGAGGGAGCTAGAAAGAGAGCAGCATCCTGTAAAAATCGCGATATCCTATTCGTTTCGCGTGCCGGGAATGAAATGAAATTTTATCGGGAAATACGAGAGAAGGCTTGGCTTCGATTTTACGGCGCGTCGAGGGTAATTATTATTGAAACGGGGTAATATCGGTAAACTCTCGCGCGTTGCCCAAAAAACCGCTATCGGTATCGATAAAACATTAGTACGAACGTGGTTCCTCCTTGCTCGTTTATTGCGCACCGTAAATCCTCGGCGCGCTAATTATTGTCCGGTGTTTCCTCTCCAAAACAGACGCCATTTTAACGGGTCTGACGGATGATCGTAATCGCGAGAAAAGAAATCATCCGCCGCGTAAAAATGAGTTTAGAGATGCGCAGAACGCGATAAATAATGCTGGCTAATAGATAAATATTATGTAATTAATTATATAATATTTTATAATTTTATAATATAATAATATATAATATTTTAAAGTATTATATAATAATTATATAATATTTTATATATATATATATATTTTATATATATACATATTATATATACATATAATATTATATATATGTAAAATTTATACATATAATATAAAAAACATGCAATATAGCCAACATTATTTATTTCGATTTATATATTATAAATCACGTTATCGCGAATATTGGCTAATGGAAATATTTATGAAAATGTAGTAGCGAAATGTCAAAAAATTGATAACACACGTATATTGTGCATTTTATTATTTAATTCGAAAATCTCTTTATAAATTTTAATAGCGAATTTAATAAATAAGATATAGGGAGACTTTTGTTGAAATCCCGCTTTTTTAAGAAATATAAATGTTTATATATAGAGTGTTTATTGAAAAAAAATATATAAGAATTGAAGAGAAAGAGAGAGACAGTATTGCTTTAGAGCATCTTTTGCATACGAAGTCTTGTGTAAATGAAATTCCTTCCACGATTTGTAGCAATTTTGGACCTTGTCATCCTGCGGAGAGGTCAGAGGGCACAAAAGGTTTCAGGCTTTTCTCGAACGCGTCATCCTCATCATCGCGGGGTGTGTAATTGCGAAATCGCTAATAGAGTGTCGGGGTATACCGAATATATATATACTTCCGGCCAAATGTCCAGTAAGCGAATTGTCTCGAAAGCAAGAGAGAGGGAGAGATCGCTCATCTCTAGACACTAACTAAGATTGTGGTCACCTCACGGCGGAGCTGGACGAACGAATCCGTTTCCGGTTTACAATCTCGAGCTTGGGAAGCGAGGACTTTTTCTACGACACGAAATCTCCGCGATTTCCGTCAATAGATTATATATATTTCGGCATAAAAGAAAATTACAAAAAAAAGAATTGCGTGCGTTTCTACCTTGTACTTGACTGTGTAACGTTGATAACGAAATAAAACAAGAGTTTGATTGAACAAATAAAAAAAATCGATTGTCGCACACGAGGGAACAAACAGCCTTCGCTCAGCTCCGACGACACTTCTCGGAGAAAAAACTTTCCGAGAGATAGACAAACGAGCTTGATATTTGCTGCCCGTTGCTAAAGAACGAGGTGAGAAATTCTACGAGAGGTCCTCTGAAAGTTTTCTCTTCGGGAGGGAGGGGGAGGGAACGTTATTAGGGGGTGTATCACGAACAGCTGATCGGTAAATAAGGATGTGACGTGTAGGAATCTTCTTTTGGCAGGGTCGCTGTCTACGACGAGAACTTTATCTATATATTTGCCACGATATTTAATATGTGAATGAGTATATATATAAATATATATATATAAATATATATATATATATATATATATCTATTGAATATAAGAGAAAGAGAGAGAGAGAAAATGCGAGCGAAAGAGAATATGTATGGTGTAATATCATAAAATTATTATTCTCTTTGTTACTTCTTTATACTTAAAACAATAAAAAAGCTACTGAATAAAAATATGCTGCATATGCTGTTGTTATTTAAGGCGGACGTAGACGGCGGATGTTATTATTCTTCTGTGAATTTATTGGTGTGTTCAGCTAAGGCTATATGTGTATATATGTATATGAGTGTATTTTTTTCTCCTTTTCGGTTTTCTCGAGTCATTACTTGTCGAGCAATGTTTCTCAAAAAAGAATTACAGATTAAAGTCGCTGCTGATTAAAAGCGGTTGTATTCTTAGTAAAAAATTATCAATGATTAGCAAAATTATATATAATGATTGTATACAATATTTACGACGAGATACCTTTATCTATTAAATTCCATTTATTATCGATACGTAATTTTTTTGCGACTCGTCGATAATCGTACATATAACTTTTGAAATTAGAAAATACAAAGTCGTTTTTTCAAAATGTTTTTTTCTTTTCTCTCATGTATTATTAGCGCAAATTTAAAAATAAATTTTAAGTAGTTTAAAAATCATTACCTTTCTCGGCATAATTTTATTCAATAACGTTTCATATTTTTAAAGCATGCAATCAAAAGTATTTACTTAAATATAAGTCATAATAATGCAAATTTGAAAATCAGATATTATTTATTGAAATCAGTATTGCACGTTATCTTGATTAATTTAATTAAGATAAATTTATTAATTAGTTAATTTCCGCATGATACTCGCATTTTCGAATCTATATATGTATATATTTTTTGTTTTTGATTTTTTTTGCGAATCTCACTTTTGATTTAAAACTTTATTGTTGCTACTTGATTTTATTTCGTAGATGAATATAACAAAAGGGATGTATCGAGATACATAATAGTTATTAACATCTTTTAACGTGACATTCGTTCACTTTTGTGATCATACAATGTCTTCATACGCAGAAAAATCGAGGACTGTTAGGCTATATCTCTAAAAAAACATAGCTAAAAGGGAACACGAAGGAATATATTGAAAAAAAAAGAACTAGTATATAGACTGTTCTTATTGTCTAAAAAAATAAAAGAGGAAAAGTAATTAAGTATCAACGGTCAAAGAAACGCGTTTTTTATCTCTTTCCTACTCTTGCGTATATTTATATATCTCTAAAATTTAATTATATCGAATACAGAGATCGAGATTTAGTGAGTTCTATTTTTTTTACTTAGAACATCTAAAAAAAAAGAGAGAAAGAGAGAGAGAGAGAAAGGGAGGGAGAGAATAATGAAAAAATGAATTGCTGAATAAAATTAATCATTTAATTAGAACGATTGTGCAATATGTATGCATATATGCATTCAATATGTGTGTATATGTGCATGTTTATATATATTATATGTAATAATATATATTATACACACACATCTGTCATACATAATAATTGCATAATTAAATGTATGGTGGGAAATCTACTTGACGTCGCGCTTAAAAAAAAATTCTCGTATATTACAATGTAAACATGTATATTCGATTTTATATTCTAAAATAATGTTAAGGGATGCATACTTTTTACGCAGTAGATAGATCTTTAGATGTATGTATATGTGAAGTAAATACATGTAATACTTTCAGCGTTGACGTTTATCAAATCTCTGTTTTGATATAAGAAAAGAAAAAAAAGTGAAGAAAAAATCGTATTTTCCAAAAATTGAAAATCTACTTATTACTTTTCTCAATTGAGATAAAATCGTCATTGAGATAAAAACAATTTATAATGAATTTGATGAGAATAAATTGTCTAAAAATAGATTGCCTAAAAATAAATAATTAGATCGTCTACGTTAAAGGGGTTATCAAGACCTAATTTTTTGAGATATATCAGAATATATATTATATAAAAAAAGTATTGTATATATAAAATTATTTTTAAAGGCGCAAAAGTATTGTTTGCGTATCATAAGTGTATTCTCTCTGACATTGATTCAGGCATTTTGATAGACATTTAGTTTTAGAGTTTGGAGACTTTGTCTTACGTTAGGCTACTTTCTACATAATATTGCAATAAAGTGATGATCATACGCCTATCAGAGCAAAAGGATTTTAAAAAAGTCGATAGACGATTGCGCGACACGAGCGTGTCCCTTTGCATAAAAGATATTTATACCGTATTCGTGTTTGTGTCTACCTATGTACTACCTATACTCCGCCTATATCAGTCTCTTGCACACTCGCATAAATATGTGTTTTTGTGTCGTTACGAAATCAAAATGTAAATCAACCGGACAGAGAGGTCGGCTAAAGGGAGAACCAGGCCAGGAACTCCGAAAAATGTGCCCTGACTTCTGCAAATATTAACGATATTTATTCGAGAGAGATTTAAAAAAAACAAAGTATGTAATTTATAGAACGTACGTGTAATTTTTTACGTGTAATTTATTATAATATTGCACCACTTATTAAAAAAAAATATCCTTTTCCTTTATATATTAATATTTTATCAGGACTCAGAGTTTACACACCTGGACTCTTTATTGTAATTAGAAAGTCAACTCTCACATTGTCTCTTTGCGCTTGGAGTTCCTGAACTAATCGAGCAAAAAACACGTGTCTCATCTACGCTCTTCTAATCCTCAGGATATATTTTAGCCATATGTGACGAAATTGTATTATATATATATATGTATATGTATATATGCGTCTCTCGATCGCAAAGCGACGGAATATCAGCGCATATACACACGCATGCAAATACATAAGCACACTTTCACACAGAAGAGAAGAGCGCGAAGGAAAGAAGAGAGGTGAAACCAGAGAGGAGAGATTATAATAGATAGCCGTGGCTCTCTCTCTATAAGCGCGGCTAGATACTTTTTTCACGGATTTTATTAATAGCTGTATACTGTAACTTTAAGGACTACATTTTTAAGATAAAAGAGAAATAAATGAGATGAATAAATATATAAATAAATCGCAGTATATTGTTATACTATATTGTAAGTCTATGGAGACCTAGATGTTTAGCTGATAATTTTCTAGGAAGGATTTTCGTCGCATATACTTGTATAAAAATATAATCTCGGCGAAGAGAGGAGAGAAGAAACGCGGTGTGTCTTAGTTTCTTAGAATAAGTGTCTTTTCATATAAAAATTCGCAAAATTATTCCGATAAGAATCAATCAATATCATGTACTTCTTGAAACGTCTGAAAACGTTAGGAAAAAATAAGAAGAAAAGGATGAGATGGACGATTTTAAGAATTTGCGCGTGGAAATCAGGCGAATTCGAAAAAAATGCAAAATTTCAATTCTGGAAGACCCTAAAGTGCCAAAGAAAAAATGCGAGGGTGAAAAGAAATTTTCGCAAATATCACAGAAGAATAGAAAGCGATTATTCTTCGTCTTCCCGATTATTATTTCCAGCATTTGAAGTTTGTTTATGTACGTGTATGTATGTGTGTTTGTGCTTTTTTAAAATTAATTATAAATTATATTAATCTCCGAACTCCCGGGATTTTTTTTTAATTTCGTAAAATAGAGTCGACCGAAAAAATCATGGTACTCACTTTTTGAATAATTTCTGGAAATGCGAATGGAATCGAATGTCATGTAAAATTTATTTTTTATTGATACTTGCATTTAGTATATAATGAAAAATCAGTCGTATCGATTGTTTCTTGCAATTGATAAGCGGCATTTTTTTTATCGACGAATTATTGGACGATAAAAGAGAGAACGTTTTTTTTTTATTTTATCGGAAGATTTTCTCTGATGAATGCGCGCGTAAATACTTTTGACGTTAATCGCATCCGCGAGTGCAATCAGCATCGCTCTCGAACGGATGATCTCCGGAGAGATGGCGGCTTGTTCCGCTTGTTATGAGAACAAAAAGGATGTTAATTAGTATCGCGATCGCTTGTCGTTGCCGGAGAGACGAGAAAAAAGTTCGAAACTCTTTGATATATATTTAAATAAATCGTACACATAATATTGTAATAAATTGTAAATATTATAGCAGATGATTTGCTTGTTTTACACTTGATTCGTGATTTATTGTTGAAAAGCTGTAGGTTTAGGATTTTAAAATTACTTTTTTAAAATAGAGAATCTTACACTTTTTAAATCTCTTCGAATTTATTGCGATTAATTAAACTTCAAAGAGAGAGAGAATGTCAGGAATTTGTATCGTTTTACATTTGCACAGAGATTTACATTTACTTTCGAACTCGTCTGTTGGAGCAAACTCAATAATCTTAGCTTAGGGAGGAGAAGAATCTCATTCGTTCGCCAGTTGCGTACGAATAAGTTAGAAGATTGTCAGTATTATTAACAATTAAATATTACGCGCGAATAGCGAGAAAACACGTAATTACGTAAATAAGTTTATAAGCGGTTTGCGACACACGTTAGCTATCGAGAATACATATTAGAGACGCTTTTATTATCCATGTGCATTTTACACGATTATATAAATATCTCGGCGACTTGTTTCGCTTGTATAAATAATTTTAGCGTCAGTTTATTATTACTATTATTATTATTGTTATTACGGAAACGACAGGTGCGCATACGCGCGCGCGAATTGACTCGAGAGAGGATTGATCGAACTTTTTAAGTTACAGACCATCGGTTTCCGCCTCGCTTCGTCTTACACCGCTAATTACCGCCGCGAGGAAGAAACGGTATAATTTTCCGCCCTGTCATTACACGGGATCTCGGCTTCGGACGCAGAATCCACGAGATTCTTCTGCGTCTGATATCTGTCCGACTCACCCCCTCAATTTCCCTCCCTCCCCTACTCATTTCTGCAATTAGCCTGATTTTCCCGCGGCAGATGTGTATTTCGCGCGGAATTGACTCGAATCACTTCTCCTCATAATTCATATCCAGAAAGACAGAACGAGAGCGAGTCGTAGGAGAGAGAAATCGATCTCCATTTTATTTTTTCTTTGCGTTCGTCCTTCGTCCGGGGTCCCGAACTCGCCTGCAGGATACGCGCGGGTGTCGCAAGCGTTTCACGTTGCGTTTAATCAACATTCACCTTGTCACAGTATCGGATGGCAAAAGCGAACCAGAAAGAGAGAGAGAGAAAGAGAGAAACGGCGAACGATCGTATTAGTCGCCCGAGGGGACCGACGAGTTTCTACGTTCTCCAATACGAGGAGACTCGTCAGAAGTATGGCGAGGTCGGGCCCCGCGGGCCCTTTTTCCTGCCAGGGGGACAATGGCGTCGAATCGATGGGGCCCAAGTCGAATAACTTTTTTTTTTTACACCCAATCGATCCATCGTTTCTCGATTTAGCGTTTATTAAAAGATTGTTCTTGCAATTTTCCGCTGTGAGAGAGGGGGGAGAGAGAGAGCAAATATAAAATGCGTAATACACAATAATTTATAATAAAAAAATGAGAAAATTTCGAGATTACGAAATTTAATTATCCTAATTGCGAAATTAAGATTTAATTATCCTAATTACGAAATTAGGATTTTTAATTTTTCCAAGCGCACACCGTGAATTTTCGAGTGAGAGAAATGTTACTGTGAGTGAGAAAAAAAAATGAAGAGAGATGTGTATCTTGTGATTAATATTTAATTACCCCGGGCGAGAGATGCGATCGTTTCTCATTCGATTACACGATCAATTACAGATTTGTGTCACGACATCCACTTAATTACGATCCCGTCTGAATGGCGCAAATTGATTGCGAATGGATTAATAAAAAAAAAAAAGACCTACACTTACCAGCTAATAATCGTACCTTTAAGGTGACTACTGTTGATTCGATATCGATGTCCTACTTACCTACGATCTAAATTACGATCTCTTTAGAATTAATGAATGTGACGTAATAATGTTCGATAGCCCGTGTTACTAACATATAATAGCGCTATATGATTAATAGCGAAAAATAAAAAAAAAACACTACATTCTTTTGAGTAAATCGTCGTGTCGGTGCTCTTTTTACGATAAAGATCTTTTTACAAAAGATTTTCAGAAATGGCATTTAATTAATAAAACATTATTATAAACAAATATATACGTAAAAAAAATCCCGTAAATTTAACCCGAGATTCTTTACTTTATTCTCGAAGCGAAGTGTGTTTACCGGAGTAAGGATTCAAGGGCGATGCACGTAGATCTAAAGCCGGGTATAACGTTGATCAATTAATTAAGCAGCGACACACGACGCGTTACTCAAGGGCGCCTGATTAATCGGGCAGACTCGAACAGCGCAGCTACATCTCGTACATGATCTTAAGGGTTAAAGTACACTTACGCCATAGTATAACGATTAAAGTTAGGCGGCGAGGTCGATCTTTCGCAAAATAATCGACCGTCTAAATATAATCGTAAGTTTGCGTAAAAAAAAAGAAATAAAATAAAATAGCCGTCGATGTCGAGATCGGTGTCGATTGTGTCGGGGAGAGAAAGATCGCGATAAATTATCGAAATCATCGATAATAATTTTTTATTTTTCGTTTATTTTATATGCAATAATGATAATTATCAATTTATTATTATAATTAGATACGTAATAATAATAATTATTATTATTTCATATTATATTACGTGTTTCTTCAAATGTTTAATTTTCTTTTTTATTTATTTTATAATGCGAAATATCAATAATTATTATTAATATGGAATATTCATTATTTCATATTATACAATATTAAGTGTTTTTAAGTGCTTATATGCGAACTCTTCGATCGAATTCCGAAAAGATTCGTTTGATGCCGAATTAATTTTTCGAAATAAAAGGGAGAGAAGCCAATTATAATTCGTTACACGAGATTTCTCTCGTGTGACACGTCGCGAATCAACCTCGACACGATCAGCCGACAATGATGCAATGGCTCTTTGTATGCGCAAACCGCATTCCCTCCTGGACCTTTTTCTCAAAGCAAGGATATTGGCGTAAAAAGCACACACACCGTTACAGAAAAAAAAAAATGAAAAAATTCATAGTAATTCTAAAAAAAAACGAATCATCCTGAATCATCGCGATACACGTTTTCCTGTCTCTCTAGTGTATAAATAATATTTATTATATAATTTTATATGTCTCTCATTCCTCTCTTAGATGTACTTGTCTCGTACAAACAAATATGTATTCAGCTTCTGCTGACGATCGAAGAAAAAAACGTCCGCAAGTGCAAACGTTCCCATTAGGATAGACGATACCTGACAAACTATTTCTCGTGCACAGAGTGCATATCGATTATACCTAAACTGGTTTTAGCTCGAGACAAGACGGACAAGCGTAGCTATGCAGCGTATATCACCGGAGGGCGACCGGAAGTGGGCCGGAAACTATCAGAGTGTAAAGGGAACACGGTCGCGCGATTAGAAAGCCGGCTCTTCGAGAGCGAGCATATATGAGCGGCGAACTAGTTAAAAATTCGATCGATAGACCCTTGCGCTTCTGACCCAGCTCCCGCTCTTGTATATGTTGAATAATTAATCCGCGATAGAGGTCTCTTCTAAGAACGCTAAAATGCTAGGCGATTGTTCGCGACACCCGCGATAGAAATACGGTATATACCTATTTCAAAGAGACGGATGTGAATTAACGAGACTCTCGTCTCGTTCTCTATTTTCTTGAATTATTCGCCTCGCTTGATTCGAGTTACGTCACCGCTGTAAAGGATTGTTAAGCCTGAGATTAACTTTCCGAAGTGATATATCGTAATGGTATATCGTAATTACAAACGATTTTTTTTTTTTAGAAAAGATTTCGATAATTTTGGTGACAAAGTATGAGAATGTTTTCCGAAGATATTTTAAACACTGAGAAAAATCGAAGGATTTGTGTGTTTAAATTTATTGTGTTATTAATATAATAAATTATATTATTGTATAATAAATATTATATTATTATATAATATATATATAATATATAAATTATATTATTATATAAATAATCTATATTATTAATTATATTATTGTAATTACATATACGAGTTTTTTTTCAAATTATTTTCGATTTTGCAAATTACATTAAGTGACAAATATTTTTATAAGGAAACTTATATATTTTTTTCGATAGATATAAATAATAATGTTCACAACTCTCGAAAAAATTGCACTCTAGAAACTTTTGCAGTGTGTTTTGCTACGATAGCTAAAAATATCGGTTAGTCATGTCTCACCAAAGTTATCGGAATCGTGCTATTTTTTATGATACGAGTTTTTCTACAGCGTGAAAAATGACGTGGAGAACATTTCGTATCTTTCTCCAACTTCTCTCGTTACTATTGTCTTCGGTATATATTTTTCGTCTCAACAGGAAAAATCTATCCAGGAACGTTTCGCTTGCTCGTAAAATATCGTACATCTTCAGCCAAAACATAATCCATTTAAGAAAATACAATCCA
Source organism: Prenolepis imparis (assembly GCF_030444845.1). Lineage (NCBI taxonomy): Eukaryota > Metazoa > Arthropoda > Insecta > Hymenoptera > Formicidae > Prenolepis > Prenolepis imparis. Next base: position 22,166,776 of record NW_028141159.1, on the reverse strand, counting down.
CACACTCTTTTCCACATTTCCATATTTTCATCCGAGCCTGATAACAGCACAACGACATACCTCTTCTCTTTACTACTTGTAAAGCTCTTTGTATTCTCTCGGGAGAGTTGAAAGGGAGAAAGTCAAATTTTTTCAGCACCGCGAATATCGAGAAAACTAGGTGTATTCCTTCGACTTCTTCATCTCTTTCCTTTTTACCATCATCCACAGGTAATTGTGATACGAGCTGAATCAGATCAAGTCACTTTCAGATATTTCTGTTACTTTCGTACACAAGTAAACTCTTTGAAAAAAAAATTGAATAAAAAAGAAGCGAAAAAATATTAATATTACAAATTCAAAACATAGCTCGAAGATATCAGAAATTTTGTGGCTTTATCGGATGATGAAGCAACGAATTTATAATGCTTCATGCAAAACTTCACAAGATTAATTAAATCATCAATTTTGTATCATCAATTCCTAAAGGATTTGTATCGTGCAATTTTTTTCATTAAAGAGTTAAGCGTCAGATGCAATTTACCTTTCAATTTATCTCGAAAGGATACACCTGCCGATTACGAGAGACAGAATAATGATACGATTAGAATCGAGAGGCTTGCATATCAAATCGTAATGGCTATACATATAACATATGGCGATAAAAAGAGAGAGAGAGAGAGAGAAAGAACTAGAGAAATGATGAGAGAGAAAGAGCGATTTGGCCTAATCTGTGTCTCTATCGATGTATGTTACCTAATGTTTACCCATGTCACTGCGATACACGTATTAAGCGATATAACACTCCCCCCTAATGAGAGGAGAAAGGGGGGATGAAATGTTTATACAAAATCTACATCTATATGCCAGATCTATATATATGGGGACGCAAAATAGCGTTCGACATCTGACATCGCGCACACACTCGTCGACACATATGTATGTACACTCTTACGCAATATAACACACATATATATACATACACGTTGCAACACAAAATACGAAACATTAGCGAGAGATCCGGAGTGTCCGCGAGTTCGACGAGGGTGAGCGCAAATGACATTCGTACATATATACATATATCTTTGCCACCCTCTATCGTAAAAAAAAGGAAAAAAAATAGTCATCTTTCTAACGCAAAATGCGTTGTTGCGCGCGTGTGTTATCACGCGACATTACTGTCGTTGTTATGATTATAAGTCGGCGTTTTACCGTATATATTATATATAAGCACGATTATCGATATATAAATTATTATCTGAATTATTATCTGAATTTCTATTAGCGAGTTGACACTCTAATTGTGAGACGCGACGCGGGACCGTTCAACGGTTCACACTATATATTTCTACACACATTAATATACATATATATACATACTTATACATATATATAATAAAATAAAGAAAAAATATATATATATATAATATACATATAATTAGTGAGAAACGGAAGTTTTCCATCCCGTTGATAAAAAAAAGATATATAGCAAAGAAGTAAACACAAATAATATATATAAATAAAAAAATATATATATATGTATATTGATAAATCTAAAAAAATGGAAAAAATAAAAAGTACGACGCATATATATATAAATATAAATATATATATATCTATATACATGTGTATAATAGTCTATAATTTTTCATATTGTTGTACGGATTTTTAAGTTTATATTAAAATGTTTTGTGCATTCATAAAAAAAAGAAAGTATCAAATATTTATGTGTCTCTTTGTTATTTTACACTTGCCTCTATTCTACCCTATTTATATCCCCGTGTGACATCCGTGAACCTTTGAATTTATCGTCGCCGAACGTGTACCGTTATGCAACGTTACTATGTCTTCGACGTGTCGCTCATGAATAATGAGAGACAAGATTTCGAAACAAGTTTGAAAAATACACAAAAAATAAGAATTCTAATGAAACAATACAAAAAAAAAAAAAAAACGATAAAAGGCTTCTAATCTCGACACAAAAATGTCTCATACTGACATGAATAAATTACGTTCTTTTATCCAAGTACACAAAGATATTCTGTCGAAACATTTCCGTATAATAAATAATGCGCATATATTTATATAAAATCGTTTGCGTGGACTATAAGAATATGATCCTAAAAACAAAATTCATGACCAATTGCGATCTACAATTAACTGTTAGTCATGAATATTTATACATATCGTTATATAAAATTTTTTCTGTGATAAACCTTCTCATTTTATCGAAAATATTTTGCTATAGCATTTGATATATATTTTTTATCGAATTGTTAAAGACGATCTGAAAAGAGGTCGAAACGTTCTGGATTGTTAAATATCTTTTTTTGAAGACAATTGTTTGCGTCCTAGCTCGCTATCTTACCCATTTTTTTGTCTCAAAACTATTATAACGTAGAACTATCAAACAGTTTCATTTCTTTTTATTCGATACGAATCGATAGACAAAAGACCGATGTTGTTTAAAAATAACAATACATTATAGCTTTTTTATTGAGTAAGGTAAAAGTAACAATGCTTGGACATGCACCTATGTTTGGAGATTCGTATTTTTTGGGGGGTTTTTAAATATGGATATCTAAACTTTTAATATGGAATGTATATATATATATATATATATATATATATATATATATATAATATATTAAATGTACGTACATATGTTTATGGCTGAAAGTTTAGATATCCGCGTCCAAAAAATACTGTCCAGATATAGGTGCATGTCCAAACATTGGTACCTTTACTTTAAGGGGCTGCGCACAATAGAAGAAATAAGGAGCAGAAAATAAAGAATAGAAAATAGGAAACAGTTCAATATAAAACATATGAAATATAATTTAGTAATGCAGAATAGAAAAGAACAGAGGAATAGTGCTAAAGTGATGAAATTCTCTATTTTGTGTTATTAAATTACATTTCATATGTTTTATATTGAACTGTTTCCTATTTCCTGTTTCTGTTCTATATTTCCTGTTTCTTATTTCTCATCTTATTGTGCGTAGTCCCTATATTTGTATATTTTAATATATAACACAAAAATAATTGTCAAAAAATATTTATCATGTTCATAATATGTAAATGTACATGAACCAAAAAAAAACCAGAATTTTTAATAATTTTATTTGCATGGCATATATTTTTTCACAAAATTATATAATTCATTGTTTTAATGAAAAAGTTAACATATAATCTCTTAACTCTTTTTTCTGAATAGCCCTCTGATTAATTTTTGGTGTTTAATATATATACAGATAATGTTATATTATATATGTATTATAGATGCAATACACTCACCGATACGATGCACAACAGCAGAGCTCTGTAGTACAAAGCGTTGATCTACAACATATAAAAAACACATATTATATGTATACAAAATAGTTTTCAAAATAATTAATATTTTAAAAAGACAGTAATGCGCAATTAAACTTTTATTCTAAATTATATTTAAATTTGTATAAAAGATTATAAAATTTAATTTTCAAAAAGTAAGTTAAATAATTATAATTGTAAATATATAACATTTTTTATTATTAATAAATTAATTATAATAAAGTTTAACATAATATTTTTTTGTCAATTATATACCTTATTAAATATCCATATTTTTTTTTTCGCAATTCATATTTTTTTTTTAATTTTATTCCAAATTTATTTTTAACATTAACTTATATATATATTTTTTCAACTTTATTTTAATAAAAATTTAAATAATAAATTTATATAACTTATATATGTAATTATATAAATTTCATATATGTCTGTGTGTGTATATGTGTCTGTCTCTGTGTGTATATGTGTCTGTCTCTGTGTGTGTATGTGTCTGTGTGTGTGTATGTGTGTCTGTGTGTGTGTCTGTCTGTCTGTCTGAGAGAGAGAGAGAGAGAGTGTGTGTGTGTGTGTGTGCGCGTGCGTGTGTGTGTGTTTATTTATATATTTATATAATATTAATTGATATAAACTTGTTTTAATTATAACCTGCTTACCGCGTGGTTGCTTGGCCGTTGCCCGATGCCTCCCCGGGCCTCTTCTTCCTCTTCCTCTTTTGTTGTAGCATCTTCTAGCATCTTTCTGGCACTACACCGCACACGTTCGTAGAAAATACGATCACGCGCACGCAATAATCAGCAAAATAAAATAATCGCACGACAATTTGAGCGGCACTCCCGACCGTTAATCGTACGCGACTCTTTATACGGTACTTGCGATCTTAATCGCGCGATACTTTGTGCGAAACTCCCGACATTCGTACGTGACTTTTCATACGGCACTCTCGCTTTTAATCGTACGCATATTTTACGCACTTTTCTTAATTATATGCGACGGATATTTGAGAGAACAGCACGCGATAATTATTTATAATTACAATTAAACGAAGAGCTACGATCCGGGCGGCGCGTCGCACGTAATTTACGCGGGAATGCGAGATGTCGCTGCAGTGATGCCAACTGTCTAATTGGAAATAATCAGTCTTCCGCGATTAATCGATCGTTGAAAAGATCGATTAACACAGGGCGCAAGTATCGAACGATTAATATCGCAAGTACCGTATAAAGAGTCGCGTATGATTAATGGTCGGAAGTGCCGCTCAAAGTGCGACTATTTTATTTTGTTGATAAATGCGCGTGTGCTGTTGTAATTAATCGTGTTTTCGCGAACGTGTGCTCTGTGTCAAAAAGATGCTATAAGTACGAACAAAAGAGAAAGCGGAAGAGGAGGAGCAACCATGCGGTAAGCAGATTATAATTAAGACAAGTTTGTAAAATAAATTAATTATTATATAAATATATAATTTATATAATTATATATATATATAATTTATATAATTATATATATATATATATAATTTATATAAATTTATTATTTAAATTTTTATTAAAATAAAGTTGAAAATATATATATGTTAATATTATAAGAATAAGTTTGGAATAAAGTTTTAAAAAATAATTTGCGAAAAAAATTAATATGGATATTTAAGGTTAAGGTAATTCACAGAAAAATAAAAAAAAATATTGTATTAAAACTTTATTATAATTAGAATTTTAATAATAATTTTATTAATAATAAAAACTTTTATTATATATATATAATTTTAATATTGTTTACACAATTTATAATTATTTAACTTACTTTTTGAAAATTAAATTTTATTATATTTTATATAAATTTTTAGATCTAAAAGAATAATTAAAAAGTTTAATAATTTTTATGACGTAATTTTATTAAATATATTTTACGATGTGAATAAAAGTTTAATTGCGCATTATTGACTTTTTCAAACATTAATTATTTTGAAAACTATTTTGTATACATATAATTTGTGTTTTTTATATGTTGTAGATCAACGCTTTGTACTATATAGAACTGTTGTGCATCGTATCGGTGAGTGTATTGCATGTATTACATATATAACATTATGTGTATTAATCACCAAAAATTAATCAGAGCGCAATTAAGAAAAAAGAGTTAAAAAATTATATGTTAACTTATCCCTTTCTAAAAAAGGTATGTTAAGTCGATTCTCGCGAGTATTGTTGCCTCTTTTCCGCGAGGCTGATTGGCTGTCTCGATTCGCGTTGTGCGTTATATTCCTAGCATCGAGAAGCTGTCATTGGGAGAGTTAGCAGTTTGACAGTTTAAACAAAATTAAATTAAATTAAATAATATGTTTAAAAAAATATATTTTAATACTTTAAATTCGATTAATATTTTTGACAGTTATCAGCTGATGTTTGTCAAAAATATTAATCGCAGATAAAGTATTATAACACATTATATTACTTACAAAATATTATTATTTTAATTATAATATGTTGTAAATAATATAATATGTTATAATATGTACTTATAATATATACTTTTTCCGCGATTAATAATTTTTGACAGTTATCAGCTGATAACTGTCAAGAATATTAATCAAGTTTAAAATAGGTATTATAACAAATTAAAAACATATTAATATTATTTTATTTAATTTTATTGTGGACTAACTGTTAAACTGCTAACCCTCGCGATGAGCGATGACAGCCTCTTGATACTATGAATATAATGCATAACACGTATCGAGATAGTTGATCAGCATCGCGGAAAAGAGGCAATAATATTTCGAGACTTTCGAGAATCGACTGAACATGCCTTTATTTTAGAAAAAAATGTATTTAAATAGATATTTAGATATAAATTTGTTTTAATTCTCAAGAATGTAAAATTATTTTTAATTTTTAATACTTGAATATTTAAGATTGAAATTAACAATATAAAAAAAAATCGTTATTTTTATAGTAATATCTTATTTTATCAACTGTAGTAATAAACATGTAGGTAGATAATTCCATTAAAAAGTAACTCAATAAGCTTCTTAGAATTATATTCATGACATAATTTATTTGAATAAATTATTTAAATAAATTATTTGAATAAATTATATCATGAAAATAATTCTAAGAAGCTTATTGAGTTACTTTTTAATGGAATTATCTACCTACATATTTATTACTACAGTTGATAAAATAAGATATTACTATAAAAATAAAGATTTTTTTTTATATTATTAATAAATGACTTCTTAAATATTTAAGTATTAAAACTTAAAGATAATTTTACATTATAAAAAATAACAAATTATAATTGTGAGCTAATTGACAGTCGCTTAATTTGTAAGCTATTGTGCATAGAAAATGCACTCGGAATAGACAATGTAAGATATATTGTTCACCATCAAAAATATATATGTTTGTATCTTTTGATACGCTTGAAAATTTGTCTAAGTTAGTAAGAGAGACTCTCGGCAACATTCACAGATATTAACCGCAATAATAATAAAATTTTTTTAAATAATTCAACACTCACCAATTTGATGTGCGGAGTTGTAGACAATGTTAATCTGTAAAATATAAACGTATAAATATTATTTAAAACAATTATTAAAATATTTAAATTATTTATAATATTTTAAATCATTTTTTGAAATATTAAAATTAATTTGAAAATTTAAATATTAATTTCAATGTTTCAAAAAAGATTATATTATGCGCATAGTTAACTTTTGTTATTTGCTTTAAGATATTAAAAAACTACATAATTTGCAAAGAAATATTTTTTAAAGAAAGATAGAAATAATTATAAAAAATATTTAAATTAAAATATTTAATAGTGAAAGAATCTAGGTACGCATTACATATAAATAATTATATCTACATATCTCTTAAATATAATACAATGTAGAAATTGTATTTTATACATATACAAATATTTATTATTATTAAATTATTAAAAATTATTATATTTATTATTATTATTAAATATTCTAAGTATTTCAAAATATAAAATCCAGGATATTTTATATTCATTATTATACAACAATGTAAAATTTGAATCATTATCGCGAAGATAAATAGATACTTAATCTCACAAATAAAAAATGAAAAGTTAAATAAATTATAAATTATATTTACCCTATCGTTGCTCCGCAGTTGCACGATGCCTCCCCGGGCCACCTCTCTCTCTCTCTCACTCTCTCTCTCTCTCTCTCTCTCTCTCTCTCCGCACCGTTCCTTTATGGCACTCACTCTAAACACTTGGACTCGCGTTATTTTTTTCGTTCGCGACGCGTTTCGGTAAAACGCGAGAATCGCGAGAGCTTATTCGCGCGCGAATAGAACCGATGCTCTGTTTTCGTGTCGCCGCTTTTTTCTAGGCCCACTTATCGGAGGGCCTCATCGAACGACGATGATGCGGCGACTTTCCCGCGACGCACTTAGGTTAGGTTAGGTTAGGTCAGGAGTCGTCGATATTCCAAGAGTTTTATATTTCACAATTCAACGACGTAGAAATCGCGGATCGCCAACGCCGAAAAACTCGGGAAATTCGCGTCGAAAGCGTCGCAGCTGATAATTCGATCCGCCCGTGTAGTAAACTCGCCCATGTAATAGACTCGCTCGTGCGATCGCGACCACGATGTTGGTACACGATTTCGCGACGCGATCGGATTTATATGATAATTAAGCACTTAAAAACACTAAATTCACGCTCGTACTGTCGCGGATCGGCGATGAGCGCGCAAAGGTCGATCGCGCGTGCGAACAATCGAAAGTGTACCTAGCAACAGCAATACTGACGTCGAGTGTCGGACTGCCGGACTGGCACTGCCAGTTACGGGACGCGCAACGCGCACACGTCACACGTTGCGACAAGATGGCCGAGTCCCAAATCGTAGTGGTGGGGGTCCACCGTAAGTATGGCGCGCAACACGTGACACGTGCGACAAGATGGCCGAGTCCCAAATCGTAGTGGTGGGGGTCCACCGTAAGTATGGCGCGCAACACGTGACACGTGCGACAAGATGGCCGAGTCCCAAATCGTAGTGGTGGGGGTCCAGCGTAAGAATGGCGTGCGCGCTCGGAGCTCGGCTCGGCTCGGCGTTCGGCGGTATATTATTATTTTAAAATTTATTTAGCAAATTAACGCTTTAATCAGCTAATTTCTTGTGAGAAAATATTAATCGTATTTAAACAAACTTTATAATTATTATTTTAATATACCATTTTTTTTAAACATAAAACCGAAGAATGGCAAGCGCGAGTTGTGTTGTTCTAATATACATATAATAAATATCTCGATATATTAAAAAATAGAAAAGAGAAATATAAATAAGAGTAAATTACTAATTTATTATTTTTTTATTACCCGTTCAAGAGCGGGTAAATTAAAATATTATTTTTTAAATAAATTTAGAATTTTTCTCAATACAAGTATCATTCGAGCGTTTTATCATAGTTTTCGCCATTTTATTGCATTCTGCAAAAATAATGAAATGTCATTAATAAAATTAAAACGTTGATCACGAACAACCGAAAATGCATCTAACAACAAACAGGCTTGTGCCAGTTACGAAACGCGCAGCACGCCAAGGCCAAGGTCGTAGTGGTAGAAATCTCGGCGTACGTGCGAACTTTTTCGGCATAACATATTATTATTTTAATTTTTATAACATATATATATATATATATATATATATTATAATTTAAAAATGTAATTAGCAGATTGACGCTTTAATCAGCTGATTTCTGTATAAAATATTACTAAAGCGTTAATTTGCTAATTAAATTTCAAAGTAATAATATATGTTATAAAAATTAAAATAATAATAAAATGGTGTAAATAATATGTTATAATGCATTATCTGCAATTAATGTTTTTTGAAAGATATCAGCTGATAACTGTCAAAGATATTTTAATCGAGTTTAACATATTAAAATATATAATTTAAAACAACACAAGTGCGCGATATGCGCGCGCCATTTCCTAGATTTTATATAAAAAGAATGATATTTTTATATAAAGTTTGTTTAACATTTTTTGTCATAAATCAGCAAATTAAAGCGTTAAAGGCGCAGACTTTTATTATGTCTATTAAATAAAAATATTTGCACGCTTGTATATGATTGGTATTAAAATAATCTGCGAACAATGTACTATCGAAAAAAACAAGCGATGAATTATTGGTTCTTTATATTAAATAAATATGAGCCAGCAAATTCCTTCATATCATATACATAATATAAGTCTGCGCCGTGTGGGGTTTGCGGCTACAAACTATCGATTTTTAATATATGTAACTGAGCTAAAAATTTATCGTCCGTTTTTTTTTAATACTACATTGTATGCAGATTACTTTTATACACCAAACAAATTCGAACTTACAAATTTTTTCGTTTAATACACATAATAAAAGTTTGCGTTATACATATAGCGTCCACGGCAATAAAGTATCGATTTTAAATATTATAAACTAAGCCAAAAATTAATCGTGTGTTTTTTTAAATAATATGTTATATACAGATTACTTTCATATATAACAGATTCCAGCGTACAAATTTTTTCGTTTAATACACATAATATAAGTCTGCGCTATATTGGGTCCGCGGAAATAAAGTATCGATTTTTAATACTTTAAACTAAGCCAAAAATTCATCGATTATACATTTTAAAAGTACATTGATTACAGAATCTTTTCGTACCATGCAGACACCAGCGTACAAATTTTTTAATATGATATACATAAAATAAGTTTGCGTCGCATAGGATCAGCGGTTAAAAGTATCGATTTCCAATATTTTAAGACGAGCCAAAAATTCATCGATTATACATTTTAATAATACATTGATTACAGAATCATTTGGTACCAAACAGACACCAGCGTACAAATTTTTTAACTTGATATACATAAAATGAGGTTGCGTCGCATAGGATCAGCGGTAAAAAGTATCGATTTCCAATATTTTAAGTCGAGCCAAAAATTCATCGATTATACATTTTAATAATACATTGATTACAGAATCATTTGGTACCAAACAGACACCAGCGTACAAATTTTTTAACTTGATATACATAAAATAAGGTTGCGTCGCATAGGGTCAGCGGTAAAAAGTATCGATTTCTAATATTTTAAGACGAGCCAAAAATTCATCGATTATACATTTTAATAGTACATTGATTACAGAATCTTTTGGTACCAAGCAGACAACAGCGTACAAACTTTTTCATTTGCTATACATAAATTAAGGATGCGTCGCACAGGGTCCGCGTCAAAAAAGTATCGATTTCTAATATTTTAAGACGAGCCAAAAATTCATCGATTATACATTTTAATAGCACATTGATTACAGAATCTTTTGGTACCATGCAGACACCAGCGTACAAATTTTTTAATACGATAAACATAAAATAAGTATGCGTCGCACAGGGTCCGCGTCAAAAAAGTATCGATTTTTAATATTTTAAGACGAGCCAAAAATTCATCGATTATACATTTTAATAGTATATTGATTACAGAATCTTTTGGTACCATGCAGACACCAGCGTACAAATTTTTTAATACGATAAACATAAAATAAGAATGCGTCGCACAGGGTCCGCGTCAAAAAAGTATGGATTTCTAATATTTTAAGACGAGCCAAAAATTCATCGATTATACATTTTAATAATACATTGATTACAGAATCTTTTGGTACCATGCAGACACCAGCGTACAAATTTTTTAATACGATAACATAAAATAAGGATGCGTCGCACAGGGTTCGCGTCAAAAAAGTATGAATTTCTAATATTTTAAGACGAGCCAAAAATTCATCGATTATACATTTTAATAATATATTGATTACAGAATTATTTGGTACCAAACAGACACCAGCGTACAAATTTTTTAACTTGATATACATAAAATAAGGTTGCGTCGCACAGGGTCAGCGGTAAAAAAGTATCGATTTCTAATATATTAAGACGAGCCAAAAATTCATCGATTATACATTTTAAAAGTACATTGATTACAGAATCTTTTCGTACCATGCAGACACCAGCGTACAAATTTTTTAATATGATATACATAAAATAAGTTTGCGTCGCATAGGATCAGCGGTAAAAAGTATCGATTTCCAATATTTTAAGACGAGCCAAAAATTCATCGATTATATATTTTAATAATACATTGATTACAGTATCATTTGGTACCAAACAGACACCAGCGTACAAATTTTTTAACTTGATATACATAAAATAAGGTTGCGTCGCATAGGATCAGCGGTAAAAAGTATCGATTTCCAATATTTTAAGTCGAGCCAAAAATTCATCGATTATACATTTTAATAATACATTGATTACAGAATCATTTGGTACCAAACAGACACCAGCGTACAAATTTTTTAACTTGATATACATAAAATAAGGTTGCGTCGCATAGGATCAGCGGTAAAAAGTATCGATTTCCAATATTTTAAGTCGAGCCAAAAATTCATCGATTATACATTTTAATAATACATTGATTACAGAATCATTTGGTACCAAACAGACACCAGCGTACAAATTTTTTAACTTGATATACATAAAATAAGGTTGCGTCGCATAGGATCAGCGGTAAAAAGTATCGATTTCCAATATTTTAAGACGAGCCAAAAATTCATCGATTATACATTTTAATAATACATTGATTACAGAATCTTTTGGTACCATGCAGACACCAGCGTACAAATTTTTTAATACGATAACATAAAATAAGGATGCGTCGCACAGGGTTCGCGTCAAAAAAGTATCAATTTCTAATATTTTAAGACGAGCCAAAAATTCATCGATTATACATTTTAATAATATATTGATTACAGAATCATTTGGTACCAAACAGACACCAGCGTACAAATTTTTTAATATGATAAACATAAAATAAGGATGCGTCGCACAGGGTCCGCGTAAAAAAAGTATCGATTTCTAATATTTTAAGACGAGCCAAAAATTCATCGATTATACATTTTAATAGTACATTGATTACAGAATCATTTGGTACCAAACAGACACCAGCGTACAAATTTTTTAACTTGATATACATAAAATAAGGTTGCGTCGCATAGGGTCAGCGGTAAAATGTATCGATTTCTAATATTTTAAGACGAGCCAAAAATTCATCGATTATACATTTTAATAGTACATTGATTACAGAATCTTTTGGTACCAAGCAGACAACAGCGTACAAATTTTTTAATATGATAAATATAAAATAAGGATGCGTCGCACAGGGTCCGCGTAAAAAAAGTATCGATTTCTAATATTTTAAGACGAGCCAAAAATTCATCGATTATACATTTTAATAGTACATTGATTACAGAATCATTTGGTACCAAACAGACACCAGCGTACAAATTTTTTAACTTGATATACATAAAATAAGGTTGCGTCGCATAGGGTCAGCGGTAAAATGTATCGATTTCTAATATTTTAAGACGAGCCAAAAATTCATCGATTATACATTTTAATAATACATTGATTACAGAATCTTTTGGTACCATGCAGACACCAGCGTACAAATTTTTTAATACGATAACATAAAATAAGGATGCGTCGCACAGGGTTCGCGTCAAAAAAGTATCAATTTCTAATATTTTAAGACGAGCCAAAAATTCATCGATTATACATTTTAATAATATATTGATTACAGAATTATTTGGTACCAAACAGACACCAGCGTACAAATTTTTTAACTTGATATACATAAAATAAGGTTGCGTCGCACAGGGTCAGCGGTAAAAAAGTATCGATTTCTAATATATTAAGACGAGCCAAAAATTCATCGATTATACATTTTAAAAGTACATTGATTACAGAATCTTTTCGTACCATGCAGACACCAGCGTACAAATTTTTTAATATGATATACATAAAATAAGTTTGCGTCGCATAGGATCAGCGGTAAAAAGTATCGATTTCCAATATTTTAAGACGAGCCAAAAATTCATCGATTATACATTTTAATAATACATTGATTACAGTATCATTTGGTACCAAACAGACACCAGCGTACAAATTTTTTAACTTGATATACATAAAATAAGGTTGCGTCGCATAGGATCAGCGGTAAAAAGTATCGATTTTATATATTATAAACAGAGCCAAAAATTAATCGTGTGTTTTTTTAATTAATATATTATATACAGATTACTTTTATATGTAATAGATTTGAGCCTACAAATTTTTTTGTTTAATACACATAATGAAAGTCTGCGTTATATAGCGTCCGCGGCAATAAAGTATGGATTTTAAATCCCCTTTCTAAAAAAGGCATGTTATTGACATTGTTGTCGCTTTTCCGCGATGCTGATTGGCTCTCTGTCGATTCGCGTTGTGTTATATTCGTAGCATCGAAAGGCTGTCATCACGAGGGTTAGCAGTTAGCAGTTTGACAGTTAGTCCAAAATAAAATAAAATAAAATAATAATATGTTCTAAATAATATGTTATAATACTTTAAACTTGATTAATATTTTTGACATTCGCCTTATGTGTTATATTTGTAGCATGAAGAGGCTGTCATCGTGAGGGTTAGCAGTTAGCAGTTTGACAGTTAGTCCAAAATAAAATAAAATAAAATAATGACATGTTTTAAATAATATGTTATAATACTTTAAATTTTGATTAATATTTTTGCGGGAAAGAGGCAACAATACTTGCGAGAATCGAATTAATATGTCTTTTTTAGAAAAAGACTAGAATAACACAAGCGCGCGTTATGCCATTCCTTGATTTTATTAAAAAAAGTATGATGTATTTATATAAAGTTTGTTTAAACTTCATTAATATTTTTTTACAGAAATCAGATGATTAAAGCATTACATTGCCAATTAAATTTTAAAATAAAAATATGTTATAAAAATTAAAATAATATATAATTCCTTAAACTCGATTAATATTTTTTGACAGAAATCAGCTGATAATTATTATAAATATTAATTGAGTTTAAGGAATTATATATTACATTATTTAAAACATTATTTTAAATGTTATAACATATTATTATTTTAAAAATTAATTAGCAAATTAACATTTTAATCAGCTGATTTCTGTAACAAAAATATTAATCGAGGATAAGATATTACAACATATTATTTACAATATACTGCTATTTTAATTTTTATAACATATTACTATTTTAAAATTTAATTACCTTACTATATTAATATTTTTTAATATATTTATTTAATTAAGAAGTAGTATATTTATTAAGTTAAGAATAGAAGTGAGACATGAATACAAATTTACAATTAAGGTTTCGTAAATATAATTTTTAAAACAAAAATTATTTTCTTAATTAGAGTCACAAATATATTTCGTCCGACACTTTTCGATAATCTTGATATAATTCGAATTCCGAATGCGCAGTAGAAATGAGTTTCGACATATATTACCGCGATATATGCATGCAGTCACGCATAATTCGTAATAATGTGCAGACAATGTACTTAAAATGTATATAAGATTAATTTTTTGCACGTTTTGAAATATCGAAAATTAAAATTTTTAAGCCGCAAATCCCATACGGGCAGCGCAGATTTATATAACGTATATTAGACTAAAAAGGTAGTACGCTGGTATGCTTATGGTACAAAGATAATCTGCAAACAATACACTATTGAAATATATATATGATGAATTTTTGGCTCGTCTTAAAATATTAGAAATCGATACATTTTACCGCTGACCCTATGCGACGCAACCTTATTTTATGTATATCAAGTTAAAAAATTTGTACGCTGGTGTCTGTTTGGTACCAAATGATTCTGTAATCAATGTACTATTAAAATGTATAATCGATGAATTTTTGGCTCGTCTTAAAATATTAGAAATCGATACTTTTTTTACGCGGACCCTGTGCGACGCATCCTTATTTTATGTTATCGTATTAAAAAATTTGTACGCTGGTGTCTGCATGGTACCAAAAGATTCTGTAATCAATGTATTATTAAAATGTATAATCGATGAATTTTTGGCTCGTCTTAAAATATTGGAAATCGATACTTTTTACCGCTGATCCTATGCGACGCAACCTTATTTTATGTATATCAAGTTAAAAAATTTGTACGCTGGTGTCTGTTTGGTACCAAATGATTCTGTAATCAATGTATTATTAAAATGTATAATCGATGAATTTTTGGCTCGACTTAAAATATTGGAAATCGATACTTTTTACCGCTGATCCTATGCGACGCAACCATATTTTATGTATATCAAGTTAAAAAATTTGTACGCTGGTGTCTGTTTGGTACCAACTGATACTGTAATCAATGTATTATTAAAATGTATAATCGATGAATTTTTGGCTCGTCTTAAAATATTGGAAATCGATACTTTTTACCGCTGATCCTATGCGACGCAAACTTATTTTATGTATATCATATTAAAAAATTTGTACGCTGGTGTCTGCATGGTACGAAAAGATTCTGTAATCAATGTACTTTTAAAATGTATAATCGATGAATTTTTGGCTCGTCTTAATATATTAGAAATCGATACTTTTTTACCGCTGACCCTGTGCGACGCAACCTTATTTTATGTATATCAAGTTAAAAAATTTGTACGCTGGTGTCTGTTTGGTACCAAATAATTCTGTAATCAATATATTATTAAAATGTATAATCGATGAATTTTTGGCTCGTCTTAAAATATTAGAAATTGATACTTTTTTGACGCGAACCCTGTGCGACGCATCCTTATTTTATGTTATCGTATTAAAAAATTTGTACGCTGGTGTCTGCATGGTACCAAAAGATTCTGTAATCAATGTATTATTAAAATGTATAATAGATGAATTTTTGGCTCGTCTTAAAATATTAGAAATCCATACTTTTTTGACGCGGACCCTGTGCGACGCATTCTTATTTTATGTTTATCGTATTAAAAAATTTGTATGCTGGTGTCTGCATGGTACCAAAAGATTCTGTAATCAATATACTATTAAAATGTATAATCGATGAATTTTTGGCTCGTCTTAAAATATTAAAAATCGATATTTTTTTGACGCGGACCCTGTGCGACGCATACTTATTTTATGTTTATCGTATTAAAAAATTTGTACGCTGGTGTCTGCATGGTACCAAAAGATTCTGTAATCAATGTGCTATTAAAATGTATAATCGATGAATTTTTGGCTCGTCTTAAAATATTAGAAATCGATACTTTTTTGACGCGGACCCTGTGCGACGCATCCTTAATTTATGTATAGCAAATGAAAAAGTTTGTACGCTGTTGTCTGCTTGGTACCAAAAGATTCTGTAATCAATGTACTATTAAAATGTATAATCGATGAATTTTTGGCTCGTCTTAAAATATTAGAAATCGATACTTTTTACCGCTGACCCTATGCGACGCAACCTTATTTTATGTATATCAAGTTAAAAAATTTGTACGCTGGTGTCTGTTTGGTACCAAATGATTCTGTAATCAATGTATTATTAAAATGTATAATCAATGAATTTTTGGCTCGACTTAAAATATTGGAAATCGATACTTTTTACCGCTGATCCTATGCGACGCAACCTCATTTTATGTATATCAAGTTAAAAAATTTGTACGCTGGTGTCTGTTTGGTACCAAATGATACTGTAATCAATGTATTATTAAAATGTATAATCGATGAATTTTTGGCTCGTCTTAAAATATTGGAAATCGATACTTTTTACCGCTGATCCTATGCGACGCAAACTTATTTTATGTATATCATATTAAAAAATTTGTACGCTGGTGTCTGCATGGTACGAAAAGATTCTGTAATCAATGTACTTTTAAAATGTATAATCGATGAATTTTTGGCTCGTCTTAATATATTAGAAATCGATACTTTTTTACCGCTGACCCTGTGCGACGCAACCTTATTTTATGTATATCAAGTTAAAAAATTTGTACGCTGGTGTCTGCATGGTACGAAAAGATTCTGTAATCAATGTACTTTTAAAATGTATAATCGATGAATTTTTGGCTCGTCTTAAAATATTAGAAATTGATACTTTTTTGACGCGAAGACTGTGCGACGCATCCTTATTTTATGTTATCGTATTAAAAAATTTGTACGCTGGTTTCTGCATGGTACCAAAAGATTCTGTAATCAATGTGCTATTAAAATGTATAATCGATGAATTTTTGGCTCGTCTTAAAATATTAGAAATCGATACTTTTTTGACGCGGACCCTGTGCGACGCATCCTTAATTTATGTATAGCAAATGAAAAAGTTTGTACGCTGTTGTCTGCTTGGTACCAAAAGATTCCGTAATCAATGTACTATTAAAATGTATAATCGATGAATTTTTGGCTCGTCTTAAAATATTAGAAAACGATACTTTTTACCGCTGACCCTATGCGACGCAACCTTATTTTATGTATATCAAGTTAAAAAATTTGTACGCTGGTGTCCGTTTGGTACCAAATGATTCTGTAATCAATGTACTATTAAAATGTGTAATCGATGAATTTTTGGCTCGTCTTTAAATATGAGAAATCGATACTTTTTTACCGCTGACCTTAAGCGACGCATCCTTAATTTATGTATAGCAAATGAAAAAGTTTGTACGCTGTTGTCTGCTTGGTACCAAAAGATTCTGTAATCAATGTACTATTAAAATGTATAATCGATGAATTTTTGGCTCGTCTTAAAATATTAGAAATCGATACATTTTACCGCTGACCCTATGCGACGCAACCTTATTTTATGTATATCAAGTTAAAAAATTTGTACGCTGGTGTCTGTTTGGTACCAAATAATTCTGTAATCAATGTACTATTAAAATGTATAATCGATGAATTTTTGGCTCGTCTTAAAATATTAGAAATCGATACATTTTTTACGCGGACCCTGTGCGACGCATCCTTATTTTATGTTTATCATATTAAAAAATTTGTACGCTGTTGTCTGCTTGGTACCAAAAGATTCTGTAATCAATGTACTATTAAAATGTATAATCGATGAATTTTTGGCTCGTCTTAAAATATTGGAAATCGATACTTTTTACCGCTGATCCTAGGCGACGCAACCTTATTTTATGTATATCAAGTTAAAAAATTTGTACGCTGGTGTCTGTTTGATACCAAATGATTCTGTAATCAATGTATTATTAAAATGTATAATCGATGAATTTTTGGCTCGACTTAAAATATTAGAAAACGATACTTTTTACCGCTGACCCTATGCGACGCAACCTTATTTTATGTATATCAAGTTAAAAAATTTGTACGCTGGTGTCCGTTTGGTACCAAATGATTCTGTAATCAATGTACTATTAAAATGTGTAATCGATGAATTTTTGGCTCGTCTTTAAATATGAGAAATCGATACTTTTTTACCGCTGACCTTAAGCGACGCATCCTTAATTTATGAATAGCAAATGAAAAAGTTTGTACGCTGTTGTCTGCTTGGTACCAAAAGATTCTGTAATCAATGTACTATTAAAATGTATAATCGATGAATTTTTGGCTCGTCTTAAAATATTAGAAATCGATACATTTTACCGCTGACCCTATGCGACGCAACCTTATTTTATGTATATCAAGTTAAAAAATTTGTACGCTGGTGTCTGTTTGGTACCAAATGATTCTGTAATCAATGTACTATTAAAATGTATAATCGATGAATTTTTGGCTCGTCTTAAAATATTAGAAATCGATACTTTTTTTACGCGGACCCTGTGCGACGCATCCTTATTTTATGTTATCGTATTAAAAAATTTGTACGCTGGTGTCTGCATGGTACCAAAAGATTCTGTAATCAATGTATTATTAAAATGTATAATCGATGAATTTTTGGCTCGTCTTAAAATATTGGAAATCGATACTTTTTACCGCTGATCCTATGCGACGCAACCTTATTTTATGTATATCAAGTTAAAAAATTTGTACGCTGGTGTCTGTTTGGTACCAAATGATTCTGTAATCAATGTATTATTAAAATGTATAATCGATGAATTTTTGGCTCGACTTAAAATATTGGAAATCGATACTTTTTACCGCTGATCCTATGCGACGCAACCTTATTTTATGTATATCAAGTTAAAAAATTTGTACGCTGGTGTCTGTTTGGTACCAAATGATTCTGTAATCAATGTATTATTAAAATGTATAATCGATGAATTTTTGGCTCGTCTTAAAATATTGGAAATCGATACTTTTAACCGCTGATCCTATGCGACGCAAACTTATTTTATGTATATCATATTAAAAAATTTGTACGCTGGTGTCTGCATGGTACGAAAAGATTCTGTAATCAATGTACTTTTAAAATGTATAATCGATGAATTTTTGGCTCGTCTTAATATATTAGAAATCGATACTTTTTTAACGCTGACCCTGTGCGACGCAACCTCATTTTATGTATATCAAGTTAAAAAATTTGTACGCTGGTGTCTGTTTGGTACCAAATGATTCTGTAATCAATATATTATTAAAATTTATAATCGATGAATTTTTGGCTCGTCTTAAAATATTAGAAATTGATACTTTTTTGACGCGAAGACTGTGCGACGCATCCTTATTTTATGTTATCGTATTAAAAAATTTGTACGCTGGTTTCTGCATGGTACCAAAAGATTCTGTAATCAATGTGCTATTAAAATGTATAATCGATGAATTTTTGGCTCGTCTTAAAATATTAGAAATCGATACTTTTTTGACGCGGACCCTGTGCGACGCATCCTTAATTTATGTATAGCAAATGAAAAAGTTTGTACGCTGTTGTCTGCTTGGTACCAAAAGATTCCGTAATCAATGTACTATTAAAATGTATAATCGATGAATTTTTGGCTCGTCTTAAAATATTAGAAAACGATACTTTTTACCGCTGACCCTATGCGACGCAACCTTATTTTATGTATATCAAGTTAAAAAATTTGTACGCTGGTGTCCGTTTGGTACCAAATGATTCTGTAATCAATGTACTATTAAAATGTGTAATCGATGAATTTTTGGCTCGTCTTAAAATATTAGAAATCGATTCTTTTTTTACGCGGACCCTGTGCGACGCATTCTTATTTTATGTTTATCATATTAAAAAATTTGTACGCTGTTGTCTGCTTGGTACCAAAAGATTCTGTAATCAATGTACTATTAAAATGTATAATCGATGAATTTTTGGCTCGTCTTAAAATATTGGAAATCGATACTTTTTACCGCTGATCCTAGGCGACGCAACCTTATTTTATGTATATCAAGTTAAAAAATTTGTACGCTGGTGTCTGTTTGATACCAAATGATTCTGTAATCAATGTATTATTAAAATGTATAATCGATGAATTTTTGGCTCGACTTAAAATATTAGAAAACGATACTTTTTACCGCTGACCCTATGCGACGCAACCTTATTTTATGTATATCAAGTTAAAAAATTTGTACGCTGGTGTCCGTTTGGTACCAAATGATTCTGTAATCAATGTACTATTAAAATGTGTAATCGATGAATTTTTGGCTCGTCTTTAAATATGAGAAATCGATACTTTTTTACCGCTGACCTTAAGCGACGCATCCTTAATTTATGAATAGCAAATGAAAAAGTTTGTACGCTGTTGTCTGCTTGGTACCAAAAGATTCTGTAATCAATGTACTATTAAAATGTATAATCGATGAATTTTTGGCTCGTCTTAAAATATTAGAAATCGATACATTTTACCGCTGACCCTATGCGACGCAACCTTATTTTATGTATATCAAGTTAAAAAATTTGTACGCTGGTGTCTGTTTGGTACCAAATGATTCTGTAATCAATGTACTATTAAAATGTATAATCGATGAATTTTTGGCTCGTCTTAAAATATTAGAAATCGATACTTTTTTTACGCGGACCCTGTGCGACGCATCCTTATTTTATGTTATCGTATTAAAAAATTTGTACGCTGGTGTCTGCATGGTACCAAAAGATTCTGTAATCAATGTATTATTAAAATGTATAATCGATGAATTTTTGGCTCGTCTTAAAATATTGGAAATCGATACTTTTTACCGCTGATCCTATGCGACGCAACCTTATTTTATGTATATCAAGTTAAAAAATTTGTACGCTGGTGTCTGTTTGGTACCAAATGATTCTGTAATCAATGTATTATTAAAATGTATAATCGATGAATTTTTGGCTCGACTTAAAATATTGGAAATCGATACTTTTTACCGCTGATCCTATGCGACGCAACCTTATTTTATGTATATCAAGTTAAAAAATTTGTACGCTGGTGTCTGTTTGGTACCAAATGATTCTGTAATCAATGTATTATTAAAATGTATAATCGATGAATTTTTGGCTCGTCTTAAAATATTGGAAATCGATACTTTTAACCGCTGATCCTATGCGACGCAAACTTATTTTATGTATATCATATTAAAAAATTTGTACGCTGGTGTCTGCATGGTACGAAAAGATTCTGTAATCAATGTACTTTTAAAATGTATAATCGATGAATTTTTGGCTCGTCTTAATATATTAGAAATCGATACTTTTTTAACGCTGACCCTGTGCGACGCAACCTCATTTTATGTATATCAAGTTAAAAAATTTGTACGCTGGTGTCTGTTTGGTACCAAATGATTCTGTAATCAATATATTATTAAAATTTATAATCGATGAATTTTTGGCTCGTCTTAAAATATTAGAAATTGATACTTTTTTGACGCGAAGACTGTGCGACGCATCCTTATTTTATGTTATCGTATTAAAAAATTTGTACGCTGGTTTCTGCATGGTACCAAAAGATTCTGTAATCAATGTGCTATTAAAATGTATAATCGATGAATTTTTGGCTCGTCTTAAAATATTAGAAATCGATACTTTTTTGACGCGGACCCTGTGCGACGCATCCTTAATTTATGTATAGCAAATGAAAAAGTTTGTACGCTGTTGTCTGCTTGGTACCAAAAGATTCCGTAATCAATGTACTATTAAAATGTATAATCGATGAATTTTTGGCTCGTCTTAAAATATTAGAAAACGATACTTTTTACCGCTGACCCTATGCGACGCAACCTTATTTTATGTATATCAAGTTAAAAAATTTGTACGCTGGTGTCCGTTTGGTACCAAATGATTCTGTAATCAATGTACTATTAAAATGTGTAATCGATGAATTTTTGGCTCGTCTTAAAATATTAGAAATCGATTCTTTTTTTACGCGGACCCTGTGCGACGCATTCTTATTTTATGTTTATCATATTAAAAAATTTGTACGCTGTTGTCTGCTTGGTACCAAAAGATTCTGTAATCAATGTACTATTAAAATGTATAATCGATGAATTTTTGGCTCGTCTTAAAATATTAGAAATCGATACTTTTTTTACGCGGACCCTGTGCGACGCATCCTTATTTTATGTTTATCATATTAAAAAATTTGTACGCTGTTGTCTGCTTGGTACCAAAAGATTCTGTAATCAATGTACTATTAAAATGTATAATCGATGAATTTTTGGCTCGTCTTAAAATATTAGAAATCGATACATTTTACCGCTGACCCTATGCGACGCAACCTTATTTTATGTATATCAAGTTAAAAAATTTGTACGCTGGTGTCTGTTTGGTACCAAATGATTCTGTAATCAATGTACTATTAAAATGTATAATCGATGAATTTTTGGCTCGTCTTAAAATATTAGAAATCGATACTTTTTTTACGCGGACCCTGTGCGACGCATCCTTATTTTATGTTATCGTATTAAAAAATTTGTACGCTGGTGTCTGCATGGTACCAAAAGATTCTGTAATCAATGTATTATTAAAATGTATAATCGATGAATTTTTGGCTCGTCTTAAAATATTGGAAATCGATACTTTTTACCGCTGATCCTATGCGACGCAACCTTATTTTATGTATATCAAGTTAAAAAATTTGTACGCTGGTGTCTGTTTGGTACCAAATGATTCTGTAATCAATGTATTATTAAAATGTATAATCGATGAATTTTTGGCTCGACTTAAAATATTGGAAATCGATACTTTTTACCGCTGATCCTATGCGACGCAACCTTATTTTATGTATATCAAGTTAAAAAATTTGTACGCTGGTGTCTGTTTGGTACCAAATGATTCTGTAATCAATGTATTATTAAAATGTATAATCGATGAATTTTTGGCTCGTCTTAAAATATTGGAAATCGATACTTTTAACCGCTGATCCTATGCGACGCAAACTTATTTTATGTATATCATATTAAAAAATTTGTACGCTGGTGTCTGCATGGTACGAAAAGATTCTGTAATCAATGTACTTTTAAAATGTATAATCGATGAATTTTTGGCTCGTCTTAATATATTAGAAATCGATACTTTTTTAACGCTGACCCTGTGCGACGCAACCTCATTTTATGTATATCAAGTTAAAAAATTTGTACGCTGGTGTCTGTTTGGTACCAAATGATTCTGTAATCAATATATTATTAAAATTTATAATCGATGAATTTTTGGCTCGTCTTAAAATATTAGAAATTGATACTTTTTTGACGCGAAGACTGTGCGACGCATCCTTATTTTATGTTATCGTATTAAAAATTTGTACGCTGGTTTCTGCATGGTACCAAAAGATTCTGTAATCAATGTGCTATTAAAATGTATAATCGATGAATTTTTGGCTCGTCTTAAAATATTAGAAATCGATACTTTTTTGACGCGGACCCTGTGCGACGCATCCTTAATTTATGTATAGCAAATGAAAAAGTTTGTACGCTGTTGTCTGCTTGGTACCAAAAGATTCCGTAATCAATGTACTATTAAAATGTATAATCGATGAATTTTTGGCTCGTCTTAAAATATTAGAAAACGATACTTTTTACCGCTGACCCTATGCGACGCAACCTTATTTTATGTATATCAAGTTAAAAAATTTGTACGCTGGTGTCCGTTTGGTACCAAATGATTCTGTAATCAATGTACTATTAAAATGTGTAATCGATGAATTTTTGGCTCGTCTTAAAATATTAGAAATCGATTCTTTTTTTACGCGGACCCTGTGCGACGCATTCTTATTTTATGTTTATCATATTAAAAAATTTGTACGCTGTTGTCTGCTTGGTACCAAAAGATTCTGTAATCAATGTACTATTAAAATGTATAATCGATGAATTTTTGGCTCGTCTTAAAATATTAGAAATCGATACTTTTTTTACGCGGACCCTGTGCGACGCATCCTTATTTTATGTTTATCATATTAAAAAATTTGTACGCTGTTGTCTGCTTGGTACCAAAAGATTCTGTAATCAATGTACTATTAAAATGTATAATCGATGAATTTTTGGCTCGTCTTAAAATATTAGAAATCGATACTTTTTTTACGCGGACCCTGTGCGACGCATCCTTATTTTATGTTTATCATATTAAAAAATTTGTACGCTGGTGTCTGTTTGGTACCAAATGATTCTGTAATCAATATATTATTAAAATGTATAATCGATGAATTTTTGGCTCGTCTCAAAATATTAGAAATTGATACTTTTTTGACGCGAACCCTGTGCGACGCATCCTTATTTTATGTTATCGTATTAAAAAATTTGTACGCTGGTGTCTGCATGGTACCAAAAGATTCTGTAATCAATGTATTATTAAAATGTATAATCGATGAATTTTTGGCTCGTCTTAAAATATTGGAAATCGATACTTTTTACCGCTGATCCTAGGCGACGCAACCTTATTTTATGTATATTAAGTTAAAAAATTTGTACGCTGGTGTCTGTTTGATACCAAATGATTCTGTAATCAATGTATTATTAAAATGTATAATCGATGAATTTTTGGCTCGACTTAAAATATTGGAAATCGATACTTTTTACCGCTGATCCTATGCGACGCAACCTTATTTTATGTATATCAAGTTAAAAAATTTGTACGCTGGTGTCTGTTTGGTACCAAATGATTCTGTAATCAATGTATTATTAAAATGTATAATCGATGAATATTTGGCTCGACTTAAAATATTGGAAATCGATACTTTTTACCGCTGATCCTATGCGACGCAACCTTATTTTATGAATATCAAGTTAAAAAATTTGTACGCTGGTGTCTGTTTGGTACCAAATGATACTGTAATCAATGTATTATTAAAATGTATAATCGATGAATTTTTGGCTCGTCTTAAAATATTGGAAATCGATACTTTTTACCGCTGATCCTATGCGACGCAAACTTATTTTATGTATATCATATTAAAAAATTTGTACGCTGGTGTCTGCATGGTACGAAAAGATTCTGTAATCAATGTACTTTTAAAATGTATAATCGATGAATTTTTGGCTCGTCTTAATATATTAGAAATCGATACTTTGTTACCGCTGACCCTGTGCGACGCAACCTTATTTTATGTATATCAAGTTAAAAAATTTGTACGCTGGTGTCTGTTTGGTACCAAATAATTCTGTAATCAATATATTATTAAAATGTATAATCGATGAATTTTTGGCTCGTCTTAAAATATTAGAAATTGATACTTTTTTGACGCGAACCCTGTGCGACGCATCCTTATTTTATGTTATCGTATTAAAAAATTTGTACGCTGGTGTCTGCATGGTACCAAAAGATTCTGTAATCAATGTATTATTAAAATGTATAATCGATGAATTTTTGGCTCGTCTTAAAATATTGGAAATCGATACTTTTTACCGCTGATCCTATGCGACGCAACCTTATTTTATGTATATCAAGTTAAAAAATTTGTACGCTGGTGTCTGTTTGGTACCAAATGATTCTGTAATCAATGTATTATTAAAATGTATAATCGATGAATTTTTGGCTCGACTTAAAATATTGGAAATCGATACTTTTTACCGCTGATCCTATGCGACGCAACCTTATTTTATGTATATCAAGTTAAAAAATTTGTACGCTGGTGTCTGTTTGGTACCAAATGATACTGTAATCAATGTATTATTAAAATGTATAATCGATGAATTTTTGGCTCGTCTTAAAATATTGGAAATCGATACTTTTTACCGCTGATCCTATGCGACACAAACTTATTTTATGTATATCATATTAAAAAATTTGTACGCTGGTGTCTGCATGGTACGAAAAGATTCTGTAATCAATGTACTTTTAAAATGTATAATCGATGAATTTTTGGCTCGTCTTAATATATTAGAAATCGATACTTTTTTACCGCTGACCCTGTGCGACGCAACCTTATTTTATGTATATCAAGTTAAAAAATTTGTACGCTGGTGTCTGTTTGGTACCAAATAATTCTGTAATCAATATATTATTAAAATGTATAATCGATGAATTTTTGGCTCGTCTTAAAATATTAGAAATTGATACTTTTTTGACGCGAACCCTGTGCGACGCATCCTTATTTTATGTTATCGTATTAAAAAATTTGTACGCTGGTGTCTGCATGGTACCAAAAGATTCTGTAATCAATGTATTATTAAAATGTATAATCGATGAATTTTTGGCTCGTCTTAAAATATTAGAAATCCATACTTTTTTGACGCGGACCCTGTGCGACGCATTCTTATTTTATGTTTATCGTATTAAAAAATTTGTACGCTGGTGTCTGCATGGTACCAAAAGATTCTGTAATCAATGTATTATTAAAATGTATAATCGATGAATTTTTGGCTCGTCTTAAAATATTGGAAATCGATACTTTTTACCGCTGATCCTATGCGACGCAACCTTATTTTATGTATATCAAGTTAAAAAATTTGTACGCTGGTGTCTGTTTGGTACCAAATGATTCTGTAATCAATGTATTATTAAAATGTATAATCGATGAATTTTTGGCTCGACTTAAAATATTGGAAATCGATACTTTTTACCGCTGATCCTATGCGACGCAACCTTATTTTATGTATATCAAGTTAAAAAATTTGTACGCTGGTGTCTGTTTGGTACTAAATGATACTGTAATCAATGTATTATTAAAATGTATAATCGATGAATTTTTGGCTCGTCTTAAAATATTGGAAATCGATACTTTTTACCGCTGATCCTATGCGACGCAAACTTATTTTATGTATATCATATTAAAAAATTTGTACGCTGGTGTCTGCATGGAACCAAAAGATTCTGTAATCAATATACTATTAAAATGTATAATCGATGAATTTTTGGCTCGTCTTAAAATATTAAAAATCGATACTTTTTTGACGCGGACCCTGTGCGACGCATACTTATTTTATGTTTATCGTATTAAAAAATTTGTACGCTGGTGTCTGCATGGTACCAAAAGATTCTGTAATCAATGTGCTATTAAAATGTATAATCGATGAATTTTTGGCTCGTCTTAAAATATTAGAAATCGATACTTTTTTGACGCGGACCCTGTGCGACGCATCCTTAATTTATGTATAGCAAATGAAAAAGTTTGTACGCTGTTGTCTGCTTGGTACCAAAAGATTCTGTAATCAATGTACTATTAAAATGTATAATCGATGAATTTTTGGCTCGTCTTAAAATATTAGAAATCGATACTTTTTACCGCTGACCCTATGCGACGCAACCTTATTTAATGTATATCAAGTTAAAAAATGTGTACGCTGGTGTCTGTTTGGTACCAAATGATTCTGTAATCAATGTATTATTAAAATGTATAATTGATGAATTTTTGGCTCGACTTAAAATATTGGAAATCGATACTTTTAACCGCTGATCCTATGCGACGCAAACTTATTTTATGTATATCATATTAAAAAATTTGTACGCTGGTATCTGCATGGTACGAAAAGATTCTGTAATCAATGTACTTTTAAAATGTATAATCGATGAATTTTTGGCTCGTCTTAAAATATTAGAAATCAATACTTTTTTACCGCTGACCCTGTGCGACGCAACCTTATTTTATGTATATCAAGTTAAAAAATTTGTACGCTGGTGTCTGTTTGGTACCAAATGATTCTGTAATCAATATATTATTAAAATGTATAATCGATGAATTTTTGGCTCGTCTTAAAATATTAGAAATTGATACTTTTTTGACGCGAACCCTGTGCGACGCATCCTTATTTTATGTTATCGTATTAAAAAATTTGTACGCTGGTGTCTGCATGGTACGAAAAGATTCTGTAATCAATGTACTTTTAAAATGTATAATCGATGAATTTTTGGCTCGTCTTAATATATTAGAAATCGATACTTTTTACCGCTGATCCTATGCGACGCAACCTTATTTTATGTATATCAAGTTAAAAAATTTGTACGCTGGTGTCTGTTTGGTACCAAATAATTCTGTAATCAATATATTATTAAAATGTATAATCGATGAATTTTTGGCTCGTCTTAAAATATTAGAAATTGATACTTTTTTGACGCGAACCCTGTGCGACGCAACCTTATTTTATGTTATCGTATTAAAAAATTTGTACGCTGGTGTCTGCATGGTACCAAAAGATTCTGTAATCAATGTATTATTAAAATGTATAATCGATGAATTTTTGGCTCGTCTTAAAATATTAGAAATCCATACTTTTTTGACGCGGACCCTGTGCGACGCATTCTTATTTTATGTTTATCGTATTAAAAAATTTGTACGCTGGTGTCTGCATGGTACCAAAAGATTCTGTAATCAATGTATTATTAAAATGTATAATCGATGAATTTTTGGCTCGTCTTAAAATATTGGAAATCGATACTTTTTACCGCTGATCCTATGCGACGCAACCTTATTTTATGTATATCAAGTTAAAAAATTTGTACGCTGGTGTCTGTTTGGTACCAAATGATTCTGTAATCAATGTATTATTAAAATGTATAATCGATGAATTTTTGGCTCGACTTAAAATTTTGGAAATCGATACTTTTTACCGCTGATCCTATGCGACGCAACCTTATTTTATGTATATCAAGTTAAAAAATTTGTACGCTGGTGTCTGTTTGGTACCAAATGATACTGTAATCAATGTATTATTAAAATGTATAATCGATGAATTTTTGGCTCGTCTTAAAATATTAGAAATTGATACTTTTTTGACGCGAACTCTGTGCGACGCATCCTTATTTTATGTTATCGTATTAAAAAATTTGTACGCTGGTGTCTGCATGGTACCAAAAGATTCTGTAATCAATGTATTATTAAAATGTATAATCGATGAATTTTTGGCTCGTCTTAAAATATTGGAAATCGATACTTTTTACCGCTGATCCTATGCGACGCAACCTTATTTTATGTATATCAAGTTAAAAAATTTGTACGCTGGTGTCTGTTTGGTACCAAATGATTCTGTAATCAATATATTATTAAAATGTATAATCGATGAATTTTTGGCTCGTCTTAAAATATTGGAAATCGATACTTTTAACCGCTGATCCTATGCGACGCAAACTTATTTTATGTATATCATATTAAAAAATTTGTACGCTGGTGTCTGCATGGTACGAAAAGATTCTGTAATCAATGTACTTTTAAAATGTATAATCGATGAATTTTTGGCTCGTCTTAAAATATTAGAAATCGATACTTTTTTACCGCTGACCCTGTGCGACGCAACCTTATTTTATGTATATCAAGTTAAAAAATTTGTACGCTGGTGTCTGTTTGGTACTAAATGATACTGTAATCAATGTATTATTAAAATGTATAATCGATGAATTTTTGGCTCGTCTTAAAATATTGGAAATCGATACTTTTTACCGCTGATCCTATGCGACGCAAACTTATTTTATGTATATCATATTAAAAAATTTGTACGCTGGTGTCTGCATGGTACCAAAAGATTCTGTAATCAATATACTATTAAAATGTATAATCGATGAATTTTTGGCTCGTCTTAAAATATTAAAAATCGATACTTTTTTGACGCGGACCCTGTGCGACGCATCCTTAATTTATGTATAGCAAATGAAAAAGTTTGTACGCTGTTGTCTGCTTGGTACCAAAAGATTCTGTAATCAATGTACTATTAAAATGTATAATCGATGAATTTTTGGCTCGTCTTAAAATATTAGAAATCGATACTTTTTACCGCTGACCCTATGCGACGCAACCTTATTTTATGTATATCAAGTTAAAAAATTTGTACGCTGGTGTCTGTTTGGTACCAAATGATTCTGTAATCAATGTATTATTAAAATGTATAATTGATGAATTTTTGGCTCGACTTAAAATATTGGAAATCGATACTTTTAACCGCTGATCCTATGCGACGCAAACTTATTTTATGTATATCATATTAAAAAATTTGTACGCTGGTATCTGCATGGTACGAAAAGATTCTGTAATCAATGTACTTTTAAAATGTATAATCGATGAATTTTTGGCTCGTCTTAAAATATTAGAAATCAATACTTTTTTACCGCTGACCCTGTGCGACGCAACCTTATTTTATGTATATCAAGTTAAAAAATTTGTACGCTGGTGTCTGTTTGGTACCAAATGATTCTGTAATCAATATATTATTAAAATGTATAATCGATGAATTTTTGGCTCGTCTTAAAATATTAGAAATTGATACTTTTTTGACGCGAACCCTGTGCGACGCATCCTTATTTTATGTTATCGTATTAAAAAATTTGTACGCTGGTGTCTGCATGGTACGAAAAGATTCTGTAACAATGTACTTTTAAAATGTATAATCGATGAATTTTTGGCTCGTCTTAATATATTAGAAATCGATACTTTTTACCGCTGATCCTATGCGACGCAACCTTATTTTATGTATATCAAGTTAAAAAATTTGTACGCTGGTGTCTGTTTGGTACCAAATAATTCTGTAATCAATATATTATTAAAATGTATAATCGATGAATTTTTGGCTCGTCTTAAAATATTAGAAATTGATACTTTTTTGACGCGAACCCTGTGCGACGCATCCTTATTTTATGTTATCGTATTAAAAAATTTGTACGCTGGTGTCTGCATGGTACCAAAAGATTCTGTAATCAATGTATTATTAAAATGTATAATCGATGAATTTTTGGCTCGTCTTAAAATATTAGAAATCCATACTTTTTTGACGCGGACCCTGTGCGACGCATTCTTATTTTATGTTTATCGTATTAAAAAATTTGTACGCTGGTGTCTGCATGGTACCAAAAGATTCTGTAATCAATGTATTATTAAAATGTATAATCGATGAATTTTTGGCTCGTCTTAAAATATTGGAAATCGATACTTTTTACCGCTGATCCTATGCGACGCAACCTTATTTTATGTATATCAAGTTAAAAAATTTGTACGCTGGTGTCTGTTTGGTACCAAATGATTCTGTAATCAATGTATTATTAAAATGTATAATCGATGAATTTTTGGCTCGACTTAAAATTTTGGAAATCGATACTTTTTACCGCTGATCCTATGCGACGCAACCTTATTTTATGTATATCAAGTTAAAAAATTTGTACGCTGGTGTCTGTTTGGTACCAAATGATACTGTAATCAATGTATTATTAAAATGTATAATCGATGAATTTTTGGCTCGTCTTAAAATATTAGAAATTGATACTTTTTTGACGCGAACTCTGTGCGACGCATCCTTATTTTATGTTATCGTATTAAAAAATTTGTACGCTGGTGTCTGCATGGTACCAAAAGATTCTGTAATCAATGTATTATTAAAATGTATAATCGATGAATTTTTGGCTCGTCTTAAAATATTGGAAATCGATACTTTTTACCGCTGATCCTATGCGACGCAACCTTATTTTATGTATATCAAGTTAAAAAATTTGTACGCTGGTGTCTGTTTGGTACCAAATGATTCTGTAATCAATATATTATTAAAATGTATAATCGATGAATTTTTGGCTCGTCTTAAAATATTAGAAATTGATACTTTTTTGACGCGAACCCTGTGCGACGCATCCTTATTTTATGTTATCGTATTAAAAAATTTGTACGCTGGTGTCTGCATGGTACGAAAAGATTCTGTAATCAATGTACTTTTAAAATGTATAATCGATGAATTTTTGGCTCGTCTTAATATATTAGAAATCGATACTTTTTACCGCTGATCCTATGCGACGCAACCTTATTTTATGTATATCAAGTTAAAAAATTTGTACGCTGGTGTCTGTTTGGTACCAAATAATTCTGTAATCAATATATTATTAAAATGTATAATCGATGAATTTTTGGCTCGTCTTAAAATATTAGAAATTGATACTTTTTTGACGCGAACCCTGTGCGACGCATCCTTATTTTATGTTATCGTATTAAAAAATTTGTACGCTGGTGTCTGCATGGTACCAAAAGATTCTGTAATCAATGTATTATTAAAATGTATAATCGATGAATTTTTGGCTCGTCTTAAAATATTAGAAATCCATACTTTTTTGACGCGGACCCTGTGCGACGCATCCTTAATTTATGTATAGCAAATGAAAAAGTTTGTACGCTGTTGTCTGCTTGGTACCAAAAGATTCCGTAATCAATGTACTATTAAAATGTATAATCGATGAATTTTTGGCTCGTCTTAAAATATTAGAAAACGATACTTTTTACCGCTGACCCTATGCGACGCAACCTTATTTTATGTATATCAAGTTAAAAAATTTGTACGCTGGTGTCCGTTTGGTACCAAATGATTCTGTAATCAATGTACTATTAAAATGTGTAATCGATGAATTTTTGGCTCGTCTTTAAATATGAGAAATCGATACTTTTTTACCGCTGACCTTAAGCGACGCATCCTTAATTTATGTATAGCAAATGAAAAAGTTTGTACGCTGTTGTCTGCTTGGTACCAAAAGATTCTGTAATCAATGTACTATTAAAATGTATAATCGATGAATTTTTGGCTCGTCTTAAAATATTAGAAATCGATACATTTTACCGCTGACCCTATGCGACGCAACCTTATTTTATGTATATCAAGTTAAAAAATTTGTACGCTGGTGTCTGTTTGGTACCAAATGATTCTGTAATCAATGTACTATTAAAATGTATAATCTATGAATTTTTGGCTCGTCTTAAAATATTAGAAATCGATACTTTTTTTACGCGGACCCTGTGCGACGCATCCTTATTTTATGTTTATCATATTAAAAAATATGTACGCTGGTGTCTGTTTGGTACCAAATGATTCTGTAATCAATATATTATTAAAATGTATAATCGATGAATTTTTGGCTCGTCTTAAAATATTAGAAATCGATACTTTTTTTACGCGGACCATGTGCGACGCATCCTTATTTTATGTTTATCATATTAAAAAATTTGTACGCTGGTGTCTGTTTGGTACCAAATGATTCTGTAATCAATATATTATTAAAATGTATAATCGATGAATTTTTGGCTCGTCTTAAAATATTAGAAATTGATACTTTTTTGACGCGAACCCTGTGCGACGCATACTTATTTTATGTTATCGTATTAAAAAATTTGTACGCTGGTGTCTGCATGGTACCAAAAGATTCTGTAATCAATGTATTATTAAAATGTATAATCGATGAATTTTTGGCTCGTCTTAAAATATTGGAAATCGATACTTTTTACCGCTGATCCTATGCGACGCAACCTTATTTTATGTATATCAAGTTAAAAAATTTGTACGCTGGTGTCTGTTTGGTACCAAATGATTCTGTAATCAATGTATTATTAAAATGTATAATCGATGAATTTTTGGCTCGACTTAAAATATTGGAAATCGATACTTTTTACCGCTGATCCTATGCGACGCAACCTTATTTTATGTATATCAAGTTAAAAAATTTGTACGCTGGTGTCTGTTTGGTACCAAATGATTCTGTAATCAATGTATTATTAAAATGTATAATCGATGAATTTTTGGCTCGTCTTAAAATATTGGAAATCGATACTTTTAACCGCTGATCCTATGCGACGCAAACTTATTTTATGTATATAATATTAAAAAATTTGTACGCTGGTGTCTGCATGGTACGAAAAGATTCTGTAATCAATGTACTTTTAAAATGTATAATCGATGAATTTTTGGCTCGTCTTAAAATATTAGAAATCGATACTTTTTTACCGCTGACCCTGTGCGACGCAACCTTATTTTATGTATATCAAGTTAAAAAATTTGTACGCTGGTGTCTGTTTGGTACCAAATGATTCTGTAATCAATGTATTATTAAAATGTATAATCGATGAATTTTTGGCTCGACTTAAAATATTGGAAATCGATACTTTTTACCGCTGATCCTATGCGACGCAACCTTATTTTATGTATATCAAGTTAAAAAATTTGTACGCTGGTGTCTGTTTGGTACCAAATGATTCTGTAATCAATGTATTATTAAAATGTATAATCGATGAATTTTTGGCTCGTCTTAAAATATTGGAAATCGATACTTTTAACCGCTGATCCTATGCGACGCAAACTTATTTTATGTATATCATATTAAAAAATTTGTACGCTGGTGTCTGCATGGTACGAAAAGATTCTGTAATCAATGTACTTTTAAAATGTATAATCGATGAATTTTTGGCTCGTCTTAATATATTAGAAATCGATACTTTTTTAACGCTGATCCTGTGCGACGCAACCTCATTTTATGTATATCAAGTTAAAAAATTTGTACGCTGGTGTCTGTTTGGTACCAAATGATTCTGTAATCAATATATTATTAAAATTTATAATCGATGAATTTTTGGCTCGTCTTAAAATATTAGAAATTGATACTTTTTTGACGCGAAGACTGTGCGACGCATCCTTATTTTATGTTATCGTATTAAAAAATTTGTACGCTGGTTTCTGCATGGTACCAAAAGATTCTGTAATCAATGTGCTATTAAAATGTATAATCGATGAATTTTTGGCTCGTCTTAAAATATTAGAAATCGATACTTTTTTGACGCGGACCCTGTGCGACGCATCCTTAATTTATGTATAGCAAATGAAAAAGTTTGTACGCTGTTGTCTGCTTGGTACCAAAAGATTCCGTAATCAATGTACTATTAAAATGTATAATCGATGAATTTTTGGCTCGTCTTAAAATATTAGAAAACGATACTTTTTACCGCTGACCCTATGCGACGCAACCTTATTTTATGTATATCAAGTTAAAAAATTTGTACGCTGGTGTCCGTTTGGTACCAAATGATTCTGTAATCAATGTACTATTAAAATGTGTAATCGATGAATTTTTGGCTCGTCTTAAAATATTAGAAATCGATTCTTTTTTTACGCGGACCCTGTGCGACGCATTATTTTATGTTTATCATATTAAAAAATTTGTACGCTGTTGTCTGCTTGGTACCAAAAGATTCTGTAATCAATGTACTATTAAAATGTATAATCGATGAATTTTTGGCTCGTCTTAAAATATTAGAAATCGATACTTTTTTTACGCGGACCCTGTGCGACGCATCCTTATTTTATGTTTATCATATTAAAAAATTTGTACGCTGTTGTCTGCTTGGTACCAAAAGATTCTGTAATCAATGTACTATTAAAATGTATAATCGATGAATTTTTGGCTCGTCTTAAAATATTAGAAATCGATACTTTTTTTACGCGGACCCTGTGCGACGCATCCTTATTTTATGTTTATCATATTAAAAAATTTGTACGCTGGTGTCTGTTTGGTACCAAATGATTCTGTAATCAAT
The DNA here is from genome assembly GCF_030444845.1 of Prenolepis imparis. Lineage (NCBI taxonomy): Eukaryota > Metazoa > Arthropoda > Insecta > Hymenoptera > Formicidae > Prenolepis > Prenolepis imparis. The sequence goes on along the minus strand of NW_028141159.1, from coordinate 22,131,023 downwards.
GTATTATTAAAATGTATAATCGATGAATTTTTGGCTCGACTTAAAATATTGGAAATCGATACTTTTTACCGCTGATCCTATGCGACGCAACCTTATTTTATGTATATCAAGTTAAAAAATTTGTACGCTGGTGTCTGTTTGGTACTAAATGATACTGTAATCAATGTATTATTAAAATGTATAATCGATGAATTTTTGGCTCGTCTTAAAATATTGGAAATCGATACTTTTTACCGCTGATCCTATGCGACGCAAACTTATTTTATGTATATCATATTAAAAAATTTGTACGCTGGTGTCTGCATGGAACCAAAAGATTCTGTAATCAATATACTATTAAAATGTATAATCGATGAATTTTTGGCTCGTCTTAAAATATTAAAAATCGATACTTTTTTGACGCGGACCCTGTGCGACGCATACTTATTTTATGTTTATCGTATTAAAAAATTTGTACGCTGGTGTCTGCATGGTACCAAAAGATTCTGTAATCAATGTGCTATTAAAATGTATAATCGATGAATTTTTGGCTCGTCTTAAAATATTAGAAATCGATACTTTTTTGACGCGGACCCTGTGCGACGCATCCTTAATTTATGTATAGCAAATGAAAAAGTTTGTACGCTGTTGTCTGCTTGGTACCAAAAGATTCTGTAATCAATGTACTATTAAAATGTATAATCGATGAATTTTTGGCTCGTCTTAAAATATTAGAAATCGATACTTTTTACCGCTGACCCTATGCGACGCAACCTTATTTAATGTATATCAAGTTAAAAAATGTGTACGCTGGTGTCTGTTTGGTACCAAATGATTCTGTAATCAATGTATTATTAAAATGTATAATTGATGAATTTTTGGCTCGACTTAAAATATTGGAAATCGATACTTTTAACCGCTGATCCTATGCGACGCAAACTTATTTTATGTATATCATATTAAAAAATTTGTACGCTGGTATCTGCATGGTACGAAAAGATTCTGTAATCAATGTACTTTTAAAATGTATAATCGATGAATTTTTGGCTCGTCTTAAAATATTAGAAATCAATACTTTTTTACCGCTGACCCTGTGCGACGCAACCTTATTTTATGTATATCAAGTTAAAAAATTTGTACGCTGGTGTCTGTTTGGTACCAAATGATTCTGTAATCAATATATTATTAAAATGTATAATCGATGAATTTTTGGCTCGTCTTAAAATATTAGAAATTGATACTTTTTTGACGCGAACCCTGTGCGACGCATCCTTATTTTATGTTATCGTATTAAAAAATTTGTACGCTGGTGTCTGCATGGTACGAAAAGATTCTGTAATCAATGTACTTTTAAAATGTATAATCGATGAATTTTTGGCTCGTCTTAATATATTAGAAATCGATACTTTTTACCGCTGATCCTATGCGACGCAACCTTATTTTATGTATATCAAGTTAAAAAATTTGTACGCTGGTGTCTGTTTGGTACCAAATAATTCTGTAATCAATATATTATTAAAATGTATAATCGATGAATTTTTGGCTCGTCTTAAAATATTAGAAATTGATACTTTTTTGACGCGAACCCTGTGCGACGCATCCTTATTTTATGTTATCGTATTAAAAAATTTGTACGCTGGTGTCTGCATGGTACCAAAAGATTCTGTAATCAATGTATTATTAAAATGTATAATCGATGAATTTTTGGCTCGTCTTAAAATATTAGAAATCCATACTTTTTTGACGCGGACCCTGTGCGACGCATTCTTATTTTATGTTTATCGTATTAAAAAATTTGTACGCTGGTGTCTGCATGGTACCAAAAGATTCTGTAATCAATGTATTATTAAAATGTATAATCGATGAATTTTTGGCTCGTCTTAAAATATTGGAAATCGATACTTTTTACCGCTGATCCTATGCGACGCAACCTTATTTTATGTATATCAAGTTAAAAAATTTGTACGCTGGTGTCTGTTTGGTACCAAATGATTCTGTAATCAATGTATTATTAAAATGTATAATCGATGAATTTTTGGCTCGACTTAAAATTTTGGAAATCGATACTTTTTACCGCTGATCCTATGCGACGCAACCTTATTTTATGTATATCAAGTTAAAAAATTTGTACGCTGGTGTCTGTTTGGTACCAAATGATACTGTAATCAATGTATTATTAAAATGTATAATCGATGAATTTTTGGCTCGTCTTAAAATATTAGAAATTGATACTTTTTTGACGCGAACTCTGTGCGACGCATCCTTATTTTATGTTATCGTATTAAAAAATTTGTACGCTGGTGTCTGCATGGTACCAAAAGATTCTGTAATCAATGTATTATTAAAATGTATAATCGATGAATTTTTGGCTCGTCTTAAAATATTGGAAATCGATACTTTTTACCGCTGATCCTATGCGACGCAACCTTATTTTATGTATATCAAGTTAAAAAATTTGTACGCTGGTGTCTGTTTGGTACCAAATGATTCTGTAATCAATATATTATTAAAATGTATAATCGATGAATTTTTGGCTCGTCTTAAAATATTGGAAATCGATACTTTTAACCGCTGATCCTATGCGACGCAAACTTATTTTATGTATATCATATTAAAAAATTTGTACGCTGGTGTCTGCATGGTACGAAAAGATTCTGTAATCAATGTACTTTTAAAATGTATAATCGATGAATTTTTGGCTCGTCTTAAAATATTAGAAATCGATACTTTTTTACCGCTGACCCTGTGCGACGCAACCTTATTTTATGTATATCAAGTTAAAAAATTTGTACGCTGGTGTCTGTTTGGTACTAAATGATACTGTAATCAATGTATTATTAAAATGTATAATCGATGAATTTTTGGCTCGTCTTAAAATATTGGAAATCGATACTTTTTACCGCTGATCCTATGCGACGCAAACTTATTTTATGTATATCATATTAAAAAATTTGTACGCTGGTGTCTGCATGGTACCAAAAGATTCTGTAATCAATATACTATTAAAATGTATAATCGATGAATTTTTGGCTCGTCTTAAAATATTAAAAATCGATACTTTTTTGACGCGGACCCTGTGCGACGCATCCTTAATTTATGTATAGCAAATGAAAAAGTTTGTACGCTGTTGTCTGCTTGGTACCAAAAGATTCTGTAATCAATGTACTATTAAAATGTATAATCGATGAATTTTTGGCTCGTCTTAAAATATTAGAAATCGATACTTTTTACCGCTGACCCTATGCGACGCAACCTTATTTTATGTATATCAAGTTAAAAAATTTGTACGCTGGTGTCTGTTTGGTACCAAATGATTCTGTAATCAATGTATTATTAAAATGTATAATTGATGAATTTTTGGCTCGACTTAAAATATTGGAAATCGATACTTTTAACCGCTGATCCTATGCGACGCAAACTTATTTTATGTATATCATATTAAAAAATTTGTACGCTGGTATCTGCATGGTACGAAAAGATTCTGTAATCAATGTACTTTTAAAATGTATAATCGATGAATTTTTGGCTCGTCTTAAAATATTAGAAATCAATACTTTTTTACCGCTGACCCTGTGCGACGCAACCTTATTTTATGTATATCAAGTTAAAAAATTTGTACGCTGGTGTCTGTTTGGTACCAAATGATTCTGTAATCAATATATTATTAAAATGTATAATCGATGAATTTTTGGCTCGTCTTAAAATATTAGAAATTGATACTTTTTTGACGCGAACCCTGTGCGACGCATCCTTATTTTATGTTATCGTATTAAAAAATTTGTACGCTGGTGTCTGCATGGTACGAAAAGATTCTGTAACAATGTACTTTTAAAATGTATAATCGATGAATTTTTGGCTCGTCTTAATATATTAGAAATCGATACTTTTTACCGCTGATCCTATGCGACGCAACCTTATTTTATGTATATCAAGTTAAAAAATTTGTACGCTGGTGTCTGTTTGGTACCAAATAATTCTGTAATCAATATATTATTAAAATGTATAATCGATGAATTTTTGGCTCGTCTTAAAATATTAGAAATTGATACTTTTTTGACGCGAACCCTGTGCGACGCATCCTTATTTTATGTTATCGTATTAAAAAATTTGTACGCTGGTGTCTGCATGGTACCAAAAGATTCTGTAATCAATGTATTATTAAAATGTATAATCGATGAATTTTTGGCTCGTCTTAAAATATTAGAAATCCATACTTTTTTGACGCGGACCCTGTGCGACGCATTCTTATTTTATGTTTATCGTATTAAAAAATTTGTACGCTGGTGTCTGCATGGTACCAAAAGATTCTGTAATCAATGTATTATTAAAATGTATAATCGATGAATTTTTGGCTCGTCTTAAAATATTGGAAATCGATACTTTTTACCGCTGATCCTATGCGACGCAACCTTATTTTATGTATATCAAGTTAAAAAATTTGTACGCTGGTGTCTGTTTGGTACCAAATGATTCTGTAATCAATGTATTATTAAAATGTATAATCGATGAATTTTTGGCTCGACTTAAAATTTTGGAAATCGATACTTTTTACCGCTGATCCTATGCGACGCAACCTTATTTTATGTATATCAAGTTAAAAAATTTGTACGCTGGTGTCTGTTTGGTACCAAATGATACTGTAATCAATGTATTATTAAAATGTATAATCGATGAATTTTTGGCTCGTCTTAAAATATTAGAAATTGATACTTTTTTGACGCGAACTCTGTGCGACGCATCCTTATTTTATGTTATCGTATTAAAAAATTTGTACGCTGGTGTCTGCATGGTACGAAAAGATTCTGTAATCAATGTACTTTTAAAATGTATAATCGATGAATTTTTGGCTCGTCTTAAAATATTAGAAATCGATACTTTTTTACCGCTGACCCTGTGCGACGCAACCTTATTTTATGTATATCAAGTTAAAAAATTTGTACGCTGGTGTCTGTTTGGTACCAAATAATTCTGTAATCAATATATTATTAAAATGTATAATCGATGAATTTTTGGCTCGTCTTAAAATATTAGAAATTGATACTTTTTTGACGCGAATCCTGTGCGACGCATCCTTATTTTATGTTATCGTATTAAAAAATTTGTACGCTGGTGTCTGCATGGTACCAAAAGATTCTGTAATCAATGTATTATTAAAATGTATAATCGATGAATTTTTGGCTCGTCTTAAAATATTGGAAGTCGATACTTTTTACCGCTGATCCTATGCGACGCAACCTTATTTTATGTATATCAAGTTAAAAAATTTGTACGCTGGTGTCTGTTTGGTACCAAATGATTCTGTAATCAATGTATTATTAAAATGTATAATCGATGAATTTTTGGCTCGACTTAAAATATTGGAAATCGATACTTTTTACCGCTGATCCTATGCGACGCAACCTTATTTTATGTATATCAAGTTAAAAAATTTGTACGCTGGTGTCTGTTTGGTACCAAATGATTCTGTAATCAATGTATTATTAAAATGTATAATCGATGAATTTTTGGCTCGTCTTAAAATATTGGAAATCGATACTTTTAACCGCTGATCCTATGCGACGCAAACTTATTTTATGTATATCATATTAAAAAATTTGTACGCTGGTGTCTGCATGGTACGAAAAGATTCTGTAATCAATGTACTTTTAAAATGTATAATCGATGAATTTTTGGCTCGTCTTAAAATATTAGAAATTGATACTTTTTTGACGCGAACCCTGTGCGACGCATCCTTATTTTATGTTATCGTATTAAAAAATTTGTACGCTGGTGTCTGTTTGGTACCAAATGATTCTGTAATCAATATATTATTAAAATGTATAATCGATGAATTTTTGGCTCGTCTTAAAATATTAGAAATTGATACTTTTTTGACGCGAACCCTGTGCGACGCATCCTTATTTTATGTTATCGTATTAAAAAATTTGTACGCTGGTGTCTGCATGGTACCAAAAGATTCTGTAATCAATGTACTTTTAAAATGTATAATCGATGAATTTTTGGCTCGTCTTAATATATTAGAAATCGATACTTTTTACCGCTGATCCTATGCGACGCAACCTTATTTTATGTATATCAAGTTAAAAAATTTGTACGCTGGTGTCTGTTTGGTACCAAATAATTCTGTAATCAATATATTATTAAAATGTATAATCGATGAATTTTTGGCTCGTCTTAAAATATTAGAAATTGATACTTTTTTGACGCGAACCCTGTGCGACGCATCCTTATTTTATGTTATCGTATTAAAAAATTTGTACGCTGGTGTCTGCATGGTACCAAAAGATTCTGTAATCAATGTATTATTAAAATGTATAATCGATGAATTTTTGGCTCGTCTTAAAATATTAGAAATCCATACTTTTTTGACGCGGACCCTGTGCGACGCATCCTTAATTTATGTATAGCAAATGAAAAAGTTTGTACGCTGTTGTCTGCTTGGTACCAAAAGATTCCGTAATCAATGTACTATTAAAATGTATAATCGATGAATTTTTGGCTCGTCTTAAAATATTAGAAAACGATACTTTTTACCGCTGACCCTATGCGACGAAACCTTATTTTATGTATATCAAGTTAAAAAATTTGTACGCTGGTGTCCGTTTGGTACCAAATGATTCTGTAATCAATGTACTATTAAAATGTGTAATCGATGAATTTTTGGCTCGTCTTTAAATATGAGAAATCGATACTTTTTTACCGCTGACCTTAAGCGACGCATCCTTAATTTATGTATAGCAAATGAAAAAGTTTGTACGCTGTTGTCTGCTTGGTACCAAAAGATTCTGTAATCAATGTACTATTAAAATGTATAATCGATGAATTTTTGGCTCGTCTTAAAATATTAGAAATCGATACATTTTACCGCTGACCCTATGCGACGCAACCTTATTTTATGTATATCAAGTTAAAAAATTTGTACGCTGGTGTCTGTTTGGTACCAAATGATTCTGTAATCAATGTACTATTAAAATGTATAATCTATGAATTTTTGGCTCGTCTTAAAATATTAGAAATCGATACTTTTTTTACGCGGACCCTGTGCGACGCATCCTTATTTTATGTTTATCATATTAAAAAATATGTACGCTGGTGTCTGTTTGGTACCAAATGATTCTGTAATCAATATATTATTAAAATGTATAATCGATGAATTTTTGGCTCGTCTTAAAATATTAGAAATCGATACTTTTTTTACGCGGACCATGTGCGACGCATCCTTATTTTATGTTTATCATATTAAAAAATTTGTACGCTGGTGTCTGTTTGGTACCAAATGATTCTGTAATCAATATATTATTAAAATGTATAATCGATGAATTTTTGGCTCGTCTTAAAATATTAGAAATTGATACTTTTTTGACGCGAACCCTGTGCGACGCATACTTATTTTAAGTTATCGTATTAAAAAATTTGTACGCTGGTGTCTGCATGGTACCAAAAGATTCTGTAATCAATGTATTATTAAAATGTATAATCGATGAATTTTTGGCTCGTCTTAAAATATTGGAAATCGATACTTTTTACCGCTGATCCTATGCGACGCAACCTTATTTTATGTATATCAAGTTAAAAAATTTGTACGCTGGTGTCTGTTTGGTACCAAATGATTCTGTAATCAATGTATTATTAAAATGTATAATCGATGAATTTTTGGCTCGTCTTAAAATATTAGAAATTGATACCTTTTTGACGCGAACCCTGTGCGACGCATCCTTATTTTATGTTATCGTATTAAAAAATTTGTACGCTGGTGTCTGCATGGTACCAAAAGATTCTGTAATCAATGTATTATTAAAATGTATAATCGATGAATTTTTGGCTCGTCTTAAAATATTAGAAATCCATACTTTTTTGACGCGGACCCTGTGCGACGCATTCTTATTTTATGTTTATCTTATTAAAAAATTTGTACGCTGGTGTCTGCATGGTACCAAAAGATTCTGTAATCAATATACTATTAAAATGTATAATCGATGAATTTTTGGCTCGTCTTAAAATATTAGAAATCGATACTTTTTTGACGCGAACCCTGTGCGACGCATCCTTATTTTATGTTATCGTATTAAAAAATTTGTACGCTGGTGTCTGTTTGGTACCAAATGATTCTGTAATCAATATATTATTAAAATGTATAATCGATGAATTTTTGGCTCGTCTTAAAATATTAGAAATTGATACTTTTTTGACGCGAACCCTGTGCGACGCATCCTTATTTTATGTTATCGTATTAAAAAATTTGTACGCTGGTGTCTGCATGGTACCAAAAGATTCTGTAATCAATGTACTTTTAAAATGTATAATCGATGAATTTTTGGCTCGTCTTAATATATTAGAAATCGATACTTTTTACCGCTGATCCTATGCGACGCAACCTTATTTTATGTATATCAAGTTAAAAAATTTGTACGCTGGTGTCTGTTTGGTACCAAATAATTCTGCAATCAATATATTATTAAAATGTATAATCGATGAATTTTTGGCTCGTCTTAAAATATTAGAAATTGATACTTTTTTGACGCGAACCCTGTGCGACGCATCCTTATTTTATGTTATCGTATTAAAAAATTTGTACGCTGGTGTCTGCATGGTACCAAAAGATTCTGTAATCAATGTATTATTAAAATGTATAATCGATGAATTTTTGGCTCGTCTTAAAATATTAGAAATCCATACTTTTTTGACGCGGACCCTGTGCGACGCATCCTTAATTTATGTATAGCAAATGAAAAAGTTTGTACGCTGTTGTCTGCTTGGTACCAAAAGATTCCGTAATCAATGTACTATTAAAATGTATAATCGATGAATTTTTGGCTCGTCTTAAAATATTAGAAAACGATACTTTTTACCGCTGTCCCTATGCGACGCAACCTTATTTTATGTATATCAAGTTAAAAAATTTGTACGCTGGTGTCCGTTTGGTACCAAATGATTCTGTAATCAATGTACTATTAAAATGTGTAATCGATGAATTTTTGGCTCGTCTTTAAATATGAGAAATCGATACTTTTTTACCGCTGACCTTAAGCGACGCATCCTTAATTTATGTATAGCAAATGAAAAAGTTTGTACGCTCTTGTCTGCTTGGTACCAAAAGATTCTGTAATCAATGTACTATTAAAATGTATAATCGATGAATTTTTGGCTCGTCTTAAAATATTAGAAATCGATACATTTTACCGCTGACCCTATGCGACGCAACCTTATTTTATGTATATCAAGTTAAAAAATTTGTACGCTGGTGTCTGTTTGGTACCAAATGATTCTGTAATCAATGTACTATTAAAATGTATAATCTATGAATTTTTGGCTCGTCTTAAAATATTAGAAATCGATACTTTTTTTACGCGGACCCTGTGCGACGCATCCTTATTTTATGTTTATCATATTAAAAAATATGTACGCTGGTGTCTGTTTGGTACCAAATGATTCTGTAATCAATATATTATTAAAATGTATAATCGATGAATTTTTGGCTCGTCTTAAAATATTAGAAATCGATACTTTTTTTACGCGGACCATGTGCGACGCATCCTTATTTTATGTTTACCATATTAAAAAATTTGTACGCTGGTGTCTGTTTGGTACCAAATGATTCTGTAATCAATATATTATTAAAATGTATAATCGATGAATTTTTGGCTCGTCTTAAAATATTAGAAATTGATACTTTTTTGACGCGAACCCTGTGCGACGCATACTTATTTTATGTTATCGTATTAAAAAATTTGTACGCTGGTGTCTGCATGGTACCAAAAGATTCTGTAATCAATGTATTATTAAAATGTATAATCGATGAATTTTTGGCTCGTCTTAAAATATTGGAAATCGATACTTTTTACCGCTGATCCTATGCGACGCAACCTTATTTTATGTATATCAAGTTAAAAAATTTGTACGCTGGTGTCTGTTTGGTACCAAATGATTCTGTAATCAATGTATTATTAAAATGTATAATCGATGAATTTTTGGCTCGACTTAAAATATTGGAAATCGATACTTTTTACCGCTGATCCTATGCGACGCAACCTTATTTTATGTATATCAAGTTAAAAAATTTGTACGCTGGTGTCTGTTTGGTACCAAATGATTCTGTAATCAATGTATTATTAAAATGTATAATCGATGAATTTTTGGCTCGTCTTAAAATATTGGAAATCGATACTTTTAACCGCTGATCCTATGCGACGCAAACTTATTTTATGTATATAATATTAAAAAATTTGTACGCTGGTGTCTGCATGGTACGAAAAGATTCTGTAATCAATGTACTTTTAAAATGTATAATCGATGAATTTTTGGCTCGTCTTAAAATATTAGAAATCGATACTTTTTTACCGCTGACCCTGTGCGACGCAACCTTATTTTATGTATATCAAGTTAAAAAATTTGTACGCTGGTGTCTGTTTGGTACCAAATGATTCTGTAATCAATATATTATTAAAATGTATAATCGATGAATTTTTGGCTCGTCTTAAAATATTGGAAATCGATACTTTTTACCGCTGATCCTATGCGACGCAAATTTATTTTATGTATATCATATTAAAAAATTTGTACGCTGGTGTCTGCATGGTACGAAAAGATTCTGTAATCAATGTACTTTTAAAATGTATAATCGATGAATTTTTGGCTCGTCTTAATATATTAGAAATCGATACTTTTTTACCGCTGACCCTGTGGGACGCAACCTTATTTTATGTATATCAAGTTAAAAAATTTGTACGCTGGTGTCTGTTTGGTACCAAATAATTCTGTAATCAATATATTATTAAAATGTATAATCGATGAATTTTTGGCTCGTCTTAAAATATTAGAAATTGATACCTTTTTGACGCGAACCCTGTGCGACGCATACTTATTTTATGTTATCGTATTAAAAAATTTGTACGCTGGTGTCTGCATGGTACCAAAAGATTCTGTAATCAATGTATTATTAAAATGTATAATCGATGAATTTTTGGCTCGTCTTAAAATATTAGAAATCCATACTTTTTTGACGCGGACCCTGTGCGACGCATTCTTATTTTATGTTTATCTTATTAAAAAATTTGTACGCTGGTGTCTGCATGGTACCAAAAGATTCTGTAATCAATATACTATTAAAATGTATAATCGATGAATTTTTGGCTCGTCTTAAAATATTAGAAATCGATACTTTTTACCGCTGACCCTATGCGACGCAACCTTATTTTATGTATATCAAGTTAAAAAATTTGAACGCTGGTGTCCGTTTGGTACCAAATGATTCTGTAATCAAAGTACTATTAAAATGTGTAATCGATGAATTTTTGGCTCGTCTTTAAATATGAGAAATCGATACTTTTTTACCGCTGACCTTAAGCGACGCATCCTTAATTTATGTATAGCAAATGAAAAAGTTTGTACGCTGTTGTCTGCTTGGTACCAAAAGATTCTGTAATCAATGTACTATTAAAATGTATAATCGATGAATTTTTGGCTCGTCTTAAAATATTAGAAATTGATACTTTTTTGACGCGAACCCTGTGCGACGCATCCTTATTTTATGTTATCGTATTAAAAAATTTGTACGCTGGTGTCTGCATGGTACCAAAAGATTCTGTAATCAATGTATTATTAAAATGTATAATCGATGAATTTTTGGCTCGTCTTAAAATATTGGAAATCGATACTTTTTACCGCTGATCCTATGCGACGCAACATTATTTTATGTATATCAAGTTAAAAAATTTGTACGCTGGTGTCTGTTTGGTACCAAATGATTCTGTAATCAATGTATTATTGAAATGTATAATCGATGAATTTTTGGCTCGACTTAAAATATTGGAAATCGATACTTTTTACCGCTGATCCTATGCGACGCAACCTTATTTTATGTATATCAAGTTAAAAAATTTGTACGCTGGTGTCTGTTTGGTACCAAATGATTCTGTAATCAATGTATTATTAAAATGTATAACCGATGAATTTTTGGCTCGTCTTAAAATATTGGAAATCGATACTTTTAACCGCTGATCCTATGCGACGCAAACTTATTTTATGTATATCATATTAAAAAATTTGTACGCTGGTGTCTGCATGGTACGAAAAGATTCTGTAGTCAATGTACTTTTAAAATGTATAATCGATGAATTTTTGGCTCGTCTTAAAATATTAGAAATCGATACTTTTTTACCGCTGACCCTGTGCGACGCAACCTTATTTTATGTATATCAAGTTAAAAAATTTGTACGCTGGTGTCTATTTGGTACCAAATGATTCTGTAATCAATATATTATTAAAATGTATAATCGATGAATTTTTGGCTCGTCTTAAAATATTAGAAATTGATACTTTTTTGACGCGAACCCTGTGCGACGCATCCTTATTTTATGTTATCGTATTAAAAAATTTGTACGCTGGTGTCTGCATGGTACCAAAAGATTCTGTAATCAATGTATTATTAAAATGTATAATCGATGAATTTTTGGCTCGTCTTAAAATATTGGAAATCGATACTTTTTACCGCTGATCCTATGCGACGCAACCTTATTTTATGTATATCAAGTTAAAAAATTTGTACGCTGGTGTCTGTTTGGTACCAAATGATTCTGTAATCAATGTATTATTAAAATGTATAATCTATGAATTTTTGGCTCGACTTAAAATATTGGAAATCGATACTTTTTACCGCTGATCCTATGCGACGCAACCATATTTTATGTATATCAAGTTAAAAAATTTGTACGCTGGTGTCTGTTTGGTACCAACTGATACTGTAATCAATGTATTATTAAAATGTATAATCGATGAATTTTTGGCTCGTCTTAAAATATTGGAAATCGATACTTTTTACCGCTGATCCTATGCGACGCAAACTTATTTTATGTATATCATATTAAAAAATTTGTACGCTGGTGTCTGCATGGTACGAAAAGATTCTGTAATCAATGTACTTTTAAAATGTATAATCGATGAATTTTTGGCTCGTCTTAATATATTAGAAATCGATACTTTTTTACCGCTGACCCTGTGCGACGCAACCTTATTTTATGTATATCAAGTTAAAAAATTTGTACGCTGGTGTCTGTTTGGTACCAAATAATTCTGTAATCAATATATTATTAAAATGTATAATCGATGAATTTTTGGCTCGTCTTAAAATATTAGAAATTGATACTTTTTTGACGCGAACCCTGTGCGACGCATCCTTATTTTATGTTATCGTATTAAAAAATTTGTACGCTGGTGTCTGCATGGTACCAAAAGATTCTGTAATCAATGTATTATTAAAATGTATAATCGATGAATTTTTGGCTCGTCTTAAAATATTAGAAATCCATACTTTTTTGACGCGGACCCTGTGCGACGCATTCTTATTTTATGTTTATCATATTAAAAAATTTGTACGCTGGTGTCTGCATGGTACCAAAAGATTCTGTAATCAATGTGCTATTAAAATGTATAATCGATGAATTTTTGGCTCGTCTTAAAATATTAGAAATCGATACTTTTTTGACGCGGACCCTGTGCGACGCATCCTTAATTTATGTATAGCAAATGAAAAAGTTTGTACGCTGTTGTCTGCTTGATACCAAAAGATTCTGTAATCAATGTACTATTAAAATGTATAATCGATGAATTTTTGGCTCGTCTTAAGATATTAGAAATCGATACTTTTTACCGCTGACCCTATGCGACGCAACCTTATTTTATGTATATCAAGTTAAAAAATTTGTACGCTGGTGTCTGTTTGGTACCAAATGATTCTGTAATCAATGTATTATTAAAATGTATAATCGATGAATTTTTGGCTCGACTTAAAATATTGGAAATCGATACTTTTTACCGCTGATCCAATGCGACGCAACTTCATTTTATGTATATCAAGTTAAAAAATTTGTACGCTGGTGTCTGTTTGGTACCAAATGATTCTGTAATCAATGTATTATTAAAATGTATAATCGATGAATTTTTGGCTCGTCTTAAAATATTGGAAATCGATACTTTTAACCGCTGATCCTATGCGACGCAAACTTATTTTATGTATATCATATTAAAAAATTTGTACGCTGGTGTCTGCATGGTACGAAAAGATTCTGTAATCAATGTGCTATTAAAATGTATAATCGATGAATTTTTGGCTCGTCTTAAAATATTAGAAATCGATACTTTTTTGACGCGGACCCTGTGCGACGCATCCTTAATTTATGTATAGCAAATGAAAAAGTTTGTACGCTGTTGTCTGCTTGGTACCAAAAGATTCCGTAATCAATGTACTATTAAAATGTATAATCGATGAATTTTTGGCTCGTCTTAAAATATTAGAAAACGATACTTTTTACCGCTGACCCTATGCGACGCAACCTTATTTTATGTATATCAAGTTAAAAAATTTGTACGCTGGTGTCCGTTTGGTACCAAATGATTCTGTAATCAATGTACTATTAAAATGTGTAATCGATGAATTTTTTGCTCATCTTTAAATATGAGAAATCGATACTTTTTTACCGCTGACCTTAAGCGACGCATCCTTAATTTATGTATAGCAAATGAAAAAGTTTGTACGCTGTTGTCTGCTTGGTACCAAAAGATTCTGTAATCAATGTACTATTAAAATGTATAATCGATGAATTTTTGGCTCGTCTTAAAATATTAGAAATCGATACATTTTACCGCTGACCCTATGCGACGCAACCTTATTTTATGTATATCAAGTTAAAAAATTTGTACGCTGGTGTCTGTTTGGTACCAAATGATTCTGTAATCAATGTACTATTAAAATGTATAATCGATGAATTTTTGGCTCGTCTTAAAATATTAGAAATCGATACTTTTTTTACGCGGACCCTGTGCGACGCATCCTTATTTTATGTTATCGTATTAAAAAATTTGTACGCTGGTGTCTGCATGGTACCAAAAGATTCTGTAATCAATGTATTATTAAAATGTATAATCGATGAATTTTTGGCTCGTCTTAAAATATTGGAAATCGATACTTTTTACCGCTGATCCTATGCGACGCAACCTTATTTTATGTATATCAAGTTAAAAAATTTGTACGCTGGTGTCTGTTTGGTACCAAATGATTCTGTAATCAATGTATTATTAAAATGTATAATCGATGAATTTTTGGCTCGACTTAAAATATTGGAAATCGATACTTTTTACCGCTGATCCTATGCGACGCAACCATATTTTATGTATATCAAGTTAAAAAATTTGTACGCTGGTGTCTGTTTGGTACCAACTGATACTGTAATCAATGTATTATTAAAATGTATAATCGATGAATTTTTGGCTCGTCTTAAAATATTGGAAATCGATACTTTTTACCGCTGATCCTATGCGACGCAAACTTATTTTATGTATATCATATTAAAAAATTTGTACGCTGGTGTCTGCATGGTACGAAAAGATTCTGTAATCAATGTACTTTTAAAATGTATAATCGATGAATTTTTGGCTCGTCTTAATATATTAGAAATCGATACTTTTTTACCGCTGACCCTGTGCGACGCAACCTTATTTTATGTATATCAAGTTAAAAAATTTGTACGCTGGTGTCTGTTTGGTACCAAATAATTCTGTAATCAATATATTATTAAAATGTATAATCGATGAATTTTTGGCTCGTCTTAAAATATTAGAAATTGATACTTTTTTGACGCGAACCCTGTGCGACGCATCCTTATTTTATGTTATCGTATTAAAAAATTTGTACGCTGGTGTCTGCATGGTACCAAAAGATTCTGTAATCAATGTATTATTAAAATGTATAATAGATGAATTTTTGGCTCGTCTTAAAATATTAGAAATCCATACTTTTTTGACGCGGACCCTGTGCGACGCATTCTTATTTTATGTTTATCGTATTAAAAAATTTGTACGCTGGTGTCTGCATGGTACCAAAAGATTCTGTAATCAATATACTATTAAAATGTATAATCGATGAATTTTTGGCTCGTCTTAAAATATTAAAAATCGATATTTTTTTGACGCGGACCCTGTGCGACGCATACTTATTTTATGTTTATCGTATTAAAAAATTTGTACGCTGGTGTCTGCATGGTACCAAAAGATTCTGTAATCAATGTGCTATTAAAATGTATAATCGATGAATTTTTGGCTCGTCTTAAAATATTAGAAATCGATACTTTTTTGACGCGGACCCTGTGCGACGCATCCTTAATTTATGTATAGCAAATGAAAAAGTTTGTACGCTGTTGTCTGCTTGGTACCAAAAGATTCTGTAATCAATGTACTATTAAAATGTATAATCGATGAATTTTTGGCTCGTCTTAAAATATTAGAAATCGATACTTTTTACCGCTGACCCTATGCGACGCAACCTTATTTTATGTATATCAAGTTAAAAAATTTGTACGCTGGTGTCTGTTTGGTACCAAATGATTCTGCAATCAATGTATTATTAAAATGTATAATCAATGAATTTTTGGCTCGACTTAAAATATTGGAAATCGATACTTTTTACCGCTGATCCTATGCGACGCAACCTCATTTTATGTATATCAAGTTAAAAAATTTGTACGCTGGTGTCTGTTTGGTACCAAATGATACTGTAATCAATGTATTATTAAAATGTATAATCGATGAATTTTTGGCTCGTCTTAAAATATTGGAAATCGATACTTTTTACCGCTGATCCTATGCGACGCAAACTTATTTTAGGTATATCATATTAAAAAATTTGTACGCTGGTGTCTGCATGGTACGAAAAGATTCTGTAATCAATGTACTTTTAAAATGTATAATCGATGAATTTTTGGCTCGTCTTAATATATTAGAAATCGATACTTTTTTACCGCTGACCCTGTGCGACGCAACCTTATTTTATGTATATCAAGTTAAAAAATTTGTACGCTGGTGTCTGCATGGTACGAAAAGATTCTGTAATCAATGTACTTTTAAAATGTATAATCGATGAATTTTTGGCTCGTCTTAAAATATTAGAAATTGATACTTTTTTGACGCGAAGACTGTGCGACGCATCCTTATTTTATGTTATCGTATTAAAAAATTTGTACGCTGGTTTCTGCATGGTACCAAAAGATTCTGTAATCAATGTGCTATTAAAATGTATAATCGATGAATTTTTGGCTCGTCTTAAAATATTAGAAATCGATACTTTTTTGACGCGGACCCTGTGCGACGCATCCTTAATTTATGTATAGCAAATGAAAAAGTTTGTACGCTGTTGTCTGCTTGGTACCAAAAGATTCCGTAATCAATGTACTATTAAAATGTATAATCGATGAATTTTTGGCTCGTCTTAAAATATTAGAAAACGATACTTTTTACCGCTGACCCTATGCGACGCAACCTTATTTTATGTATATCAAGTTAAAAAATTTGTACGCTGGTGTCCGTTTGGTACCAAATGATTCTGTAATCAATGTACTATTAAAATGTGTAATCGATGAATTTTTGGCTCGTCTTTAAATATGAGAAATCGATACTTTTTTACCGCTGACCTTAAGCGACGCATCCTTAATTTATGTATAGCAAATGAAAAAGTTTGTACGCTGTTGTCTGCTTGGTACCAAAAGATTCTGTAATCAATGTACTATTAAAATGTATAATCGATGAATTTTTGGCTCGTCTTAAAATATTAGAAATCGATACATTTTACCGCTGACCCTATGCGACGCAACCTTATTTTATGTATATCAAGTTAAAAAATTTGTACGCTGGTGTCCGTTTGGTACCAAATGATTCTGTAATCAATGTACTATTAAAATGTGTAATCGATGAATTTTTGGCTCGTCTTTAAATATGAGAAATCGATACTTTTTTACCGCTGACCTTAAGCGACGCATCCTTAATTTATGTATAGCAAATGAAAAAGTTTGTACGCTGTTGTCTGCTTGGTACCAAAAGATTCTGTAATCAATGTACTATTAAAATGTATAATCGATGAATTTTTGGCTCGTCTTAAAATATTAGAAATCGATACATTTTACCGCTGACCCTATGCGACGCAACCTTATTTTATGTATATCAAGTTAAAAAATTTGTACGCTGGTGTCTGTTTGGTACCAAATGATTCTGTAATCAATGTACTATTAAAATGTATAATCGATGAATTTTTGGCTCGTCTTAAAATATTAGAAATCGATACTTTTTTTACGCGGACCCTGTGCGACGCATCCTTATTTTATGTTATCGTATTAAAAAATTTGTACGCTGGTGTCTGCATGGTACCAAAAGATTCTGTAATCAATGTATTATTAAAATGTATAATCGATGAATTTTTGGCTCGTCTTAAAATATTGGAAATCGATACTTTTTACCGCTGATCCTATGCGACGCAACCTTATTTTATGTATATCAAGTTAAAAAATTTGTACGCTGGTGTCTGTTTGGTACCAAATGATTCTGTAATCAATGTATTATTAAAATGTATAATCGATGAATTTTTGGCTCGACTTAAAATATTGGAAATCGATACTTTTTACCGCTGATCCTATGCGACGCAACCTTATTTTATGTATATCAAGTTAAAAAATTTGTACGCTGGTGTCTGTTTGGTACCAAATGATTCTGTAATCAATGTATTATTAAAATGTATAATCGATGAATTTTTGGCTCGTCTTAAAATATTGGAAATCGATACTTTTAACCGCTGATCCTATGCGACGCAAACTTATTTTATGTATATCATATTAAAAAATTTGTACGCTGGTGTCTGCATGGTACGAAAAGATTCTGTAATCAATGTACTTTTAAAATGTATAATCGATGAATTTTTGGCTCGTCTTAATATATTAGAAATCGATACTTTTTTAACGCTGACCCTGTGCGACGCAACCTCATTTTATGTATATCAAGTTAAAAAATTTGTACGCTGGTGTCTGTTTGGTACCAAATGATTCTGTAATCAATATATTATTAAAATTTATAATCGATGAATTTTTGGCTCGTCTTAAAATATTAGAAATTGATACTTTTTTGACGCGAAGACTGTGCGACGCATCCTTATTTTATGTTATCGTATTAAAAAATTTGTACGCTGGTTTCTGCATGGTACCAAAAGATTCTGTAATCAATGTGCTATTAAAATGTATAATCGATGAATTTTTGGCTCGTCTTAAAATATTAGAAATCGATACTTTTTTGACGCGGACCCTGTGCGACGCATCCTTAATTTATGTATAGCAAATGAAAAAGTTTGTACGCTGTTGTCTGCTTGGTACCAAAAGATTCCGTAATCAATGTACTATTAAAATGTATAATCGATGAATTTTTGGCTCGTCTTAAAATATTAGAAAACGATACTTTTTACCGCTGACCCTATGCGACGCAACCTTATTTTATGTATATCAAGTTAAAAAATTTGTACGCTGGTGTCCGTTTGGTACCAAATGATTCTGTAATCAATGTACTATTAAAATGTGTAATCGATGAATTTTTGGCTCGTCTTAAAATATTAGAAATCGATTCTTTTTTTACGCGGACCCTGTGCGACGCATTCTTATTTTATGTTTATCATATTAAAAAATTTGTACGCTGTTGTCTGCTTGGTACCAAAAGATTCTGTAATCAATGTACTATTAAAATGTATAATCGATGAATTTTTGGCTCGTCTTAAAATATTAGAAATCGATACTTTTTTTACGCGGACCCTGTGCGACGCATCCTTATTTTATGTTTATCATATTAAAAAATTTGTACGCTGTTGTCTGCTTGGTACCAAAAGATTCTGTAATCAATGTACTATTAAAATGTATAATCGATGAATTTTTGGCTCGTCTTAAAATATTAGAAATCGATACATTTTACCGCTGACCCTATGCGACGCAACCTTATTTTATGTATATCAAGTTAAAAAATTTGTACGCTGGTGTCTGTTTGGTACCAAATGATTCTGTAATCAATGTACTATTAAAATGTATAATCGATGAATTTTTGGCTCGTCTTAAAATATTAGAAATCGATACTTTTTTTACGCGGACCCTGTGCGACGCATCCTTATTTTATGTTATCGTATTAAAAAATTTGTACGCTGGTGTCTGCATGGTACCAAAAGATTCTGTAATCAATGTATTATTAAAATGTATAATCGATGAATTTTTGGCTCGTCTTAAAATATTGGAAATCGATACTTTTTACCGCTGATCCTATGCGACGCAACCTTATTTTATGTATATCAAGTTAAAAAATTTGTACGCTGGTGTCTGTTTGGTACCAAATGATTCTGTAATCAATGTATTATTAAAATGTATAATCGATGAATTTTTGGCTCGACTTAAAATATTGGAAATCGATACTTTTTACCGCTGATCCAATGCGACGCAACCTTATTTTATGTATATCAAGTTAAAAAATTTGTACGCTGGTGTCTGTTTGGTACCAAATGATTCTGTAATCAATGTATTATTAAAATGTATTATTAAAATGTATAATCGATGAATTTTTGGCTCGTCTTAAAATATTGGAAATCGATACTTTTAACCGCTGATCCTATGCGACGCAAACTTATTTTATGTATATCATATTAAAAAATTTGTACGCTGGTGTCTGCATGGTACGAAAAGATTCTGTAATCAATGTACTTTTAAAATGTATAATCGATGAATTTTTGGCTCGTCTTAATATATTAGAAATCGATACTTTTTTAACGCTGACCCTGTGCGACGCAACCTCATTTTATGTATATCAAGTTAAAAAATTTGTACGCTGGTGTCTGTTTGGTACCAAATGATTCTGTAATCAATATATTATTAAAATTTATAATCGATGAATTTTTGGCTCGTCTTAAAATATTAGAAATTGATACTTTTTTGACGCGAAGACTGTGCGACGCATCCTTATTTTATGTTATCGTATTAAAAAATTTGTACGCTGGTTTCTGCATGGTACCAAAAGATTCTGTAATCAATGTGCTATTAAAATGTATAATCGATGAATTTTTGGCTCGTCTTAAAATATTAGAAATCGATACTTTTTTGACGCGGACCCTGTGCGACGCATCCTTAATTTATGTATAGCAAATGAAAAAGTTTGTACGCTGTTGTCTGCTTGGTACCAAAAGATTCCGTAATCAATGTACTATTAAAATGTATAATCGATGAATTTTTGGCTCGTCTTAAAATATTAGAAATCGATACTTTTTTTACGCGGACCCTGTGCGACGCATCCTTATTTTATGTTTATCATATTAAAAAATTTGTACGCTGTTGTCTGCTTGGTACCAAAAGATTCTGTAATCAATGTACTATTAAAATGTATAATCGATGAATTTTTGGCTCGTCTTAAAATATTAGAAATCGATACTTTTTTTACGCGGACCCTGTGCGACGCATCCTTATTTTATGTTTATCATATTAAAAAATTTGTACGCTGTTGTCTGCTTGGTACCAAAAGATTCTGTAATCAATGTACTATTAAAATGTATAATCGATGAATTTTTGGCTCGTCTTAAAATATTAGAAATCGATACTTTTTTTACGCGGACCCTGTGCGACGCATCCTTATTTTATGTTTATCATATTAAAAAATTTGTACGCTGGTGTCTGTTTGGTACCAAATGATTCTGTAATCAATATATTATTAAAATGTATAATCGATGAATTTTTGGCTCGTCTCAAAATATTAGAAATTGATACTTTTTTGACGCGAACCCTGTGCGACGCATCCTTATTTTATGTTATCGTATTAAAAAATTTGTACGCTGGTGTCTGCATGGTACCAAAAGATTCTGTAATCAATGTATTATTAAAATGTATAATCGATGAATTTTTGGCTCGTCTTAAAATATTGGAAATCGATACTTTTTACCGCTGATCCTAGGCGACGCAACCTTATTTTATGTATATTAAGTTAAAAAATTTGTACGCTGGTGTCTGTTTGATACCAAATGATTCTGTAATCAATGTATTATTAAAATGTATAATCGATGAATTTTTGGCTCGACTTAAAATATTGGAAATCGATACTTTTTACCGCTGATCCTATGCGACGCAACCTTATTTTATGTATATCAAGTTAAAAAATTTGTACGCTGGTGTCTGTTTGGTACCAAATGATTCTGTAATCAATGTATTATTAAAATGTATAATCGATGAATATTTGGCTCGACTTAAAATATTGGAAATCGATACTTTTTACCGCTGATCCTATGCGACGCAACCTTATTTTATGAATATCAAGTTAAAAAATTTGTACGCTGGTGTCTGTTTGGTACCAAATGATACTGTAATCAATGTATTATTAAAATGTATAATCGATGAATTTTTGGCTCGTCTTAAAATATTGGAAATCGATACTTTTTACCGCTGATCCTATGCGACGCAAACTTATTTTATGTATATCATATTAAAAAATTTGTACGCTGGTGTCTGCATGGTACGAAAAGATTCTGTAATCAATGTACTTTTAAAATGTATAATCGATGAATTTTTGGCTCGTCTTAATATATTAGAAATCGATACTTTGTTACCGCTGACCCTGTGCGACGCAACCTTATTTTATGTATATCAAGTTAAAAAATTTGTACGCTGGTGTCTGTTTGGTACCAAATAATTCTGTAATCAATATATTATTAAAATGTATAATCGATGAATTTTTGGCTCGTCTTAAAATATTAGAAATTGATACTTTTTTGACGCGAACCCTGTGCGACGCATCCTTATTTTATGTTATCGTATTAAAAAATTTGTACGCTGGTGTCTGCATGGTACCAAAAGATTCTGTAATCAATGTATTATTAAAATGTATAATCGATGAATTTTTGGCTCGTCTTAAAATATTGGAAATCGATACTTTTTACCGCTGATCCTATGCGACGCAACCTTATTTTATGTATATCAAGTTAAAAAATTTGTACGCTGGTGTCTGTTTGGTACCAAATGATTCTGTAATCAATGTATTATTAAAATGTATAATCGATGAATTTTTGGCTCGACTTAAAATATTGGAAATCGATACTTTTTACCGCTGATCCTATGCGACGCAACCTTATTTTATGTATATCAAGTTAAAAAATTTGTACGCTGGTGTCTGTTTGGTACCAAATGATACTGTAATCAATGTATTATTAAAATGTATAATCGATGAATTTTTGGCTCGTCTTAAAATATTGGAAATCGATACTTTTTACCGCTGATCCTATGCGACACAAACTTATTTTATGTATATCATATTAAAAAATTTGTACGCTGGTGTCTGCATGGTACGAAAAGATTCTGTAATCAATGTACTTTTAAAATGTATAATCGATGAATTTTTGGCTCGTCTTAATATATTAGAAATCGATACTTTTTTACCGCTGACCCTGTGCGACGCAACCTTATTTTATGTATATCAAGTTAAAAAATTTGTACGCTGGTGTCTGTTTGGTACCAAATAATTCTGTAATCAATATATTATTAAAATGTATAATCGATGAATTTTTGGCTCGTCTTAAAATATTAGAAATTGATACTTTTTTGACGCGAACCCTGTGCGACGCATCCTTATTTTATGTTATCGTATTAAAAAATTTGTACGCTGGTGTCTGCATGGTACCAAAAGATTCTGTAATCAATGTATTATTAAAATGTATAATCGATGAATTTTTGGCTCGTCTTAAAATATTAGAAATCCATACTTTTTTGACGCGGACCCTGTGCGACGCATTCTTATTTTATGTTTATCGTATTAAAAAATTTGTACGCTGGTGTCTGCATGGTACCAAAAGATTCTGTAATCAATGTATTATTAAAATGTATAATCGATGAATTTTTGGCTCGTCTTAAAATATTGGAAATCGATACTTTTTACCGCTGATCCTATGCGACGCAACCTTATTTTATGTATATCAAGTTAAAAAATTTGTACGCTGGTGTCTGTTTGGTACCAAATGATTCTGTAATCAATGTATTATTAAAATGTATAATCGATGAATTTTTGGCTCGACTTAAAATATTGGAAATCGATACTTTTTACCGCTGATCCTATGCGACGCAACCTTATTTTATGTATATCAAGTTAAAAAATTTGTACGCTGGTGTCTGTTTGGTACCAAATGATACTGTAATCAATGTATTATTAAAATGTATAATCGATGAATTTTTGGCTCGTCTTAAAATATTGGAAATCGATACTTTTTACCGCTGATCCTATGCGACGCAAACTTATTTTATGTATATCATATTAAAAAATTTGTACGCTGGTGTCTGCATGGTACCAAAAGATTCTGTAATCAATATACTATTAAAATGTATAATCGATGAATTTTTGGCTCGTCTTAAAATATTAAAAATCGATACTTTTTTGACGCGGACCCTGTGCGACGCATACTTATTTTATGTTTATCGTATTAAAAAATTTGTACGCTGGTGTCTGCATGGTACCAAAAGATTCTGTAATCAATGTGCTATTAAAATGTATAATCGATGAATTTTTGGCTCGTCTTAAAATATTAGAAATCGATACTTTTTTGACGCGGACCCTGTGCGACGCATCCTTAATTTATGTATAGCAAATGAAAAAGTTTGTACGCTGTTGTCTGCTTGGTACCAAAAGATTCTGTAATCAATGTACTATTAAAATGTATAATCGATGAATTTTTGGCTCGTCTTAAAATATTAGAAATCGATACTTTTTACCGCTGACCCTATGCGACGCAACCTTATTTTATGTATATCAAGTTAAAAAATTTGTACGCTGGTGTCTGTTTGGTACCAAATGATTCTGTAATCAATGTATTATTAAAATGTATAATTGATGAATTTTTGGCTCGACTTAAAATATTGGAAATCGATACTTTTAACCGCTGATCCTATGCGACGCAAACTTATTTTATGTATATCATATTAAAAAATTTGTACGCTGGTATCTGCATGGTACGAAAAGATTCTGTAATCAATGTACTTTTAAAATGTATAATCGATGAATTTTTGGCTCGTCTTAAAATATTAGAAATCAATACTTTTTTACCGCTGACCCTGTGCGACGCAACCTTATTTTATGTATATCAAGTTAAAAAATTTGTACGCTGGTGTCTGTTTGGTACCAAATGATTCTGTAATCAATATATTATTAAAATGTATAATCGATGAATTTTTGGCTCGTCTTAAAATATTAGAAATTGATACTTTTTTGACGCGAACCCTGTGCGACGCATCCTTATTTTATGTTATCGTATTAAAAAATTTGTACGCTGGTGTCTGCATGGTACGAAAAGATTCTGTAATCAATGTACTTTTAAAATGTATAATCGATGAATTTTTGGCTCGTCTTAATATATTAGAAATCGATACTTTTTACCGCTGATCCTATGCGACGCAACCTTATTTTATGTATATCAAGTTAAAAAATTTGTACGCTGGTGTCTGTTTGGTACCAAATAATTCTGTAATCAATATATTATTAAAATGTATAATCGATGAATTTTTGGCTCGTCTTAAAATATTAGAAATTGATACTTTTTTGACGCGAACCCTGTGCGACGCATCCTTATTTTATGTTATCGTATTAAAAAATTTGTACGCTGGTGTCTGCATGGTACCAAAAGATTCTGTAATCAATGTATTATTAAAATGTATAATCGATGAATTTTTGGCTCGTCTTAAAATATTAGAAATCCATACTTTTTTGACGCGGACCCTGTGCGACGCAT
The DNA here is from genome assembly GCF_030444845.1 of Prenolepis imparis. Classification (NCBI taxonomy): domain Eukaryota; kingdom Metazoa; phylum Arthropoda; class Insecta; order Hymenoptera; family Formicidae; genus Prenolepis; species Prenolepis imparis. Next base: position 22,105,459 of record NW_028141159.1, on the reverse strand, counting down.
TCTTATTTTATGTTTATCGTATTAAAAAATTTGTACGCTGGTGTCTGCATGGTACCAAAAGATTCTGTAATCAATGTATTATTAAAATGTATAATCGATGAATTTTTGGCTCGTCTTAAAATATTGGAAATCGATACTTTTTACCGCTGATCCTATGCGACGCAACCTTATTTTATGTATATCAAGTTAAAAAATTTGTACGCTGGTGTCTGTTTGGTACCAAATGATTCTGTAATCAATGTATTATTAAAATGTATAATCGATGAATTTTTGGCTCGACTTAAAATTTTGGAAATCGATACTTTTTACCGCTGATCCTATGCGACGCAACCTTATTTTATGTATATCAAGTTAAAAAATTTGTACGCTGGTGTCTGTTTGGTACCAAATGATACTGTAATCAATGTATTATTAAAATGTATAATCGATGAATTTTTGGCTCGTCTTAAAATATTAGAAATTGATACTTTTTTGACGCGAACTCTGTGCGACGCATCCTTATTTTATGTTATCGTATTAAAAAATTTGTACGCTGGTGTCTGCATGGTACCAAAAGATTCTGTAATCAATGTATTATTAAAATGTATAATCGATGAATTTTTGGCTCGTCTTAAAATATTGGAAATCGATACTTTTTACCGCTGATCCTATGCGACGCAACCTTATTTTATGTATATCAAGTTAAAAAATTTGTACGCTGGTGTCTGTTTGGTACCAAATGATTCTGTAATCAATATATTATTAAAATGTATAATCGATGAATTTTTGGCTCGTCTTAAAATATTAGAAATTGATACTTTTTTGACGCGAACCCTGTGCGACGCATCCTTATTTTATGTTATCGTATTAAAAAATTTGTACGCTGGTGTCTGCATGGTACGAAAAGATTCTGTAATCAATGTACTTTTAAAATGTATAATCGATGAATTTTTGGCTCGTCTTAATATATTAGAAATCGATACTTTTTACCGCTGATCCTATGCGACGCAACCTTATTTTATGTATATCAAGTTAAAAAATTTGTACGCTGGTGTCTGTTTGGTACCAAATAATTCTGTAATCAATATATTATTAAAATGTATAATCGATGAATTTTTGGCTCGTCTTAAAATATTAGAAATTGATACTTTTTTGACGCGAACCCTGTGCGACGCATCCTTATTTTATGTTATCGTATTAAAAAATTTGTACGCTGGTGTCTGCATGGTACCAAAAGATTCTGTAATCAATGTATTATTAAAATGTATAATCGATGAATTTTTGGCTCGTCTTAAAATATTAGAAATCCATACTTTTTTGACGCGGACCCTGTGCGACGCATTCTTATTTTATGTTTATCGTATTAAAAAATTTGTACGCTGGTGTCTGCATGGTACCAAAAGATTCTGTAATCAATGTATTATTAAAATGTATAATCGATGAATTTTTGGCTCGTCTTAAAATATTGGAAATCGATACTTTTTACCGCTGATCCTATGCGACGCAACCTTATTTTATGTATATCAAGTTAAAAAATTTGTACGCTGGTGTCTGTTTGGTACCAAATGATTCTGTAATCAATGTATTATTAAAATGTATAATCGATGAATTTTTGGCTCGACTTAAAATATTGGAAATCGATACTTTTTAACGCTGATCCTATGCGACGCAACCTTATTTTATGTATATCAAGTTAAAAAATTTGTACGCTGGTGTCTGTTTGGTACCAAATGATACTGTAATCAATGTATTATTAAAATGTATAATCGATGAATTTTTGGCTCGTCTTAAAATATTAGAAATTGATACTTTTTTGACGCGAACTCTGTGCGACGCATCCTTATTTTATGTTATCGTATTAAAAAATTTGTACGCTGGTGTCTGCATGGTACCAAAAGATTCTGTAATCAATGTATTATTAAAATGTATAATCGATGAATTTTTGGCTCGTCTTAAAATATTGGAAATCGATACTTTTTACCGCTGATCCTATGCGACGCAACCTTATTTTATGTATATCAAGTTAAAAAATTTGTAAGCTGGTGTCTGTTTGGTACCAAATGATTCTGTAATCAATGTATTATTAAAATGTATAATCGATGAATTTTTGGCTCGACTTAAAATATTGGAAATCGATACTTTTTACCGCTGATCCTATGCGACGCAACCTTATTTTATGTATATCAAGTTAAAAAATTTGTACGCTGGTGTCTGTTTGGTACCAAATGATTCTGTAATCAATGTATTATTAAAATGTATAATCGATGAATTTTTGACTCGTCTTAAAATATTGGAAATCGATACTTTTAACCGCTGATCCTATGCGACGCAAACTTATTTTATGTATATCATATTAAAAAATTTGTACGCTGGTATCTGCATGGTACGAAAAGATTCTGTAATCAATGTACTTTTAAAATGTATAATCGATGAATTTTTGGCTCGTCTTAAAATATTAGAAATCAATACTTTTTTACCGCTGACCCTGTGCGACGCAACCTTATTTTATGTATATCAAGTTAAAAAATTTGTACGCTGGTGTCTGTTTGGTACCAAATGATTCTGTAATCAATATATTATTAAAATGTATAATCGATGAATTTTTGGCTCGTCTTAAAATATTAGAAATTGATACTTTTTTGACGCGAACCCTGTGCGACGCATCCTTATTTTATGTTATCGTATTAAAAAATTTGTACGCTGGTGTCTGCATGGTACCAAAAGATTCTGTAATCAATGTATTATTAAAATGTATAATCGATGAATTTTTGGCTCGACTTAAAATATAGGAAATCGATACTTTTTACCGCTGATCCTATGCGACGCAACCTTATTTTATGTATATCAAGTTAAAAAATTTGTACGCTGGTGTCTGTTTGGTACCAAATGATTCTGTAATCAATGTATTATTAAAATGTATAATCGATGAATTTTTGGCTCGACTTAAAATATTGGAAATCGATACTTTTTACCGCTGATCCTATGCGACGCAACCTTATTTTATGTATATCAAGTTAAAAAATTTGTACGCTGGTGTCTGTTTGGTACCAAATGATACTGTAATCAATGTATTATTAAAATGTATAATCGATGAATTTTTGGCTCGTCTTAAAATATTGGAAATCGATACTTTTTACCGCTGATCCTATGCGACGCAAACTTATTTTATGTATATCATATTAAAAAATTTGTACGCTGGTGTCTGCATGGTACGAAAAGATTCTGTAATCAATGTGCTATTAAAATGTATAATCGATGAATTTTTGGCTCGTCTTAAAATATTAGAAATCGATACTTTTTTGACGCGGACCCTGTGCGACGCATCCTTAATTTATGTATAGCAAATGAAAAAGTTTGTACGCTGTTGTCTGCTTGGTACCAAAAGATTCTGTAATCAATGTACTATTAAAATGTGTAATCGATGAATTTTTGGCTCGTCTTTAAATATGAGAAATCGATACTTTTTTACCGCTGACCTTAAGCGACGCATCCTTAATTTATGTATAGCAAATGAAAAAGTTTGTACGCTGTTGTCTGCATGGTACGAAAAGATTCTGTAATCAATGTGCTATTAAAATGTATAATCGATGAATTTTTGGCTCGTCTTAAAATATTAGAAAACGATACTTTTTACCGCTGACCCTATGCGACGCAACCTTATTTTATGTATATCAAGTTAAAAAATTTGTACGCTGGTGTCCGTTTGGTACCAAATGATTCTGTAATCAATGTACTATTAAAATGTGTAATCGATGAATTTTTGGCTCGTCTTTAAATATGAGAAATCGATACTTTTTTACCGCTGACCTTAAGCGACGCAACCTTATTTTATGTATATCAAGTTAAAAAATTTGTACGCTGGTGTCTGTTTGGTACCAAATAATTCTGTAATCAATATATTATTAAAATGTATAATCGATGAATTTTTGGCTCGTCTTAAAATATTAGAAATTGATACTTTTTTGACGCGAACCCTGTGCGACGCATCCTTATTTTATGTTATCGTATTAAAAAATTTGTACGCTGGTGTCTGCATGGTACCAAAAGATTCTGTAATCAATGTATTATTAAAATGTATAATCGATGAATTTTTGGCTCGTCTTAAAATATTAGAAATCCATACTTTTTTGACGCGGACCCTGTGCGACGCATTCTTATTTTATGTTTATCGTATTAAAAAATTTGTACGCTGGTGTCTGCATGGTACCAAAAGATTCTGTAATCAATGTATTATTAAAATGTATAATCGATGAATTTTTGGCTCGTCTTAAAATATTGCAAATCGATACTTTTTACCGCTGATCCTATGCGACGCAACCTTATTTTATGTATATCAAGTTAAAAAATTTGTACGCTGGTGTCTGTTTGGTACCAAATGATACTGTAATCAATGTATTATTAAAATGTATAATCGATGAATTTTTGGCTCGTCTTAAAATATTGGAAATCGATACTTTTTACCGCTGATCCTATGCGACGCAAACTTATTTTATGTATATCATATTAAAAAATTTGTACGCTGGTGTCTGCATGGTACGAAAAGATTCTGTAATCAATGTACTTTTAAAATGTATAATCGATGAATTTTTGGCTCGTCTTAATATATTAGAAATCGATACTTTTTTACCGCTGACCCTGTGCGACGCAACCTTAAGTTATGTATATCAAGTTAAAAAATTTGTACGCTGGTGTCTGTTTGGTACCAAATAATTCTGTAATCAATATATTATTAAAATGTATAATCGATGAATTTTTGGCTCGTCTTAAAATATTAGAAATTGATACTTTTTTGACGCGAACCCTGTGCGACGCATCCTTATTTTATGTTATCGTATTAAAAAATTTGTACGCTGGTGTCTGCATGGTACCAAAAGATTCTGTAATCAATGTATTATTAAAATGTATAATCGATGAATTTTTGGCTCGTCTTAAAATATTAGAAATCCATACTTTTTTGACGCGGACCCTGTGCGACGCATTCTTATTTTATGTTTATCGTATTAAAAAATTTGTACGCTGGTGTCTGCATGGTACCAAAAGATTCTGTAATCAATGTGCTATTAAAATGTATAATCGATGAATTTTTGGCTCGTCTTAAAATATTAGAAATCGATACTTTTTTGACGCGGACCCTGTGCGACGCATCCTTAATTTATGTATAGCAAATGAAAAAGTTTGTACGCTGTTGTCTGCTTGGTACCAAAAGATTCTGTAATCAATGTACTATTAAAATGTATAATCGATGAATTTTTGGCTCGTCTTAAAATATTAGAAAACGATACTTTTTACCGCTGACCCTATGCGACGCAACCTTATTTTATGTATATCAAGTTAAAAAATTTGTACGCTGGTGTCCGTTTGGTACCAAATGATTCTGTAATCAATGTACTATTAAAATGTGTAATCGATGAATTTTTGGCTCGTCTTTAAATATGAGAAATCGATACTTTTTTACCGCTGACCTTAAGCGACGCATCCTTAATTTATGTATAGCAAATGAAAAGTTTGTACGCTGTTGTCTGCTTGGTACCAAAAGATTCTGTAATCAATGTACTATTAAAATGTATAATCGATGAATTTTTGGCTCGTCTTAAAATATTAGAAATCGATACATTTTACCGCTGACCCTATGCGACGCAACATTATTTTATGTATATCAATTTAAAAAATTTGTACGCTGTTGTCTGCTTGGTACCAAAAGATTCTGTAATCAATGTACTATTAAAATGTATAATCGATGAATTTTTGGCTCGTCTTAAAATATTAGAAATCGATACATTTTACCGCTGACCCTATGCGACGCAACCTTATTTTATGTATATCAAGTTAAAAAATTTGTACGCTGGTGTCTGTTTGGTACCAAATGATTCTGTAATCAATGTACTATTAAAATGTATAATCTATGAATTTTTGGCTCGTCTTAAAATATTAGAAATCGATACTTTTTTTACGCGGACCCTGTGCGACGCATCCTTATTTTATGTTTATCATATTAAAAAATTTGTACGCTGGTGTCTGTTTGGTACCAAATGATTCTGTAATCAATATATTATTAAAATGTATAATCGATGAATTTTTGGCTCGTCTTAAAATATTAGAAATTGATACTTTTTTGACGCGAACCCTGTGCGACGCATCCTTATTTTATGTTATCGTATTAAAAAATTTGTACGCTGGTGTCTGCATGGTACCAAAAGATTCTGTAATCAATGTATTATTAAAATGTATAATCGATGAATTTTTGGCTCGTCTTAAAATATTGGAAATCGATACTTTTTACCGCTGATCCTATGCGACGCAACCTTATTTTATGTATATCAAGTTAAAAAAATTGTACGCTGGTGTCTGTTTGATACCAAATGATTCTGTAATCAATGTATTATTAAAATGTATAATCGATGAATTTTTGGCTCGACTTAAAATATTGGAAATCGATACTTTTTACCGCTGATCCTATGCGACGCAACCTTATTTTATGTATATCAAGTTAAAAAATTTGTACGCTGGTGTCTGTTTGGTACCAAATGATTCTGTAATCAATGTATTATTAAAATGTATAATCGATGAATTTTTGGCTCGACTTAAAATATTGGAAATCGATACTTTTTACCGCTGATCCTATGCGACGCAACCTTATTTTATGTATATCAAGTTAAAAAATTTGTACGCTGGTGTCTGTTTGGTACCAAATGATACTGTAATCAATGTATTATTAAAATGTATAATCGATGAATTTTTGGCTCGTCTTAAAATATTAGAAATCGATACATTTTACCGCTGACCCTATGCGACGCAACCTTATTTTATGTATATCAATTTAAAAAATTTGTACGCTGTTGTCTGCTTGGTACCAAAAGATTCTGTAATCAATGTACTATTAAAATGTATAATCGATGAATTTTTGGCTCGTCTTAAAATATTAGAAATCGATACATTTTACCGCTGACCCTATGCGACGCAACCTTATTTTATGTATATCAAGTTAAAAAATTTGTACGCTGGTGTCTGTTTGGTACCAAATGATTCTGTAATCAATGTACTATTAAAATGTATAATCTATGAATTTTTGGCTCGTCTTAAAATATTAGAAATCGATACTTTTTTTACGCGGACCCTGTGCGACGCATCCTTATTTTATGTTTATCATATTAAAAAATTTGTACGCTGGTGTCTGTTTGGTACCAAATGATTCTGTAATCAATATATTATTAAAATGTATAATCGATGAATTTTTGGCTCGTCTTAAAATATTAGAAATTGATACTTTTTTGACGCGAACCCTGTGCGACGCATCCTTATTTTATGTTATCGTATTAAAAAATTTGTACGCTGGTGTCTGCATGGTACCAAAAGATTCTGTAATCAATGTATTATTAAAATGTATAATCGATGAATTTTTGGCTCGTCTTAAAATATTGGAAATCGATACTTTTTACCGCTGATCCTATGCGACGCAACCTTATTTTATGTATATCAAGTTAAAAAATTTGTACGCTGGTGTCTGTTTGATACCAAATGATTCTGTAATCAATGTATTATTAAAATGTATAATCGATGAATTTTTGGCTCGACTTAAAATATTGGAAATCGATACTTTTTACCGCTGATCCTATGCGACGCAACCTTATTTTATGTATATCAAGTTAAAAAATTTGTACGCTGGTGTCTGTTTGGTACCAAATGATTCTGTAATCAATGTATTATTAAAATGTATAATCGATGAATTTTTGGCTCGTCTTAAAATATTGGAAATCGATACTTTTTACCGCTGATCCTATGCGACGCAAACTTATTTTATGTATATCATATTAAAAAATTTGTACGCTGGTGTCTGCATGGTACCAAAAGATTCTGTAATCAATATACTATTAAAATGTTTAATCGATGAATTTTTGGCTCGTCTTAAAATATTAAAAATCGATACTTTTTTGACGCGGACCCTGTGCGACGCATACTTATTTTATGTTTATCGTATTAAAAAATTTGTACGCTGGTGTCTGCATGGTACCAAAAGATTCTGTAATCAATGTGCTATTAAAATGTATAATCGATGAATTTTTGGCTCGTCTTAAAATATTAGAAATCGATACTTTTTTGACGCGGACCCTGTGCGACGCATCCTTAATTTATGTATAGCAAATGAAAAAGTTTGTACGCTGTTGTCTGCTTGGTACCAAAAGATTCTGTAATCAATGTACTATTAAAATGTATAATCGATGAATTTTTGGCTCGTCTTAAGATATTAGAAATCAATACTTTTTACCGCTGACCCTATGCGACGCAACCTCATTTTATGTATATCAAGTTAAAAAATTTGTACGCTGGTGTCTGTTTGGTACCAAATGATTCTGTAATCAATGTATTATTAAAATGTATAATCGATGAATTTTTGGCTCGTCTTAAAATATTGGAAATCGATACTTTTAACCGCTGATCCTATGCGACGCAAACTTATTTTATGTATATCATATTAAAAAATTTGTACGCTGGTGTCTGCATGGTACGAAAAGATTCTGTAATCAATGTACTATTAAAATGTGTAATCGATGAATTTTTGGCTCGTCTTTAAATATGAGAAATCGATACTTTTTTACCGCTGACCTTAAGCGACGCATCCTTAATTTATGTATAGCAAATGAAAAAGTTTGTACGCTGTTGTCTGCTTGGTACCAAAAGATTCTGTAATCAATGTACTATTAAAATGTATAATCGATGAATTTTTGGCTCGTCTTAAAATATTAGAAATCGATACATTTTACCGCTGACCCTATGCGACGCAACCTTATTTTATGTATATCAAGTTAAAAAATTGTACGCTGGTGTCTGTTTGGTACCAAATGATTCTGTAATCAATGTACTATTAAAATGTATAATCGATGAATTTTTGGCTCGTCTTAAAATATTAGAAATCGATACTTTTTTTACGCGGACCCTGTGCGACGCATCCTTATTTTATGTTATCGTATTAAAAAATTTGTACGCTGGTGTCTGCATGGTACCAAAAGATTCTGTAATCAATGTATTATTAAAATGTATAATCGATGAATTTTTGGCTCGTCTTAAAATATTGGAAATCGATACTTTTTACCGCTGATCCTATGCGACGCAACCTTATTTTATGTATATCAAGTTAAAAAATTTGTACGCTGGTGTCTGTTTGGTACCAAATGATTCTGTAATCAATGTATTATTAAAATGTATAATCGATGAATTTTTGGCTCGACTTAAAATATTGGAAATCGATACTTTTTACCGCTGATCCTATGCGACGCAACCTTATTTTATGTATATCAAGTTAAAAAATTTGTACGCTGGTGTCTGTTTGGTACCAAATGATTCTGTAATCAATGTATTATTAAAATGTATAATCGATGAATTTTTGGCTCGTCTTAAAATATTGGAAATCGATACTTTTAACCGCTGATCCTATGCGACGCAAACTTATTTTATGTATATCATATTAAAAAATTTGTACGCTGGTGTCTGCATGGTACGAAAAGATTCTGTAATCAATGTGCTATTAAAATGTATAATCGATGAATTTTTGGCTCGTCTTAAAATATTAGAAATCGATACTTTTTTGACGCGGACCCTGTGCGACGCATCCTTATTTTATGTTTATCGTATTAAAAAATTTGTACGCTGATGTCTGCTTGGTACCAAATAATTCTGTAAACAATGTACTATTAAAATGTATAATCGATGAATTTTTGGCTCGTCTTAAAATATTAGAAATCGATACATTTTACCGCTGACCCTATGCGACGCAACCTTATTTTATGTATATCAAGTTAAAAAATTTGTACGCTGGTGTCTGTTTGGTACCAAATGATTCTGTAATCAATGTACTATTAAAATGTATAATCTATGAATTTTTGGCTCGTCTTAAAATATTAGAAATCGATACTTTTTTTACGCGGACCCTGTGCGACGCATCCTTATTTTATGTTTATCATATTAAAAAATTTGTACGCTGGTGTCTGTTTGGTACCAAATGATTCTGTAATCAATATATTATTAAAATGTATAATCGATGAATTTTTGGCTCGTCTTAAAATATTAGAAATTGATACTTTTTTGACGCGAACCCTGTGCGACGCATCCTTATTTTATGTTATCGTATTAAAAAATTTGTACGCTGGTGTCTGCATGGTACCAAAAGATTCTGTAATCAATGTATTATTAAAATGTATAATCGATGAATTTTTGGCTCGTCTTAAAATATTAGAAATCGATACATTTTACCGCTGACCCTATGCGACGCAACCTTATTTTATGTATATCAAGTTAAAAAATTTGTACGCTGGTGTCTGTTTGGTACCAAATGATTCTGTAATCAATGTACTATTAAAATGTATAATCTATGAATTTTTGGCTCGTCTTAAAATATTAGAAATCGATACTTTTTTGACGCGGACCCTGTGCGACGCATCCTTAATTTATGTATAGCAAATGAAAAAGTTTGTACGCTGCTGTCTGCTTGGTACCAAAAGATTCCGTAATCAATGTACTATTAAAATGTATAATCGATGAATTTTTGGCTCGTCTTAAAATATTAGAAAACGATACTTTTTACCGCTGACCCTATGCGACGCAACCTTATTTTATGTATATCAAGTTAAAAAATTTGTACGCTGGTGTCCGTTTGGTACCAAATGATTCTGTAATCAATGTACTATTAAAATGTGTAATCGATGAATTTTTTGCTCGTCTTTAAATATGAGAAATCGATACTTTTTTACCGCTGACCTTAAGCGACGCATCCTTAATTTATGTATAGCAAATGAAAAAGTTTGTACGCTGTTGTCTGCTTGGTACCAAAAGATTCTGTAATCAATGTACTATTAAAATGTATAATCGATGAATTTTTGGCTCGTCTTAAAATATTAGAAATCGATACATTTTACCGCTGACCCTATGCGACGCAACCTTATTTTATGTATATCAAGTTAAAAAATTTGTACGCTGGTGTCTGTTTGGTACCAAATGATTCTGTAATCAATGTACTATTAAAATGTATAATCGATGAATTTTTGGCTCGTCTTAAAATATTAGAAATCGATACTTTTTTTACGCGGACCCTGTGCGACGCATCCTTATTTTATGTTTATCATATTAAAAAATTTGTACGCTGTTGTCTGCTTGGTACCAAAAGATTCTGTAATCAATGTACTATTAAAATGTATAATCGATGAATTTTTGGCTCGTCTTAAAATATTAGAAATCGATACATTTTACCGCTGACCCTATGCGACGCAACCTTATTTTATGTATATCAAGTTAAAAAATTTGTACGCTGGTGTCTGTTTGGTACCAAATGATTCTGTAATCAATGTACTATTAAAATGTATAATCTATGAATTTTTGGCTCGTCTTAAAATATTAGAAATCGATACTTTTTTTACGCGGACCCTGTGCGACGCATCCTTATTTTATGTTTATCATATTAAAAAATTTGTACGCTGGTGTCTGTTTGGTACCAAATGATTCTGTAATCAATATATTATTAAAATGTATAATCGATGAATTTTTGGCTCGTCTTAAAATATTAGAAATTGATACTTTTTTGACGCGAACCCTGTGCGACGCATCCTTATTTTATGTTATCGTATTAAAAAATTTGTACGCTGGTGTCTGCATGGTACCAAAAGATTCTGTAATCAATGTATTATTAAAATGTATAATCGATGAATTTTTGGCTCGTCTTAAAATATTAGAAATCGATACATTTTACCGCTGACCCTATGCGACGCAACCTTATTTTATGTATATCAAGTTAAAAAATTTGTACGCTGGTGTCTGTTTGGTACCAAATGATTCTGTAATCAATGTACTATTAAAATGTATAATCTATGAATTTTTGGCTCGTCTTAAAATATTAGAAATCGATACTTTTTTGACGCGGACCCTGTGCGACGCATCCTTAATTTATGTATAGCAAATGAAAAAGTTTGTACGCTGCTGTCTGCTTGGTACCAAAAGATTCCGTAATCAATGTACTATTAAAATGTATAATCGATGAATTTTTGGCTCGTCTTAAAATATTAGAAAACGATACTTTTTACCGCTGACCCTATGCGACGCAACCTTATTTTATGTATATCAAGTTAAAAAATTTGTACGCTGGTGTCCGTTTGGTACCAAATGATTCTGTAATCAATGTACTATTAAAATGTGTAATCGATGAATTTTTGGCTCGTCTTTAAATATGAGAAATCGATACTTTTTTACCGCTGACCTTAAGCGACGCATCCTTAATTTATGTATAGCAAATGAAAAAGTTTGTACGCTGTTGTCTGCTTGGTACCAAAAGATTCTGTAATCAATGTACTATTAAAATGTATAATCGATGAATTTTTGGCTCGTCTTAAAATATTAGAAATCGATACATTTTACCGCTGACCCTATGCGACGCAACCTTATTTTATGTATATCAAGTTAAAAAATTTGTACGCTGGTGTCTGTTTGGTACCAAATGATTCTGTAATCAATGTACTATTAAAATGTATAATCGATGAATTTTTGGCTCGTCTTAAAATATTAGAAATCGATACTTTTTTTACGCGGACCCTGTGCGACGCATCCTTATTTTATGTTATCGTATTAAAAAATTTGTACGCTGGTGTCTGCATGGTACCAAAAGATTCTGTAATCAATGTATTATTAAAATGTATAATCGATGAATTTTTGGCTCGTCTTAAAATATTGGAAATCGATACTTTTTACCGCTGATCCTATGCGACGCAACCTTATTTTATGTATATCAAGTTAAAAAATTTGTACGCTGGTGTCTGTTTGGTACCAAATGATTCTGTAATCAATGTATTATTAAAATGTATAATCGATGAATTTTTGGCTCGACTTAAAATATTGGAAATCGATACTTTTTACCGCTGATCCTATGCGACGCAACCTTATTTTATGTATATCAAGTTAAAAAATTTGTACGCTGGTGTCTGTTTGGTACCAAATGATTCTGTAATCAATGTATTATTAAAATGTATAATCGATGAATTTTTGGCTCGTCTTAAAATATTGGAAATCGATACTTTTAACCGCTGATCCTATGCGACGCAAACTTATTTTATGTATATCATATTAAAAAATTTGTACGCTGGTGTCTGCATGGTACGAAAAGATTCTGTAATCAATGTGCTATTAAAATGTATAATCGATGAATTTTTGGCTCGTCTTAAAATATTAGAAATCGATACTTTTTTGACGCGGACCCTGTGCGACGCATCCTTATTTTATGTTTATCGTATTAAAAAATTTGTACGCTGATGTCTGCTTGGTACCAAATAATTCTGTAAACAATGTACTATTAAAATGTATAATCGATGAATTTTTGGCTCGTCTTAAAATATTAGAAATCGATACATTTTACCGCTGACCCTATGCGACGCAACCTTATTTTATGTATATCAAGTTAAAAAATTTGTACGCTGGTGTCTGTTTGGTACCAAATAATTCTGTAATCAATGTACTATTAAAATGTATAATCGATGAATTTTTGGCTCGTCTTAAAATATTAGAAATCGATACTTTTTTTACGCGGACCCTGTGCGACGCATCCTTATTTTATGTTTATCATATTAAAAAATTTGTACGCTGTTGTCTGCTTGGTACCAAAAGATTCTGTAATCAATGTACTATTAAAATGTATAATCGATGAATTTTTGGCTCGTCTTAAAATATTAGAAATCGATACATTTTACCGCTGACCCTATGCGACGCAACCTTATTTTATGTATATCAAGTTAAAAAATTTGTACGCTGGTGTCTGTTTGGTACCAAATGATTCTGTAATCAATGTACTATTAAAATGTATAATCTATGAATTTTTGGCTCGTCTTAAAATATTAGAAATCGATACTTTTTTTACGCGGACCCTGTGCGACGCATCCTTATTTTATGTTTATCATATTAAAAAATTTGTACGCTGGTGTCTGTTTGGTACCAAATGATTCTGTAATCAATATATTATTAAAATGTATAATCGATGAATTTTTGGCTCGTCTTAAAATATTAGAAATTGATACTTTTTTGACGCGAACCCTGTGCGACGCATCCTTATTTTATGTTATCGTATTAAAAAATTTGTACGCTGGTGTCTGCATGGTACCAAAAGATTCTGTACTCAATGTACTATTAAAATGTATAATCGATGAATTTTTGGCTCGTCTTAAAATATTAGAAATCGATACTTTTTTGACGCGGACCCTGTGCGACGCATCCTTAATTTATGTATAGCAAATGAAAAAGTTTGTACGCTGGTGTCTGCATGGTACCAAAAGATTCTGTAATCAATGTATTATTAAAATGTATAATCGATGAATTTTTGGCTCGTCTTAAAATATTGGAAATCGATACTTTTTACCGCTGATCCTAGGCGACGCAACCTTATTTTATGTATATCAAGTTAAAAAATTTGTACGCTGGTGTCTGTTTGATACCAAATGATTCTGTAATCAATGTATTATTAAAATGTATAATCGATGAATTTTTGGCTCGACTTAAAATATTGGAAATCGATACTTTTTACCGCTGATCCTATGCGACGCAACCTTATTTTATGTATATCAAGTTAAAAAATTTGTACGCTGGTGTCTGTTTGGTACCAAATGATTCTGTAATCAATGTATTATTAAAATGTATAATCGATGAATTTTTGGCTCGTCTTAAAATATTGGAAATCGATACTTTTTACCGCTGATCCTATGCGACGCAAACTTATTTTATGTATATCATATTAAAAAATTTGTACGCTGGTGTCTGCATGGTACGAAAAGATTCTGTAATCAATGTACTTTTAAAATGTATAATCGATGAATTTTTGGCTCGTCTTAAAATATTAGAAATCCATACTTTTTTGACGCGGACCCTGTGCGACGCATTCTTATTTTATGTTTATCGTATTAAAAAATTTGTACGCTGGTGTCTGCATGGTACCAAAAGATTCTGTAATCAATATACTATTAAAATGTATAATCGATGAATTTTTGGCTCGTCTTAAAATATTAAAAATCGATACTTTTTTGACGCGGACCCTGTGCGACGCATACTTATTTTATGTTTATCGTATTAAAAAATTTGTACGCTGGTGTCTGCATGGTACCAAAAGGTTCTGTAATCAATGTGCTATTAAAATGTATAATCGATGAATTTTTGGCTCGTCTTAAAATATTAGAAATCGATACTTTTTTGACGCGGACCCTGTGCGACGCATCCTTAATTTATGTATAGCAAATGAAAAAGTTTGTACGCTGTTGTCTGCTTGGTACCAAAAGATTCTGTAATCAATGTACTATTAAAATGTATAATCGATGAATTTTTGGCTCGTCTTAAAATATTAGAAATCGATACTTTTTACCGCTGACCCTATGCGACGCAACCTTATTTTATGTATATCAAGTTAAAAAATTTGTACGCTGGTGTCCGTTTGGTACCAAATGATTCTGTAATCAAAGTACTATTAAAATGTGTAATCGATGAATTTTTGGCTCGTCTTTAAATATGAGAAATCGATACTTTTTTACCGCTGACCTTAAGCGACGCATCCTTAATTTATGTATAGCAAATGAAAAAGTTTGTAAGCTGTTGTCTGCTTGGTACCAAAAGATTCTGTAATCAATGTACTATTAAAATGTATAATCGATGAATTTTTGGCTCGTCTTAAAATATTTGAAATCGATACATTTTACCGCTGACCCTATGCGACGCAACCTTATTTTATGTATATCAAGTTAAAAAATTTGTACGCTGGTGTCTGTTTGGTACCAAATGATTCTGTAATCAATGTATTATTAAAATGTATAATCGATGAATTTTTGGCTCGACTTAAAATATTGGAAATCGATACTTTTTACCGCTGATCCTATGCGACGCAACCTCATTTTATGTATATCAAGTTAAAAAATTTGTACGCTGGTGTCTGCTTGGTACCAAAAGATTCTGTAATCAATGTACTATTAAAATGTATAATCGATGAATTTTTGGCTCGTCTTAAAATATTAGAAATCGATACTTTTTTACCGCTGACCCTATGCGACGCAATTTTATTTTATGTATATCAAGTTAAAAAATTTGTACGCTGGTGTCTGTTTGGTACCAAATGATTCTGTACTCAATGTACTATTAAAATGTATAATCGATGAATTTTTGGCTCGTCTTAAAATATTAGAAATCGATACTTTTTTACCGCTGACCCTATGCGACGCAATTTTATTTTATGTATATCAATTTAAAAAATTTGTACGCTGGTGTCCATTTGGTACCAAATGATTCTGTAATCAATGTACTATTAAAATGTATAATCGATGAATTTTTGGCTCGTCTTAAAATATTAAAAATCGATACTTTTTTACCGCTGACCCTATGCGATGCATCCTTAATTTATGTATAGCAAATGAAAAAGTTTGTACGCTGTTGTCTGCTTGGTACCAAAAGATTCTGTAATCAATGTACTATTAAAATGTATAATCGATGAATTTTTGGCTCGTCTTAAAATATTAGAAATCGATACTTTTTTGACGCGGACCCTGTGCGACGCATCCTTATTTTATGTTTATCGTATTAAAAAATTTGTACGCTGATGTCTGCTTGGTACCAAATAATTCTGTAAACAATGTACTATTAAAATGTATAATCGATGAATTTTTGGCTCGTCTTTAAATATTAGAAATTGATACTTTTTTGACGCGGACCCTGTGCGAAGCATCCTTATTTTATGTTTATCGTATTAAAAAATTTGTACGCTGGTGTCTGCATGGTACCAAAAGATTCTGTACTCAATGTACTATTAAAATGTATAATCGATGAATTTTTGGCTCGTCTTAAAATATTAGCAATCGATACTTTTTTACCGCTGACCCTATGCGATGCATCCTTAATTTATGTATAGCAAATGAAAAAGTTTGTACGCTGTTGTCTGCTTGGTACCAAAAGATTCTGTAATCAATGTACTATTAAAATGTATAATCGATGAATTTTTGGCTCGTCTTAAAATATTAGAAATCGATACTTTTTTGACGCGGACCCTGTGCGACGCATCCTTATTTTATGTTTATCGTATTAAAAAATTTGTACGCTGATGTCTGCTTGGTACCAAATAATTCTGTAAACAATGTACTATTAAAATGTATAATCGATGAATTTTTGGCTCGTCTTTAAATATTAGAAATTGATACTTTTTTGACGCGGACCCTGTGCGAAGCATCCTTATTTTATGTTTATCGTATTAAAAAATTTGTACGCTGGTGTCTGCATGGTACCAAAAGATTCTGTACTCAATGTACTATTAAAATGTATAATCGATGAATTTTTGGCTCGTCTTAAAATATTAGAAATCGATACTTTTTTGACGCGGACCCTGTGCGACGCATCCTTAATTTATGTATAGCAAATGAAAAAGTTTGTACGCTGTTGTCTGCTTGGTACCAGAAGATTCTGTAATCAATGTACTATTAAAATGTATAATCGATGAATTTTTGACTCGTCTTAAAATATTAGAAATCGATACTTTTTTGACGCGGACCCTGTGCGACGCATCCTTATTTTATGTTTATCGTATTAAAAAATTTGTACGCTGATGTCTGCTTGGTACCAAATAATTCTGTAAACAATGTACTATTAAAATGTATAATCGATGAATTTTTGGCTCGTCTTAAAATATTAGCAATCGATACTTTTTTACCGCTGACCATATGCGACGCAACATTATTTTATGTATATCAAGTTAAAAATTTTGTACGCTGGTGTCTGCTTGGTACCAAATAATTCTGTAATCAATGTACCTTTAAAATGTATAATCGATGAATTTTTGGCTCGTCTTAAAATATTGGAAATCGATACTTTTTACCGCTGACCCTATGCGACGCAACCTTATTTTAAGTATATCAAGTTAAAAAATTTGTACGCTGGTGTCTGTTTGGTACCAAATGATTCTGTACTCAATGTACTATTAAAATGTATAATCGATGAATTTTTGGCTCGTCTTAAAATATTAGAAATCGATACTTTTTTACCGCTGACCCTATGCGACGCAATTTTATTTTATGTATATCAAGTTAAAAAATTTGTACGCTGGTGTCTGTTTGGTACCAAATGATTCTGTACTCAATGTACTATTAAAATGTATAATCGATGAATTTTTGGCTCGTTTTAAAATATTAGAAATCGATACTTTTTTACCGCTGACCCTATGCGACGCAATTTTATTTTATGTATATCAAGTTAAAAAATTTGTACGCTGGTGTCTGTTTGGTACCAAATGATTCTGTACTCAATGTACTATTAAAATGTATAATCGATGAATTTTTGGCTCGTCTTAAAATATTAGAAATCGATACTTTTTTACCGCTGACCCTATGCGACGCAATTTTATTTTATGTATATCAAGTTAAAAAATTTGTACGCTGGTGTCTGTTTGGTACCAAATGATTCTGTAATCAATGTACTATTAAAATGTATAATCGATGAATATTTGGCTCGTCTTAAAATATTAGAAATCGATACTTTTTTACCGCTGACCCTATGCGATGCATCCTTAATTTATGTATAGCAAATGAAAAAGTTTGTACGCTGTTGTCTGCTTGGTACCAAAAGATTCTGTAATCAATGTACTATTAAAATGTATAATCGATGAATTTTTGGCTCGTCTTAAAATATTAGAAATTGATACTTTTTTGACGCGAACCCTGTGCGACGCATCCTTATTTTATGTTATCGTATTAAAAAATTTGTACGCTGGTGTCTGCATGGTACCAAAAGATTCTGTAATCAATGTATTATTAAAATGTATAATCGATGAATTTTTGGCTCGTCTTAAAATATTAGAAATCGATACATTTTACCGCTGACCCTATGCGACGCAACCTTATTTTATGTATATCAAGTTAAAAAATTTGTACGCTGGTGTCTGTTTGGTACCAAATGATTCTGTAATCAATGTACTATTAAAATGTATAATCTATGAATTTTTGGCTCGTCTTAAAATATTAGAAATCGATACTTTTTTGACGCGGACCCTGTGCGACGCATCCTTAATTTATGTATAGCAAATGAAAAAGTTTGTACGCTGCTGTCTGCTTGGTACCAAAAGATTCCGTAATCAATGTACTATTAAAATGTATAATCGATGAATTTTTGGCTCGTCTTAAAATATTAGAAAACGATACTTTTTACCGCTGACCCTATGCGACGCAACCTTATTTTATGTATATCAAGTTAAAAAATTTGTACGCTGGTGTCCGTTTGGTACCAAATGATTCTGTAATCAATGTACTATTAAAATGTGTAATCGATGAATTTTTGGCTCGTCTTTAAATATGAGAAATCGATACTTTTTTACCGCTGACCTTAAGCGACGCATCCTTAATTTATGTATAGCAAATGAAAAAGTTTGTACGCTGTTGTCTGCTTGGTACCAAAAGATTCTGTAATCAATGTACTATTAAAATGTATAATCGATGAATTTTTGGCTCGTCTTAAAATATTAGAAATCGATACATTTTACCGCTGACCCTATGCGACGCAACCTTATTTTATGTATATCAAGTTAAAAAATTTGTACGCTGGTGTCTGTTTGGTACCAAATGATTCTGTAATCAATGTACTATTAAAATGTATAATCGATGAATTTTTGGCTCGTCTTAAAATATTAGAAATCGATACTTTTTTTACGCGGACCCTGTGCGACGCATCCTTATTTTATGTTTATCATATTAAAAAATTTGTACGCTGTTGTCTGCTTGGTACCAAAAGATTCTGTAATCAATGTACTATTAAAATGTATAATCGATGAATTTTTGGCTCGTCTTAAAATATTAGAAATCGATACATTTTACCGCTGACCCTATGCGACGCAACCTTATTTTATGTATATCAAGTTAAAAAATTTGTACGCTGGTGTCTGTTTGGTACCAAATGATTCTGTAATCAATGTACTATTAAAATGTATAATCTATGAATTTTTGGCTCGTCTTAAAATATTAGAAATCGATACTTTTTTTACGCGGACCCTGTGCGACGCATCCTTATTTTATGTTTATCATATTAAAAAATTTGTACGCTGGTGTCTGTTTGGTACCAAATGATTCTGTAATCAATATATTATTAAAATGTATAATCGATGAATTTTTGGCTCGTCTTAAAATATTAGAAATTGATACTTTTTTGACGCGAACCCTGTGCGACGCATCCTTATTTTATGTTATCGTATTAAAAAATTTGTACGCTGGTGTCTGCATGGTACCAAAAGATTCTGTAATCAATGTATTATTAAAATGTATAATCGATGAATTTTTGGCTCGTCTTAAAATATTAGAAATCGATACATTTTACCGCTGACCCTATGCGACGCAACCTTATTTTATGTATATCAAGTTAAAAAATTTGTACGCTGGTGTCTGTTTGGTACCAAATGATTCTGTAATCAATGTACTATTAAAATGTATAATCTATGAATTTTTGGCTCGTCTTAAAATATTAGAAATCGATACTTTTTTGACGCGGACCCTGTGCGACGCATCCTTAATTTATGTATAGCAAATGAAAAAGTTTGTACGCTGCTGTCTGCTTGGTACCAAAAGATTCCGTAATCAATGTACTATTAAAATGTATAATCGATGAATTTTTGGCTCGTCTTAAAATATTAGAAAACGATACTTTTTACCGCTGACCCTATGCGACGCAACCTTATTTTATGTATATCAAGTTAAAAAATTTGTACGCTGGTGTCCGTTTGGTACCAAATGATTCTGTAATCAATGTACTATTAAAATGTGTAATCGATGAATTTTTGGCTCGTCTTTAAATATGAGAAATCGATACTTTTTTACCGCTGACCTTAAGCGACGCATCCTTAATTTATGTATAGCAAATGAAAAAGTTTGTACGCTGTTGTCTGCTTGGTACCAAAAGATTCTGTAATCAATGTACTATTAAAATGTATAATCGATGAATTTTTGGCTCGTCTTAAAATATTAGAAATCGATACATTTTACCGCTGACCCTATGCGACGCAACCTTATTTTATGTATATCAAGTTAAAAAATTTGTACGCTGGTGTCTGTTTGGTACCAAATGATTCTGTAATCAATGTACTATTAAAATGTATAATCGATGAATTTTTGGCTCGTCTTAAAATATTAGAAATCGATACTTTTTTTACGCGGACCCTGTGCGACGCATCCTTATTTTATGTTATCGTATTAAAAAATTTGTACGCTGGTGTCTGCATGGTACCAAAAGATTCTGTAATCAATGTATTATTAAAATGTATAATCGATGAATTTTTGGCTCGTCTTAAAATATTGGAAATCGATACTTTTTACCGCTGATCCTATGCGACGCAACCTTATTTTATGTATATCAAGTTAAAAAATTTGTACGCTGGTGTCTGTTTGGTACCAAATGATTCTGTAATCAATGTATTATTAAAATGTATAATCGATGAATTTTTGGCTCGACTTAAAATATTGGAAATCGATACTTTTTACCGCTGATCCTATGCGACGCAACCTTATTTTATGTATATCAAGTTAAAAAATTTGTACGCTGGTGTCTGTTTGGTACCAAATGATTCTGTAATCAATGTATTATTAAAATGTATAATCGATGAATTTTTGGCTCGTCTTAAAATATTGGAAATCGATACTTTTAACCGCTGATCCTATGCGACGCAAACTTATTTTATGTATATCATATTAAAAAATTTGTACGCTGGTGTCTGCATGGTACGAAAAGATTCTGTAATCAATGTGCTATTAAAATGTATAATCGATGAATTTTTGGCTCGTCTTAAAATATTAGAAATCGATACTTTTTTGACGCGGACCCTGTGCGACGCATCCTTATTTTATGTTTATCGTATTAAAAAATTTGTACGCTGATGTCTGCTTGGTACCAAATAATTCTGTAAACAATGTACTATTAAAATGTATAATCGATGAATTTTTGGCTCGTCTTAAAATATTAGAAATCGATACATTTTACCGCTGACCCTATGCGACGCAACCTTATTTTATGTATATCAAGTTAAAAAATTTGTACGCTGGTGTCTGTTTGGTACCAAATAATTCTGTAATCAATGTACTATTAAAATGTATAATCGATGAATTTTTGGCTCGTCTTAAAATATTAGAAATCGATACTTTTTTTACGCGGACCCTGTGCGACGCATCCTTATTTTATGTTTATCATATTAAAAAATTTGTACGCTGTTGTCTGCTTGGTACCAAAAGATTCTGTAATCAATGTACTATTAAAATGTATAATCGATGAATTTTTGGCTCGTCTTAAAATATTAGAAATCGATACATTTTACCGCTGACCCTATGCGACGCAACCTTATTTTATGTATATCAAGTTAAAAAATTTGTACGCTGGTGTCTGTTTGGTACCAAATGATTCTGTAATCAATGTACTATTAAAATGTATAATCTATGAATTTTTGGCTCGTCTTAAAATATTAGAAATCGATACTTTTTTTACGCGGACCCTGTGCGACGCATCCTTATTTTATGTTTATCATATTAAAAAATTTGTACGCTGGTGTCTGTTTGGTACCAAATGATTCTGTAATCAATATATTATTAAAATGTATAATCGATGAATTTTTGGCTCGTCTTAAAATATTAGAAATTGATACTTTTTTGACGCGAACCCTGTGCGACGCATCCTTATTTTATGTTATCGTATTAAAAAATTTGTACGCTGGTGTCTGCATGGTACCAAAAGATTCTGTACTCAATGTACTATTAAAATGTATAATCGATGAATTTTTGGCTCGTCTTAAAATATTAGAAATCGATACTTTTTTGACGCGGACCCTGTGCGACGCATCCTTAATTTATGTATAGCAAATGAAAAAGTTTGTACGCTGGTGTCTGCATGGTACCAAAAGATTCTGTAATCAATGTATTATTAAAATGTATAATCGATGAATTTTTGGCTC
Source organism: Prenolepis imparis (assembly GCF_030444845.1). Classification (NCBI taxonomy): domain Eukaryota; kingdom Metazoa; phylum Arthropoda; class Insecta; order Hymenoptera; family Formicidae; genus Prenolepis; species Prenolepis imparis. The sequence goes on along the minus strand of NW_028141159.1, from coordinate 22,082,523 downwards.
GTCTTAAAATATTGGAAATCGATACTTTTTACCGCTGATCCTAGGCGACGCAACCTTATTTTATGTATATCAAGTTAAAAAATTTGTACGCTGGTGTCTGTTTGATACCAAATGATTCTGTAATCAATGTATTATTAAAATGTATAATCGATGAATTTTTGGCTCGACTTAAAATATTGGAAATCGATACTTTTTACCGCTGATCCTATGCGACGCAACCTTATTTTATGTATATCAAGTTAAAAAATTTGTACGCTGGTGTCTGTTTGGTACCAAATGATTCTGTAATCAATGTATTATTAAAATGTATAATCGATGAATTTTTGGCTCGTCTTAAAATATTGGAAATCGATACTTTTTACCGCTGATCCTATGCGACGCAAACTTATTTTATGTATATCATATTAAAAAATTTGTACGCTGGTGTCTGCATGGTACGAAAAGATTCTGTAATCAATGTACTTTTAAAATGTATAATCGATGAATTTTTGGCTCGTCTTAAAATATTAGAAATCCATACTTTTTTGACGCGGACCCTGTGCGACGCATTCTTATTTTATGTTTATCGTATTAAAAAATTTGTACGCTGGTGTCTGCATGGTACCAAAAGATTCTGTAATCAATATACTATTAAAATGTATAATCGATGAATTTTTGGCTCGTCTTAAAATATTAAAAATCGATACTTTTTTGACGCGGACCCTGTGCGACGCATACTTATTTTATGTTTATCGTATTAAAAAATTTGTACGCTGGTGTCTGCATGGTACCAAAAGGTTCTGTAATCAATGTGCTATTAAAATGTATAATCGATGAATTTTTGGCTCGTCTTAAAATATTAGAAATCGATACTTTTTTGACGCGGACCCTGTGCGACGCATCCTTAATTTATGTATAGCAAATGAAAAAGTTTGTACGCTGTTGTCTGCTTGGTACCAAAAGATTCTGTAATCAATGTACTATTAAAATGTATAATCGATGAATTTTTGGCTCGTCTTAAAATATTAGAAATCGATACTTTTTACCGCTGACCCTATGCGACGCAACCTTATTTTATGTATATCAAGTTAAAAAATTTGTACGCTGGTGTCCGTTTGGTACCAAATGATTCTGTAATCAAAGTACTATTAAAATGTGTAATCGATGAATTTTTGGCTCGTCTTTAAATATGAGAAATCGATACTTTTTTACCGCTGACCTTAAGCGACGCATCCTTAATTTATGTATAGCAAATGAAAAAGTTTGTAAGCTGTTGTCTGCTTGGTACCAAAAGATTCTGTAATCAATGTACTATTAAAATGTATAATCGATGAATTTTTGGCTCGTCTTAAAATATTTGAAATCGATACATTTTACCGCTGACCCTATGCGACGCAACCTTATTTTATGTATATCAAGTTAAAAAATTTGTACGCTGGTGTCTGTTTGGTACCAAATGATTCTGTAATCAATGTATTATTAAAATGTATAATCGATGAATTTTTGGCTCGACTTAAAATATTGGAAATCGATACTTTTTACCGCTGATCCTATGCGACGCAACCTCATTTTATGTATATCAAGTTAAAAAATTTGTACGCTGGTGTCTGCTTGGTACCAAAAGATTCTGTAATCAATGTACTATTAAAATGTATAATCGATGAATTTTTGGCTCGTCTTAAAATATTAGAAATCGATACTTTTTTACCGCTGACCCTATGCGACGCAATTTTATTTTATGTATATCAAGTTAAAAAATTTGTACGCTGGTGTCTGTTTGGTACCAAATGATTCTGTACTCAATGTACTATTAAAATGTATAATCGATGAATTTTTGGCTCGTCTTAAAATATTAGAAATCGATACTTTTTTACCGCTGACCCTATGCGACGCAATTTTATTTTATGTATATCAATTTAAAAAATTTGTACGCTGGTGTCCATTTGGTACCAAATGATTCTGTAATCAATGTACTATTAAAATGTATAATCGATGAATTTTTGGCTCGTCTTAAAATATTAAAAATCGATACTTTTTTACCGCTGACCCTATGCGATGCATCCTTAATTTATGTATAGCAAATGAAAAAGTTTGTACGCTGTTGTCTGCTTGGTACCAAAAGATTCTGTAATCAATGTACTATTAAAATGTATAATCGATGAATTTTTGGCTCGTCTTAAAATATTAGAAATCGATACTTTTTTGACGCGGACCCTGTGCGACGCATCCTTATTTTATGTTTATCGTATTAAAAAATTTGTACGCTGATGTCTGCTTGGTACCAAATAATTCTGTAAACAATGTACTATTAAAATGTATAATCGATGAATTTTTGGCTCGTCTTTAAATATTAGAAATTGATACTTTTTTGACGCGGACCCTGTGCGAAGCATCCTTATTTTATGTTTATCGTATTAAAAAATTTGTACGCTGGTGTCTGCATGGTACCAAAAGATTCTGTACTCAATGTACTATTAAAATGTATAATCGATGAATTTTTGGCTCGTCTTAAAATATTAGCAATCGATACTTTTTTACCGCTGACCCTATGCGATGCATCCTTAATTTATGTATAGCAAATGAAAAAGTTTGTACGCTGTTGTCTGCTTGGTACCAAAAGATTCTGTAATCAATGTACTATTAAAATGTATAATCGATGAATTTTTGGCTCGTCTTAAAATATTAGAAATCGATACTTTTTTGACGCGGACCCTGTGCGACGCATCCTTATTTTATGTTTATCGTATTAAAAAATTTGTACGCTGATGTCTGCTTGGTACCAAATAATTCTGTAAACAATGTACTATTAAAATGTATAATCGATGAATTTTTGGCTCGTCTTTAAATATTAGAAATTGATACTTTTTTGACGCGGACCCTGTGCGAAGCATCCTTATTTTATGTTTATCGTATTAAAAAATTTGTACGCTGGTGTCTGCATGGTACCAAAAGATTCTGTACTCAATGTACTATTAAAATGTATAATCGATGAATTTTTGGCTCGTCTTAAAATATTAGAAATCGATACTTTTTTGACGCGGACCCTGTGCGACGCATCCTTAATTTATGTATAGCAAATGAAAAAGTTTGTACGCTGTTGTCTGCTTGGTACCAAAAGATTCTGTAATCAATGTACTATTAAAATGTATAATCGATGAATTTTTGGCTCGTCTTAAAATATTAGAAATCGATACTTTTTTGACGCGGACCCTGTGCGACGCATCCTTATTTTATGTTTATCGTATTAAAAAATTTGTACGCTGATGTCTGCTTGGTACCAAATAATTCTGTAAACAATGTACTATTAAAATGTATAATCGATGAATTTTTGGCTCGTCTTAAAATATTAGCAATCGATACTTTTTTACCGCTGACCATATGCGACGCAACATTATTTTATGTATATCAAGTTAAAAATTTTGTACGCTGGTGTCTGCTTGGTACCAAATAATTCTGTAATCAATGTACCTTTAAAATGTATAATCGATGAATTTTTGGCTCGTCTTAAAATATTGGAAATCGATACTTTTTACCGCTGACCCTATGCGACGCAACCTTATTTTAAGTATATCAAGTTAAAAAATTTGTACGCTGGTGTCTGTTTGGTACCAAATGATTCTGTACTCAATGTACTATTAAAATGTATAATCGATGAATTTTTGGCTCGTCTTAAAATATTAGAAATCGATACTTTTTTACCGCTGACCCTATGCGACGCAATTTTATTTTATGTATATCAAGTTAAAAAATTTGTACGCTGGTGTCTGTTTGGTACCAAATGATTCTGTACTCAATGTACTATTAAAATGTATAATCGATGAATTTTTGGCTCGTTTTAAAATATTAGAAATCGATACTTTTTTACCGCTGACCCTATGCGACGCAATTTTATTTTATGTATATCAAGTTAAAAAATTTGTACGCTGGTGTCTGTTTGGTACCAAATGATTCTGTACTCAATGTACTATTAAAATGTATAATCGATGAATTTTTGGCTCGTCTTAAAATATTAGAAATCGATACTTTTTTACCGCTGACCCTATGCGACGCAATTTTATTTTATGTATATCAAGTTAAAAAATTTGTACGCTGGTGTCTGTTTGGTACCAAATGATTCTGTAATCAATGTACTATTAAAATGTATAATCGATGAATATTTGGCTCGTCTTAAAATATTAGAAATCGATACTTTTTTACCGCTGACCCTATGCGATGCATCCTTAATTTATGTATAGCAAATGAAAAAGTTTGTACGCTGTTGTCTGCTTGGTACCAAAAGATTCTGTAATCAATGTACTATTAAAATGTATAATTGATGAATTTTTGGCTCGTCTTAAAATATTAGAAATTGATACTTTTTTGACGCGGACCCTGTGCGACGCATCCTTATTTTATGTTTATCATATTAAAAAATTTGTACGCTGGTGTCTGAATGGTACCAAAAGATGAAAAGATATATATTATAATTGTTGTATAATATGTAATTAACGTACAAGCTTTGGATCGAGAATGCGCTACGAATAATTCGAAACATCATTCTATCTTTGTTCCATATTAGTAGCACATTCTCGACCGCAGCTTATATTGTATAGTTGAAGGAAATAAATGGCGCGCGCGAAGCGCGCGCTTTGTAGTGTTCTAGTATAAAAAAAAGTTTAAGAAATTATATGTTAACTTTTTCATTAAAACAATAAATTACATAATTTTCTTTAAAAAAAAAATTAAAAAATATATGCCAAGTAATTAAAAGTATTAAAAATTCTCTTTTTTTTTTTGGTTCATATGTATATTTACATATTATGAACATCATAAAAACTTTCTGGCGATTATTTCTGTGTAATTTATTAGAATGCGTATTAAATATCATTATTTATGATTTATTAGAATGTAAAAGTTATACGATGGAAATGATGTTAGATTATTATATAACAAACCTTGTATATATGTATATGCGCTCCTGCAGAAATTCGACCTAACAATAATAGCGATTAATAAGGTGAGTTCAACGTTGATGAGACGCATTAGAAGTACACAAACATTTAATTTTTGTAATTTATATGTATATGTAATTTAGCTTCTCTCTCCTGTATATGTTTTCTGAAAATTTTGAACAGTTTTGCAGCCTCTTCTGGTTTCAAAGCTACTCGTGTCTCGATTACAATTGTTTTCTCGCTCATACGATCTACAATGTTAAATATACAATACAGAGGCTGCAAATGTTTCTCAAATCATATAATCTCTACTCTATCGCGTTTCGATATTCTTATATAGATTATTTTATATAATTTTATTATTTTATATATAAATAAAAAAATTATATATATCATATATAATTACATATGTGTATACAAAAGGTGGGATTAATTTATACCTCATTATTGAGAATACAATATAAAATCTTGTTTCCGTCTGTCATAATTTAAACTATCAGTTTTAGAAATTCGATAATAAAGATCAATAATTCTTTCCTTTAGCGTTCTACTTTTTTTATTGCTACAATTTTCAACGTTACGACTGCAAACAAATAATATATGTATAATAATAATTAATATATAACGTATAATTAATGTGGTTAAAGAAAAAGAGAAAAAGGAATGAACGTATAATCTGCGTAAGTTAAGCGAAAACAGAACAATGGGACATAACAATAGGAGAAACTTAATAAATAAATACCATAACGTAAGCAAGATATTTATGATATTTATTTTGCATTCTATATATAATTATTGTTATAATCTATTGTATGTAATCTAAGCAAAATTGTTGCAGTACACCTCTAAGGTAAGATTATCCGTCGTTATTATTGCAACCAGGTCGACGAAAGTAATAAATTAATCGATCGCAAATAGAAAAACGATTCACGGAGGAAAAACGGAGGGGGGGAGATTAAGATTAAGAGTAAGATTATTTCCATTTTGAGAAAATATAAAAGCGTCAAAATCGTCAATTCGTGACACGCGAGGATCAACAAGAATTCCACGAAATTCCACTTTATGACAAGAGAATGCCATCTGAATATATACCTGGCTGCAGCAATTAATCAACTTATATTAGCTATAATATACCTGGAGAGGCTGTACATGGTTTCTTTTTTTTTTTTTTTAATCAAGTGTAATATCTACTCTATCGCCTCGATATTTACACGTCTTCATTTTGGTCGCAGGAGTTACAAACATTTGCTGTATCAAATAGATAACAAACATCGTCTACGTGTAAAACCGCTCGCGTTTGTAGAAGTAATTATCGCACGTGTAAAAAAAAAAAACTTTTGTTAACACAACGACACAATCATAAATATATATAAATTGAAGAATTATAGAAATTAATAGCGAATTTGCGAACCGCGCGTTGGAAGTGAATTTATAATAAAAAGAAGAGAGCTTCGCAGTTTTTATATTCGCGAATTTTTATTCAGAATTGTGTCGTGAGAAACAAAGCACTTACATCTTCCCCTTTTACATAAAAATCGATTAATCGAATCTCAGGAACATGCCGCGCACGAGAATAATTCCGCGTGGAATAATGAAGAGAATCTATGATCTCTAAAGAACTCTGAAGTGTCATCTGTCTCTCTTTTCGTGATTATGAAAGAGAATCCTTTTCTTATCCACTTGGCTGGCTGGCCAATCCAAGCTTCCGGCGTCTCGCAAAACCCTTAATCGGCAGTCTCGTGGAACTTGATGTAGTGTATCTTCAGGGCCCGGTTGTTGGGATACTTGACGTGACATCGGGGACACGTGGCCCCGACCGCCCCCTTCACCACGTAGCCGCTCAGATTGATCTCCCTGTGGAACGTCCTGCTGTCGGCCTGGTACACCGCGTTGTGCACATTGGTGATGTGATTCATGATCGCCTCCCTGTTGAAGACATGGCACTGCTTGCACAGCTTGCAGCTGAACATGAAGTTGTTGTGGACCGGCAACTCGGAGACTTCCTTCGCGGGTCGTTCAGGAGGAGGGAGGACTTCGATGCTAGGCGGCGGATGATTGGCTTCCGAGGTCTTCTTGTGCTTGATGGTAAAGTGCTGTCGCAGATTCGACAGGCCGGGGAACTCCTTGTAGCAGATGTTGCACGAGAACTTGCCGTCCTGAGTCGACATCGGTATACATTCGGGTATTACATTTTTACGCTTGTGCACGTTCTGCTTGTGCTTGTACAGCACGCTCATGTTCGGGAATATCTTCTTGCACACGTGACACATTACCGGCTTCCTCCTCTCGCCGGCAAAATCCATGGCGAATGGCGACAGCTTGGACGGTAAATTGTCGGCGTCCATCTCGAACTTCATACGTTTCGTCCTCGGCTGCTCGACGTCGTCGTGAGACAATCTGCGACTGCTGTTGTACAATTGTTGCTGCGGTTGCTGCCGTTGCGGGTTCTGCAGATCGCTGTGGAAGTTGAGTTTATGTCGTTGCAGCGACTGGTTGCTGGAGAAGACCTTCCGGCAGAAGTTGCAGAGGAATTGGCTAGCCATCGGTTTCCTGGCCAGGGACTGGAACTTGACCGACGCTACGACGGTGGCCTTGTGCAGCTTCTTGTGCTTCCACAGAACCTTCTTCGAGCTGTAAGACTTGCCGCACACGTCGCAAGAGTACGTCTTCCGCATGTCGCTGAGAATCGGGTTGGCCTTGTGCCATCGCATGTGCGACGTCAGGGTCTCCTGATCGGGGAAGACGTTCGTGCAGAGCTCGCACTGAAGCTCGTCGTTGGAGAAGCTCTTCTCCGGCTTGTTGCGGGCGCAATGGACGTCCCACAGGTGGTTCCTCAGCTCCGCGACGTTGTTGAATCTGTCGTTGCATACTTGACACTGGAAATTCCCCTCCGACGACGTCATCATTGACTGGAGCGGAGGATTGGGGAAGGATTTTCGCGCTCTCGCCGGTCGTTCCGTATTCTCGGCTGATTCGACGCCGGCCGATTTCATCTGCGACTCGTTATCGGGCGTCTTTCGCTTACCCAGAATGAATCGCGTGCTCAGACGAGAGTTGGCGCGATTGTGCCAGCCCCTGTGTATTTTCAGCGATGCCTCCTCGACGAAAACCTTGCCGCAGATGTCGCAGGCGTAACCGTTTTGCGACTTCTCCAGGTGGGCGGTGCGGAAGTGATAGGTGAAGTTCGACTGGAAGACGAATTGCTTGGGACACTGGGGACACTGGAACGTCGTCTTCGAGTTGTGTTTGATCTGCATATGGTGATCGTAGAGCTCCTTACGTGTAAACATCAGCGAGCATTCAACGCAGTCGTAGATCTTGGCGTTCCGATGAGCGATCTTGGTGTGTCGGCGAAGATTGGCGTAATTCGACATCACCTTACCGCACTCGGAGCACTCGTGAATCTGCGTACCGGGATCAGAGATGGCACTGGCGTTCATCGAGTCCCTCTCGTCGATCCTCGCGTCCTCGTCCAGGCTGCCGTACTCCACGCAGGAGATGTTGGCGTTTCGTTCATTCGGATCCTCGATACCGTGATCCTTCATGTGGATCTCCAACGTGCCCGGGCTGCTGAACATGCTGCGGCAAATGGCGCAGGAATATATCTTCACCTTGAGATGAAGATTCCGGTGCTCCGTCAGCTCCGACCTCGTGGAGAACTCTTGAGTACAGAGCGCGCAACTGTACTTCTGGCCGCCGATTCTCGACTTGGTCTTGGTCGATTTGACGTTTCGCTCCTTCAACGGCGCCTGAACTGCGTTCGGCTGTGTGTCGTCCTGGGTCACCTGACGATTGCCGGCTAGGGTAGCCGCGCGATGTTTCTCATGATGGGTCAGGTAATCGCTGGGCGATCGGAATTTCAAATTGCACACGACGCAAGTGAACTCCTTCTTCTTGTGATCGACCGTGATGTGAGTATGGAACTTCTTGAACACGAGGAACGTCATGGAACAGTGTACGCACTTGTACGAAATTCTATTCTCCGGCTGCAGCCTCTGACAGAACTCGCGATGCTTGAACATGTTGGGTCGGTATCTGTAGATCATACCGCATAGATCGCAAGCGTGATTGTGCGCCGGATCGCCATTCTTGTAAGGCCCGTTGATGACGTTGGTCTTCTGCGCTTTATCCGGACTGCTTCTCGCCGACGATGGCAATGGCGCCATCGGCTTCAGCTTGGGTGGTGCGCGCGCCGGCGACATCATCTCCTCGTACTGCTTGTCGGAATGCTTGGACAGGTGGCTCAGCAGTTCCTTCCTGTCGCGCATCGAACGTAGACACATGTTGCATGTAAAGTACCGCTCGTTGCCGTGCTTGGGCACCACCAGGGCGATCTTCATGGCGCACTCGAAGGACGCGCCGCAATGTAACTGATACATGGATCGATCTGGAAACTCAGTCAAGCAAGCGATGCACGTGTACGGTCTCAAATCCGGCAGGTGCTGACGTATGTGGGAAAGCGTGCTACGCCGATCGTTGAATGTCTGTTCGCAGGAATAGCAGGAGAAGGTTTTCAACTGGCTGATAATCTCCTGCTGGACCTGCGTCAGCGGCGAGTCCTTCTCCATGCTGACTAATTCCTCCTCTAAATCCTCCACCATCTCTTCGTCGTCGTCGTTCTGCGATAACGACTCCAAATTGTCGAGGCCGCCGTTCTCCTTGCTGTGGAATCTCTTCATGTGCTTCATGTACGAGTATTTGGAATGCAGGAATATCTGACAATGCGTGCACTTCTTCTTGAAGACGCGCGCCCCTCTGAAATGGGTGTGAGGACCGCGTCTCAGTTTCTTCTTGGGCAACGCACCAGTTGCGTTAGATTTTTGCGTAGAATCGGCCTCCATAATCGTGTCCTCCTTCGCAGTGGCCGCCATGGGATTCAATAACAATTCGCTGCTATTCGAGGATTCTAATTCGATAGTGCAATCGGTATCGTCGTCGTCTGGTGGCTCGGTTTTAATGGCACGTAGAGGTGTAGCAGCCTGCTGATCCACTTGACCTTTGTCTATTTGACTTTGATCTATCTGATCTTGATCTTTGTCAGGCTCCATCTCCGCGATAGATGGAACCGTCTCCGCAGTAGACGGAACTGTCTCCGCAGTAGATGGAACTGTCTCCGAGTCTTTCTGTTTATGTGCGTCATTCGCATCGGTTTTATCTATTGCTTCTTGTACCTCCTTATTATCAGTCTCCTTGTTTTCCTCTATTTGAGGCAACGAGCGCTGAAAAATAGATAATATTTATGTTGAAAAATATTATCTACTAGTATCTCAAGTTACAAGTCTCACCATCTTATTTCATATGAGAAAAATACACTTACTGCTTGTTCCGGGTTATTGGTAGTCTCTAAAATAATCTCTACATTGTCCTCGTAGTCAATATCCATCGGTTCATCCTTGATTGTTATGACCTTCAAGCATGAGCACAGAGTGAATACCAAAATAGAAATGATTTAAAGGATTACAAGGTATATATATTTTGAAATATCATATATTCACCGTAGGATTTAGTTGAGACTCGCTTTCCAGCCATTCTTGCAGCTTGTCCTGTGAACGCAGACATGACTCCTTGTAAGTATGCCACAGATTAACATTCTTTACGCAATTTGCGCATATCAGCGTGGACAGCCTATCGGTGGCTGAAATCTGAAAGAATTCAGCGCATTAAAATTTCAACAATTTCTAGAATTTTGAGCAAATCAAACTTGCTTAATTAGGAAATCTAGCATTTTTTCTTTTCTATATCTTTTTTGCATCTTGCTTCTCCTTTTTTTAGTATTCTATATATTTTATTTTAAATATAAAAAAACAGTGGAGCAAATTGAAGATTTTAGGTAAACCATGCTTCATCTTTTGCCTCTTTAACAGAAATGTTTACGTTTATAATTAATCCTAACTTAAAATTTTTATAACTTGATCCATCAATATCCACATAAGCTGATGATATTATTTTAATATTGAAATGCTGATCACTACAAATTATTTTCATTAATTTGCTATTTACGTATCATTATTTCCCTCTTTGTGGAGTATAAGAGTTCGATTGTTCCTCTCAAAAGGAGACATCGCATGCTCAGAACATCTGAAATGACGTGACTCAATCATCCATCCATTCATTCATTCATCTAAAACAGACAACACATATTGGAAGAAAAAAAAGAAGAGAAACTGAAGACAGCAAACGAGTCCTAAAGGAGACCATCTCTCTTCTCCTTCTCGATCATCATCCTTTCTCGCGAATATAACCTCAAAGTTCTCGTGGAACGACGCAACCAAAGATAGTCGACCATCAATCACGGTTGGTCTCATCAGAGATAGACTCGTAGAGACTCATAGATGTGGAGAAGACGACTCTTCCTGACAGCTCTCACCTGGATCGACAGGCAAGCCTGGATCTTGGCAGCCAGAGCCACCTCGGATGTATCCTCCTCTTCTCCATCCTGGGCAAACACCGAGGACCTCGGGCCGTCCGTGGACAGACACAGCCGGCAGACACTCTCCACGTTCCCGATCTCCACCACGTCCTCGTCCTCCATCTCGGACACCGGCTCACCCTGAACGAACGCTGTTGTGCACGCTCGAGGCGGGAACACGAAAGGCTCTTCTACGAGTTCTACGTGACGCACTTCCCTTCTCCTTCACGAAAGACCCAGGTTAGGGGACGCGGCGTTTTGTTTGCGGCCCGAAGATAGGACACGCAACCACGGAAATCACTTGACACCGTAGGGGCGGAGGGAAGTAGACCTGCTCCGCGTGTTTACGCGTCCTAGCTTGCTGGTTCGCAGCCAGATGGCGCGAGCGATCACGTTTCGATTCTCGATGATTCTTCGACGAGAAGTTGGCCGCGTCTTCACTCCTTTCGGCTCTTTCGACGAGTGCTTTTCGCGAAAGTGCGTTATCATTTTTACTCTTTTTCGTCCGACACCCTCTAAAGTCCGTATACGATTGATTGAGAGAAGAGCGAGGTGAGTTCAGCTTGATTATTTTGATTAATTGATTTACTCATTCGTGGAGATTTATGGAGCGTCTATCGGAGAATCTGTTTCTCGGATCCCAATTTTAAAAAAAATGGCGATTTGTTTAGAAAGTGTGAAACGATATTATCAAAGCCATGATGCAATCTGAAAGAAAGCTACTTGCAGGAAATATGAGTATGAATTTATATATTTTTGAACTGCCAACTCTATGGGCTTCAAAAACAAGATTTTATATCAGTTCTCATTTTTTTCTCTATTAAATATAGTTTATATAATGCGCGAAATATATCTCTTACGCCAATAAAACAGTGTATATTTAATAATTGTAATTTTAAAAATGGCGATTTGTTTAGAAAGTGTGAAACGATATTATCAAAGCCATGATACAATCTGAAAGAAAGCTACTTGCAGGAAATATGAGTATAAATTTATATATTTTTGAACTGCCAACTCTATGGGCTTCAAAAACAAGATTATATATCAGTTCTCATTTTTTTCTCTTTAAATATAATAGTTTATATAATGCACAAAATATATCTCTTACGCCAATAAAACAGTATATTTAATAATTGTAATTTTAAAAATGGCGATTTGTTTAGAAAGTGAAACAATATTATCAAAACCATGATCCAATCTGAAAGAAAGCGAGAGATTTCCAGTAAATATTTATGAGTATAAATTTATATTTTGAAATATGGGCTTAAAAAACAATAAGATATCGTTTTTTTTCTATTGAACATATAGTTTATATAATGCGCGAAACATATCTTTTACGTTTTACGTTATAAAACGGCGTATATTTAATAATACTTGTAATTATTATTAATGCAATAATCATAAAAGTTATCAAAAGATTAATATAAATTAATTTTTACATCAACATTTATTTGCAAGAAAGCATTTCTGATTTCCTTCGTTTGAATATTCCGAAAAATTGTACAAGAAAAAAAGAGAAACGGAGAATTATTGCAATGCTTAAATAATTTATACAATACGCCAATAAACGGTATATATTTAATAATAATTATAATTATTATTAATGCAATATTATAGAAGTTACTATAAATTAACTTTGGCATCAACATTCTTTTAAAAATGATTTGTTTAGAAAGTGTGAAACGATATATTATGAAAACTATGATGCAATCTGAAAGAAAGCAATTTCCAATAAATATTTGAGTATAAATTTATTTTTGAACTATCACCTATTGATTTAAAAAATAAAATATATATCTCATTATTTTTCTATTGAATATTATTTATATAATGAGCGAAATATATCTTTTACACCAATAAACAGCGTATATTTATAATAATAATTATTATTATTAATGCAAATAATTATAAAAGTTGTCAAGATTAATATAAATTAATTTGTGCATCAACATTTATTTGCGAGAAAACTTTTCTTTCTCTGAATATTCCGAAAAATTGCATTAAAAAAAAAAGAGAATCATTGTAATGCTTAAATAATTTATACAATATTTTTGCGTTTCCATTTAAAAAAAACAACTTTTCTAAATTAGTTTTCTAGATTGGAAAAAGTTTTTTGTATTTTTTAATCTAAAACCATATTTTTATTTTAGTTAAAAATAAAAATAAATAAACCAGTCCGCTGATTCTTTTTTTATATGATATATCGAAGAGAGTCGCTTTGCGAGGAGAATTATGGCATTTCGATCGAGATAGGAATATTACAGAGAAATGTGTATCTGTTCGGTCTTTTTTCTTTTTTATTTTCATACATGCCTTCTGTATGTGATATACATTTGTTACACAAAATTGTCATTTGTACACTGCAGGTAAGACAGATTGTACATCGTATACAACAGGATGTAGCATACGCGAGATATATTCTTCTAATCTCTTTTGCGCACAAAAACCGACTCTATAAATTCTCTCTCTTCCTCTCTATTCCCAGTTTGCTATAAAATTAACGTCTGCGCGAGAAGAGATCGAGAGTAATGGTAATGGGTCCCCTCGCAGTAACGTCGATATAGAGCTTTATTAAACAGTGTTATAGATTTATTGGCTCTTCGTCTTGATAGAGCGGTTGTCAACTTCGCTTAGAATTCTGACTCGATAACGATCGATATATATTTCATTAATTCTTCGATTATGCATGGAAAAGATAATCATCGGCCGATCGGCCAATTATCTCCTCGATAAATATCTCAATTTTCATTTATACAAAACGCGCCTATTAACGATCGATATCACGAAAATACGCACATACATTTGTCGATTATAAGAACGAGGAAAAAAAAGAAAGAAAGGGAAGAAGCATCGCGCGGATGCACGTCGAGAGGAAATTTCAAGTGCATCCGCGTGTTGCTTTTCGCAGATGGCAGCTACGAATCATTTCACGATGCATCTCCTCTACGAGAGAATGCATAAGGGCTTATGCACACTATGTATGTCATCCAAGTCTCATAATTCTTCTCCTACTTTTGATCTCAATTTTGTATCCAACATTTATTTCAGTACTTAAGCAGTCAGATTATCGTCTTTTAAAACTATTTAACTTGTAGCTTAAAAAAGAAAAGCTTTCGAGACAAAACTATAGATTAAATAATTTTTAAGAAAGGTGATCTCTGACTGCTTAAAGTGTCAAAGTAAATGTTAGATTGAAAATTGAAATTAAAAGTCAAAGAAAAATATCAACTCGGATTTATTTTCCTTATGACATTTATTTATCTTCTTGATTTCTTTCTTTCTTTTGGTCCAAGATCATCGCATCTAAGAAAAAAATTTATATATAATCAAATATAAATATAATATCTCTTTGTATATGAAAAACAATAATTAAAAAAATTTTAAAAAAAACATAATGCGAAAATTATTCTTTTAATTATTTTTCAATTATTCTTCTTCAATTATTCTAATTTTGTCTTGTATATATGAATAGAAATTATACAAGAAAAAGGAAATATATTTTATATATAATTATATATATTTATATTTGATCTCAAATATATGAATCTTTTGTTCCGGACTGTTTAATTGCAAATTTGTTTTTTATTTTGAAAATATTTTAATATTAAAGACAAAAACATAATCTTAATTTATTAAAACTAGATAACGAAGTTAATGACGATGACCGCCAGTTGACAACGATGATGTGACATTTCGTATAGTATGCATAGACCTTTACCTCCCTCTTTTTCTTTCTTTCTCTCTCTCTCTCTTTCGACACTATTATATCACAACTACGTTACTTATTGTTAGTATGCCGAGAGACTGAGCTTGCATTGATATTTTTGTTCACTTACGCAGGCACCGCGAGACAGATGCAACCGCACGTTGAATACGTGCGCGCTATATACCTAACTTGTAACAAGCACATTGTATGCAAATTGAAGATTACACTCCTTTATGCAAACAGCGCAACAAATGATTATAGAGTCGGGGCGTGCGACAACCAGTAGTCTGTAATTTACGCTTACGTTTGCTTTTAATAATCGCGCGTCGCTGAGCGTTTTAATATTAATATACAATTATTCGCAAAATTGATCGAATATTTTTAAAATTTCATAAAAAAAAGTTTTAATGTATAACAAAAAAAGGATGGAGAAACCCTTTCGTAAAAGGAGATGAACCCTACGTAAAAGGAGATGCTTTCAGCTCCTGTACATATTATCGGAGAAGAAAATAGAATCGCGAACTAATGTACGTCTAGAAATTAACGCATTTTTAAATAATGTCTCTTTCGTAAATTTTCAAAATACTTGATCAATTTTGCGAGTCACTGTATACACGCGGACATATGGTGTACGCGAAATTAGAACCATTGAGCGCTAGAGACTTTTACCTATGGAGGTATCTCGTGTCGTGTATACGTGAGATTCTCTATCCTCTTAGAACTATTCACATTAATTGTACGCGAGCAATCATTGACACATGTTCGTTTACGTTTATAACGAGATTCATGCTCTCTCTTATTCTCTCTTTCTCTGACACTACATGAAAAGGTCCCAGCTCTCTGGCTCTAAATGCCTCTTAATAATATGCACTTTTCGGAAAAAAGAAAAAAGTTAATACTGTCTTCTCTCTGTCTTCTTTTCCGATTCATTTGATGAAATTATTATGCGAGTCGAGTGTAAAGTATTTTAAGGTCCCGCGCACGCAAATATGTTATATACCAATCATCTTACGCGGAAATCAAACGAACCTCACATATATGGCTCGAAAACTCGCGCCACAACATATCTCATCGCGACCAATGCGATTCCAGCTCTCACATATCCCCTTAACTTAATGTATTATAGAAAGAAAAGCGATTCAGGTTGTCAAGCAGCTGGAGTTGAAGCAACTGCTTCGCTGCGACTGCTGACGTACGTAATCCTGAACGTTGAATTTCGTTTCGTCAGGATTGTCGCTTTTTCTGGCCTTTAGCTCCCTGAAACCAGAGTAGCCGATCAGCTGTTTAGCTGTCAATTTTTTCTATCGCTCGTAAAAAAAAATATTCCCAAGCTCGATTAAAAAACTTATGATCTTCGTAACTTTCAGGTCTTAAAAATGTTGAGTTTTGGAAAGAGGTAATCAAGTTAAAATTAATCGGCTACGCTTGAAACGATATTGTTTTAACGAGCACCGTTTTGTCGTTTGATTTTAGATACCGTACCGAGCAACGGCGAGGAATGCCAGTTCGACATTGAGGCCAGTCTTGGCAGACGTTTCCATGAACGGCACTTTGTACTCCTGCGCTAATCGCTCGCCGTCTTCCCGTTTAACGATCCGCTCCGTTCCGCAGTCGGATTTGTTACCTGCAGTTCAATATAAACAGAGCGACGAGAAAAGGTAAATATATATTTCCATAATACGGTCTCGATTGACCTGGCGACCTGGCATTGGCCGAAAGCAATTAAGTCCAATCTAAACATGAGCCGAGTTCATGTACGAATAAAATAGCTTAAATTTCGATCTCGCAATTTTTAGATTTTTAGAAAAGCTGACAAAAAGAAATTCGATTTAAAGCTAAAAATTAAAATGCGAAATGGAAAATATATTTGTATATCTTTTTACTCGCTTTCGTATCGTAATCGTACACGTTCAATTAAACACAAATTCGCGTGCAAATCGATTTTAATTGCTTTCGAAGCCATCCAAATTGCATTTAAGCGGAAACGCTGCGAGTTAAACTTGATCCTTCCTTGAACTGAGATTGTTGTTAGTTCCGAATCTCTTGATTTAAATTGATTTGGTGGCTTAGATGCAAATATATATATATATATATATATATATATATATATATATATATGAATCGTTTTTTTATCGTCAACCTGATCGACTTTATATATATGCATCTATATATATAATTTGAGACAATCGGGTGGTGTTATTGAAATCAAATCTGGGTCATCTCCAGATAACTTTCTAGTGAACTGTTATCTTAATTAAATAAACCATTATACCCGGCCCTTATACTTGGTATTTAACTTCTTGGAGATCGAAGTCTCTCGCCAAGTTTTACGCGAATTCTAAGTAGGCAGATCTATTGTATATCGGCACGGCGAGAACCATAAATAAACGGCGACTCACCCAGCAACATGATGACGACATCCTCGTTCGCGTGTTCCCGTATTTCGCTCAGCCAAGCCCTAATATTGTCGTAACTCGTCTTATTCGTCACGTCGTACAGCAGTAAAAGCGCTGGAATCAGTCGTGAATCATTTTTTTTAATCGTCAATCTGATCGACTTAAAATCATTTGAGAGTCGGTAGCTTTTTATAAAACTAGAACAATGCAAGCGCGCGCTACGCGCACTCCATTCCTCGATTTTATGTAAAAAAGAATGATACTTTTATATAAAGTTTGTTTAAACTTGATAAATATTTTTTGACAGAAATCAGCTAATTAAAGTGTTAATTTGCTAATTAAATTTTAAAATAATAGTATGTTATAAAAATTAAAATAATAATATTATAATATTTTAAACTCGAATATTTTTTGACAGAAATCAGCTAATAACTGTCAAAAAATATTAATCGAGTTAAAAGCACTGTAACATTTTATTTAAAACATTTATTATTTCATAATTTTTGTGACATACTATTATTTTAAAATTTAATTAACAAATTAATGTTTTAATCAGCTGATTTCTGTCAAAAAATATTAATCGCAGATAAGGCATTATTACATATTATTTACAACATATTACTATTTTAATTTTTATAATCTATTATTATTTTAAAATTTAATTAGCAAATTAACGCTTTATTAATATTTTTTGACAGAAATCAACTTAAAGAGTTAATTTGCTAATTAATTTTTAAAATAATATTATGTTATAAAAATTAAAATAATAATATGTTTCAAATAAAATGTTATAGTACTTTAAACTCGATTAATATTTTTTGACAGTTATCAGCTGATTTCTGTATTATTCTTTTTAACATAAAATCGAAGAATGGCGTGCGCGTAGCGCGCACTTGTGTTGGTCTAGTCCCTTTCTAAAAAAGGCATGTTAAATCGATTCTCGCAAGTATCGTTGCCTTTTTTTCAATGTTGATTAGTTGCCTCGATTTGCGTTGTGCGTTATATTCATAGCATCGAGAGGCTGTCATCGCAAGAGTTAGCAGTTTGACAGTTTGTCCAAAATAAAATTAAATAAAATAATAATATGTTTTAAATAACATTTTAATACTTTAAATTCGATTAATATTTTTGACAGTTATCAGCTGATTTCTGTCAAAGAATATATTAATCGCGGACAAATAAGTATATAACATATTATATTATTTACAATATATTATTATAATTAAAATAATAATATTTTGTAAGTTATATAATATGTTATAATACTTTATCCGTAATTAATATTTGTTGACAGAAATCAGCTGATTACTGTCAAAAATATTAATCGAGTTTAAAGTATTATAACATATTATTTAAAACATATTTATTTAATTTTTTATATTATTTTATTTTGGACAAACTGTCAAACTGCTGGCCCTCGCGATGACAGCTGCTATGAATATAAATAACGCACAACGTGAATCGAGACAGTCAATCAGCATCGCGGAAAAACGAAAACAAATATCAATCACATGCTTTTTTTAGAAAGAGAAAAGAGATATATAAAAGTTTAATACGTTAAATAATAAATAATCAAATTTAAAATAAGAACGGAGATATTGCGTATAACATTAATTTTAAAAAAATTACACAAGACAAATAATAACTTTTTTAAATAGTTTTTTTTAAATGCTAAAAATGCTAAATATAATTCAGTTTTTAAATTGCTACATCGCGTCACAATTTTGAAAAATTTACGATTGAAATTTAAAAAATGCTTTATTATAATGCATTTTATTATCATTAATACATAATTGACACAATAAATTCCTTTTAATGACTGAAAATCCTTTAAATATAATAAAACTTCTTCAACACGTTACATATAGAATATGATAAAATATCAACACGTTAAAATATAATTCTTTTTGGATTATTTTAATTGTAAATTTCAAAGCCAGAATTGTATTCAGCGCCAAAAAAAATTACGGGAAATGACTCTCCTTCTTGCGTATAGAAAAAAATTATTTTTCGTTGAACTATGTAATTTACATCTAAATAAGATTTGCTTGAGATATTATTCTAAAAAAATATGAATTTTATTATTTTACATTTAAATCTTGAACGCAATTTAGATTTAATTATTTTATATAATTTAAACCGTAGGTATAATTGAAAAATTTTTAGACTGGAAGTATCTGGCAAACATATACACATATAAGCTTGCAATTAATTCACTTTCGCTCGCGGAACTTTCGCCTCGCGCGATTCCAGCGGTCGCTATTTAATCTTCTAGATGGATCTGACGCGTCTAATTATCGTTCACTCGTCCGGAGAGATTACTTCCGATGAAATTGGCGCAACGCACAGCTATTGTCGCAACAACTTTAGAATTCACAGATGGGTTCTGCCATGGCAAACAATAAGGTCGCTCTCTTCTCCCTCCCTCATCCCCCGCTCCCCTTTTAGGCAGCCACTTCTTCGTATTCCTGCCCCGTCTATCTGTATAGCGAATCGAGTTTGGCTCTCGGCCAAAATTGGCGGGGCAATAAAATCAGAAGCGCAACGACTCGAATTCGCGGCGCAAAGTTACAAATGGTTCGTGCATTGTAGAATCGACTATACCATAGTTTGTGTTGCGTTGATGCGAGAAATCGACGGTAACATTGCAAATTGATCATTTCGAATGCGAAAACGAACTCGGAATCTCGGAGAGAGAGTTGAATTGAGTCTCGAGGCGGGAGATGGAACAATTAAGATTTCCCCGAAGGCGGACCGATGTAATATCGCTGTTCGCGGTGACTTCTCTTCTCGTTACGAAAGTCCTCTCCAAAACTCTAATATTATAATCCCGAGAGACCAATGTGGATAAGTTTGGACAGATAAGTTTTCGGCGAGAATGTCGCATGTGCATCGGTGACAAAATTTTAATATTCGAATTTTATGTAATACGAATTTACCTATTTTTTATTTTTAAGAAAATATTTTTTTATTAGTTGGAGAAAATACGAGTTATGAATTCTATATTAGAAAATTTGGTTTTAAATCGATCTGGATTCAAGAAAAAATTTTAATACGCGAATTTTATATATGAGGAATTTATTTATTTCTGTTTTCACGAAAATATTTTTTTATTATTACAAAAATAAATATAGCATTAAAAAAAATATAGTTGGAGAAAATATAGCATCAAGTGTGAATTCTATATATTAGAAAATTTGGCTTTAAATCGATCTAGACGCGAGAAAAAATTGTAATACGCAAATTTTATATGACGAATTTATTTATATTTATTTTTACAAAAATATCTTTTTATTATTACGAGAATAATAAACATTGCCGTTGAAAAGAAAATATAATTGGAGAAAATATAGCATCATCCAGTTGTGAATTCTTTATTAGAAAATTTGCTTTTAAATCGATCTGGACTCAAGGAAAAATTTTAATACGCGAATTTTATATCACACAAATTTACTTTTATTTTTATTTTCACAAAAATATTGTTATTATTATGAAAACGCGAATTTTATATCACACAAATTTACTTTTATTTTTATTTTCACAAAAATATTGTTATTATTATGAAAATAAGTATCGCCGTTGAAAAGAAAATATGGAGAATCCGGAACACTGCATCGATAACAATCATCGAGTTGAAATTGTGTTTCGTGCATGTTTGGCATAAAAGAAGAATCCCCTCGATTTTAAATCAAACGCGTGTTAAAAAAACGCCATATGCATTCGTCGAATGCACGTCGTATCTCTCTTCCTCCCTTCTTTCTTTCGCTCACCGAGATATCTCTCATCATTTCCTGCTACGATAAAACGCGAGTAGACTGTTTCATATGCCCAACTTTAACGCGAGAATAAATCGTAATATAAATAATGAAAAAATCCTCTTAATGATAATAAAAATATCGCCCGAACGAAGCAATCGACAAATTGCGATTCTATGAAACGTCCCTGGACTTTATCGGTTATTAAGACGCTCGTTAGTCGCAATTAATTAAAATTCTAATAACACTCGAGCGTGATTTATCGCTAATGCAATGCATTTGCAGCGTCGATGTTAATTCTGCCAATTCGTATTTAATTCTAATTTCCGACGCGCGTGCGTATCTGTCGATTAATTATCAATATGCTAATCTCGTTCGAATTATCACTGATGTAGAAATGTGATTTACCATGTGCGTCTCGGTAATAAGCGTGCGTCACGCTTCGAAACCTCTCCTGGCCGGCCGTGTCCCAGATTTGCAGCTTGATCGGCGTGTCATCGACGGTGACAACTTTGTTCTGCAAGAATAGGAAATATAATTTTTATAGAGTCACACATAGATCGAGGACCGCGATCATAAATCGCAAATTTATATCATCGTCCAATGTGAGCAACAACGCATTTTCTCGTTTGAAGAACAAACAAGTCGAGAGGCATTGCTTATTAAATTACGTATATGTGAATATATATGTATATACACTGTTCAACAAAAGAAAGAAACGCCGGAACGAGACTAGTCGTTTCTTGGTTTTTTGAACGCTGAACACGAATCTGGTTTCCAAATTGCTCCATCACAATTTTGAGAAATTTGCAATTAAAGTTGCAAAAAAGGGCTATTTTTACCAACTTTGTCATATTATAGCTACAATGTGTGACGTGCTAGAAAAGTTTTAAAATAAAGTATATTGTTAGGACTTTCGACCCTTAAAAGGGTATTTTTGATATCAGTTATGGTATGGTTAATAAAATATCCATGGTTAAATATGAGGTGTACAGCTGTTAGTTCGTCATTAACGATTTACCAAGTAGCTTTTAAGTATGTATATTTAAACTTAAGGTTTTTTAGGTCGCTGAATACGAATTCAATGTCAAAATTGTCAAATTAAAAATGGAGAACTTAATATGTTTAAATTTTGTTATCCGTCATATTGAGTCCATCATTTTAAATTTGACAATTCTAATCTAAATAAAACCTTAAGTTTAAATAAACATACTTAAAAGCTACTTGATAAATCATTAATGAGTCAGCTAACTTCCGCAATATACTTCACATTTAACCATGGATATCTTATTAACCATAACTGACACCGAAAATTCCTTTTGAGGGTTGAAAATCCTAACAATATACTTTATTTTGATTGCAAGAAATCTTCTCCAGCACGTCACATATTGTAGCTTTAATATAACAAAGTTCGTGAAAATAGCCCTTTAATTGCAAATTTCTCATAATTGTGACGTGATACAGCAATTTGAAAACCAGATTCGTGTTCAACGTCTAAAAAACTATAAGAAACGACTCGTTCCGGTGTTCGAAAAAGTCATTTTTTGTTGAAAAACAGTAATATAGGTGAAATGACATCTCTCACCCTAAAGTCAATGCCGACGGTTGTTATGTAGTTTCCCGACAGGAAGCGGCCGTCACGAAAACGCGTCAGAAGACAGGTCTTTCCAACGCCACTGTCCCCAAGCAACATCACCTGCATCGTGAGCGAGAATTTTCAAATGATCGTTTTATTCAGCTCATCTCAGCTCGTCTCGCTCATCCGTAATTCGCATAATAAACTCCGATCTACGATATTTTACAGAAAATAAAAGATCCAACGCGATACAGGAGATCACAGTCTTCGAGTTAATTAAAAAAAAAAAAAAAAAAATCGCTACGTTTAATTCACGCGAAAAAAAAATTGAAAAAGGAAGAAAAATGACGCGCGAGAGAAGCGAGATCGGCGAGCGGGAAAGTAAGCGCCGCGCCGGCAAAGTATCAGGCGGCAGAGACCTTGAAGAGGAGGTCTGCGTGATCTGGTGGGGTGTGCTGGCCGGCAGAGTCGACGCTGTCGCGCGACGACTGGCGTCTAGTCGGGCCCGCGATATCCTGGGGCCTGGTGAGAGCGGCGGACGCGGCGACAGGAGGTGGCTGGGCCGGGCCCCGCGCACCAGCCGGGGACCAATCAGCGACGGAACCGCCACTTCCGCCGCCGCCGCGCATCCCGTGTCTGCTCGCTCGCCTCGACACGTTACGCAACGTTTCCTCCACGATGCTCATGAGCCCCTGCTACCGGGAGCACCAATTTGCTCTTCTTCTTCTCGGCCACTCCTCGTCGTCTCGTCGCGCACGACGTCGTCGCGCTCGCACACGTCGTCGTCGTCGTCGTCGTCGTTCTACTCTTTCTGCCTCTCCTTAGGATTACAACGACGAGGTCACTAAACCCTTCTTTCTCGTCCCGTTCGTACGTGCTTTCTTCTCTCCTCGCGTTTCTCCTCTTCTACCACTCCTTCGACCTTCCGTCTCTCGTGTCTTTATTTCTTCTGCCGTCGAGTGCCACAGAAGTACCTGACACAGGGTACGGGATAAGAGCGCGAGACGGCTTCTCTCTGGCTTTTTCGGAAGGTCTCCTCTCCTCTCGATGAGAGAACAACGAAACCGCGCGTTTCCGCAAAACTGGATGACTGGTTACGGAATGCACTCACCTAGATTAGTGCAAATCTTCTGAATAATTCACTCCGCTGCGTGCGCTGTCCCGATATTTTCACTACTAAAACACTGTACAAAACGCTCCGTTGGTTTACCTACTCGCGAAGCGCGATGGAAATTTTTTAGCTTTTTTTATTTCTGCGTTTTACGTTCGCGTGATCGAATGTTATCTCTCTCTCCCTCTCTCTCTGTAATTTTAAGTAATATTGGACAAATTATATGTAATCGGGGCGAGCGTTAAAAAATGTGCCTTTTTGACGCGAGAGATCGACGCGTAAAATTGCGCGTATATGATGTATATCACAACAGCGTGATTGCGCTTTAATAGAGCTCGCGGCGAATCAGCAGCAGACACATTAAACGGAATAAAAATTGGTTGACGAGTGCAAAGGAACAAAAATTCCCTTTGATTTTGTATGAAACGAGCGATGAAGTCGAGCCATTGAAATATACTCCCGACGTTTGACGTTGAGCGGGATTAAAATTCGCCGGCAGGATGGACGGCAATTTGTACAGAATCCAAAAAAAACGCGGATATGCAACTGCACACATACACATTTAAGTGCGTTGCATCTCGAATACGTCACGACCGGTTACGTCAGAGCGATTTTAATGAATTCGCGAGATGAACGGGCACTGAAGCTGCAGGTTCATCTGCAACAAACCTCCTAGGAGATTGGAATCGATCCTAGCGTATGTACAACTACGCGCGAATAATCGGCTTTGGAGAAACATCCGATAAATTCCGCACAATTCCTATATATACATTTTATTTAAAAAATTAATTTTTCCAATTTATAATACTTCGAGAGCAGAATTTTCTCTCTTATATTTTCAATAAATTTTTATTTTCCAAAATTTATATTGTGTGAGCAATCAAATCTTGAAACTAATTTTGTGTAGAAAGCTCCCCTTTTAAATTTTCTTTAAATGAGAAACTGCACGTTTAGTGTCTGTATGAGATGCAAAGTAGGAATTCAGTTCCTATATAAATTAAACATGCCTCGAATTCTTTTACGATCCATTAGCATCGCAAATATAAGAAAATCGAGATCGAAAATAGGAGAAAAATGTCGAATGTATATAAGAATATATACAATTATTGCGTTACGTAAGCAATATCGAAGCAATTTTCATGTCGAAAAGTTAAATCTTTGGCGGAGATAATTTAACTTCGCAGGATCGATGCCCTTCACACGTCATATTGCAGCAAAACTGCACGTCAGAATTCTATCGCGATATTATAACCATCACCTGTCGCGATAATGCATGACAGATTAAAACGACTTTGTTTCCGAGATCTTAGAAAACAGCTGGAAGCTAATGAATTTGCGATACTCGTACATTTGACAGCTCATATATACAGGATGTCCTAGACTTATCGGACCATTCATTAATGGGAGATTCCTAAATGGAGACGATTTTTCTTCAACGAAAATATCATTTTTTGTAAGCTCCCAATTTTTGTCATTATATATCTATGTAACTTTAATTATATAAGCCTTAAATTTAAACTCTATTCTAAATTAAATTCAACCTGAAATGAACTGAACAATGTAGAGAGTTTTATTAATATTTTATTTCCATAAAGCTTGGTTTGCTAAAAACCCTTTATTTTCAATCATTTATAACTCAATAATTATTGATGCCTCGACATTTTCACTGAGTGAGGAAAATTCATTTCCAAATAATCCTATAAGAATCTGCCATTATATATATATATATATGGATATATAGATATATGGAAAATTCCTCTGTACGTAAATTATTATTATACCTGATAATAATAAATATGCGTATCGCATGTCGTATCTGGATAAAAAGGAATCCTCGTATAATGCCGAATGCAAAGTGCATTCTTTAACAACGCTCGTAAAAAAAAAAAAAAAAGAAAAAAATCTCGACTGTCATTTCCATTCAGAGCGAATCGATATATTGGCAATCGTAGCTGTTATCGCATTTTTTTCAACAGACTATACAAAATTTTTTCTCCCGAGTCACATATTCGCTATCGGGGGTGTTTTCAGGCGTGGATTATTCCAACTTTTATTATTACGCGATATAATACCTGCGCTGTATACTATATTATTCAGTTTTTCTTCTCTCTTTCTTTCTTTTTTCCTTCTTTTTTTTTTTCTCATTCTCGCGGTAATAAAATCGCGCGGAGATGCGTTTTTTCCGTCGTCGCTTCGGGAACGAGCCGAGAAGAGTAGGAACTTCCATCAAGGGCTTCGTATACACGTTGACGACGAGGGAGAAAATATATTTTCGTCGAGGAATAAAACAGTCCGCGAGCGGAATGCAATTCGGGCAACTTTGACAATTTCGATGCGCCTTTTACGTCTTTTCGCGGATCGTCATCGTCAAATCGGGAGGACCCGGTTGGCGTCGGCACTAAAACTCGTCCTCCGGATCATTTCCGGCCTCATCGAGAAGGGAAATAGCAAATCGACCTCGTTCGACGTGACCGCGGTATGTGCAATCGCGGAAAAAGCCCCGAATGCGGTGGTCCATTTGCAGCGCGCAATGATATTTCGACCCCGGGTACTAGGGCTCCGTCCTGAATAATTCAACGCACCTAATAGTGCGGACTATGGAAAATATATACTCGAGCATATAATTACACCGGTGGATAATTTATATCGTTCGCGATGTAACGTTCATTACTGCGGAATGCGCGGAAATTCTATTACATATATACGAATTTAATGCGACACACTCGGCTAACAATAAATTATATTATTCGCGCGAAAAATTCGAGGAGAGGACGTAATTTGTGTCGGTAATTTTTTCCAAGAGAAATAGAGAGGGAGAAATTAATGAGGCGCGATTCGAAAAGAGGAATTCCGTCAGCTGATCGGCGCGAAAAACCGGATTGCAGCTTCGTGGTCCAGCCTATCCGCTCTTTTGGGCCCACCCACGCCGCAGTCAAAAAAAAAAAAAAAGAAAAGACTCCCTGCGGCTTTCAGGCCGGTTCCACCCGATCGGTGGCGCCCTTTTGCAAACATTTCTCCGAAGGGAAACGACAAACGACCGGGAAGCGTGAGACTAAACACGCTCTATTACCACCGACTATTAGACACCGACACGATTGATTACATATATATAATATATCGATATTTATATAAAACTGGACGTGATTAATCGAGGTACTCGTACGTACGTCCTTGGCTCGGCCATTGACATTGTCTTTTACACGTGATTCTCGTCTAACGGGTCGTTACGTCACGCATATGTCACATGTCGATGAATTCGCTTCTCCCATATATCTATGGGATTTCTCGATTTTTTCCGTTTCCGATATGGTGTGTATTTCTTGCTTGATTAACAACTACACGCAGCGTAATATTTTACGTTGTAATAAAATAAAAAGTCAATGTGAAGAATGAAAGCACATGTACTTAATATTTTTGAAAAAGAGTATTTTCATAAAGACGAATTGGATATTTTAACGAAATGTTGTTCGTAATAAGAATAATTATGGTAGTCGTTATATCAAAATATAATAATTTTTGCTCATCTAGCGTCTACAATTAAAAGACTTTTAATTTGAAAGAGATGCAAAGGCAAACGTGCTTGTTTCGTTCTCAACTCTGTGTATTTAGAAATGTCTTTTTTAAATACCTCTTGGCAATTTCCTGTGTGATATTAACTCTTTAACTCTCTCTCATTTCTCTCTTTCTCTCTTTCTGTTCCAAAGTATATTTGCCAGCTACCTTTCCGTTTTAATGGAATGCTCATACATCGAATGTTCTACATCTCTCCAAAAGTATTTTAATTATGCATTCGTATAATTTAATCTCAATTTACAATTTATAATTTAATTAATACTCTAGTGCGAAAGTTTATGTATCTATCGAATGTATAAAAAATATATAGACATATATAGACATTATGTGTTCTCATGCCGGAAACAAAACGTTTATTTGTTGATTAACAAATTATTATTAATAATTATATATATTGATGAAAGTAATTATTACAATAATTATAATAATATAATTTTTATAAATATATATTATTATTAATAAAAAATGTGTATGTGTGCTATTTTATTGTGTAAAAAATATTCTACTTAAAAAATCTGCGATTGATAAACTGCTCTAACAAACGTATTATTTCCGCACTGGAGTGAGTCGAGCGCGTGTGAAATATTCCGAATTGCGTAATAGAAAGGTTAAAAGATCAGGTAGGAGAATAAAAATGAAGGACTAATGTAACCGGATGCTTCTTTTATTTACGTAAGCAGCGCGTAAAACTCGCGGACGGGCGATGTAAGAGGAGGATGTTGAACCCGGACTGATTTCGATCGCGATTTCACTAGTGGTCCACGCGGTTTTTTCGACACGTGCCATCTTGACGTATATAAGAACGACGCGAACGAGGCGTGAAGAAAAGGATTAGACTCGGATGACAATAAACTCGCGCAGTCGTATATCATTATGTACTTGACCTGTTTAAAGAAACTTCCCCGCTTAAAGAAACTAATAATGAATAGAAACAGATTCAAAGTTTGAACTATATTTCATCGCAGACCATTATTCCGATCAGACTTGTATTTGTGTTACTGTGTATAGAGAGCTAAGAGAGAGAAAAAGAGAAAATATATTTTTAACAAATATTATATATAAATTATATAAATTAAATATAATAAAAATTAGATTTTAATATTTGAAAGTTTAAGAATATTATTTAAAATTTAGATTAAAAAATGACTTGTTTATATATATATATATAAATAAAAATGGAATAAGGAAAGATGAAGAATTTCTAAAGTAAGAAATCTGATATTTATGAATCGAAAATACAATTCGATTATTTATTTTTTAATTTATTTAATCGATTTTTCCATTTATCTAATCCTTGCGAAATTCTATCGGACTCTTTAAATAGATATTTGATATCGCAATACAAAAAAGAGAGAGAAAGAAACAAATGGAGAAACGTAAAATAGTATCCTCGATAATGGTTGAAATTTACGAGAAAAATTAAATGGCAATTATGAATCGCGTAAGTAATAATTAATACTATCGAAATGAAACATGGTATCAAATACCGACAATAAATAATAAGGAGAGTATTGGATTTTTTATTAATTGATAACCTGTTCACTCTCTCACACGCTTCTATTAATTCAATCGTTCAATAATAAATCTTCATAATTGTGTCAAGTGTAAACTTGATTTTATTTTTATTCGTGTATGTTCAATCAGACAAGAATATACTTTGCAGAATATATGTATATTTTTATATACAAAGCATATTTGATCGCGATATTTCGAGTCATTAAATTAATAGGTTTATCTACAGATAGAACGCAAACATTTTCCGATTACTTCTTTTCTCAGTCTTCTGATTATTTTATGAGAATTTGCACAGTAATTTCTGATGTCGAATTTATTTTAGTAATAATACTAATAATAATTTTCGTGTTAAATTAGATAAAATAGATAGACTATAAAATAAAAAAGCACAGGATTTCATGCGTGTATATACATAATTAACAAATTAACAAATAAAAGAATTCACACATTTTAAATAAAATTTCACAAGTTTTCACGTTTCTCTCTCTCTCTCATAAACGAAGAAAAATTTTGACGTACAATATAAATTAATACATAAAAAATGCATTCCCTTTTACAACATTTGTTTTATTGCTTTTATTAATGAATGAGATAATGAATGAGTTTGTGCATCAAAATATTTGAATAATTACAATACTCCTTTGTAAAATATAATAATTATATAATATTATTAAATAATAATATCATGATTTTTCTTACATATTAGTATGTTTCATGATTACAAAAATTATATATTGCAATTTTTGCTACAATATTCTCTCCTGTATCTTAAATTAGTAATAACTTGAATAAATGTAGACAAAATTAACTATAATTCTTCAAGTTATTACTTACTTTAAAAAAAAGATACAGGAGAAAATATTGTAGTTCAAATTACAATATAATCTTTGTAATTGTTTTAAAACATACTAGAGCATATAAGATAAATTACGATATTTTTATTATATATATATATATATGTATATGTCAAAAAATACCACAAGAAATGAGATATTTGCAGTCAAATTTTAAACTGATGAACTTTTAATAGTTAATTAAATATATACTCTGACTTAATTTACAATTTTTTTACGCTGATTGATATGGAAATAACAAATCGAAAATATGTCGCAATTGCATTTATTGCGCAGCCAAGAAGCTTAGCCCTCCTATTTCGATCTATCGTATCTATTTCTACGCTGTTGCGTAGCTCAAACCAGCGTTCGAATGACTCACGACCCGAAGATAACCAGTCGCAAGGTAAACGGCATAACTGCGAAGTGACAAATAACTCATTCGCCAGCTGCGCGCATTTATACCTCTTCGCGTCCCAGACACGGAAGTGTTTCTTACACGACAATTTTATACCACGACGACAGAAAGTCGTCGAGTTGCAACGCAAAAAAAATTGAACGTCTCGCTATAACGAAGGAACTTTATTCTTCGTCACTCCTCTGATCGTGTAGCTATTGCGACGATTGAGATGTCTATTCGCGCGCAATTTTATGGCGATGAAAAGTATCCGCTCCGCCCCAAAAAATTATAATGAAATATTTTTCCCCAAAAAAGAATAATTATTTATTATATAATAGTTTGTTTACGCTCAATATCTAATTCTTCAGAAATACCCCATTATGTCATAATTTTGAAAAATTTAATTTAAAGTCGTAAAAATGGCCCATCTTTGTATAATTTATCATGCTATATCGATGCGTATTTTATTCCGTTCAAAATTAAACATATTGTCAGAATTATTATCAATCTTATTCAAAAGGATTCACTGTAAAACTGAAATTAAAACTGAAAAAATTTTTTGATTAAATATCAGATTTATATTTATACCGTAGAAAAAGTGTAATAGCCAGTATTAATACATCGGACCTGTAATATTGTATATTAATTGATTTTGAATTCATATTGGATAACAATAAAATATAAATTTTCGTATTAAAATTTAATAATTTTCAGATTTTAATATCCATCATAATGATCTGACATTTCGAATTTATTTTGCAATCAGATTTTTATTAAACGATTTAAAAAGGAATCTAAATTTATAGTTCACACACAATTGAAAAATATTCAATCTAAATTATTCGTTAGTTTCAATGACTTAAATTTAGCAATCTTTCGATCCGATATTTGAATACGAAAATTTCATTCTAACTTTAATTTTCACAATAAATTTTTTTTTTTAATACGTTATATGATATAACTATAACATGATAAAGTGTACCTTTAAATAATCTTTTTCTACGATTTTATTTTCAATTTCTCAAAATTGTGACATGATATATATATTTAACAAGCTGAAATTATGTATTTAACTAAAAAATAGTAAATTAACTACTCACTTGTATGCGTGTATGTGTTTGTAATTGAAGGCAAGTTATCTTTTATTGAATTATCTAATATTTGTCTTGTGCCGGAAGAGCCGCTTTATCAAAGGTAATCGATCATCAGTCGTTCGTGAATTAGAGCGTTGATCGTATTTATCGCGGCGAAAATGTCGTTCGTCATTTTTCTCTCACGCATCTGTCAGTCGACGACTGTCCGACAAAGCGCGTTTATTAAGAGTCGGCGCAGCGGCCATTATGGAAATTAATCACGCCCTTTCGGAGCGTGCCATTGGCCATTACGGAGAGTGCATTGGCCGTGCAACCGTCGTTAGCCATTAAAAACGGCGGTAAAAACCGACCCGGTCTCTCATCTTTCGATCGCGGTTTCTCTCGAAGAGAAGAGAGGAGGCAGAAGAAGAAAAGAGCGCAAAGTTTAAGGTCGCGAAAGATTGCCACCGTAACACGGTGGCCTGCCGCTAATTAACATGCTAATTAACAGCGCTGATTGCACAACAGACCGCACGATATCGGCGTGATGCTTTGCACGTTCTGCAGATTTTTTTTCTTAGAGTACAAGTATCGCGTACCGTAATTTGAATTTGTCACGTGTTTCTTGAAATAATTAATTTTTAAAAAATTATATATATATAGAATAATTTTTTTCTTCTTTACAGAAAATCAAGATAATGCTAAAAAAATAACTATATTCGTATATGCTTTTTCTTCTTTTTCTCTACTTTCTGTCTATATACAAATAAAAACAAATAAAAAGATACTTCTTCATTAAACGTTAATGAATTTCACACTCAGAGTAACTATGACTGGATTAGTCATTGCCTTCGACGGATCAATATTAGATAATATAAATACCGCCGAAAGCTCGAGTAAACGTTAGGTATCATCACTGTGTGAAATCCTTAGAGCAAGAGAGGTTTCAAGAGATGCGTCTATTTGTCAGACAAGTCTCTCTCTCTTTCGACAAGCGTGCAACGGTTGGGTTCGAACCTGAATATCTGTGCAATAAAGTACACTAGCATCACGTTAGCTGCGCAGCCAACGTGACTGGTAAAAGACTGCTTCAAAAAAATATATATTTAGAGAAATTATAACACTCTGATTACAATTAAAACGTATATTAATTTGATAAAGAAATGATATAAACAAAAATAAATGCATGAAAATAAAATATTTATATTGATATCTCATCGATTTTTTAAATATTCAGAATTTTATCTTTTGGGTTATTAAAATGATTAAATTATATTATATAAAATATATTTATTAGAATAGAAAGTTTTGTCGTATCTCTGTATCAATTTCTGTTCAAAATAGAATCGTCGATTTGAGTTTAATAAAAAAAGAATTGTTGAGAAATATTTTATTTTTTAGAAAAAAGTGTGTCGAAGTCAATAATAACTGTCATGTATAAAACTTTGAACGTATTAAAATTTGAAGCACACTTGAAAAACGTATGTGTTAATCCTCTTGATAAAATAAACTTAAATTTTCATCTTATATGAAAATATTAATAAGACCTCACTAATACACATTGCTCGAAAATACGTAATTCCCTCTGATAGTGGAATATACAGGACAACTCTTGCCGGAAGGTACGGCTATCGAACCCCCGATCTACTTTATCACCGCTAATCGCTCGCAACGTTGAAAGAGAAAAGAAAGAGAAAAAGAGGCAGAGACAAAAAGAGATAGAGCGTAAGAAGCGGTAAGTTTCATCGAGGGAATTTCAATGTACGGAAAAAAGCTGTTCAGAACTAAATTACTTCCAGTAATTGAAACGGATCGAAGTCCGGTTAAAATTCCGCCTGAGAGAAAAGGACAAAAATATATGAACACGTCCAATTTTTCGGATCGCGAACATTAATTCGTGTTGCGCGAATCAAATGCACAACCTCTCTGTCACGTGTGTTGAACTACTTTTTTTTTTTTATAAATTCATGGCCGACTGATATCGACGATTTTTGTTTTTTTCGAACTTTTTCCATGGCACTTTGTTCCAATTTGTGGCGAATAATTGGTGGCTGTTTCCCGTCACGATAGAGGAAGATAGCGAGAGATAAAAGGGTCGAGAAGATGATTGAATCGATTGTTTAAAAATTTATCATAAGTGTATATATAGTGGTTTCGATTTTTTTATAACAATTTTCAGATTTTAATTTTTCGACTATTATCTCGTTTTTAATAACCTTGATTCAGCCTTTTCTTATTTTATCAGTTTCGTTTAATTTTAAGTTACTTTTATTTTAATGCAGAATTATTTGCATTAGATGCAAAATTCTATTATTTAAAATGATTATTTAAAGTTATTTTTAACAAGATTTATCTTATTTTTAACAAGATATATGACAACTTTAACAAATCCCAGAGTCTAACATTTATTCTTCAACTCTTGTATAAGAAATGAGATATTAATTTCAATACACAATAATCTTTTTATTTCATTTGTTGTACTTTGAAATATTATTAAAAGTAATGAGCATCATGTTTAAAAAAATATTTGGAAAAAATATACAAAAAAAATAAATCTAAGCAATTCTTCGTCACCAATTCTGCCAATTTTTTATATTAATTAAAGTAAAATTATGCAAATAAAAATATAAAACAAAAATTAATGTAGATATAATTGATCTTTAATAAAAATAAAGAAATCGAGACAATTATTCAAAAATGCCTCTTCAATCGTAAAATTATACTTACTGAAAAATCAAATAGATGAATTCTAGGCAGAAAGAATTTTTAAATCTAATTTTAAGGATATATTCAGAGATATATATAATCGCTTCAGATATAATCAAATTCCAAAAATACACGAAGAGATCGAGTCAATAATTGTTGAAACTTGGCGCTTATAGTTACTTATCCGCAAAATCATCATTTCGTCGAAACGCTAAAATCAGACCAATCGTGCAGTTAACACAAATGACACCTTTAGCCTGTTAACAGCGACTGTTATTGACGGAAACGTGGAAACGGGGGAAATATACGGCTCGTTGATTGAATCGCCAATTTAACGCCGAAACATTGCGGTCGTCTGCAGATCGACCGCGAAGAGATTTCGGGCCCCCAATTGATATCGACACGATGTAAATATAGATACTCTCGCCCGTGCACGTATTTCGCGATTCGTGTTGTGTCAAAAAATTATTTTCTCTCTCTCTTTCTCTCTTTTTCTCGTTCATCGGGGAGAATATCAATCTAGACGGTTGAATAAATATGCCGTTAATATGTCATTACGCAGACACGAAAATTGAATTTTTACGTTCAACAGGCTTGCTGTATTTATCTTTCCTGCTCTCGACTTTTTTTTCTTCCTCATCTCTCGTTCGTTAGGATCGAAACAGGAACGTCAAATGTCAATTAAATGTCAAACAGAAAAAAGCATTGCAACTGTTCCCAAAATTTCAAAGTTTGACATTTCTTCTATTACGGATCAGCTGTTATTTTTCACGATGGAAATTAACGCGATTATTTCATAATTTTTGTGCCGTAAGAATGCGACAAAGCAGCGAATAGATTTAATAAGACGAACGTGTTTTCCTTCAATTAGAGAGCTCGATTATTTATTTCAAGATGTCTACCGACACTCGCGAAGATAAAAAGTTGTACTAAGCATTATTAGCATGTAAACGAGTCGTAACTACAAATAGTACATCAGAGATTTCTCGAGGTCGTCTATTCGATTAATCGAATAGAATCTTAGATCCTTTCTTTACGCCACATTTCATAATTAGCTTCAGCTTGTTGAATAAATGTCGACCTAAAGGGTCGATAAAAATATGGATGATATTTTTGTATGGGTAAAGGATATATTAATATATGCACATAATGTGTGTGTAGAAAATAATAGTAGAATTGCGGAAATATATATAGATCAATATAAATATCAAAGTTCTCTCAGAAATATAAGGAATCATTATTAATAGTTATCGCTTTAGGGGCGAATACATATACGCGACATTTTGTATGTAAATTTGCAAAATTATGATAATAATGTCGAATCGATTACATAATGACGATGTCAATGTGACATGATTAGAAATTGATTGCAATTGTTATTCAAATCAGTCGCAAACGTTATAATAAATCCATCAACGATCGGATGATATTAGCATTTATATGATAATTTAATAGAGTGCGCAAAAGAGTGTGTTTTTCGCGGATACCAAAGTGTAATATAACACGATTATCGATTTCATTGGCACGGATATATGATAAATAAATAAGATATAAGATAGAAAAGAGCACGCACACATATTACATATATACATTCCATTCGTTATGCATGTGATATGTTATGATAAATGAACATTAGTTCGACGCTCAGTCATGTAATTAATTATGTACTGTGTAATTACTCATGTATTTAATTATTTATCGATACTGATTCGTATTTATGCTATCAAATTTCAAAATACAATTGGCGCTTAATTGTGTCACACCGTGATATATTTACTACAGTATTGTCGAAGCAATCATTTGCATCTATATATACTAATTGCATCAATTAGTACTAAAAGAAGATGTAGAGAAAGAGAAAGAGAGAGAAAGAGATTTATATCAAATTTACATCTCAACGATATGTTGTGATATAATTTTTTATCAATGTAAAATATTAGAAAGAAAAAAAAAACGCATTTTTTTCATATCGAAGACCAAATTTGCAGAAAGAGAGAGAGAGCAAGGTGCAAGTTCCTTTCGAAAGGTACAAGCGCAAAACGCATTCCATCACTTAGGTCGACAAGTTCCGTAATAAGAGCGCGGCCTCGCCTCGCATTAGTGGTTAAGAGAGTTGCTCTCTCCGTCATACCCTTCATAAATCATTCGCTTAACCTGCCAGCTGACAGCTGGTGCTCGGTATTTGCCACGCCGATTGACAGCTAGACAAATCTGGCTACTAAGGATAAATGGCGGCTGCGCATAGCGCAACCGATAGCTGTCTTCGACAGATGGCATCAACCATATTTCGCACTGACGTAACACGCACGTGTTTTGCGCGTGCGGATAATTGACAGAGCTACGTCATAGCTACGCACAGAAAGAATTTTATGAGAATTTCTCTGAGTAATATTTATCACAATAAAAATAATAATATATCTATTACAATAAAATATAAAATATGTTTGATTAATTTTACTGTGTAGTTTAGTAAAGTTAATCAAACATGTTTTATATTTTAGTGTAATAGATTATTATTTTTATTGTGATAAATATTAATCAGAGAAATTCTCCTAAAATTCTTTCCATATTATATTGTCTCACGATTACCATGATTTTCAGGGTAAATTCTAAGAGAAAATTCTCTCAGTTAATACTTGAATAAAACAATTTATGAATATATATAGGTATATATATATATATTTTTATAATTATATATTATAATATAATATATTATATGTATATATTAGATTGTATATTATATTATATTATATATTATATTTTATAGCATCTATATTCCTTCTAATTGTAAGATTAAGATGGATCTTTTCAATTCAATTTTGTTCAATCGAAAGAAAGATTGAGTGAAATTATTAATTTATTAATTAATTAATTTATTGATTTATTAATTGAAATTTTAAAAGAGTTAATAAGAGTTAATTATTCGTTAATTTACAATCGCGACGATAATTTTGAGATTAAATTATGCAAGCATAATTATAAGGCAAATATAATTTTTATTCCTTCCTAAAGATCTGATTTAATGCAATTTAAATACAAATTTACCTCCTTGTACGCGCCGAGAACGAAACGATGCGTAGTACATTCCCTAAAGTCAGTTCTCAGTTCTCTGAGCAAGAGATATCCGGAATATCCCTTGTTGTGCTAATTAGCGCGGCTTTAGACACTCGGAATTTGCGCCACTGTGCACTGGTATTTATGTAAATCGCGCGACATAATCATCGCTCTAAATCATATTAATCGCAACGGACATTGGATTACGCTCTTATCCGATCTTACTCGTTTCTGCGAGAAGAACTGGTTTCTTTCATGGATTTTTTGCGGCGATTCTCGCTTTTTTTTTTACTCGTCTCCTTATTTAAGTCGCTTCCATGTGCTCGATTCGTTTTTTTTCTTTTCGCTATCCCCTTCTAGAACAAATTCGCATTTCTGAGGTGACAAAAAATACGTTACGATTATCATCGACAATTACATTCCCCATTCTTTCTCGAAAGAAATAGTATCTTCTTTTCTGCATATATATACCGAAAGTTTCACTTTTGCAGCATAATTGCGACTTACATAAGTCCGAATACATAAGTAGGCCATTTATATAGAATCAAAGAGCATCCCAGGAATGAATGCGTCAATTCACTCAAGAGGAAAGCCTTTGGAAATGTCACAAAAGATATCGTAAAGCACGCAATTAAGAGTATATAATAAATAATCGTTTTATATTCAGGTATGGAAAAAATATTGTGGTAAAAAAATATTATAATATAATTTTTGTAATCATAGATCCTATATTAACTTACAAGAGAAATTACAATATTTGTTTAACTCGATAATATTATATAGGTTTTATATTTTGACGCACAAAATAAATTGTTTAAATTGCAGTAAATGCGTTAAATTTATAATATTTATAATAATACTCTAATGTCATTCCTGTTTGATATATAAAATGTCATAAAAGGAAATGCATTCTTCATTTTTGTGTAATTCATACAGTAACATTTTCTCCATGTATAAATCCCCTGCGATGCGAAAAATATTATCTATTTCCTACATTAAAAAAAAAATTTATTCTTACACGAAAAAAATCATCCGCTTTACGGTTGTATTGCGCATACCCCGTATATATAATTTCAGAAGCAGATGTGTTTGATTGTGAGAGAGATGTGTTCGGGTTTACTATACGAGCTGACTATCCCCGAGAGTGCATATCTCGTTGATACGTCCAAATGTAAACCGCATTGCACTCCCGACCGCCTACCTAATCTAGGTAGCTGCGCATCACACATCGTTATATGCACAGACACAAACACATATACACACATACACTGTATATATAGGCTCGATGAGCCGACGAGCAATTTACGCGAAACTTCCCTTCTCGGGTCCCTCTCGCTCCTTTCGTATCTCCCGGAGAATAAGTTTAAGTATTTTATAATAATAAATTGCAACATCATAACTCTCTCTCCCTCTCGTCACATAATAATCGACAATCGGAAAGCGATCGATATTCAATTACGGATCGCGAGAAAGCGATGCGATGCTAACGAGAGAGCGAGGGACTTAATACATTATCCACTTGATAGAGGATACATTTTGCGATATCGCGAACACTGAAGACAGCTGTCGCCCTGGGCGACTTGAGAGAAGGCGATGTTATCTTCGGTCCTCTCTTTCTCTCTCTCGTCGAGACAATTTTTTCCGCGGTAAGAAACGCACGCGGCACTCCGAAATTAAGCGACCTTATCGAACGATCTGCTCTCTCTCTATATATATACGCATATAATATGATACGTGCGCAACCTGCAGCGCGATGAATATGCAAAGGCCCTTCGGCAGCGTTATGCTAATCCTGCCTGAGGAGTAGTGTATCCGGATGAAGGATCGATAGCTGATAGGGAATTGCTCAGGTAGCTTTCCTCCTAAGGATGAGTATTTTTCTCTCGCGCGATCTCTGTTTATCGCGAGACGCCTTCGAGAGGGAACTCTATCTATTTACCTACATAAGGAGAATCGGCGAACGCAAAATTTAAAAGTCCCGGACGAGTTGTAAACACCATAACGACTCATGAAATTGAGATCGAGTCGATTTCGAAAGTTAAACGAAAAAAATATATTACTTATTTGCAGAAATATATATAATATCTTATATTTTTTATTCTCTTTAATAATTTTTTTTATAAATTCGTTAAATTCTTTTTCTTCCTCTCTCTCTCTTTCTCATTATATTAAAAATTAATTTCGTGAGTGATCATCGCAATATCTTATATAATGTTTTGTTCCTTATTCAATACTCGATTTAAGGAAAAGAGTGTACTTGAAAATAAAAATATTAAAATTTAAAATTTAAATATAAAATATCAAAACTTAGAAAAAAATATATAATTTTCTGCTATGCATTTTAAGCTGTATAAAATAATTTTTTGTCTAAATAATTTTAAAAAATATTGAACGAATCAAGACGCTCTCCTGTAAAATCATGTTTTTCGACTTTTATATACCTTTTTCTCAAAAATTCTTGATCTGATTGTTATCATCTTCCATTTTGTTCAGAAATAAGAAAACTATGGTTTGTAATCATTCGTTTTAAAAAAATTGAAATTTTTACAGTTACAAATTATTTAAAAAATAACTTTACTCAAGCATCAAAAGCTACGAGTTATAAAATAAAATAATGACTTTACTCAAATCGTAATAAAAATGCAGAAAGAGCTTACACATAAAATGTAGACAGAGATATGAGAAAGAATATGAAAAAAGAATTCTTTAGACACGTCAATTGTGAGAAAAAAAGGAACATAAAGAGTTTTGGCCACAATTTTTACTCTTTTCCCTAAAAACCCGCTGTCAATGACGGTTTTCTCGCCGCTTCAAGAATCAAACAACGCTACTTTCGTAATATTACCGCTTTCATCATTGAATTACCCGCTCTAATCTTCTTAAGTCAAAGGATTCACGAAGAGACACCTACGGACGTGCAAGGTCGACAATGGAGCGTTTTCTCTTTTTTACAGACGAACAATAAATGGAGTCGATCCGATTTTTGTCAAGACAAAATATCTCTTGTTAGTGAAAGACCCGACTGATGGATCGTGAGAAAGAAAGCAAAGTTGAATGGGAAAAACTCGTTAAGGCCGACAAGAGAAAGAAAGAGAGAAAGAGAGAGAAGGCCTAGGCCTCGGAGAGAATAGTGAACGATTAAACGAAAGTATCCCGTATTAAGGGGCCATCTCTAAATTATGTAAGGCTTTTTTTTTATGATTTTTGATCCCACGTAAGGAACACGTAAGATTTTCTGTGATCCTCTCTCCTCCCTTGTATCTTACATATATTTTACAATTTTATTAATAACATTTTTTAAATAGTTTAATCCTTTTTTAGAACTAAAGAATTGGATAAACGTGAGTGATATGAAATTTGAATACACTTAGGCCCGATTGTACCAACGTCATTTTGGTTTTAAGCGAGACTTAAATATATGTTTATCTATTTAGAAAGACAGATAAAGATAGATACCTATTTAAGTCTCACTTAAAGCTAAAATAATGTTGGTGCAATCGAGCCTTATTGTATCAAAGTGCATTTTCATTATTTTTATAAAATAGTTAAAATCAGTTGATCTAAAAACAACTAATCAACAAATAAAAATAAAAACTTTCATGATTTTTTGACGAAAAAAATGTTTATTAGATTTTATCTTGTCAAAGGAACATTTTAAAATACGTAAATAACTATTTTACCCCCTTTTCCTCTCCCAAAAGACTTACGTAATTTAGGGATGACCCCTAAGAGCTTCACGTGCCGGTCAGCCACACCCGAGCGTAGATGAAGAGGGAGAGCGAGAAAATAATTTCCAGCAGGACGATCGCAGAATCTCTCGCGCGAGAAAAATCAAGAGCGAAAGGGTGAAGCGAGGGTGGAAAGGGGGCAAAGGGAAACAACTAGAACGCGATGGAAGGCGAGCAAAACCTAATTGCGCGCGAGCATCGGACGATAAACAAACGCGAGCGCGTTTTACGAGCTCTGTTTTGTCGGGACTCGCGCGGCCGCGAAATTGCTCGTAATTTACGGAGAGACTCGGCTCCGCGAGTTTCTTGGATGAAAAGTAATTGGCGCACGCTTTCGCGATCGCGGAAGATTTTTCTCTCTATCTCTTCGCGACCGAAAACTAGAAGTTAACGTTTCTTCCTTCAAAGTTTCTCTTTCGGACACCTCGGCGCCGCGAGACTAAAGGACAGATGAAGTGAGAGAAATTGT
This sequence comes from Prenolepis imparis, assembly GCF_030444845.1. Taxonomy (NCBI): domain Eukaryota; kingdom Metazoa; phylum Arthropoda; class Insecta; order Hymenoptera; family Formicidae; genus Prenolepis; species Prenolepis imparis. Next base: position 22,041,309 of record NW_028141159.1, on the reverse strand, counting down.
ATCTTCGCTGGAAAATGAAATGGACCCTCTTTGCCGCTATTTTATCAACTGGACTTTTCCACCGGGTTTTCTTCTCGAAAAGGAAAAGTCTCGATTATAGAGAGATTTAGAAAGAGAGAGAAAGAGGGGGAGAAGAGAAAGAAAAGCGTTTGACTTCTCGACGTGTCTTTCTGATGAAAATTCAGAAGATATATATGTGTCTGGTATAAATGAAACGTTTCTCCATCTATTTCTCCTTTTGTCTTCTCTGTCCTCCCCCTTTTGCGAATTCATCATCGAAAATACACCCCTATTTTCGCGCATTCGGGAGTCGGGTAAGCCTTTAAGACGGAAGATACATTCGTCACACGAGCACAAACGTATTTTCGTAAAATATACATTCTGAATATATTTCCATCCCTTTTCGTATAATGGAGCTTCTAAGATCCGGAATAATATAACGGGCCAAGTTTCCCGCCCGGACTGTGAGATATCAAAGGATGACGATGAACGAGGTGACAAACGAGCAGAGATATGTACAGAAGTACATATGTATGTGTACAAAAAAATTCCTCGGGATCTGCGAACTTTGCGAAAAATATTTCCGACACGAGAAAGGACGAAATTTAGAGAGCTGAAAATAATTCGTCACAGAAAGAGAAACATTATCGCCATTAGAGAATTTCGGGCGGAAACTATATTCTGTAAAATTCCCAAAGATTCGAAGCTTCCTCGTATAAAAGTCGCTTCCCTTATCAAAGCGCGGTTATTAAAGCCTTCTTAATACGCTCCCCGATATTCTTTCTCTAATAAAGCGCCTTAATTTCCAGAACGTTATGATATATAAGACCTCATAAAGATTCTATCCAAGCAAGTTTCTCACGACGGGAGGGTGAAAAGGGGGTGGGAAAGAGGGTGAGAAGGCGAAGGAGCCAAGTTTTCTAAAGAATGAAGTTTTGCTTGCGTTGCTATGCACGTAACTTGCGTCAAAGTATCGTTACGTAATAACGCAAGCTGCGAACGACAATGACAAGACACGTGCTTTTATTACACGCAAGTGTGTGACACGTTTAAACAAGTGTTGTCTGATCTCCTAACCGCTGTTTCGCGAAGAGAAACGTTTACGGGCAGCTGGTCGTACAAGATCGCAATGCGTTTGTATATATGTGTTTGTGTATGTCGTGAAATGCACGCGCTGCGTTATTATTTATTTACACTGTCATGCGTCGCAAATTCGCGGTCTCACGCTTGGACATGTCTTTCAGAGATGTAAAATTCTCTTTTATTCGCTAATGACGCTTTGATCTCGCAAGTTATTTCGAGAAAAAATGTTATTTCTGGATTCCCTTTTTTATAGGTGTTTGTAGATTTTTTACTGAAAAATAAAATGTCGCAAAGTACAATGTGCTATAATTAGTTTTCGAGATATCGGTTTTATTATTATAATAATAATAATAATTATTATTATTAATTTTATTTTTTTATTTATTAAAATTTTATTATAATTATTATTTTAATATATTGAGATTTCAAAACTTGGCAAGTCCTTTTCATTAGAGATTTTTCATCAAATTTTTTAATATAAAAATCTAATTTTAATTAAATCAGAAATTTAAAAAGATTAATCAAAAATTAAAGAAAAGGAAAAGGCTCTCCGTCCTCGTCGCTTTCACTTTATAAAACACACATAGCACTAAATTATTCCATCAAATATATATTCTCTTTTAAATGTACAAATAATTTATGATAGACCATCAATTGTTGTGCCAAAAGTATGGCTGTTATTGCGACTTTTAAAAAATAGACGTCTTGAAAACTATGGATCATAGCGTATTGTGATTTACCGCATTCTTTTTCTGATAAAAAATCCTATGAAAATGATCTATCAAATTGAGGGTTCCCGGAAATAACATTCTTGATTCATTTCGAGACTGTATTATAATCGCGTAGGTAGATTAGAAACTAACAATCTTACAGGATCGATCCCGAGAAATGAACAATCTCTCATTTCGTTCAATTAAAAAGAGAACATTAGATTTGAACAATTGTTTGATCAATTGTTTCTTCGCACATTGAGTCGAATAACTTCATGTGACTAATTAAGGATCAAAGAATATGTGCTTATCGTACAAATGTACGGATGCATATGGTTATATAAATTTTTAATTTCCACTAATCATTACGAATCTATTTTCGCTGACATTAATTACATAGATTTCTAATAAACAATAATATATGGATTCTTAAATAACTACTAGAGAAAAGTGCGAATAACCAGAATAATCGCGATCTCTATATAATACAAACATATAAAAAATAGTATAAAAATTTGATCGGATGTTAAAGCAAGCGTTTTTTTTTGCATAATATATCTCTATTATATCAAATAGATATTATGTATGAAAACGATATCCATTTAGTTTACTTGAAGAGAATCAAAGTTATAGTGATAAATAAAGATAACGAGAACATTTTTTTAAAGAATGAGGAAACTACTTTTCTACATTCTCTTAAATATTTTCGAAACGCTCATATCTCTCTTGATGGCAAAAGTGGATTTTAATTTCAAAAAGTAATATGTTTTCCCGTCCGCGTGTTCGCAATTCGTCATTTCTGCATTTTCTTCTGCATATTGCAGCGAATAAAATAGAGAAATGAGAGAGATAAGCGTACAGCGATATACACCGAATACAGTATGAGAAAACAAGTAGGAAATAAATAATAACAATGTGCTTGTATATGTGCACGCTGCTTCGTATATATGTACGTATGAGATAACTCGAGAGCTTGATTGTAGAATTCGCACAATATATTCGCCACGTACGAGACGCATACGCAGAAGTAAAGGATAATTGAATTGTCAAAATCTCGTTTGATTAATAGAATAAGTTAATATTTCAAAATTTAATAAACTAATTATTTTGAAAATAGAACAAATAAACAAAAAAATAACCATTATATAAATATATAAAAAATTGTTGAATTAATTTCAATAATTGAAGATATAAAAGGAAATCATTTTTTGAATGATTAAAAAATAGAATAAAATATATCAAGAGATAAAACAATGAAATTAAAGATATCTATTCATAAAAGAGGAAGAGTATCCAATATTAATATTAAAAAATACGCTTGACAAAAAAATTTAAGCACCTTGAAAAAGACATCCAATAACAATGTTACGTATTAATAGTAGAGTAGTAGTTATTGGTTTCTTTAGTTTTCAAAATTTTTTGTCAATAAATGAATAACAATTTAAAAGGTTATAAATTATTAAAGTAATTAAAATTAATAAATTATTATATATATAATAATTAATAAATTATTTTAATCAATTATCAAAATAATAAATTATTAAATTAAAAAAATTAGTATTAATTAATAATGAAAAAATAAAAATTAATGAAGTAATAACTTGAATAATATAATATAAAAGAATTATCTCAAAGAGATATCGAAATATTCGGTACGCGAATGAAATTTCCCGCGAGATATCCGTAAGATATCCCGCGAGATATTCACAGTATCGCAAATCACGTATTATATTCGCCAAATGGAGCAATCAATGCGAACGAAACTTGTACTCGCGACGAAAGTAGGCTAATGCATGACAAATCGCGATTCCGCTTTTATCGTCGTACAAAGTTACAGATCGGAAGCTCGGACGCGAAAAGAGAGGGGACAAAAGGGGGGAAGGATGGGGGGAGAGCGAAGCTAAATTGAAGATACAAAAGTTTATCCGGGGGAACCCCGGCACAAACAAATGACACTCCGGCGACTATAGAGAGAGAGAGAGAGACAGTCTAAGGGACAAATTGAATTAAACGGGCAGATCCTGCTGTAAAAGCGTCGCCGTGCAAATTGCGAAACTCTCGCGAGTCTCTCTCTGTCCCCCCCTGACTATGTACGACAACCGGGCGCGTACACGCTAATTGGAATTAAACGCTAATTCGTTAAGTGAACGGGACGGGATTGGGAGGTCTAGCTCTCCCGGAGCTGCTGCTGCTGCATTTTGTTTATCGTCGGGCAAAAAGAAACGAAGTAAAATATGGAACAAACGGAAGTTGTTCCTTCGCCCCTGTCGGATTCTCTCGACGTGAAAAAAGCGCGCGTTTCCCTCTCCAGCGACCTTTATAACTCTTCATTTATTCAACTATGATTAGCGTATAATGTGTACAATCTACAGCAACGATGACGTTTTAAATTCATTCTCTTTCGATTCGTAGTATTAAGTGTTAATTATTTTAAGGAATCTAAGGCATTCAAAAAAAATTATTTATTTAACTTTTTGACGTTTAATGTAATTTTGATCGAAATGTTTTATCACAATTTTGAGAAATTTGAGGATAACATTGTGAAAAGAAGCGTTATTTTAAAATAATTTATGTTAAAATAGTTTTCTTTTTTCAAAATTAAATATTATTATCCTTTTCTTTTTCTCTCTTTTAATTCTCAAAAGAAATTTGATACGAAGATTAAAAAATAACAAGTGATTTAATATTAGATACACTGTTGCGGGAAAGTTGTAAATTATTCCATTGAAGATCACAGGACAATCTACATAAAACATTTACAAATTATTCAAGCTTATTCAAGCTTACTCAAGCTTACGGGTTGAATACAAATCTACTATCGAAAAAACAATTCAAAAAGATGAAATTCAATGTGGCAGATGTCAAATTAAAAAGTTTTCGCTCTTCTCGTAAAAATTTATATACATATACAAAAGATTTTCAGATATATATTGTATAATCAAATCCAAAATTGAAATTAATGAAGACAATCTGGCAGATTCAATATGACGAAAGAATAGATAATTAAATATGAACTTTCTGCGATCTAATAGATTCAATATCTGATCAAGAAAATCTCATTAACCTTAATATTCGCAACAGATTTCTTCTGAAGAAAATCCTAGCAATGCACAGACTTAATTTCGATCGAAATAAAATTCTTTCCGCACTATAAATTATGTTAAAATAAATCTTCGACGACTTTAATCTCCGACTGTTTCTCCGAAAACGCGATACAGTAGATTTTTTTTAGATAAAAGTAAGAAGAAAAAAAATAAAACATATTTATCCGAGCATCGAATAAAACTATAAAGATAATTAGCTTTTTCACTTGTTTTTTTTTTCATTATTTTATTTTTGTTATTAAAGCAGCCGGGTTCTTTGACATCGCGTTAGATCAGAAACATCTACCCACAGCGGTGGCTCTTTTTTTCTTTGTATCAGAAGCATACACGTGTCGGACCATCCATGTCGTAACCCTCTTGCGATCATCACATGAGAACCCCTTCCCCCCCGACGAAGGAGGGTAAAAGGGCGTTTTATCCGCTCGCCCCGAGGCGCGATAAGCCCGAGAGCCGCTCTTTATCACGTCCTGATTATCATTGGTTTCGAGCCGCACTCTTGCGTAGTGACGCAAGAGTGCGGGGATGAAAATTAACGGCGCAAACAACCCCCTCCCCCCTTCCCCTCTCCGTTCTGGGGTGGAGAAGAGATGCCGTTTTGATTTCGCCTGCGGTTCATTTACGGTCCTTCTTATAGGGATAGCACGTGCCACCCTACGCACATAATATATATGTACATACACGCATCAGCCTCATAGTGGTAAGTGGATACGATTCCCGGGAACAGAATGCGGCGTATTATCGCGGACCTTGATGGGGATTCCCATTACTACAGGAAATCTCACGTCCAATTATCTTGAATCGCTGGAGTCGCAAAAATTTGTATGAATAAAAATAGAAACAAAATGATGCGGAATTTTTTTTTCATCTCATAAAAGAGTCTTGTTATCTCAAAATTCTACGGATCTTCCTTTCGATTGTTAAAGAATTTTTTATTATTTTTTTTACAATAAGTGAGGTGTTCTTGCATCCGTGTTGGCGGATTATAAAATAACTGACACGCACAGAGGAGATTGCTTTGAACGGAAAGGAGGTTGAGGGTTAAGAGATACCTTCGCTCATCCATCCTAGCAGCTAACGAGCGCATGTCCGATACAGATCGTGTATACATCGAACCGATTATCGATAGACATCCCTCTAGCGTCGCGAATAAATACGTGAATAAAGGAAGACAGACGCTCTTGCGATTGTCCGTCTCTAATACGCGTTGTCCGGCGAATTCAATCACCAGCACGTAGTAATACACATCGTTCATCACCGGATTATCCACGTGTGCTGTGTCTTAGATACACAAGATACGCGAAAGATCATTTTTCACTTCCCAGTTGTCCTGGACCGCGATTGCTCTATTGTTATATTCACTTTGTGATCAACTCACTTGCACGATTTGTCGATATTCGAGTTTTTCTGGTATTTTTGGAATATTAACTAATTAATTTTTTATTAATTAATTTATTTTTGTTCATTTTTGTAATATTAATTTATTTTTTATTTGGTTTATTTTTACCGTCGATGAACAGAAAATTGAACCCCTTTGGATAAAACTCTCTAAAATAGAGGAAGAGAGAAAGAGAATCATGATTCAAAATGATAAGAGATTTTTTATGAATTTAAAAAACTAAATTTGATCTCAGAATAAAAATGACAAGAGATCCCGCAATGAAATCATTAGCCACAACTTCAAATTAATTTCCCCAGCACGCGCCTATCGTTATCGGCACATTCCGCGATAAGAGAGCAACTTTCGTTTCAAAGGCATCAAACATACATGTCGGATATAGAAACGCGGGCACTTTCTTCTCGAAAGCCGGATTAATAAACGCGGCCGGAACGAACGGAAATCGAAAGCCCCGACGAAGTTTCACGCAGTGTAGGCTTACACACGTACACATACACGCACACATGCACGAACGAAACTCCCATTATAGCGGCGCGTATAATTTCACGACGAAAATATGGTCTCGAAGGTCGTCGCGATAAGATATATACAATTTTTTTTCATCACGCCTCGCCGCGAAAATCCGTCAAAACATATACTCGACGTAGAATCATCGTGTCGCTCGTGACTTTTTTCTCCCTTTTCGCTCGGGACGCGGCGTTTCGCGAACCGAGAGAGAGACAGAGGAGAACTGGGGGATGGATGCACCTTGTGCACGTCGGCACACGCGATAGATGCGCGGCGTATCGCTTTGTGGCGACTATTTCCAGAGACCAGGCGTCGTCACTCGTAAGTGAGCGAAGGGCGCTGGGGGGTGGAAGGGAGTAGAGACGAGATAGGATGGGGGAGGAGGGGGCAAAAGCGCACGGACGGGGTGGATTGTCGTCTGTGGGGTGCAGCGGACGCGGGAAGAACGGGGGGAGGATGCGAGGGTAAGTGCATCGGCACGGAAAATGTGTCGGTCGCAGGAGACGCGTTTGCCGGACGCGTTGCTGATGTGTACTCTATTCTGCTCTTTATCTTTCTCTCTTCTTCTCTCTTTCCCGCATTATTTCTTTTTTCTCCCTTTCTTTCTTCACCGCTGCCGGTTTGGCTCTTCTTCTTTGGAATTCAACAACATCCGGATTTGAACGAAGAACAAAAAAAACTTAAGAGATTATTATTCGCGAAGGGAATTGGATCAATGTATTATCGACGAAAAAGAATAGTCTCATCAATGACTTCATTGTCATTATAGCACCAAAACCTCACTGAATGTTAATAATAGTAGCTGTTTTAATTACTAAGATTTAAAAAGTGTTTTACATTATGTGAGATAAAGTATCCCCGATTAATCTTATATGAAATGGATTTCGGTTAAATCAGCTGATTTTATGTTGTAGCTTATGATCTGCTGAATAAAAAATGTAATAGCCTCAAAGCTAAATAATGGACAGTTACTAAGCTTTGACAGCAGGTCAAACAATTCGCAGAACTCAAGTTTTTCGTTTGACTAGCTGTAAATCTATCTATCTAACTGTCTATTATTTAGCTTTGAGTCTATTACATTTTTCATAAGCTACAACATATGAGAAAACGGGAAAATCAGCTGAATTTTGCCGGGATTCAATTTTGTCTAGAATTTCATATAGAATTTCAAAAACCCTGCACTAATCCTATATAAATAAATCTGAATCTTGGTAAAATCTCAGCTGTTTTTCTCATATATTGTAGCTTATGATCTGCTGAATAAAAAATGTAATAAGCTCAAAGCTAAATAATAGATAGTTACTGATTTACAGTCAGTTAAACTCTTTTGCAAGTTGTTTGACTGGCTATAGCTCAGTAACAATCCATTATTTAGCTTTGAGGCTATTTCATCTTTTCTTCAACAGGTCATAAGCTACAACATCGTAGAATGCTCATTGATCTTCAATGAAATTTTATATCAATATACTTTGAGTGACTCGGTTTTTAAGAGAATGCGATACTGAAATACTAATTGTTAAAATTGCCAGAGACGTATAAGTTCGAAAAAATGTTATTTAAATTAAAATAAGTGGTTCTATATTTTAAATAACGAACTGCCATTATAAAGTAATGTACACTTTTTTCTTTAAATGTGCAACAAGATAACACGAAGAGTGCGTTATTAAAAATAATTTAGAGAGGCGCGATGCTCAATAAATCTCCTCTGCTCTCGGTTTGAAGCGAATTCGAAAGAGACAGACAGATAGACAGAGGCAATATAAATATACAGTATAGTCATGATCGCGACGCGCTTTAAATGTGAAATTTAACTCCGCGGGAGATACGTGTATGCCGTCTATTATTTGATATAACGAGTAGTACATCGCGTGAATTACAAAAACGGGACGCATGCACAGTATCACGACAGATGTTTGTGCGCTTCAAAAAGTGTAAATCTACGCGAATATGATTTATTTAGTCGCCACCGAACTCGCGCGACTGTAAAACCGCGAAATAATTTCATAAATCCCGATCAAATCCGATTAATATACCAATGTTTACAATATTCTCCTCTCTAACAATATATGCATATCTCCTGTTCGGGAAACAATACCGGATCATCGATGCAATTTATTCATCATCCACCGCACGAGAATTGTAGTACAATAAATATTTCCTTATTCAGGATATTTAAATTAGATACGTGTTAAAAAAAAGATTCTAATAAAAATAAGCCCTAGTCGCGTTAATTATATCGCGATAAAAAGTTTCCATTCGCAAAGCATTACGAGCCAGGAAGAAATGTTGAGGGGGGGGGGGGGTGTTATTTCCGGGACTCCCCTTAATTTGATAGATTTGTTTGATAGATCTTTTATCGAGGAAAAGAATGTTGTAAATTAAAATGCGCTATAATAAATAGTTTTCGAGAGAGAGAGAGATTTCAAAATTTTAATTTTTTAAAACATTTTATTTTAAATATTAAATAATTTTTTAAATAATTTTAAATATATTAAATATTAATTTAAATTTTGTAATATTAAATTTTTTTTAATATTTAAAGATTTCAAAATTTTTGATAAGAGGTACTTTTCATAAAAAAACTTTTCATCAAATGTTTTAATATAACAAATTTAATTTTAATTTAATTAAATATGGGTTTGAATTAGATTCGAATTTTTTCGAGAGATAAGGATCGCTTTCTCTTTATAATATATACATACACAAATTATATTCCAAATATATTCTTTCTTAAATGTATAGTACATATGCAGTACCATATAATATTATACTGTTGTGGCCAAAGTATTGCTATTATTGTGACTTTAAAAAATCTCAATATCTCGAAAATTAGCATTGTGTGGTTTATGGCATTTTTCTTCTAATAAAAAATCCTATGAAAATGACTTATCAAAAAATTGAGGGGGGCTTCGAAAATGTTATTCTTGCCGAAACGTGGCCTTAGAGTTACGTGGACATGTGACATGATGATGATGTGACGTATATAGAACTGATACTTGGACGAGAAAACGATTCTAGCGATCTTGTCAATCGTGCAATCTGCTTCACTTTTTTGTTTCTCACTTTATAAATATTCATATTTTTCACTCGCGATAAATTCGGGGAAAAGGGACAGTTTTTTCCGCGAGACTTTTTCTTCCCTCTGGCCAACCGGCCTCGCGCACTTATAACTGACTTACAACAGGAGCGATTGCTCCAGCATGATGCCCGCACATGATGAAATTAACTCTTATCGCCTTTATTGCCCATTGTTCGCGTTGTATACAGAGGGGCCGATTTCCTACCTCGTTGAAGCATATAAATTCACAATAACCGGCCCAAACACTCGTCCCCGACGACTCGTTTGACTTATTGTCAGAGCCGATATTATTATTATTACAACGTTCCTCTTACAAAAATCTTGCGAAAACAACATTAAACTTTATATAGAATTGTATATGTAAAATTTGTAGACAGATATTGTCGTATTATTCATTCTTATCGCTTTTGATGTATTATTTATATAATACGTGAAATTTCCGAAATGTATAGAGTGATTGATAAATTATCGCGGAATATCTCTTCGTTAAAAAAAGAGAGATAGAGAGACGGATAATCCTTCAAAACGGGTTAAGCGTGAATGTCTCGCGGCGAGAGCAAAATAAAAAAAAAAGTGGGGGAAGCGGAACAATACTATTTCCAGAATAGAGAAGAGAGGAGTTCGCGAAGCTCTTGGCAGGTTTTAGCGTCTGGTCTTATCTCTTTGTGAAAGTAGGTTACCGTTTGAGAAAGTGAAACGCTCGGGTTTGACGTATAGAGATGAAGAATTTCGGAGAAAATAAAGTCTCTCGCTCATAAATTCGTGAAAATTAATAGAAGATTTATATAAAAATTATATAAACATTCTATAATTATATTATATATTATTTTATATATTAATATTATATATTATATATTATATAAAAATATTATATATTATATATTATAAAATTATATAAAAAATATATATAAAAATTCGTTGAGAGAAAGAAAAAATCTCTTGCTCAGTTATTAATAGTGGATCATCGCGAATTCATTCGTCGATCGAATCTTGGTCGCTCCTTGCTTTTGTGCGGCTTATCCGCGATTGCTTCCGACCGCGATCAACGAGCCGAGCTTCTCTTCTTATCAAAATGCCATCATCATATGAGCGCGCGAGACCTGGAGTGCATCGTAAAATCGACGCGATATATCCCGGATCGAAATTCAAGACGGATCTCTTCTCTCTTCGGGGATCTTTCGCTCTTCTCTCTGGCGAAGAAATCAAACTCCCGGGACACGCGTTCGAAAATCCCTCGAGATACACTTACGCTAGATCTCGGAATTCGAGGAGCGAATTTCATTATTATACGCGATGGATGAGAGACGAGAGGAAAGGGGGGGCGAACGAGAAAGAGAGAGAGAGATTATAGACACATCCGCGTTTATGGACACATAAACATACACAACTTGGAACGATGCCATAACTTAATCAGCTGTACGCATTTGACAATTAGGAACACACACTTATACACGTTCTCCAGATGAATGATTAATGCAATAATTACCTCGCGACCTGCGTTCGAAATGTTTACTCTTAAAATAACGTTGCGACGATCGTATCGAGATCTTATTTCGAAAAATATTTGTAGAGATACTAAAGGGACCTCTTTCCTGTTTATAAATAATAAATAAATAAATAAAAGAATACGATGTCCGACACATTTGATTGAATATTTTTATATCCGCAGAAAACATCCGCAACATAAATAAAATGGCGATCGATCCTTAAACCTCCATTGCTTTGACGAAAATTATTTCACCATGCGATAATGTTGTTTATGAAAATTTCATATTGATCAAAGAAAGATGAAGGATTATATTCTATGATCAATTCTTCTTGTTATCGAAGTTATAGTTTTGCGAACAAAGAATTATAGGTATTACATATGTATATCGGATCCGTTGAAGTTTGGATGCATGCGTTTTTATTTACCTATTTCTCAAATATTATTTTTCAAAAACAACATAAATAAAATACATAGATAACAATATCTCGAGAAATTTCAAAGGGATAGAAAAGGAAGTAACGACGTATTTTTGAATATTTCGTACACTTGTAAGTAGATTTCCAGATTCAATTCCGCGAACAAAATATTTGTTTGATTGCGTTTTGACTTTGTTTTCTTTTCCTGTTTGCGTGCTTTGTGCGGACAGAGAGCTCGTCTTTCAATAAATACATTTTACACACACACACACACATTTATCTATCTCTCTCTTTGTGCGAAAGCAAAAGCAAATATTCCGTAACATCCGACGGGAAATGCGCGGACGAGTTATCATATCCGCTCTACGAAAAAACAGGGTTAAAGTAAAATAAATCTCCCCAGCTATCTTTTTTTTAAATTTTTTAATTTTATTCAATAATGTCGCGTTCTTGTCAAATCGCGATACTTCGTGTCCTTGCGACGTTCTTTTTCCAGTGTCTAATATATCCAATAAAACAGCCGTCCTTTTCATCTTAACAACCCCTCCTTCTTCCATCCTGAAGATATTCATTCTTCGAATATACATTTGTGAATGAATCCAAGAGGAACGTATAAACGTATAAATCGTTCCTCTTGGAAAGACAAGACGCCAAGAGGAATCTTCTTTGGCTGCTGGCCAAAGAAGCGAGGACTCTCTTGACCATAAATTTCGACGATCGGCTCGCGATTATGTTCACCCCCGATCTGGTCCCCTCGCGTATACCTTATTATTGATTGCGAGATCAAATCGTGCGCGAAAAAGAGAGAGAAAGAGAGATAGAGAGAGGCGGTTGACAATCTGAAAAATGACTGTCCTTCGACCTCTGAAACGCCCTTCGCCGAAGGCGACGACGGAAACGGCAAGGTCGGCGACCTTCGGCACCCTCACCCTTGGAAAATGCAACGCGGCGGTAAGGTCGAAGTCCTTTCATCTCTCGAGGAAAGAACTAAACACATTCACATGGAGGAAGAAGCATGCGATAATTAATGCACTGTAGCGTGGTGAAGTTTCCGTTTCCGAGAGACAGAAAGAAAGAGACAAGTACACAAAGAGAATTTTCATTTAGAATTTATCCTGAAAATCATGGTAATCGTGGGACAATATGGTATGAAAAAAATGTTATGAGAATTTCTCTGATTAATATTTATCACAATAAAAATAATAATACCTATCACGATAAAATATAAAACATGTTTGATTAATTTTACTATGCAGTTTAATAAAATTAATCAAACATGTTTTATATTTTATTGTAATAGATATTATTATTTTTATTAATCAAAGAGAAATGTTCATAAAATTTTTTCCATACCATATTGTCCCACGATTACCATGATTTTCAGGGTAAATTCTAAAAGAAAATTCTCTCAGTGTATGTATATCCGCGATGTCCTTTTATTCCACGAAAGAATTATTTTCGGAATTAAAGAAAAAGAATGTCGCAAAAACGATCAATAGTTTTCGACAGATCGATGTTTTAAAATTTTAATTTTTTTTTGAAAAATTATATTGAGATTTCAAAATTTTTGGCAAGATCATTTTCATAGAGGTTTTCTTCAACAAATTTGTTAATATATAATTATTTAATACATAATTTTTTAAATATATAATATATAAATTTTTTAATATAATTTTTAACAAATCTAATTTTAATTTAATCAGAAATGGGTTTTCGGTTCGAATTTTTCGGGATGGAGACGGGTGGAGGACTTTTATGGTTTGCAGTATTTTTTTTCTGATAAAATCCTATGAAAATGATTTATTAAATTGAGAGGTCAGAGGTCCCGGGAATAACATTCTTGTCCACGAAAGATATATCCAGCCAAAGAAAAAGATCGCGAGAAAGTCATATCGAGAAAGAGAAAGAAGAAAAATGTGAAATTTACACTAGAGAATTATAATTGAAATGAAATGATAATTCTTTTTCGAACACAGAATAAAAAAAAATATCAACATTCAATTTTACACCTATAAGATTAAATGTAAAATTTTGATAAAATTTCTTTTGTTTTTTTATCATTGATAATATTTCCAAATACAAGTTCTTTTTCTTTAACTCAATTTTCAAGAGAAGAAAATATTTGCCGTTTCGGAGAACGCAAACGAAACTAAGGACATGTATACGATCTTTCGTGGCGAAACTTTCAGGTATCCCCCGACGAGATGCCGTTGAAATTCCATGAATTTGTAAAGTTCGGCCGTTAAAGTGGACCGTTTATCTTCCGCGGAGTTGAAGGAAGTCTTTCGCAAACAGCGCACAGAGTATGTGATTTCCGCCATAATTTTCACCGTTGTTTACCGCAGTCATATTTATATGGAATCGCGCGTTTTTCATCCCGAACCGTGTTTGCATCAGAGGAAAAAAAATCTCATTCGATATTACTCTCATACTTATATGACGAAATGCGCGACACTCATTTTCCGACTTTATATTTATATTGTTGAAGAAAATGAATCTCGGGAACAAGGAACATCGCAACGACTGGCTCTCTCAAGATTTATTTACACGCGTTTCCACATTTTTACTCTATTACATATTTTACGTGAAAATTAACATTTTTGTATAACTAGATAATATAATATAAAATAATTATAATTAAAAAAATAAAATAATAAAATATAATATAATTCTTCAATATAATAGTAGTATTTTGTAATATATAATTAACAAAAATTAACATTTTTGGATAAATAATATAAGACAATTATAATTAAAAAACTGAAATAATTAAAATATAAATAAAATAAAATAATTCTCATAATTACGTTTGTTGACCAAATACAAGCGAATTTTTCTTCGAATCCAAATACGATATAACATGTACCTATATAGTTTTCTAGGACAAAAAAAATTAAATCGAGGTGGCAACGGAAATTACGTCGCTAATTATAAACTTGTCGCGAGTGTTCGGCGAAGAGTTGCTTCTCATTAGCTTCTCTCCTCTCAGAAACTAATATCGAGTACATCGGCGGAAAGATGATTTCTCTTTCGCGATTTTACATCCTCGCGACGAGATAAAAAAAAAGAAAAAGAAAAAAGAAAACGGGTCGTTCTTGGAACGAGAGAACGAGATTATTATTGCCGCTGCTTCGCGCTGCCGATCACGCCGGGAATCCCATTCGCGCTTTCCGGAATACGTTAATCCCGATTTAATGGCTTCCGAGCTTATATATACAGGAGCAATAATGTAATCCGAGTAATATCTGTTAGAATTTCGCGCGCGCATTGTCGGCCATTTCCTTCGGAGGAAAGATTAATAAGCGACGATTCGCGCGCAATTTCGCGACTTGTCGTGTCTCCAATATGCAGCTATATTGTATGTCTGCATTAGCGTTAAATTTATCGATTAAACTCGTTATCCTACAATTACAGAGGCTACTATATTACGAAGCGTTTCTAGATGCTGTATACAGAGTATTTCCTAAGTGAAATATCGAAAATTCCAGGAAGTGATTTCTTGGATAATTTTAGAAAAAAGTTGTGGCCCTTCAAAGTTAAAAAAAATAATAGAATTCTGTGATTGTCCTTTGTAATTTTTAATTGAATAATAATATTATAATATAATTATTATTATTATTATAAAATAGTATAAATAAAGGTATGTGAATTAAATAAAGTTGTAAAATCCCCAACAGCTACTGGTTAGGTGTAAATTAAGCCATTTTAAAGTTCTGGACCCATGTTTATAAAAACTTTTTTTAAATCGTCCCACAAATTACTTCCTGGAGTTCTCGACATCACTTAGAAAATATCTTGTATAAGTTATAAGCATAGGATATTATAATGATGTTCGATTCTGATCGCACTTGATACTTAATAAATCCAATGTGCGCAATAAAAATTGAGGACCTCTGAACAGACGCAGGTATTTGATTTTAGATGTTTGAACTAAACAGATCGTCTCTCTCGACGTCTTCAGACAATTATTCTCTCTCTCTCTTTCTCTCATCTTTTCGACACATCTGCGTAATTGTGCTTGACATTAAAATCCCAATAAAGTAAAAGCCATTGAAAATTAGCCCAGGAGATACGATTTTACCTCCTTTGAAGCTTAATTCGTGAGAGGTCGCTCATTTCCAATCGTTGATTAAAATGTTGAAAAGTGAGTTGATTCGTTGGGAGAAAATCGACATGAAATTATCGGTCAGAGAATTTGTAATGAGAGAAATATATATCCGGTGTGGTTCGGGGAAATTATATGTATAAACTGAATCTCCGTATATCGGTTTAATTACTTCCAAAGAGGAAGGATCGCGGACACTTTGATGTCGATCGAGAGATCATTCGAGTTTCACGACTCGATATCTAGCCAATGATGCCATTCTACCCGACTAATTAAATCCCTAGTGAAAATGGTAATTAATCCCGGACGCGGTCCATATCCCTTTTCAATAGCAAAAAGCGTCTCGCGCGTATCTCGTCTTTCGCTCAGGTAATTAATTGGACACTGATTATCCTTGAATCTGTTAACGATACCCCGCGAGAGAATTTCTCCCTTTCTCTCTCTCTCTCTTTTTGTTTTTTATCGCATTGCTCGTCACGCGGATTCAGAGAATGCCCGTTAATTAGCGTGAAATAATGCGGGTGCACGCGGTAAGATTTACCAATAGTACATGTATTCCTCGATCGTTCAAAAATGAGACTAATTAATTAATTGCAAATGCAATAACGTATATAAATGTATGATTGTGCGGAATTATAAACACGCGGTTCACATTTTAAATTACAATTAGCTCGAAAAAAATAATACGAAATTAAACATAATTAAGCGATAAAATAAGCATAATTAATGAATCCTCGTATCGAGATCTCTGAAATTAGAATGTAATTCGTAGAATAATTAAAAAATTCGAAATAAATGCGGATTATTCTGCGCATATTTACTTTCCGCAGAAAGATCGATGCGATTTCCGGAAACCGATCCGGTCCAGTTCCGGTGAACGGTGAAATAATAATAATCAAGCGGTGAATTCTGCGAAGTTGGCGCAACCTCAGGGATCCGGGGTTAATAGGAATTATTCGGAAACTGAATCAGTTACGCTTACAATCTGTCCGCAAATTGTGCGCAGAATTAGATTTCGATAGGGCGACACGTAAAATAATAAAATTGGAGGAAAGTCGCGCGATTCCGAATTTAATCAAGTCGATTACTATATGTCAAATTCTCGAACGACAACCTCGCTTTCGTATTAATAACGAAAGAGAGAGAATAATTTGGAAAATCTCTCCCTCTGTACCCGCCTCAATTGTTTGATCGAATAAAAGATGGAATGTATAATTAATATCGATGTTTAAATGTATATTTTATTCTGTAAGAGTTTTCGTTGATTGTATATTTTCTTAATCACATTTTATATTGAAGGAGATTTCGATATATTCGTGGAATTTCGCGTGACAAGAACACACTGACGAATAATTTTTGTCGATTTGCCGATAGATTAAACTAAATTATATTATAATAATAAATATCTTGTAAAGATAATTATCCTTTAATAAATTTTTTAAATAAATGATACTTTTTAATTAAAAAATATTAAATTATATTTAATCTTTGCAGTCTTTTATGCTGTAATATAATATAATAAAGCTTATAATTTTTGCATTTTTTCTCGTTAAAATTGTGCGATCGTTAAAAATTTTTAGCGATATGTCATTATAACTTTGTCCAAGTGAGGAACGATTAGTCAAGATTAATATCGTTGAGCCGAAAAACATGGAAATTGGATCCTTTTTCAGGGGGGTTTTTTATCTGAAATTTATTTGAAAACTTTCACGGGCAAAGAGAACCTGAGACTGCCTGAGCGAAATTGACCGATAAAAAACCTAGCCGCACTTTTAGAAGCTATTTCGGCAGATTGTAATTAACCCGGGATTTATCGCTACAACTCTTCGGCGATAGCCTCGAAATGAACAAAAAAAATAAGTGCGAACTCGAGATTCAACTGGACACGTGTAAAAAGCACGTCGTTTACGTCAAAATGCGATTTTTTGTTCTTATTTTTTTCGTGGTCTTTTTTTTCTAGTCTTATTGTTAGTCTTATTAATTTTTTCTTATTCCTTTCGGTCTAAGAAAGAGCACTCATTAGCAGTTAAGGAATGTACAGTTCTCTATAGATATTACACATTTTCGTGAATTCTTTCGCGAAAATAGTTCTGTAACTCGACTTTACTTAAAGAGATGTTCAAGAAACTGTCATGTATAACTGAACAAGTTGAAATAAACAGTTTCTCCATCAATCATTATTATATAATGACGACATTTGTACGCATTAATTAAATATCTAAAAAACCCAAACCTCAGAATGATATATACTTAGTGCTAAGAAGGCTGTAACATATAATTATTAGAAATCACAAGTATTCTAAACTTCAGTCGTTCGTGGCGACAGACGTTGAAAAGGACAAGGATTGTTTACGAGCGACTTAAGATTTTCTATATGAAAAAAAATATTAGCCACCATAGCTAAATTGTATCTGTGTCCCTATATTATACCTGAAATTTAGTTATCACAGTTGCTTAATTCTAGCTATAATAACTAAAATTTAGGCATGGTATTTAAATTTCAGGTGTAATATAGGGACAGCTAAAATTTAATTTTACGGTGGCTAATATTTTTATATATAATATCTTAACAAAAAAAAATATTTTTTCCAATAACATCAACAGAGAGAGAAGCGGAAGAAAACGTCACGACACAACTTACGCCGACAATTGGTCAAGAAATATCGTAGACAATTTAACATATCGCGCCGACACTCTACTATTAATGTCACTCGCGTAAAAAAAGAGAGGAGAGGACTCACTTTCTTCCCATTTCTTTTCTCTCCCCGAGGAGAGGGAGAGAGAGCGAGCGACTCCGCGGAAACGGTCCCGCGGAACGGCCGCGGATTCGGAAACTGCCGACTTCGACAGTTGGGAGAAACTGTCGGCGCTCACTGTGTGTGATGAGGGGGGGTTTCCTTCCTACCTACCTACCTACCCACCCCATCCTTCCTTCCCCTCGCGACCCGATGGTCCGCGAACCATCCTCTCCTCCGGGGGAGAGTCCTCTCTCCCGCACCCCTCACCCCTTCTTCAACCCCGCAAGCCTCTCACCCACGCAGGAATCAGGCACGAGCGTCTCGAGCCAGGAACCGTCCGCGTTCCCATGACGACACGCGTGCGTTTCTTCCCCCGTCCCTCTTACCCCCTCGTCCCCCTCTCAACCCCCTTCGTTGCTGGTTCTTTCCGACGCGCACGCGCCACCGACCGGGCACCTCGTGGCAACAGGTTTCGAAGTAGCTTCGCGTGTGCCTGGAATCAGGCATCCACTCCGCGGATCGGGAGCGAGGGATCGATAGAGATCGAAGCCGCGTGACGCCGCGGCGGGGGGTGGGGGGGGCACAAAAGGGGGACGCAGAACTCGGGGTTCTGCGCGGTCCAGGATCCGGATTATCGCAGCCTCTTCGTAACGCGTGGATTTTCGAAGGAATAATGTATGTCGCGGCAGGGAAAAACGACGGCGCGAGATATCGAAGTGATTTCGCGAGAAGACGTGAGTTTTTTTCTTTCTTTCTTTTTTTTTTAAGGCGAACATACGGCCGGGACGGAATCAAAATTGTTATTACGATACGAGGTTTACGATTTCGCCGGGTTGAAAACCACTCTAGGTTTATGCGATGGGAAAGGAGATATATATATATATATAGGTTTATATACAGAATGTTTTTCCCCCAAAGAAACTCGGTTATCCTCTCTTTCGATGATGGATTCTTCGAATTCTTCTAAAATATATAATGTCTAGAGAACACATGCTATATATTATAATAAATATATTATCTTAAAAATAAAATAAATTTGTATCAAATAAATATTTAATTTTAATTTTCAAATTAATTTTGTTTTCATTTATTATCAAAGTATTTTAATTTCGATCTTGTAATAATTACACATACATTTTGCTATTGTTAGAAGAACTACAGGGCTTTGTAAAATATTCTATTTATTAATTATATTATATTCATTATATATTTATATTTATTAATTAATTTTATTAAATATTTATTATATATTATATATACTTATTTTAATTATATTATATTATACATATTTATCATTCTAGAAGAAATAAATTATGAACGAAATATGTTTAGTAACCAACGCAAGATGCTATTGAGAAAAACTTTAAATTGCATGACTCCGATGTCAAGCGACTTTGAAATTATCGACGTGTGCCCCTTTTCGATATACACAATTCTCTCGGTTTGTCCCAGAGCTGTCCAAAAGAAAAATGATGTCTATTCAAGAGAGAAGAGAACCGTATAAAATCGATTATCTGTGATACACCTTTTCTGTCTCAAGTTAAACGAGGCGGAAAAATCACTGACAATGAGAGCGATTCGCGGAATTGCGCATAGAATTCGCAGAAATTTTCGAGAGTCCGATCGACCGACAAAGCGAAAGCTGTGGCTACTTATTGTTGGAGAAAGTTGCAGCGGAAAGGATGAACGTTTGCCTTATCGACGCACTCTCCTAAGTCCTTTCGACGACACTCGACAACGCGGTCAACAAGCGATTCTCGACATCGACCTTCCGAGAGTATAGCAAGATTAGAAGACCTCGACAATGAGCGATAAAAGTGACAAGGGTGATCGATTTCGTCGTAAAATCGATTTGCGAATTATCTCTCTTGACACTATTACGTTAAATTTCTACGTGTTTGCAATCTTATTTTTGTTATTTTTTGTCATAGTTTCAGTATATGTTGATTTCTATTAGAATTTTTTAAATTATTTTATCATCAAATTATTTTAATTTATTGTAATAATTACATATATCGTCATTGTTAGAAAAACTATAAGGGTTTGTAATTATATTATATTTTTATTATATTAAATGTATCATATATTTATTTTATTTATAAATATATCGTCCGCTTTTAGTGAATGTAATTTACTAAAAAGTTTGAAACAATATTTAAAAACGAGTTTTTTAGTGCCTTTTTCTCTTATAATAATTATAAAGGACAAAGGAAAATTATTTCTTATTATATTAATGTATTTCATCCAAAACTGTGATACCAAAATTGAATAAGATCGTAACATAAATCACTACGTGGGGATGTAAAGAGGATCGATCGACCCTCTGTTTAGATAACTCGTTTCGCGTCCATACACACACCTGGGGTTCGACCCGGAGTTTTCTCAATCGAGGGATCCTGTGAATCACCTGGTACACTGTTCTCTGTCAGTGATGGAACTTGTGATTACAGTTAAAGTACTTCACACTTTGGGGATATCGCACAATCTATTAAAGATCTTCTTCGCAAACAAATCGATCTAATTATTATTATGCAACATTTTTATCTGCACGTTTCTTTAGCAATAGAAAAAAAATTAATCGCTTACTTATAATCTTATCAGAGAGAACAATATAGTTTCTTAAAAAAAATCAGGCTTCACGTAAATAATTTGTTTCCAATTAATAATAATTAATAATCTTGATATAATATATAATATTCATTATACTTGATTTATTATTTATTTATTATATATATATTTCTATTATTATATATATAATAATATTTAATTATATAATACATATATTATATAATAATATAATATTATACATATATTATATAATTATATATAATAATAAATAAAATATAAAATATATAATTGCTATAAGAGATGTTAATGCTATGATGTATTATTACTGTATCAAGATACAATTATTAATTTCTATCAAAGTAGTGTAAAAACGCGGAACTCTCGATAAAGAACGAGGAAAAAGATGCGCGAGCTTTAATCAGTTTTTACGCTACGTACGGACGGAATCTCAATCATCAAACTTCAATTAGCGTCGACGGAGGACGCGAGCTGTGTCATCGGATAGATCGATACGCATGGCCTATTACCTACGTCAAAGTATCTGAAATAGAAAAAAAATCGCCTCCCGTTTACTTTCTTTTTTCGCCGTTCAACGTTCTCGGGGATGCGAACAAATTGGCCTCGAATCCTTCTCCCATAGAAATCATTCCTCCGGGCTTTTCCTCTCGCGTTCCGGGAAGCGAAAAAAAAGCTACACTCGCGTGACTCGTTTCTTTTCGGCGATATTCGATTTATATATACACGGTTCCCGATGTCGCTCTTTCCGCGCAATTGAAAAATTTATTCGCATCGGTTTTTTTTTGCTCTCTCGTCGAACTTGATCTCTCTCCCCGAAAACAAGATTTTTTCGCCGAGTAAGAAGATTCACGAGCGCGATTGACGTTGCTCTTAACATGCGATCTCTCGACATTTTCGCGGGAAATAAAATATCTCCCGCGGAAATGGATGGAGGAAAAATCATGGAAAATGTTTATGAATTCTTTTTTCGTATGCGATGTATGTAAAAAGAGAGAAATGATTCGAGCAGCCCTTATCGGTAATGGACTATTCGTTCTATCAACGAATAATTAAAAGTTTTACATATATAGATCTCGATGTGGTAGGCGAGCGATCGTGTTTTCAATAAAAAAAGAAAAAAAGTATGTTATTTGAACTCAATACAATTTTCTCGTCCGATTTCGGAAAATATTTGAACAGCTCTTGGATTTTAAATATTTCATATACGCGAGTTTCGGCTAAATGTTTGATCGCTAGTCAGAGTTTCATTTAATCCGCAAATATATTTCGGAAATGTTGTGCCTTGAAAAAAAAAAGTTTTGTGACAAAAAATGACAAAGTTTGCTCGCGCGACTGTGCGATATCATTAATTATTTACCAAAACGCGACGTCATTAGCAAAGCAGGAATTATACATATGTTGCGGTATTTATACAGTCCGACTGTCGTCTCGTTAAATGAATGAGCCGTATAGGCCGAATATGAGCAAAGGTAATAATAATAATTGTGCGGATATGCGTGCAACACGGCGCCGTTTCCATTATCACAATCCATCATTATACGAACTCGGTATTATTTACAATCGTCGACACGATTGATCACATTCAGAGGAAGAAGGAGAATCCTTTTGCGTATATCGCATTGCGTTGGAATTATACATAAAATCTACTAATTACGCGTACTTTATACGGATTCTTTGAGGTCCAAAATCACGACACAGATGGATAATATACAATATATCGAATAATAGCGCGTTCTCTTTTTGAAAAATTTAGCCGTCCTCTTGCAAAATGATGTATGCGAAATATGAAATGCCGATACGAGAAACACGTATGAATCGTAAAGAGAGTTGTAGATTTATATTCTCGAATATTATTGTGGAACGTTGAAATGTTGCAAGGTTTATGAAGATTATGAATATAGTTCACGCATAAATATTCTAGAGAATCCACCAATGACATTATTTAGACCAATAGTTTTCTCGATTTTATTACTTGCAACAATGCGTGTTCGCACAATAGAAATCATGTGTGTGATCACGTGTAAAGAATCGCGAATAACAATATCGAATTCAATTTTTTGAACGCAACAAAAATATCCTTTTTGTCAAGAATATAATATTCCGCTACCAACATTTATTAATGTAACTTTTCGCTTAAGTCAACCTTGTTAATTTATAATCTTAGTTGAAATATGTTTGATTGTTTACGAAATGTGTATAGAAATAATGATAACATTCTATACAGAGAGATAAAATCTAGAATTAAATTTAATCTAGAGATTCAATTGGGAATTTGTTTTAAATGGAGGATTAATTGTTGAGTATTTAATTAACTTTTAGATGTAACATAATTAACAGTTTCAAATATACATATATTGTATATATATGTATATAATATAAACACATATTTATAGGTGTGATTATAAATAAGTAATATAATGTAATTATATAAAATAATTATAGAACATAATACTTTTTAATGATTAGAAATAAAAATGTTATTTGTAATCATTATAAAAGTTAATAATATATTATGTATTATATTATATAATTACAAAATAAATAAATAAACAAAGAAATAAATCAACAAATAAATAAATAAATGTATATGTATTATATATATTTGAACAGGGTTCTATAATTCGAGCTTTAATGAACAAATATTCAATAACTAGCGAATAAAGAAAATTAGCGAGGGGAAAATGGCTTTCGTCCATATTTCGAGTTTAAATTGTGCATGTAAATAGCAAAGCTCACTGGTAAATTTTGCGATGCAAATCAACTTCCTGTCGCCTCGACGGGGAACTTCCCGTCCACGAAGGTAGAACATCGAGCTCGCTTCAATTTACGCAACGGCGAACGGACCTGCTTTACGCAAGGCCTTAATTACGCGCGGGCCTTGATGCGACATTAAGGCGATTACCAGTGCACGCAGCCGGCAATTATCGCACGCATCGTAACACGACGCGGTACGCCTAAGTCCGGTTGGCCTCTAAGTCCCGACAATTATTGCACGCGACACGTCGCAAATAGCTCCTGTGCGCAGTCGTGCGGCGCATCCACGTCCTACTAAACCCGCTTCAAACATGACAATAGAAATTACATCCGAGAATGTCGGGGAACCGATACCACTTGCGGAATACGCTCGCGAATTTCCTGTTGTCTCTCTCTCTCTCTATCGCTCTCTCTTCTGGAACGACAACGCGATATTCCATGAGGGAGCTCTTGAAAAGCTCTTTATACACAAGCGAGTCTTGATACAACTTTAATATATATATATATATATATATATATATATATATATATATATATATATATATTCGAAGATATACTGAATATCCCATCTGTGTCCCTGCTGCGTTTATTCTCATCTCCGAGTAAACTCTTCCGTCTGTTTC
Source organism: Prenolepis imparis (assembly GCF_030444845.1). Classification (NCBI taxonomy): domain Eukaryota; kingdom Metazoa; phylum Arthropoda; class Insecta; order Hymenoptera; family Formicidae; genus Prenolepis; species Prenolepis imparis. Next base: position 22,016,719 of record NW_028141159.1, on the reverse strand, counting down.
TTCAATTTTGTTTAAGACTTTCTACGAGACGGTATAAATACAGAATAAATCGAGAATAAGTAGATAAATATTTTTAAAAAATTTAATAAAAAAAATTTGTTTTAATTTAAAAAAACATTTATTTATATAACTCGTAGCAAAATAAATTTTCGTCCCATAGTCAGGATGAAAAAAAACGATGATATCACATTTGTATTTATGTAGAACTGCGAACTTGAATCTTTTTCGCGGGATTCTCCTTAATTGTACGCTAACCGCGAAACTCTATTTCGCAACAAATTCTCATTCCGATCGGCGAACTTGGCGGTTACGCGAATTATGTACTTGACAGCCTCGTCTAGAAACGCACAATCTCAGTCTTGTATATCTTGCGTCAAATCCACTGCAGCTTCGCAGGATGCAGAATCTCCCCTTCTCCCTCTTTCATGCACAGGTCGACGATAATCGTATTTGGAATGCGGGACGTATAATTAATGCTATTAAATTTCAGTAGATAATCCAAGCTACGTAGCAAATCTTCGTTTCTTAAGGGGTTACATCTTTCACACGTAAAAATGGTTTTCGGCAATTTTTTTCTTAATAAATAACATAACAATCAATGCAAGGATTTTTAAAATTTTTATTATATCTTTTAGTGTATTTAAAAAATTATTAATTTTTATAAAAAATTATAATATTTGACAAGTTGCGTGCACAAGTGATGCGCGTGCAGAGGAATTTTTAATAAAATTTATAAAATTTATAAAAATTCACAAAATTAGGTAACTCTTGAAAAAAATGTCACAAGTTTGCCAAACAAAATTTTCACTTTTTTGTTATAAAGAAAATAAGATGGAAAATAAAAAAAAAGCTCCCGACAGATCGTAACTATAATATTTCTTTACAAGAAAATACTTTTCATGCAGACACTAGAAGCATCACTAAAATTTAATAATTTTTTATATGCATACTCAAATATATAACAAAAATTTAAAAAAAACCTTGCATTGATTACTATGTTATTTACTGAGAAAAAAATTCTCGAAAATAGACCATTTTTTGCACACGACAAAGGTATATAATCCCTTAATTTTTCTCGCTTTCCAAACCGCGAAATAAAAAACTTCCATTATGTTGTACATTTTTTCTTTCTTATTAATTCAACTCTTTAAATCTTCTTTTCTTCAATTGTTTATGGAACTTTCAGTGTACGCGGCTTTGTATCTTTCTTTCTTTGTCTTACCCAATTTTTCTTTCCACGGATACACACAGACTGAGAAAACAAAGATGGATAAAATCTGTTCTCGAGTGTCCATCTACGAGGGAAACCAAGAGACCGGAGTTTATTAGCTCAACCCTCAATCGAGAAAGAGAAAGAGAGTAATGGCAGCGCGTATAAAAAGAGATAAGTATCATCATGTGCTACAAAAATTAATAAAGCATAAATAAAGAAGGGTGACGTGCGCCAGCGTGGCGTAGTTAACATGATACATCGTTCATTTCGAAAGGTTAACTAAATGCCAACCGCTGAACTTGACTCGGCGACAAAAAAATAATAAAACAGCTTTTTCTGGAAGGGACCAGTTACGCGTAAACGCGACGATGAGTTATTCGCCTTACAAGAGGAAGGATACGAAGGATACCGAGGATTTTCGATTATAAGGATACCCGTCTCTTTCTAATAAGGAATCTCATTACTTTGACCTTGACGGGAATAATGAACCATGAATGCGAGCGACTTCAATCCATCGCTACCCCCCGAAAGAAGGTACCCATTTAACCAAATTCCCCTTCCGCCCCTATATAGGGACACGAAACTCGGGCTATAGAAAACATAGGGGCGCCTCCAGCCGCATAAACGAAATATGTTTCCACATTACAAGGGGGGTTAGGGGAACGGAATCCTTTTGGGCAGAAAGAGAGAGGAAATGCGGAAGGGAGAAAAGGGGAGCGGTTATTTGCATGCCGCGAACGGTCAAACGACTTCGTTTATGCCACCCCTCGTTGAGGCAGATGTCGGATGTCCTCCTGACATGGGACTGTGCGTACGCGGGCCTCCCACTCTCATCCCCCTTCTCTCTTTCTCGCTCTTTCTCATTCCTTTTCAAAATGGCAGAAGTACAAAGTACTTAAGGGCGTGGGCCAGCTCGTCCCGACCGTTCACGCCTGACCTTTCATCGTGGGCCCGGACAAAGGGATAGGCGCGACGGGCCCTAACTCCGTGAATCTCCACAGGATTCATCCGGAGTGGGAGACCACTTTGAAACGGACCGCTCCAACTTCTGCGCGATCGCCTTTTCGCGATGGTCAGGGCGATGCACGATGATAAAAGGTAAACACACCTAACAGGATTTTCAATCAGACCAGTGAATATGAAGTGACATAAAAGAACGATGGCTGACAAGTATAAAGATATTCGCAATCATATGATTATGACAAATCCAATATGATCTCCAGATTTCACATTTCACGCAATTTGTATATTAATAATTAAAATTGTATATAATAAATTAAATTTTTATATAATAATTTGTGTATATAATAATCCCTTTTTTTCTTTCAGAAATGAAGTTATCCATAATAATTGGCACAACTCGTATAAATTATTATTAAATGAGGGGGGGAGGGAAATCCACAGGCAAACAAGAAAGTTGATATCGTGTTTGAAATCGCGATCAAACAGCGGAGCGTATATAGCCCAAACATCACGCTGCCTCCTAATTTAATCCCTTTAATCGATATTCGCGGATATAGCAGCCGCACACGTGGCCGATTATATTTTCGAGGGAAACGCGCGCACAATATCGAAAATCAATAATCAACGACAAATGTGTTGCCCACTCTCGTCCCCCTTCGCCCCCCTCGTCTCCCTTCGTCACGCACCAGTCTGATCTTCCAGCGACGCGTAGTTTACACTCGGCCTCGATTAGATTATACTCCCGGGCAAAGCAACAGGCAGATGTATATGCGTGAAGGAAAAAGGGAGGGCGGGAGGGGGAGAGAGAGGATTAATCTCCGACGCAATTTATCGCGCTCACGCGTCGCCCGAAGGAGTAATTCGATTATATTTATCGACAATTCGATTATGTATAAACACGCGGTGCGGACGAATCAGCTGACTATTCGCGTCGGCGAATTTATGGCGAGCTGAGCCGATCTGAGCGATTATATCGTCGTTTATAATAAACGTGAGAGCAAACGGTGTCCCTCTCTCGATCGACAGATTAGTAGGGGGAGGAGGGAACAACGGTTTTTAAATTTTCATTGCAGGCAAGGTAAATTTCTTTTATAAATGTCGTCTCGTATACTTTCCAACAATCTCTTTACTGATCGAATTGAGTGGATGTGTACTTTTCCGCCATGATAGTATTCTTTTGTCTACTAAAGTTTCCTGGGGTACTATCGTGTACCCCACGAGTATATACTAAAATTATATTCGAACGTATCATATATATAAGAAAAATAAACGCGGTGATATAAAAAGAGATTATAGTAAATATTCGATTTATCAAAATAATACAATTCTCAACAAATTATATAAACAATAAATTTTTTGATGTAAAATGCAGCGAAATTCCGTAAATATTCTATCTCTTTTTCTCTATTTTTTTATCTATCTATTCTTTTTTCTGTCACTATCTATGTTACTTGTCTATTGTTTTCACTATTTTTCATTAATTGAAAAAAAATTAACGAAACTTCAAGCTTTGAAATGTTAATAATTTTTTTTAAATGTTCGCAAGATTTGTTTTTATTTATTTGTTTAAAAGCTATATTTTTTTTTAAATCTATAAGATGCGCTAATTTAAAGGGTTAATCTTCGACACGTATGTTAAATCTAAGAAACAAAAAAATTAAAAAATTGATTTTTTTTATCTATACTCTTTAAGAAAATGAGTGCTAAAGTGAGTGATCATATTTTAAAATATTTACATGGATACAAGAATCGATTAAAACACGTGTATCGAATTCCTTGCTGAATCAAGGTGCCAAATAAAGAGGGACGTCAATTTTTTCGTAGGAAGACCTTTGCGAATACGAGACCTTAATTCGTCAAATCTGTCAAGTTTCCTTCTTCTCTTTTTCGCTCTCTATCGAAACGATTCTTCGAAAATTCCCCGGAGATGTCTCCGTTCGTTCGATGAGCAGCAACGAATAGACAAAGTCGAGGGTTTTTTTCGACATTACGCGCGCGTTTCACGATTATCTTGTCGAAAGCAAATCGATATAAATATTGATAAGCAGTTCCCACAGCAAATATTGCTGCAGCTTCCACGACGGAGCAGCAGCAGCAGCGGCAGAGGAAGAAGAAGAGGAACAAGAAGAAGAAGAGCATGAAGAGGCGGAATAAAGTAAAACGAAGAACGAGAAAGAGGTGAGAGAGGGAGGAGAGGAAGGCCGAGTTCGTGACTAGAATAACGTTCTCGAGCCTCTCTCGTACGCTGGCGATGCAAGAGCAAAAAGGTACGAAACGATTCGAGCAACACCGGTACCGTCTGGAGTCGGCGACCTGCTCTCTTCTTTCTCTCTTCTCTCTTTCTCCTTTTCTCTCCTTAGGAAGCCACCGCGGTGAGAAGAGACCGGCGATAAATCGCGCTTCGGGGGTATCTCGTAAGAGAAAAGCGAACGCTAGAGATCTCTTTGTCTTACGAGAGAAATAGATCTGCGTAAACGGATCTTTTATATAAAGATATAGAGAAGGAGGAGGAGAAGGGAAAAGTGTGAAATCTGCGGGATAAATATATCATATAGGGCCATCCCTAAATTATGTAAAGCTTTTTTTACGATTTTCGACCACCTCCCCCTTCCTCTGTATCTTACGTAATATTTTACAATTTTACTAAATAAACTTTTTAAATATTTTAACCTTATTTTAGGCATATATAAAGATAAAATTTGAATACACTTATTGTGCCAAAGAAGTCTTTTTCCAAAATATCAAGTTGCATTTTCATTATTTTTACAAAATAGTTAAAATCAGTTGATAAAGACGACGAATCAATGAATGAGAAAATAAAAGCTTTCGTAAAAATATTTTTTTTATTAAATTTTATCTTATCAGAGGAACATTAAAAAAAATCTTCTCTAAGAACTACTTTAACCTCCCTCTCCCCACGTAAGAAATTTCTATATGTAGCATAAATTTAGGGATGGTCTTATATGATAAATATATCATATAGGGCCATCCCTAAATTATGTAAACCTTTTTTTTACGATTTTCGACCACCTCCCCTTCCTCTGTATCTTACGTAATATTTTACAATTTTACTAATAAGATTTTTTAAATATTTTAATCTTGTTTTAGAGATAAAGATGAAATTTAAATACACTTATTGTACCAAAGTGTCTTTTTCCAAAATATCAAGTTGCATTTTCATTATTTTAACAAAATAGTTAAAATCAGTTGATAAAGACGACGAATCAATGAATGAGAAAATAAAAGCTTTCGTAAAAAAATTTTTTTTATTACATTTATCTTATCAGAGGAACATTAAAAAAAAATCTTCTCTAAGAACTACTTCAACCTTCCTCTCCTCCACGTAAAAAATCGTAGAAATTTTTTTACCCTCTTCTCTCACCCCCCAAAAACCTTACGTAATTTAGGGATGGCCCCTTGTCGAAAAATCTCGACATAATTAATTTATACTCGGAAATTTGATATTCATCGGAGTGATTGATTATAAAATTGCGATGAATCCAATTAATATGAATGTGGAACAATATATACAATGTGCGAATATAATTCGAATATTCGAATATGCGATATCTCTCTCTATCTCTCTCTCTCTCTCTTGCGATGTCAATTATCTCCCGATCGAAAAAAACGTTGAAACGAGAGTTGATCTCTCGTAGCAATTTTCCGGGAATGGATGTTCCGCGCCTCGTTTCGGCATCTGGCTTCCAGCAGATAATCTGCCGATTAAGCCGGAGAATCGAAATTTGATTTTTATGATTGCAAAGTGCAATCATGCCGAGAATGCAATTAATCAAAACGTCATATATTACTCGAGTGCATTTCCGGCGTCTTCAAAGGTAGAATATTGTATGTACGCGATTGTTTGGTTTCTCGCTTTTCTCGCGTTTCTTATTTTGACGTAAATGCCGCGATCGTATAACGAAGCCCCGAGGGTGCTCACCGCTTTGAATAATTCTCGGCAACGCGCGCGCTGCTTATAATTAAAACATCCTTCCCGTCCCGCAGAGAGATCCCTCTCGCTTGCTGTATAATCACGTCGTTTCGATGTCATAAAGCAGTCAGAAATTTTCCTCAATCTGCAAATGAACGTGTGCTAGGGATCTTTGTTACGTTGTGAAAGAAAAGAAAAAAAATAGAATCGCACACGCTACAGTTATCTCTATTAATTGTTCAAGCATTAATGTATATTAGATGTCAATTAACATTCACATAAATTATTTTACTAAATCGAAATTTTTTTGTGTCAATATATCGTATATATTATATGATCTATCATATATAATATCATATATATGAAAATTTATCGCGAGAATAAATTGCTTTCTTGCAAATTCATAAAAAATAGAAATTATTATTTATATATTGATATAAATTTTTTTACCAGTATCGAATAGTAAATAAAAGAGAATTTATCTCAGCATGCGATTTAGTTGGACCACATATAGGGAAATTCTATACGGTGGAAATAAATTGTTTCTTTTTAATTCATAAAAAATAGAAACGATTATTTATATGCTGATATAAACTTTTAAGGAAATTATATGTAGGTTATTGTTTCCGGATATATGCAAGCATTATAATTTTGTATTAAAAAATCAAATAATTACATTTGTTAATAATCAAGATATTTTTTAAAATCTTAAAACTCTCTTTTAATTTTCTCTTTCGCTATTGTACAAAAATTCAACGCTTGTTTAAATTCAAACGACGATCCATCTCTCCTCCAGAAATACTTTGTAATATATTAAATAACTTAAAAAAAATTGATTTATAGTACTAGTTTTCCCTTAAACGTTTGATGAAAAAATGATGAAACTTTAGCAGAACCGCGTGCAGCGAAATTGATATTCCCAAGTCTGCAGGCAATTTGGCAAATATCCTGGAAATCGGAGTGTTTCGCCCCAGGAAACTTTCACGGGCGAAAGAAGGAAAGAGACATAACCCCCGGAACGCGGGAAAAAGGAAGAAAGAACCGAATCCGCTTCGTCACGTGGCGCAGCCTAACTTGGCACTCGCAGGACAAGAGTGATTTATTGCCCGCCTTCCCTTCTCTTGCTCTTCCCCTTTTAACCCTCAATACTTGGAGCACAACCATATCCTTGCCAAGGTCTGTGTCCTCGCTCCCCCTCTTCTCTTGGAAAATTATAATCAACTTTACCCTCTCGCGGTTCACTTTTCATTTTCGCCAAATATAGACGTTTTACGTCAAATTCAGTAAAATTATAGAACGCTAGTAATTATCGATATTTCTAGGAAAAGGCGATTTTTTTAAACTCTCGACGGAGAGAAAGAGATCTCATTCTGACATCTCGCTCATGAGGTGCATTTAAAAGGAAAGACCGCCACTTTTTCCGCGAAATCGCGTAAGACTTTTTTTTTTAGTTTCCTTTATTCACCTCTCTCTCTCGTCCCGACTTGTCAGGTTCTCATAGCTTTTTCCCCCAAGTATCTCAGTGAGCTGAGCAGATCTCTATCTAGCTGTACACGCTTTGTCTTCTCCTCTTTTCATATCTTGTCAAAGATTGCACCGCGTTTTCTCCGTTTTCTACGCTACTAGGCTTCAATGCGATCACGGTCCATTTTATCTCTTTGTCACCGCGTCGCGATTTCACCGTATCGCTCTCTCTCTCTCTCTTTGCGTGATTCCTCCTTTATATTTATAATGAACTTGGCGTTTATCGTCTCGCGCTCAAAGGAAATAGAGGCAAAAAGTATAATTACTATAAAGTAGTCATATTAAAGAAATTTAGATATAGGAATTGATAGAAAATACAATAATACTCTTTCGTTCGAAGTATTAAAACCTGATAAAATCAAATTACACATTTTCCCCAATATAAAATCTCTTAACGTAACTGAAACAGCGAAAAAACATAGTATGTTTCAAAAAAATTTCAAAAAGTTATTTAAAAATGTCTTTTAGAAAATATATTACATTTCTGTTATATTCTGTTCTCCAATAATATATAAATTATAAAAAACTCTCCTTCTCCTTCTTTCCACATTAAAAACTTTTATAAAAATGTTTGAAACATTTAATCGATTATATGAAAATAATTGTGAATAAAACATTACCGGGAAAAAATGTTTCATAAAATAAAAAATGCACATTCGCAAACTAATAGGGCGATATTATTGAATTGCGTAACACATATTTAAAAGCTACCATCGATATGCGAATTCAATTTGCATCAATCGCAGATAACCATCAGGTTCAGACGTTAAGTTATGTAATAGGAGATGCAGATTAATGTAATTTTGAGAAATTTCAATATCAATTTTCATCCATTTATCGAATGATATTTTTATTAAACATTCAGCACCGTCGGGACGAAGTTAATTAACAAGGTGACGTCTCGTACCGCTCGTTGAATATTAAAAATAACGTTGGGATTTCGCGAGATCCACTTAATCGAGCGAGTCGGGATTAATTAATTAACAAGACGTATATGTATATATACGATACGCGTGAGCGTTTAATTAATACCGTCTCGTCGACTCCTCCTCGTCGTTGAGTGAAGACTGATCAACTATAATGATCTTTAACTTGGCCCCGGAATTCGCAGTAATTAATTAGTTTGGACCATCAATCCTCCCTCAGAAACGGATTAAAACCTATTGAACGCGACACTTACGCTGATTACGCGAGATACTTAAGTCGTCTCTCTTAATTGCATCGTAGCACAAATTTCCGTGAGCAATAAAAGTACTGCAAGATATATTCGTAAATCCGAGATATACATATATATTGTATATATATGAGATATAGGTATATCTTTGCTTTCAATTAAAATGTATAATCTCCATTCTCTGTTTATTTATAAACTCTAATACACTTAAAGTAAGCTTTATTCGTAAGAAAAGAATATCTGCATAACAATGGCGCGTAAATAAAGAGAGGAAATAAAAAACTTTACGAATAGAGAAAATAAAAAAAATTACGAAAAATCTCTCGATAAATATAGAATCGCGTAGAAATTGTAATACTTTATTCCAAGAATATTTTATGCCTGGAAGCGACATTCGACTGAAGCATATGGGTTTAATTTAACATTAATTACTATTCCTCCGAGAGAGAGAGAGGAAAAAATTGCGCTCCGGTGATTTCTCTGAAACGTGACTTTCCATGCAGGAGAGCACATGACATTCACGCGAAAGATAGTTTCTCGCGTTTACCGGTGAAATCCGCGGCTAAGCGGTCGTTTGATAGATTGCAATTGCAACTTTCTCGACGATACGGTAAATCGAGCTGACCGTGCCGAGAGAGAAAGAGAGAGACGTGTTCTCGTAACTGGAAAGTGCGGCGACTCGATGCCCCATAATCATCGACGGGTCGATGTCCATGATATTTCCGCCGCGATGGGGATAAATAAAATCCTCAGTATGAAAGATACAAATATGAGCTGCGCCAAACTTTTTTATACTTTTTGTCTTCTATTTTATAAACAATTTTATATATATATATATATATATGTATAAATTTTATGACAAGAAAAAATATTTTTCATGTGTGGAAAAGGATATTTTTTATAAAATTGAGTATCAAAGAATTTTTTCAAGCACATAAAAACATATATTTTTTTTGTTTTCTGCGAGAAATATTTTTTTGCAAATTTTATGCCGACAAAAAAATATTGTTTGTGTATAGAAAAGGATATTTTGATAAAATATATATATATTTGAATGTAGGTATGTATAAATTTCTATGTTCTTGAAAAATTTCTTCGATACTTATTTTATATAAGAAAAAAATATATATAATAAATATATACATATATAAAAATAAATTTATATAAATATATATTTAAATATATATATATAAATATATAATATATATAAATAAATTATATATATATATTTGTCTTCCGTGAGAAATATTTTTCGCCGTGAAAAAATTCGCAAAGTATCGGAAATAAGTTTTACGGATTAGGGATTCGATCGCGGATGCGCGCGATTAATAAGTTGAATGAAATGCCAAGGTCGCGCTAAAGTCACACGATGACGGATCCGCAAGTCGGCCGGTTACCGCGGTCGGTCTATCTCCTCCCCCGTAATTGCATAGTTTGCATCACAAAGACTTTCTCTCGCCGGCGAGTCTCTCCATCAAAGGCGAGTGCACATAAGCCAGCCACCTGAAAACCTCAATACTCAAACGCCTCTCTGTGTATAAAATCCCATACAGACCGAGTCCCTTCTCCCTCCCGCCCCCTTCACCCCCTCATCTCCTCCGCCCCGGGGATCTACATCTCCCTGTCCTCCCCGTCTTTCCCATGATTCGCGAAAGCTTGTGTCGAGTGCAGAACAAAAGGGAGGGATCCGAACCGCGTCGCTCGCTCTAACGACTCTTTTTCGAGGCTGATGCACCCCCTCTTGTCCCCCTCTCCGATAATCGTCGGCCTGACCGCGAAAATATCACACCCAAATGTGCAAACGACCCTCTCTCTTACGGTCCTCTTCCCTCAAATCGGTCATGAAGCCATGAATTGAATCTCTTCCCGACGAGAGGAGAGACCTGTCATAAATATTCATTCGGTGCCGCGAAACAGATCACGATGCAACGCGCTAGATCTTCTAGAGAGGGAATACTAAGGCGATCATGCAGCGAATGATGCATCGCAGGTATTTGGAGCATAAAAGTGACACAGGCTTGCAAGGGTTGTTCGCAAATGGGGCGCGTTTATCGAGTCCCTCTCGCCTCGAGAGTTACGATTTACTTTGAGCTAAGAACTCTCCAAGTTAAACGAGCGCGCACTATAATTCAGCCTTGAGGATCTACGTCTAGATACATCGGACAATATCTAGTTGCAATTCGCACCTGCGATGCAATAACTGAACGATGGTATTATTGTAACGGATACAGTTGCAAGGAACTTCAGTGATAGCTGAAGATTTATAGCTGGGATTAATTAGTTTTCTCTCTAGATTTATATGTGACAAAATATTCTTGGCTTTAGATGAACAAATAATTATTATTATTGGCGGTTTTTAGGAGTCTCTACCGATTGTTGCGTTTACGATTTTCCCTTTTCCCTTTTAAATCGTTCGATCAAAGATTGCCTTGTCGAAGAAGACAAAGTCGTAGTTGAATATATGATGTAGACAAAGGATGTACATGCATTACGTTGCTCACATTGTCAGACGCTGATACGTCATTGCGGAACGATGCAATCGCAATTTAGCGCGCCAGACAAAGAACATATATAACTCTATTAAAGAGAGACTAACACACCTTCCAGTCCACGTATTGGTCTTTTTCGCGGAGAGAAAGGTCATTAAAAATAATGGTAACTTTTTAATCCACAGAGATGGTGCGGATATTGAAAAATTATCGATCTCGAGAAAAAAAATTGCACAAATTAACGACGAATCGAAGTTACAGCGAGGCTAACAAATAAAGAAAACGGAAAAGTTTCCGAACGAATGGAAGTGCCGCGGAACTGATGTTCAACTTCGCGAAAACGGTATTGAGAGGAAAACTACATTCCGCAGCGGACTGGAAGGCGCTTTTAATTAAATCGACGGAGAGACTTTAGCTCTCCGTTAATACTTACCGTAAAACCGATACCGACGGTGGCCGCAAAGTTCCCCGCCTGGAATCTTCCGGTATCAAACTGGACTAATAACGAGGTCTTGCCGACTCCGCTGTCGCCGAGGAGGATTGTCTGCAAGGCACAATAAACATATATTAAGTCGTGTGTAATCGTCGAAAATTCATAGAAAAAAATTTATTCGTTACTCGAAGACAGAGAAAAAAAGAAGAAAAAATTTTCAGAGACATTTCTCTTCTCTTCGAACTAATATCCTTCCCACGTGCAAACATTTCCACTGTTTCTTTTTCCCCATGGAGAGGAGAACCGTATATAAATATTTTCTCGCCTTCATTTTGGCACGAAACGAACAGCTGTGCTGACAAAGGGCTTATAAAAGCGTTCGCGAACGCAATTACGGGGATCAGTTTTCCAGCTGTAGTCAAGTTTGATGCAACTCTCGAAAAAACGCAATCACTGTGCTATTTTGAGATTGTTTGATCCTCTGCATACGGGACTAACGAAGAGAGATAGAGATAGAGAGGCTGGGAGAGGAGAAGGTAGAGCGAGGGGAGAGACGCAAACAATTGTAACGATACATCGGATGCAGCTCGTCCAATCGATAGAAACGTCAAAGTCGATATTGTTGTCGATAAATGATTCATACATAAATGATGTTCATCTTCACACCTCGACATTTCTATTCGCATCCGTCTCGTCTGACGCTTGTTTAAAACAGATCGATACTATATCAACATTGTTCTCTTCTTTGTATAATTTTCCCTAGATAGCGAAGCGACGATCTATTTAAATGAACGTGCGATACATACTTAATCGGACTCGAGACACGTGAATGTTAAATAGAGATGATAGTGAATAAAAGGTATGATATTATAATTAATAAAAGCTATTTTTATATTTTTTATACGATTTATTGCAGAATTCTTCAATAAACTTCAATCTTGTTGCAAAATCAAGTATATTTGTGTTAAGACTTTTTGCCTTCTTCGACTCTTTAAAGCAGCTTCTATCGATTATAGTTAACAAGATATTCATGATTAAATATGAAAATGTCATAATTTTTTTAGAATATTGAGGATCTATCAAATATTTTTCGATTCATTTAAACTTAAGAATTTTTATAGGTTGCTAAGTACGAATTCGATGTTAAAATTGGATTCAAAATGACGAAATCAATAATAACGATGTGAAAATTTTAAAAACTGTCAAATTATTTATTAATTTCGCTTTTTTAAATTTGTCAATTTTGACATCAAGTTCGTATTTAGCGATCTGAAAAATTCTAAGTTTGAATAAATATTGAAAAATGTTTGGTAAAAGCTCAATTATCTAATTTACAATTATTTTCCACAAAGAAAGAATTCTAAATTAAAACAACAGATTCCTTTTAAGTTTGAAAATCCTAACAACATATTTAATTTTAATTGTAACAAAATTTCTTTAACACGTTATATACCGTAAAAAAAAAACATTAAATAACTTTTTCATGAAAAAACTTCAATTATAACGCGCTATGTGATGGAGCAATTTGAAGGCTGAAGTCATCATCACTCAATGTCAGAAAAAACCATGGGGGGATAACCAGTCCGAAAAAACATTTTTTTTTGTCGAAATATTATAAAACTAGGAAAAAAGAAATTCCCTTTCGTTCTGCCTTTCTTTTTTTCGACGATTTATTTGTTTGTTCTATTTCATAAGGCCTACCATATGATCGTTGTCAAACAATGAATCCAATGGAGAAGATTGATACACAAGTTCGATGTATCGCAGACGAGAATATCAATGGTCCCTATAGTGAAACAAAATGTAGGTATGTGTGTGTGTGTGTGGGTAGGTAGGTGAGTTCATACCTGCCGGTTGGCAGGTGCGCCTCCATTGTGTCCTGACGAAGAGAATCACATTGTCCTTCGCCTGACGATAAAAGTGCGTCACCGATCGGCGAACGGGCAATAAATGGTTAAATGACATGGACTCTTAACACCCCTTGCGATTTTACTGCCGAGAGAGAGAGGAGAGAGGAGAGAGGAGAGAGAGAGAGAGAGAGAGAGAGAGAGAGAGAGAGGCGCCTGTACATTGAAATATAAATGCATTTTTTATGATGGAGTACGACGACGATATTTTTAGACCCTTGACATTCTCGGATCTACGTATAACTCGCGCATCCACATCTATAGAGCTATCTATAGAGAGCTATCATTACTGCTGGCAATATTTGTCACGCTTTATAGGACGAATATTTTCGAAAATGATTCTAAAATTGGACAAAATACAAAATATGTTCGAAATCGTTGTGCAAATAATGAGGAGATCGTGATTTCTCGTTAAAAAATATAGCAGAAATTTTTTCACACGCGTTTTTATTAATATTTATACCTTTTTAAGCTTGAATAAATTCTGACGATACTGTTGCATTCATCTCAACGACAGGTAAAAATATATAATATATAAAAAGATATAATATATTCTCTACCAGAAAAAATAAAAATAATCTAAATATGTTTTATACAAAACTTCTTTAGTATAAATTATTTTAAATTATCATAAATTGTTAAAATATGATATTTAATTATTTATATTATATTTATTATTTTAAACTATATTATTTTTAAACTGTTTATTTTAACTGTTTTAAATGCTATATAAATTAAATGCTGCACATTCTTATTTATAAATTAATAGCTGTATCGAGATGAATTTAACAACATAACAATGCAAGATAAATGAAGATTATTCAAGTTTAAGATAAAAAAGACGATATTTTTTCATTCTCAAAATCATTTTTTTTGCGAATGAAATCTTACGTCAAAAATGTGTGTTTACCATGTGTTTCATTCATATTCACACAAAAAAATAATGTTATTTTTAAATAATAATTTTAAACGCATTCTGTGTAATAAAGCATGACACGTAGCTAAATAGCTTTACAGATTGTGAAACTGCTGAAATTAATTGTGCAGCGCGTAAAGAAGGAAGATTAACTTGCAATTAATAATCACAAAGTGGCTAAAAAAAGCGTTCTTGACTGACGTCAAGAGGGAAGGCAGCGTGATCTCATTCAATTTCCGCTTTATACTTTTAATTGTTAGATGCTCCGTTTGCATCCCTCGCAGGGAGATTTTATTTTTCACCTCTTCGGAAGACAGTCTTTCCGAAAGGCACGAAAATCGTAATCGCAGAATCCGCAAAGAAGAAGAAGAAGAAGGGAGAAGATGAATATCAAGAGATACTTCAATTTGACACCCGACTTTCGGAATCCCGTTTTCCAAATCCGGGATACCAATTCTTCGGGGCGAAGATCCGGGGGTCACGTGGCGAGGCCGTGAGGATTTACAATCCTTCCGGGGGAGAAAGGGGGGAGGGAGGGTAAATTTCCATTGAAAGATTCGCAGGAACCCCAGGGGGTGGTCGTGACGAGTGTCGGCGAATGTGTCGGCCTCAGGGGCGGAGAAACTTAATTCACTGCCCTTCCTTCCCCATCTTTCTCTCTCTGTCTCTCTCGCTCCTTCCAGCACATTGATCCCCTCCTCTCACTCTCCTCGTCACTCTCTCCCTCGCTCTCTTTTCCACCACCGTGTTCTTCCCCTCCCCTTCCAACCCCCGCCGCTCCTTTGTAGATGGTCGCCCTGCCGCGCGTTTTCAATTAATTGCCAAGTAATCGCGGTGGGTGAGCGAGCGTTAAAAGCTCTCGCTGCGAGCCGGAGAGGATTTCGTTGTGCGATGACCGGAGTCGCACGAAAATTCATCTCTCAGAGGTTCTTACATCTCTCTTTCTCTCTCGCCGGGGTTGTAAGGATTATTTTTATCCGAGGATAAAGATGAAGAAAGCGAAGAAGCAAATATGTATAGATTTATCCTGATTAATCAGTTTCATTTTCGATTATTCAGAAGCAGTACAAAGTACAAATCCATTGTGCAGCCCTGTCCACCCGAAAATTTCTGCTATTTTAAATGGAACAAAATTGAAGCTAAAGGTTTCACGCTTATGTGGTGAATATCAGAGTGATAATAGTCTCGTTATGGACAGATAGAGGCGATGAAAGAGAGATTTGAAAGTTAATTTTATTTTTTTTTAAAATCGAATATGACAGTTTTTTTTATGATCGAATTCCGCAGAGCGGCAAATTCTGGGAAATAAAATGTTAGAGTGCACATGTGTCCCAAAAACTAATAGAGTTTTCGAGATATTTAAGTTAGCAGTCATTTAATTCATCAATTTTTTTTCTATTAATAACAGAGGTATTTTGGATAAATAGAGTTGGTGAACTTGTTGTATGACTGATCGTACAATAAATCTATATATATTGTCATCTATTCTCTTTCTCCACACAGTATGAAACTTAATTTGCTAAAAGCGATCATAAATTACGAATATCTCAATATTTTTTGCGAAATAGATAAAATTAAAGATTTATTGTTGTATGTTTTTATATTAAAGTCTTTTATCGCGAAAGCTTGTCTTTTAAATCTTCAAAATCTGTTCGTTTAATGACTATTTGAGGTTTTACAAAGTAGGAGTTCAGTTCTTGTATAAATGAAACCTATCTTGAAAATCTTTATCGGATAATGGGGTTAAAAATAAGATGAGCAAAATTTCAATTCGGCCTTTAAGAATGCAAAATTGTCTAAATTAATAGACTCTTTTCAATCGAGTAATTTCTCAACGTCAGTCCGTAACTGTAACGGAAATGTAAAGTTGAATAGACGATCAGCTACACAGAGCTGTAATAAAAAGTGAAGATCGTAAAACGTGTACCATGAAGACAAGTCGTAAAAATTTATGGACGAGGTGTTGCAGAATTCACAGGTTGTCACAATATGGTTCTGTCAAATAAGCCCGCCCTATAACGGTTTTTAATGGAGAAAAGCATCTTCTCGGTCGGACAT
Source organism: Prenolepis imparis (assembly GCF_030444845.1). Classification (NCBI taxonomy): domain Eukaryota; kingdom Metazoa; phylum Arthropoda; class Insecta; order Hymenoptera; family Formicidae; genus Prenolepis; species Prenolepis imparis. The sequence continues at coordinate 22,000,111 of NW_028141159.1, read as the reverse complement.
ATTGTATTATTTATGTAAAAAAGTATTCTAAAGATTATACACAGTCGAGAAGAAAAGCAAGAAAGAGAAAAATTATTTCTTATAATTATCTTAATTTAAAAAAAAATTGAATTCTTATATAAATAATGCGAGGATTACAGTTATAATACCATCTTTGCAATTAGATATTTGATTATACATATTTAATATTTATTACAACAAATAGTAAGGTTGTAATTAATTATCTCTGGCCGTTTTATTGAATTCGCCTTATTGTATTCGTCGATTTTAACATCGAATTCATATTCGATATTCTAAAAATAAATTCGTAGACTTCTAGACTATAATTCTTTAAATCCGAAAGTTTGTAAATTTTGACATCTATCACCGAATTATTCGTACAATCGTTTCGATATTAAAGTAATCAGCGAGACAACAATCTCAAGTTTGAAAGAGCAATTGACAAATGTTCGGTTCCTCGATCTTCATTAATTCAATTTCCCACAATAGTTCTAATTATTTAATTACAAAAATCTTATTAATTTTAAGATTCTTACCAAAATCTTTTGGGAAAATTGCAATTTCTAGCGATATATTAAATCTTGAATAAAATAAAACTTTCCCAATATGTCAATATGCTGATCTAAAGCACGATCTAAAGTTATATATTGAACTTTTTTTAATAACTTTAAAAGTTTCACAAAATCGACACGATAAAGTATTGTGGTATAATAAAAAAAATATATCGTATTCAAAAAATTATGTTACATAATTCGCTTTCTTCGAGAAAGAGTTGTTTTTCATTATAAACTTCATTATTGATATATGGATGCATTTTCACACAATGCCACGATAAAAATAAAGTTAAAATTTGTAAATGTCTCTGTATAAGTCCAAACTGAATCATTTTTATTCGGCTTTCACGTGTGGAATCTATAGAACAGCGTGAAAAATAATAAATCGCCAACAAAAGCGAATAACGATAACACGCGTCGAGATTTCCGCAACACGTGCGTTCATTTAACGCGGTGTCGCGATATATGCACGCATATATACACTTGTGTGCATCGCGAGAGCAGCCTCTCGCGTTCCAGACGCACGAGATATCGCGTTACGCGCGCATTCATGGTCGCAAGCGTGAAGAAATAAAAAGCGAACGTATGTATATACGAAAGTGGAGAGGCAGCGGTGCTCAATCAAACATTGTCTCTCTATCTTCGAGAAACATAGATGTCCGAATAAGGGACCATTCCTAAATTACTAAGACTTTTGGAGGAAGGGGGTTAAAATAGTTCTTGCATAAAATTTTTTCAAAATGTTTCTCTTGATAAGATAAAATCTAAACATTTTTTTCGCCAAATAATCACGAAAGTTTTCACTTTTATTTATTGATTATTATTGATTGTTATCTTTATCAACTTATTTTAATTATTTTATGAAAATAATAATAAAAATGCAACTTGATATTTTGTGAAAAAAGATTTACTTTAGTAGAATAAGTATATTCAAATTTAATATCACTCTCACGTTTAACCAATTCTTTATCTCTAAAGCAGGATTAAAATATTTAAAAAATCTTATTAGTAAAATTGTAAAATATTATTAAGATATAGGGGGGAGGGGTCATGGAAAATCTTACACTCCTTACAGTCCTTACGTAGGGAAAGGAGTCTTTTTTCCTCCTTTCAATCTCATTTTTTTTTTTTTTTTTCAATTTAACATATGTATATTTTGACATTTCACAAGAGCAGTCAAATCACTTTCTTTTTACTTAATCAATAGTTTGGCCGAAAGTTTCTCTTTTAACCTTTAACTGTTTATTTTACTGTCTAAATGAAAAGAATAAAGTAGGAATTCAATTCCTTATATGTATAAATGAAATCTATCGAAAATTCTCTGGAAACCATAAACGTAAGAAAAATTTTCAAAGATTGAAGAAAGGTGGAAAATTTCAATTCGAGAATTTGCGCGGTTCGAAAAGTTCTTTATCAAAGAATGAAAAAGGACATATCGAAATGGATAACGGGGAGATTTGTCAACGGACAGATCTCATTCTGACTGCGATCCAATGCGAGACCGGAAATCCTACCGCGAAAAAGATGTCCCACGATATAAGATGTAGAGACGCGCGAAAACAGAAGAGAGAAGAGAACAAAGGGAGGCGAGAATCCTGAAGAATGAATGATCTTAAGAAGTCACATCACATTCTTTCTGACTGCGGATGCGAAAGGAAAATACGGGAAACATAGCAAGTTTTAGAGGAATATTCGATATTCGTGCGCGTGGAAAGCATTATATCTTCAGGGGAGATTCAAAGGGAGAACATTCTTTCCATATGTATTATAAGAGAATTATAAGAAACATCGAGTTTATACTAATAATAATTTTAAATGTATAAAAGATTTTATACATTTAAAATTATTATATCCGATAACAAGTTTGAAAATTCCATTTATTTCGTTGGCAAAAAAATATCTCTTCTGTCAAATAACTTCCTCGTTTCATTCACGTTCGTAATTTTTTCTCTTGAAAGTCTCGCGATCGTTTTTTTTTTTTTTTTTTTTTCATGCGCTATAGCCTTTAGCCACGGACAATGCCGCTTTTCGTGGTCGCGACGATCAATGGCACATGACAAGGCCGCGTGCATTCGTATGCTAATCATCGGCGAGGCTAAGGGAGGGAGAGAACGAAACGAAGAAACACAGAGAAGAGACGATTCACGCTCACGATATACGAGTCGATAAACGCGAACGTAGGTTACAAATTCGCTCTCACCGAGATGAAAATCGATGTTTCGCGTTTTCACTTTAATGTGAACCACATCGCGCATTTTATCATACAAATTGGGATGTTTTATCGGGTTGTTTTATACTCGATCGACCGGAATATGATTTAAAAAAATAATGAAACGACGCGGTGAAGTAAAAGGAAGATTAGACAAAAATAAAAAAATAAATATAAAATAAATATAAAATTAAACTCAAAATGCAGATTTATATACATATATATATATATATATATAAAACTAAATAAAAATAAATTACAAGTGTCAAATTTATCGATATGTAATTTGAATAAATAATAAATATATAATAATAATAATTAATATATAAAAAATATTGTATAATATACAAATAGATATATATGTATATTATATAATAAAAATAAATTTTAAAAATATGTATAAATATAAGAATAAATATATATATATCTATAATATAACATATAATATATATTATGATAAATAGTAATAATTTTGGATAACATATGAATATTCGTTGTCACAAATTTAAATGCAGTTAAAATAAAGTGACATTTTATATATAAATTGCTAAATATGACATAATGCACTGTGGTTCATCCGAATATCATGAAGTGACACATCCTACGTATCGTAACATTTATAATACGCGGTTTCCATTTTTTCCCGAAAATGATATCCCGTTATATTAAAAAATCCTCGAAAAGAAAAAAAATCGGAAAATTCCACACCGAGAGAATTTTCTCTTAGAATTTACCCTGAAAATCATGATAATTGTGGGACAATATGGTATGGAAATAATAAATGGTATGTAAATAATAATATCTATTACAATAAAATATAAAATATATTTGATTAATTTTACTATGCAGTTTAGTAAAATTAATCAAACATGTTTTATATTTTATTGTGATAAATATTAATCAGAGAATTTCTCATAAAATTCTTTCCATACCATATTGTCCATATATCCTTTCCGTACCATAATTACCATGATTTTCAGGGTAAATTAAAAAAATATTCTCTCCGTGCACTTTTCGCAAATCTAGCCCTAAACAAATAAAATACGAGTTTGTTCTCGCCACCGTTTAGAATTTGATCGATCCCGCGTAGCGTCCGCTATCAAAGCGTGATTTTATCGTGCGATCACATCCTATACAGCCAGTGTTGGTATCAAAAGCCTGTAGAGTGTTTATATATCGCGGTATTCCGCCAAACACACGATCGCGGACAGGTGTCGGAATACAGACCGCGAATGAATCGTCCTCCTCCCACCGTTTTCGTCGTGCACGAGGATGAATGCGACGCGTTGATTAAGAGACATTTCGCTGATGAGTACACATCGCATGTACATACATACGCATACATACGATAGTCGTGGTTCATAATCCGTCTTGGTTTCTCGCGGCACGTGTCCGTCGTTTGTCTGGCGTAAACAGCGCGAGGGAGGCATCAATCCTCGGCGACGCGGAACGAGATGAAGAAGAAGAGGGAGAGAAGGGGGTCCATTATCGAGGTCGAGTATCGAGCCGCGAAGTAAGGTCGCGCGGATAATTTTAATGAGACTCTCGCGCGTGGTGCCAGGTGCCAGGACGCGAGAGAGTTTCCTCCCTCTTCTTCTCTTCCTCTCGAGAGGGATCTCCCTTTCTCCTGAGCGGGTAACCGCTGGATAAAAATAGCCCGAGCGAAGTCGCGCCGGTTTAATAGAAGCCTCTGCTTCCCCGGCGGCTCGCTTCGGCAGCAACAGCTGCGGGTGGTTAGATTATTATCGAACGGGATCGAATCAGCCGAGCGCAAAATGAAGTCGAGCGAATCCCGCGAGCGGAAGCCGCGCGCTTTCTCGGTGAATAGGACAAACTCGAGGGAAGAGAGAGGGGAGGGAGGGAGATTATATTTACGTAGTTTGAAATTACGTTAAAGTCGGCGCGCAATTAAACAGCCAATTTGTACCCCGCTTGAACGAGAGTTACGGGTGATCGTGCGCGGGAGAAATATATCTATTTTTCACGAATTTCGCGGAAAGATATATAAGAAAATGGAAGAAACTTACCCCTAGCGGATCCTAGAAAGGAGGGAAAGGATTTCGGATTAAAACCCTTCTAAATTAGAAAAAAAGTTATGCTGATTTCATGATTTAACGTCGTCTATTGAAGATGTCTAGATTAAACAGAACTCGAGGATAATTATAAATAATAAAGAAAAAATATTTTAAGTGTGTAAAAAATAAAAAAATATATAAAAAAAGTAAAACCAAATTTTAAAAATAAAAATTAGATTTTTCAGAAGTTTCATGCTGTTGATCTTGGAGTAAAAAGCTAAGCTTTGATACCGAAAGAAAAACAAAATAATTTTGCCGAAACCCCTCCCATCGGCGTCAGAATTCGCTAGTGCGTCTCGTCATTTCCATATTTATTCAAAACCGCAAGAAAGTATCTTTGCCATAAAAACGCATTGTTACGATTATGATTATGTCACGAATATTTGTTCGTCGTTATGCCTGACTCGAATAATTTATCGGTTATTGCTTCTCGGCAAATATCAATCCAATTATGTTAAGAATTCGCTCGACATTTCGATTCGCCAATAAAGAAGATTGAATGATGTAACAATCGTGTTTACTGTGTCTTTGTTGCCATTAAAGCACGCATTAAAATATGTAAGTAATTTGAATAGAAATTTTTCTCCTGCTTTCAATCTCAATTTTCAATCCAGCATCATTTTTACTTTGACAATTTGAGCAGTCAAATCATCTTTTTTTATCTATAATTTTGCCTATAAAAAGCGTATCTTTTATATATAAATATCCAAGTGGGAAATTGTTCGTTTATTATCTATTTGCAAAATAGATTAACTAATTCCCGAATCCTTTTTAGAATTCAATTTTTTATTAGATTAATTTTTAAAATTTTTGATATTGAAATTATTTTATTAATTCCTCTCATTTATATATATTTTTCTATTAATAAAATTATCATCTTTTATCATCAATTTTATTTTTAATTATTATTTTACTTTGAAATTACATTTAATTTCAACTTAAAATTTGATTATAAGATTAATCTAAAAGATTCACTAAAATATAATATTTTTAGAGTACAATAGTCTCAGAAAATAGATGCTCATTTCCTATATAAATTAAGCCCATCGAAATCCTTTATAATCCAAAAATGTGAAAAAATTAAGATTAAAAATAGAAGCAAAATTTTGTCTCGAGAAAGAAGGAATCACAATCAAGCAATCGCGATTTAAACTTATTATTATTTTTTAAACCAGCTCGATCAAATCTGTCATTACACAATTCGTTTACTGCTGAAATTTCACCGCCAATTAATTAGAGTTTAACCGATCGTGGAAAAGGCAACGCGCATTTTCCTTCCTTAATTGCGGCTCTCTTAACCGGAGATTCCAGTCGGACGAGAGCGGACGGATCGTGCGCGACATGTGCAGAAAAATTGACGTCTTATCGCCGGAGGTTATCGTCCCCGATGGATCCTAATCGCGGCTCTGCGTGCGAGCTGTCTTATCGAGAGAATAAGATCCGTCGCGCATTTCCGGAGCAATGGTCGGTCGCGACTGAAATCTAACGAGCGGATGTGACGAGATCGCACATCTGTCTTATTGCGAGCAGACCGTGAAACCGACGATGAAAGTATGAAAAATATCGCGACTGCATTTCCCTTCATTCGGAACCGACTAATCGCACTAAAATCGCACTAACTCATGGACGGATATAAAAATATATATTTAGAATTAATCTTGTATATAAAAATCAGCATATTATATATAATATAAATTTATAAAAATTATAAAATTTATATTATAAATATATCATGTATATTATATAATATATATTATAATATTATTATATAATTATTATATTATATAATTATATTATAAAAATTAGCATTATAATTCTGACTCTCTTGCTTCTTACGTTTCTTTTTCTTCTTCTTTTTCATTTATTAATATTATTGTAACTTTCTTTCTGAATATAAGATTGTGAATAATTATAACTCAATCTCTTGCTTTTTTCCCTTCCTTTCATAAATTTTGAATTTGTATACATTATACTTTTTATAATATAAATTGAATGATAAATTGATTTTATAATATAAATTGAAATTATTATATCTCGTGTATTTTGATTGGTAAATTCTACCAATTTATGTAAATCACGTATAGAAAATTATAATTTTAAATAACATTTATAATTTTAAATTTTATATTTAATCTATACCTTTTTATATAGTGCACGGTTTATTAATCTATAAATAAATAAATAATTCATGACTTCTCACAATCCTATTATAAAAAAAAATTACAAATTCTTAAAAAATTCGCAGTTCTGCGATACTTTTCTTTCGATCCCAATATAAGATACACGCAGACCAAGCATTTATATCTTAATCATGAAGCTAAAAATTAGAGAGATAAATAGTTCGCTCGTGTCTCTCGGGCCCTGATATTTAACTCCTACTCACAGCTAAAGAAATGTCACTTTATTTGCTATTAATTGCGTCCTTGGTATATACAAAGTGAAATGGTCGAGTGCTTTAATTAAGTCAAATTGTGCAAAATAAATTAAACTATTTCCGTATCGCATTAAATATCAACAAAACCGAGCGGTTTAAATTTAAATGACATTTACTCAATTCGCTCATCTTATAACATCAGCGGTTTTCGCTGCTTGACATGAAACGAGACAAACTGTCTCTCTCTCTATGTCGTCAATTTCCGAGCTTTACCCGGACTCCTCCGTCTATGTATATATATATGTATATATATATGTATATACATATTATATACAGATGTATATGTGCATATATCTTGTTGCTTTGTGCATTACCACGCGGTCGCTAACTCAATTGGTATGCGACTGATGCAAGCCCTATGCAGATGCGCGACCGCGGTTGAGGTCAGCGCGTTGTCTAGCTTAGACTTTGACATGCTCCATTATGAAAAGATCCCGTTGGAGAAAATAAAGCCTCATCCCCGGGAAAAACGAAAACTTCGCCAAAGGTGGAATGATAATTTCACGACGAAAATATGCATGAAAATTGTGAGACTTCCTCGGTCAAAATTTTGCTCTTATTTTCCATCTCAATTATCTCACATTTATGAATTCTCGAGGACAGGTTTAATTTGTATAGAAATTGAGCTTCTATTTTGCATCTCAAATAGATAATAAACGAATAGTTTCCCAAAAAGAGATATAATTAATTAATTTAATTGTAAAGAGAATAATTTGACTGCTTAAAGCTTAAAGTATCAAAGTGGACTGAAAATTGAGATCGAAAGTAAGAAAAATTTTCTTCGGCTTATCAATTTATAATGCAATTTCTTTAGGATTTCTTAGAATGGGGTCATTGAAGAAATTCAAAATCGCAAAGACCACTAAAAAATGCAGAATATATCTCGCTTACAAAATTTATCTTCAAGAATGTCATCGCTTTTATCGAAAAACAATTGCATTTTTCTGCAAGATCGTATTCAAAGATGGCAGAAGCCATCTGCGGTTTTGTTCGGAGGAAAACATTGCGACAGAAGCGGAAATGGAAAATGAAACGGCGGGATGAAACACGTAAGAAGAAGAAGAAGGTGGAAAGGAAGGAGAAAAAGAAACCGCGCGCTCTTCTCTCCTCTTGATACGATATTTATCTTCTCCCTTCTCCGGGAGAATTTGCAAAAATCGAGAGCCGGTTGCCGGCGCTGGCTGACCGGGGTCTTCAATTATCCTTTATAGGCGGTACGAAGTGAGTATTGACGAGGTGGCCGGACACCGGGGCCCCGAAGAAAGTGCAAGGCAAGAACCGGCTCGGGGGAGAGAGAGAAGTTAGACTCCCTACCGGTTTTACTTGGTCCCCCTTGGTCTGTGTAGTAGCTTATTCGAGCCCCCCTTTCTTCTCCTCCCCCACATCCTTCCACGTTCTTCCGTCCCACGTTGAGTGGTCACGAGAAAGAACCCTCTCCTTAATTGCGACGGGGGCAACCGAGGAAAAAGTGTTCGATGGCTTCTGGGTTCGACTTTATTGCCGCGCACAGGCTCGGGATATAAAATTAAACGTCACGTCGCGGGAAAAGCACGTCGCGTCGTATATATTTAGCGCCAATATAGCGTTATCGCTCTCATTAGATCTGAGCTGAAGGATCGGCTTTCAACTGGATCCCCATCGAATCTCGCGTAACATAATTATTATCAAAGATTCGAAAATGGACCCCCTTATTAAGCTTGAGAATTAACAAACTTATAATGAGATTTGAATAAATAAATAAATAAATTCGCTATTAAATTGTATCAAGAGATTATTTGTTCAACATCTTGTCTCCCTTCGTCGCGGATATCTCCTTATAATATTTTGCATTCGTACACAGAGAGAATTTTCTCTTAGAATTTATCCTGAAAATCATGGTAATCGTGGGACAATATGGTATGGAATGAATTTTTAAAATAGGTTTGATTAATTTTACCATATCTTTAGTAAATTTTACTATACTTTTAGTAAAATTAATCAAACATATTTTATATTTTATTGTGATAGATATTATTATTTTTTTATTGTGATAAATATTAAACGGAGAAATTCTCATAAAATTCTTTCCATATCATATTGTCCCACGATTATCATAATTTTCAGGGTACATTCCAAGAGAAAATTCTGTCTGTATACATGGAAAATTTGTAAGTGAAAAATAAAATGTTTAACTTGGTGGCTACTGAAGGAATGTAGATGATAATGTGCACAATTTTGTTATTTGCGATCAAAATGTTGATAGAAAAATATTGTTTACCCAGAGAAAAAGGATTTTTATTAAACGTGTCATTCGATTCACGCGAGTGAATCTGTTCGCAGATCGCGTTCCGAATGAAGACAACGATAAGAAAGGAGGCGGTGAAGAGAGACACAGAAAAAAATCCTACGACGAGAAGCCGTGGCAGCTCGCGAACGAAGGGAGGAGAAGGACAACGCGACGAAGCGAAGAAAGAAACAGGGCTCGATCACTCGATAGAAGCGGAGGAGAAAAGAGCGCGGAAGGAGAGGGAGAGAAAGAGAAAGAAACTGCTGAAAGAGCGAGAAGGGGAGAACGCGAGATGATGAAGGACGGGGAATCGTCTTGGAGGCCGTACCGCGAGACCCCTGGCATTCCCGATCATTATTCCACGGTTTCGCCGAGAGGAGGTTGCCTTGTCCTTGGCACGAAGGAAAGGTCAACCTCGTTGCGTTTACATCTGCGAGGTACCGACACGCGCGCACTTTTATCACGCTCGATATAAATCCGAAGTGATTTATCATTACGAAAGAAATGCAATTTCTTAGAGAGAGAAGGAATTTATATATATATCACGGATAATATCGATATATATAAATAATATATTAATTATAAGAATAATTAACCCTCTATCAGCAATCTGGGTCTTTTAAGGCACAAGCAAATTTCCATTTCCTTCAAATTGTTGTTCAAATTTCGCTTTGTATAAACAATTGTGTTTAATTTGGCTTTAAAATCTATTGGATATTGTAATAGAGATATTAACAAATAATCCAGAATTTTTTGGATTTTTTGAAAGTCTAGCTAGAATATAAAAAATAATATGAAGTGAACTTAAAAGACCCAGTTTGCTGATGGCGTTAGTAAAAAAAAGATTGCTGGCGATGAATAAATATTAATGTCCATATATGTAATTACTATATTATTACATATATATAATTTTTTAATTTTAATTAAGTGGAAGCAATTTTTTTCGAATTAATGAAGATAGAGAAATTGCACCGCACTTCTACGAGAATTAATTAAAAGTATCGTTAAATTCTTACTTTGTGCGCGAAATTGTCATCTTTCTCCTGGTCCCTTTTTAAGGAGCTCCTGACGTGCTCGAAGTCGCTCGTTGTTCGAAACGTTGTACTGTAGTTATTACCGAGCACCTCGGCAGGTGGCTTATAATCGCGGTATCCGGTAGGCGAGGGTGTCTTATTGAGGACTCGTTCTCCGGTTGCGGGTGTAAGACCGCCGGAATGAGCACTCGTGATGGTGGATGAGTGTTCGTCTTCCATCTCGAACACGTCGTCGCTCATACTGTCCTCGGCTGTCATGATCTGCGAATCACATAGTTAAGGGACGATCTTTAAATATCTCCTGGATGAATTTTTAGCAAGCATATAGTTTTAAAAAAATTACTTGACGTATTATTTACTAGTTGTTTTAGCGCAAAAAAAATAGTTTATTGGTAAACACTTTATTTAACAAGTACAAATTTAATTTAATTAAATTAAATTAAATTAATTAAATTAATTTAATTTAATTTAATTAATAAATATAAATTTGAGAAGAAAATTTATTATTTATTAATAAATTATCGTATCTAAATAAGTACACTAGATGCACTAAATGTTATTATAAATTATCCTTGACTTTATGGTAGCATTTTATTGGTAGGATAATATAATTAATAAGTATAAATTTATTTTTATTTTCATTAATCAATTGTCCTGCAAATTAATCCAATTACTCTATAAATAATCAAGACTAATATATAATATATAATAAATTTAGTAAACTTAATCATTTATAAATATATCCCCTATATATTTATTAATTAAAAAATTATCCTAAATGTCAAGGATAATTTATAATTTAACATTTTTTAGTAAATAACGGATAATTTATTTATAATATTTGTTCAATATATGTAAGATACGATTAGTTAATTAAGTTATTATATAAATACATTTTTAATTTTAAACAGATTTAAATTAGTTTAATCATAATTCAAGACTCTTTATCTCTTACTGATTCTCTATCTTATTATTCAACGATTAAAATAAACTGACGTGGACGATTAACGTATTAGCTTTACAAATTCAATTATATTATACGGAAGTCGATCGAGAAGCTGAGCATCCTGAGCGACCTGCGAGAAATCCAGTTCGCCATGTGTCTCATTGTAATCTCAAGGTCATCTTTTAATCGTATTCAAAAGTGTTGTGTCGAGCAAGTTCTCGCGATATTCCCGGCCAAACTTCTCTCGCAAAGCTCTTGTCGCTTATACATATTATTATCTGTATCAGTGCTCTATCAGAGACCAGAACCAGTCGTCCAACGATCTCGTCTACCATTCTCGCGCAGAAGCGAATGCTAAAATAATAACTGTCCTTCGATCCACTGATGTCTTCATCATCATCATCATCATCCGTAAAACGGACACGTAGTAACACGTCTCGAGATACTTAAAGCCAATTAATAAGTCTCCGGCGAAACCGAGATGTAACGCTTAGATCCCCGACGTCGTACACGATCGTAAAATGAGGTGCAATCGAGCATTACTCGGTTCTCTTATGGAGTCGTAAGTGCGATGTAAACGATTAACTCGTCCGACATGTCGCGGTTTTCATTTCTATTTCTCACCTGCAAAGGCGAGTAGCCTCTACGATATTTATCGTTTCAATCCGCGACTCGCCTTGTGCATCGCTATCATTTCTATTTCGATACTTATTAAGTGAATATGATAGATCGAACTGCATATTTTAATAAAGAATTTGCTGCAATGTCGCCTTTTAGTAATAAATCGCTTTTAGTACACATAAGTATATATAAAATATATTTAGGGTAATTAATTACTGATAGAATAATTTAATTAGTAAATATAAATTTTTAGGAAATAATTTTATAAAGTACCAAAAAAATTTATTAAAGTTACGAAATATTAGGTATTATAAATTATCCTTGATTTTTATTTATAAAATAATTTAATATTGTAGGATAATTTAATTAATATACATATATACATATAAAATTAAAGAGATAAATTTATATTTATTAATTATATTATATCTCATTCCCATATCTATTAATTATATACCCTATCAGTAAAAAAATTACTATAAATAGATATAGTAAATAAATTATTATAAAAAGTATAATTTATAATAACATTTAGTGAATTTAGTACATTTAGTAATTTATTTATTGCATGTAGTAATAGAACAACTTAATTTACTTTTTAAAATTTATATTTATTAATTAAATTAAATTTGTGTGTATTTATTAATTAAATTTTGAATCAGTAAATAAATTTTTTTACCCTAATTAATAATTACAAAAAAAAAACGTGTTTTTGAATTGGGTGTACCTATATATATATCTTCCCTTGTGAAATGAAAATTATCAGAATACATCTGTCAGTTCAGAGTTAAACGTACATACGTTCGAAATATGATGCGAAAATTCGCGAATTGTGATGTCACACGGTGTCGCTTGTCGACATCGAAAGGTAGCATACGGAATCGATAAATTTGCATGAAGGCGAAAGGCGACCGGCATACATGATTAATAGCACTCTTCTTTAGCGAAGAGGTTCTTCACCGAAGGAAAAGAAGTCCGATATAATCTCTAGCTGGCTGTCTGTTAAATATTTTAGCTACGCAAAGGTTACTCAAGCGGCCGCTAAAGTACCTTGCGTATTCATCGCACGACTTAATGGTTTTTATCGACACCTCACGTACAAATGATAGCGTAGGGACGGATTATTAGGTAGTATACTATCGTTAGCTCTCGCTATCAATTATTGACATTACGGACATTACGGATAGGAAGAGTTCTTGATAATTTTTAGAAATAGTTCCGGTCATTACGATAACGAAAATCAGTTTCAAAAAATAGGGGTGCCAACTTTACATTTTTTTTACACATCGAGTTCCAATAGTTTTGAGCAGAGTTTTACGGTTCTTTTAAATAGTTATATAGTTCCTGATTATTTTTTGAAAGAGTTCTGCAATTTTTAGATAAAAAAACGTATGTTTTCTATAAAAATTGCAAAACTCTTTCAAAAAATAATCAGGAACTATGTAACTATTAAACAATTTAAATTTACTCACTTCACGGTTGCTCCTTTGTTGCCCGATGCCTCCCCGGGCCTCCTTCTCGTAAAAGTTTCGAAACACTTGCACTCGCGTTATTATTTTTCGTTCGCGACGCGCGGCGACGCCCGGGTTTTAGCTATCACAATCTTCGATTTCGCGTTTCGGTAAAATGCGAGACTCGCGAGAGCTTATTCGCGCGCGAATAAAACCGAAGCTCCATTTTCGCGTCGCCGCTTTTTCCAAGACCCACTTTTCGCAGGGGCTTATCGAACGAAGATGATCAAGAGAGCGACTTCGCCGCGACGCACCAAAGGACGCAAACGAGACGAATATTGAACGTGATTCATGACCGACGAGATCAATCTCGCGCGTGCGACGCGATCGGATTTATACGATAATTAACCGCCAAAGACGCTAATTAATAGACTCGTCCTTTCGCGGACCGGCAAGAAGCGCGGGACCGTTGATCACGAATAATCGAAGAAGAGCACTGGAGGTGGAGCTAGACTGGCACTGCCAGGTTCGGAACGCGCAAAAATTGCAGAACTCTTTCAAAAAATAATCAGGAACTATATGTATAACTATTTAAAAGAACCTTAAAACTCAGCTCGAAACTATTGGAACTTAATTATATATAAAATAGAGACAAGTGTATTTTTTTCCGAATCGCATAAATTTCTGTAGCGACATTAATCTAATACGATTTTTATTTGGCTTACTGATATAATTTTTTTATCACGAATAGAATAAAAATTAGCAAACTAAAAGTTAGATTCATTTTTCGCTTATTGTTATTATCTGTTATTTATTCCTGCATTTATTAATTTTATTCCTACATTTCTTATTGTTCAAAGGAAATATGTATTTCGAATTACATTGGATTTGAAACAATCTTCGAAAAAAATGAATAAAAACTTTTAAGAAATTTGTATTTATTATTTTCCAAACCTACGTTATTTGTATTTATTATTTTCCAATATATGTTACGAAACAAATTATATTTTATTATTAAAAAAATTAATTATTAAAATATTTAATATATTCTAATATTTATAAATAGTATTCTTCAATTATTGTTTTGTCTAAAAATGTGTAGGTATGCTTTTTATTTTTCTACACAAAAAAAATAAAATCCTATAATTTAATTTCTAATATATTTAAAATAGTTTTAAAAAGACATATATAACGCTCATTTTTAAATAAAAAAATAAATACATAATAGAATATTTATTTAATTTTATTCTTTATTGTTATAAAAAATGTTAACATTTTTCATTTAAATTTAATATTATTTAAAGCTGCATCAAATATTAAATATATTATAGATTTTATATAAACTCTATATAGGATTCTATATCGATTTTATATCGAAGATGAACGCCGTTATCAAATGGAATGCAATCGGAACACAATATTCTCAAGCTATCATATTTTATCTTTCATGTCAGAATCATCTTTCTAGACAATATACTATAGACATCTTCTGAAACATAATACTTAAATGCTTGTCAATTTTTGACAGCGTTGGAATAGACATGTTTACGCAAACATATTGAATTTTTCATATAGTATAGCATCAGTTTCGTTAAAAACGCGTATAGGTAAGATAATCTGGCGGCTATCTATCACACTGTTCAAAGGGAAGATTCGGTCTCTCCCTCACAAAAGGAGGAGGAAAATTACAGCTTCGGGAGTGCCCTATTGATCGAGCACGCCAGATGCTTAATCGAACGATCGCACGATCGATGGACTTAATCCGCGTACATCTACATATGGTTTTTAGGATACCTATGGATACCAGTTCGCCACGCTCTCGTTACTAGACAAGCGACGACACAAAGTCGACAGCGGATAATTGGGTTGTGCGAAAGCGTATACCCGCGCGTCGAGACATCGTGACAAGTCTCGCATGGGGGAAGGGGAGGGGAATTCGATCGATTCTTCCAAGAAAATACTTACATTAAGAGACGCCGAAGTGGGAACCGTGACCATGGATGAACCATCACCAGCGCCGCCTCTCATCGTGCCTCTCTAAATGCGAATATCGTCCCTCGGTGATCCCCGAGTCGCATTGGGTCTCACTGCGAACAGAAAAATCACCGCCCATCAGGTCACTGCACGGTCCATTTAATCGCTGTGAGGAAAAAAAAATCGCCCATCGCGAGGAATTTTTATGCAAAGCCATTTATAATCTAGAATGAGATCTTTGATCTTTTTTTTAAAAAAGAAATTTTTTTCTTAAATTCCAAAAATATATATCTAGAAAGTTCTACGTACGACATATTTGTGCATAATTTTCTAATAATAATAATTATTATTATTATGTAATAAATATTATATAGTTAGTTAATTATAATAATTACGACTAATGATTATTATAATAATTACGACTAATAATTATTATAATAATTATAACCAATAATTATTTTAATTAATACTAATAATTAATCAATAATAATATTTTAATAAATATTTCATAATAGTATATATGTAAAAAATATATGACGCAGTTTAAAAAGAAATTGAGCAGATCTTTTATTCTTCATTTTTTGATGCGACTCAAAATTTCTTCCACGGAAGTTTATACAATAAGAGGATGCTATCATGTTTTTAGGTGGCTGATTCTAGCATTCGAGTATGAATTTGCTTTCAAAATATGTGTATTTCGAGACAAAATAAAAATGACTAAGATGCCATGATAGAATCGTTACATTGATTTAATCCTAGTGAAGAAAAATCGAGAAACATGACATTTTTCTTGTCAGAACTTGATCTATCCATTCATTTTCAACTCTCCCCGGATTCACACAGATCATCATCATTTCTCTCTCGATGCTTCATAAGTAGTGCGTCTGTTCTCTGTCGAGAACCCAGATTTTCTCTCTCTTTATTGATACATTTGATAGCCTAACACTCTCTATATCTTCTCCATTCAACCTTCTCTCTCGCTCTCTTTCTCTCTCTTTTTTTCTTACTAGGGTGTTTACTCAAATTTTGTAAAAAAAATTGCCTGAGAATTTCTTTATAAAACTTATATATAAGATCTCGATACTAAAAATAGATCGTCAATAAAAAAACTCACATGAAATTTTAATAAAAACTTAAATATTGCAGATATATTAGACATGTTTCTTAAGTGCTGAATAATAGTAAAATTATCAAAGGGGCAATTGAAAAAAAAAAAAAAATACTCTGACTCAAATTCCATGAGAATTCCCGGATTTTTCAAGGTCGAACAAAATTCCTTGAGAATACGAGGTATTAAAGGTTTTTTCCGGAAGTAGGGTGGCCAATCGTCCCAAATTTTCCGGGACATCTCGAATTTCGACTCTCATTAGAACCGAAAGAATCCTAGACGGGACGCTATTTGTCCCGATTTTTAAATAATAAAAACAGTAATAGATCATGCTAAACTTTGATATAGGTATAAAATTAACTCTAGAATTTTATTTCATTATTTATATTTTGTATATGATAAGAAAAAACTTTATGTTGATTTTTTTATTGCTTTTA
The DNA here is from genome assembly GCF_030444845.1 of Prenolepis imparis. Lineage (NCBI taxonomy): Eukaryota > Metazoa > Arthropoda > Insecta > Hymenoptera > Formicidae > Prenolepis > Prenolepis imparis. Next base: position 21,983,002 of record NW_028141159.1, on the reverse strand, counting down.
CGTTCGATTGTTTGTTAATTTTATTTTAAGAATTTTATCAGTTTAGCTTTAAATTAAATGATTATTTATATTAAAAAATAATATACAATAAAAAACTGCAATATTATAATCGCATTATTATGTTTCAAAATTGAAATTATACCAATAAAAAAATCCCAGTTTTTTTTTATCGTCTCCCGATTTTTTAAGATCGATATCCTGAAATTGATTGATCGAGAGTTGATCATCCTAAATATACACCCTAAACTTATTTCTACGTCTCTAAACGTAACGTGCACGCATCATTTCCGCACTCGCTGCACGTGAAACGTTCCATCTCCCTGGGATGCGTCCAACTCGCATTTGAGTATCGTTTGTCACACTTGACAGGCAGAAAAAGACGGCCGTTCTCTTTCTTGCTCGCTCTTATTTCGCGCAGCATCCAACGCTCTGTATTTCGTCTCTCTTTTATTCTCTCTCGCTCGCGAACGATTCTAGTCTCCGTCACGTGCATGCGATTACTTGGACCGAGAGCCTGTCGTTCGTCTCTGTCACACGCTCTCCTCCCGACGTGGTCCACCCACTACAATGAGTTCCACCCGCCCACGTTTTACCTCTCACGCACTCATCTTCTCTCGCTGGCCGATCATCCGTGTTGCGGGATCGGAAAGCGAGAGACAAAGGGCATTTTTTTTTTCCTTTTCTCTTTTCCTCCGTCAATCGTGCACGTTCGACCCGTAATTGCAATTCGCGAATTATTATACGTTTCGAAGTAAACAAACCGCAAAGTTGGAGTCGGCTTTTTCGTCAATAAATCTCTTCTTAAATCCCTCCTCGAATAATGCGCGTAATCCTCTTCTTCGAATCCCTCCTCGTGTAGTATTTCATCGATTTATTTCGTCGATAAACTTCAATGCGAATTGAAAGCGCGGATATTTCTCTCTCGTTTTAATAAGACGATAGATTCGACTTGACAAATGTCCGACGACTAAGCAAAAAGCGGCTCTTCCGCTAGGATGCTCCGTTCATCTTTCGCGGAAATTCCCCGTCCTTGAAGTCAATACTCGGTGAGCTTTCTTCAGATTTTTTTTTTTTTTTTTATTTCTGTGGTTAATCGAGTGAAACTTCGGAAACGTTATCAAAGTCAGCATGCTCGAGGAGAAAGAGAGATATCATTATTTCAGTCTATGAACAACTTGTATAAAAATGCATTTTTACAAAGATGCCATTAAATTGAATTATTTTCGCTGCTTAATCAGCATTATATCTCTAATTATAAATTAAAATAATAATAAATTAATAATAAATTAATAATTATATGTAGTTTTATTTATTTATAAATATAATTTAATTTAAAAAATTATTATTATTATTAATGATATAATTATATATAATACATTTTTTTTTAATGAGCAATCTCTTTTTTATTTTTCTACTATATAGGTATATAAATTTTCCTAAAAATTCGTACTTATTTTTTTTATTTTTATCCTTAATATTAACTTTAATATTTTATTTAAAAAATTTATATAATTTTAATATTTTTTATATATTAAATATTTATATCCCTTAAACCCTAAACCTTTTCTTCTATTACTCTATATATATATACATATATATATTCTATACCCTATTCTTACTCTATATATAATCTTATTATAATTCTTAATTATATATCGTGAATGACCTTTTAACATATCGCCAGGTTCTCATCAACTCCATTTGTCGACGTATGGCGATCGCGTAACTTTATCGAACATCGCGTCAGCGATTCCGTATCTTACGTCGCAATCATGGCGATATTTGATTGTACGACGCTTTGATCGTCTCTCTCGCTGACCTTAATGAGAGCGAGTTCGATCGAGTAGAAAGGCCATCGGGGCCCGTCGATCGCGTTCGGGTGCATTGCGTCTCGGTAAAAGCCGTCTCTCTATATTTAGCCGCACACGGCTACATATAATCCTATATAATCCTCATACACCTATACATGTACATATGTGTGTCGCCCGTACATACGTTCCGCTCGTGTTTCACGAGCCCGTGTGTGTGTAGTATGTGTACCCACGTTCTCATTATATTTACACGCGTCGTGAAATTGTCGCGCGCCGCAAATTGCACAAAGCATCGATCGACGGCGAGTTTATCGAGCAAACGATATTACGACAGAAAGGAAAAAAATTCTAGAAAAAAATTGAATAATAATTCTTTGTAGTTTTTTATGTTCCATACGATTTTGAAATATTTTTCGCATTGCAAAATTAAAAAAATTACAGATTAAAATAAATAAGAGATATTTTGATGTAATTTATGTCATGCGATAGCTATGTAATGTGCTATAAAATTTTATACCGTTTAACATTTAAGGGCACTGTTGCAATTCTCGATTTTTCTTAAAAGGGATTCGTTAGGAAGATTAATCAGTGTTTCGAGAATAAATTCCTTGTGAAGACCAAAAATTGTAACAATACCTTATATTTCAACATTTTTTAAATAAAATTTTTTTATTTCAAACGTACACAATCTTTTTTTTATCAAGTTTCCTAAAATTAACAATATGGAATATTTTTAGAGATTATATTTAGAGGAACTATAGGGAATGATTTATCTTTTGAATTCGACAAAAAAAATCTTTTTTTAAACATTGTTATTTTTTTTAACTTTGTTTAACAACATAGCCGAGAAATATATAAAAGATTATCATGTTCTAATCTCGATGCAGCCGTGACGACAAAATTATCACGGAGACGTCATCTTAAATATTGATTTATCTACGTATATAATTTTCTATCACGGTTATCACTATCGCATACGAAAATAATAACGGCGTCGTTTTATGTGTAACGTTCCTGTAGCAAGATCGAATCTCGCTCTATTGTTGTCATTTCGAAATCACGTTTATAACCTGCCGCGATGCACCCGCGCGTAATCTGTACCCTATCTGATCTCGGCGATATACAATTATAGGGGTTGCAACTTTTAACTGTGCATTCTGCCAACGTAATATATAAATCATATCCTTTTATCTTACATTTATAGGTCTATTCTGTAAAAATGCTCTATAAGCTATGTAGCACTGTAGAGCAAAAAAGAAAGAGCTACAGAGCTTATAGAGCGAGAATTTTCTTACAGAATATACCACAGAAATGTAATTTAGTTATTACCCACATATATAGGGAAAGCTCTCATCGATCATGTTCGCAGCAACAAAAAATAATCGTAATTATTGGAGCAAAAGTCACAGAGAAAGATGATTTTTTTGATATTTGTTTGCACTTTTTAAAGCGGCGAATTATCCTAAATTAAATAAAGTAATTAATAAAATGAAATATTGATAAATTAAAATTGAATTGAATAAATTAAATTAAATTATTATAATATATGAATATATTGTAAATAGTTCAAAGTTTTAATTTATTAATACATTTTTATTTACTCGAGAGATCCAAGCAATGTATAAAAATTAAAATTAAATTTAAAAATTTAAATTTAATAAATCAAAATAATTTTTCTATATAAATATTGTAATACAATTTAAAACTTTAATTTATTATACATTTTCGTTTATCCGAAAGACCTCGAGCGTATGGAAATTATGTCGAAATTGATGGAAACTCGGTCAAACGCTGTGTGAATTGGAGATATACATATATGTTTACAACCACTCAACAACTTGTTACACTTTTCACCGCGCATGTGCACTATCGAAAGCAACTACATCGCATGTAAATACGTATATCTTTACAATGCATTGCTCTATTGTGTTACTACAGATGGTAATTTATATAATCACTTGTTAGACTTTACATTTAGTAGCAACAAAAAATTATAATCATAAGAAAATTAAAAATATATCGTTTAAATTTAAAAAAATATTATAAATCAAGTTCTTTATAATATATGTATATCACGGAGAGAATTTTCTCATAGAATTCACCCTGAAAATCATGGTAATCGTGGGACAATATGGTATGGAAAGAATTTATGAGAATTTCTCTGATTAATATTTATCACAATAAAATATAAAACATGTTTGATTAATTTTACTATACAGTTTAGTAAAATTAATCAAACATGTTTTATATTTTATTGTGATAGATATTATTTTTATTGTGATAAATATTAATCAGAGAAATTCTCATAAAATTCTTTCCATACACCATATTGTCTCACGATTATCATGATTTTCAGGGTAAATTCTAGAAGAAAATTTTCTGTGTATATAAAGCTGCATCACCACCATAAATGTCAAATACGTCAAGTACGCTCAAGCATTTCTCCGTTGTTGGAAACGTCCTATATAGACTTAGGCGGTGACTTTGAAACAGCGTACAACGCGATATTGATTAAATGCCATTCCTCGAAAGGCCATGTCCGTTCACGAAGTGCGTTCAACACGGTGGACATCAAGGTCGCACATGAATATCGCTTTTCTCTATTTCCAGTAGACAAGCGCGCACACGACGACTCTTTTTACGGAGCGAAAAGATGAACTATTAAAGCGTGAAAGTCTCAATATTTTCCGACAAAAGCTTGTTTCCACGTTTCAAAAGAATAACATCGCAAAACTCACTAGTTTCCTTACACAATTGATCGTAAAAAATACTCTTTTTTTTAAAATTAGACACAAGTATTCCCTATACAACATAATGTCTGCTTTGTAAATACGAGTGTTATTTAAAATAAAAATTGACTCATTGTCAGTTGCAAGATAAGACTGCATTTGTGTTACTCAAATAATTGATCCTACCTTGAAAAAGCGTTCCTAGCGCAGACTGTCGGAGAATCCGCCTCTTCTAATCGGAAATCGAACCTCGACACACCTATCTAACGAGAGAGTCCTCTCTCCTGCAAAGAGAGCCGCTACCACTTTCCCGATAAACGATCTCTCTATTCTGACCGATAACACGCCGCGATGACGTAACAACGACGACGAAGGAGACACTCACCTTCCACCGCCGTGCGGTAGGTCGACCCACTTTTCCCATAAACGCGGAGACGGCCAAGTTTCTCTCTCTTTCTCTCTCACTCTCTATCGATCCCACCACTCTCCCTCACCACGACCCTCCTTTTCGGCAGACGAATCTTTCCCGAAGCCTCACAGCTCATTTAAAGTTTTAGAGCTTTGACAGAACGCGACGTTGACAGCACATACCCACTACGCGATTCACTCTCTCTCGTCGAGCGGTTCCTCCACCCTTTGAAGATGACGAGAGTCGTCGTCCGTCACGTGACACACTAGCCTGACCGACAGACACACGGAGTCACGGTCGTCGCGCAGCTGACGCGGCGGAGAACAATAGAATGGACGGCGAGACGAGAGAGAGAAAGAGAGAGCTTCCTGGAACGCACGCACGCACGCACTCACGCGAGAGTTTCCGCGACGCACGTATATTCCTCTCTTCCAAGGAAGTGCAAGGAGTGTGAAAGGACGAGGTGCACGCAAGCGCGCGCGACCCCACGGCGTCATCGTCGTCGCGATAACCTCTCTCTCCTCTCGTTCTCGTTACGTCACGTGTGTAATATTCGCGCACACGAGTTGTTGCGTCACCGGAAGACGCGCGCGCGCACACGTGCTCTGTTCGAATGTGTAACATGCATGCGTTCGACGAGAATTAGGGTGCAATTCTTGATCAATCTCGGGATATCGATTTCGAAAAATCGGGACACAATAAAAGAAAAATCGAGACCTTTTTATTGGTGTAATTTTAATTTCGAAACGTAATGCGATTATAATAATATTGCAGTTTTTTATTATATACTAGACAACACAAGCGCGCGCTATTCCTCGATTTTATATAAAAGAGAATGATATTTTTATATAAAGTTTGTTTAAACATGATTAATATTTTTTGACAGAAATCAGCTGATTAAAGCGTTAATTTATTAGTTAAATTTTTAAATAAAAATTGTTATATATAAATTAAAATAGTAACATGTAAATAATATGTTATAATACCTTATATGCGATTAATATTTTTTGACAGAAATCAGCTGATAGTCATCAGCTGATTTCTGTCAAAAAATATTATTCGAGTTTAAAGTATTATAACATATTATAACATTATTATTTTAATTTTAAAATATAATTAGCAAATTAATCAGCTGATTTCTGTCAAAAAATATTAATCAACTTTAAACAAACTTTATATAAAAATATCATTCTTTTTTATACAAAATCTATGAATAGCGCGCGCTTATGTTGTTCTAGTAGAATAAGAGAATTTTTCTATTCTATTAATATATACGTCACATGATTATCACGACACATATAACGACATCGTGGAAAGCAACAACTGCTCGTTAAATTGAAAGATTGTTAATCGATATAATTGGAATATTTAATTTGTGATACAAAAACTAAATGAATTTAACTGGGAACTAATTGGAAATTTCCGATATATATATATATATATATATATAGAATATTACCGAAAAATTAAATCGATTAAGAGAATCGCAAACTATTCAGTCAGTAAAGCCACATATTTCGCATTATGCAACAATATACTTGGACGTTACATCTGGCATAGCCGCAAATACTTTATATAGAATGTTCTTTATTTATTTTATAATTGATTATTATTGTTGAATCGATCTCCATGTAATTACTTTTGCAATGAATGATTGATGATAATTTATTTTTATCAAAACGTCGAAATAGTTAGATCAAAGATTTGCCTGTCATTTTTGTTACGAATGATAATATGTGATATTTACGATTGTGTTTAGCAGAAAGAAAAGATAAAAAAATAGATCAATGAAGTTTATATACGTTGACAATCAAAACTCGAATTTTTAATTAACGTCAAGTAGTTAATCGCGTTTACACGTGTTAAGTATATGATGTAACGATAGATATTAGGACTAATTATGGCCGAGTCTCTTGGACCAAAATCGATTGTTTCGCTAAGAAGACCGATATAATAACGACATTAAAAATTACTAAATTTATCAAATAAACTTAGTTTATCAAATTAATTTACAGCAGCTGCCAACGCATCGAGCATTAGCAACTTCCTTGCCAGGTTCGATTTTAATCCTTTCATTGCTTGAAAATATTTTAAACTCGCGTAATATTGCAATATTGAAATATTGCATATATGTATATGTATATAAAATATAAATAATATAATAATATGATACATAAATATTAAATATAAATAATCTATTGTAAATTTTTTTAATGTGTTAATATAAAATCTCTGGAATATTTTATATGTATTATACATTACACGATTATTTAATTCAGTGCGAACATAATTATTTTAAACTTAACAGTCAATAAACTGTCTATCTGTTAGCTATAATTGTATATTTATAATATGTATATACTTTGTCCGCGATTAATATTTTTTGACAGAAATCAGCTGATTACTGTCAAAAAATATTAATTGAATTTAAAGTATTAAAACATATTAGTTTATTTAATTCTATTTTGGACAAACTGTCAACCTGTTAAAAAAAAAAAAATAAAGCAATTGTTCTCGTTAGACCATAACTTTAATACTTTGTTAATCTTATAATATTCGTTGTTACGCGTGAAGTAAGAAATTATTTTACAACAAAAATGAGTTTCGAAATTTCAGAGAAAAATATAACCTACTGAATTAAACTCGCTAATGTAACGATAAACATTAATTTTATATATTTCTTTAACTTTATATACTGCTTAAAAATTTTGTGTATTTTTGCAACAAAAATTCAAAATTCGCTAATATATTAAGTAGGCTGCAAAAATAATTATATATTAAAAAAAAATGTAATAATATTTCGGGCTAAACATACAGTTTTTCTGATTCTTTATTCGTAGCAATTTTTTTTTGTATAGTGAGAAATTAAAAAATTTAAAAGTACTATACAAATAAAGCACTTTGCATCTTTTGAAGAAACAACCAAAGATAACGAGAATATATATATGTACAGGTATATATATATATATATATATATATATATATATATATATATATATATGTTTGCACACACAAACAAGAATTTCGGATTACAACGGGTCCTTCAAATTCTGACTCTTAGAAAACTTCCTTTTCTATATCATAAGAGATCATAGAAGTGTGTGTACTATATTAGTACATAATATTATAAATCAAATCACTACTCACCGGCACGATGCGCAGCGAAGTTGTAGCACACAATGTCAATCTGTAAAATATAATAAATGTATCTAAATTAAAATATCTAAAATAATAATATCTATATATATTATATTATTAATAATATAAAATATAATAATATAAAATACTATCCTCGATAATATCTAAAATAATTTAATATTTCGAAAATTAATTATTGAACGCAATTAAATTTTTTATTTATTTAAACAGATATTTTTAAAAATGTCAAAAAAATTTTTATAGAACTTTTTATGATGTAAATCAAAATTTGATTTTCTTATACATAAATAATCCACATTATTATAAATTTTTTAAACAATGTTGAGTAAATGTGCAATGTAAAGATTTTTTTAAAGCTCACACATTCTATATATTTCATGATAGAAAATGAATCTGTCACTCGAAAATATTGCCGTTCTTGTCTCATTTTATAAATAAAAAAATAGAACAAAAATGACAATTCTGTCAAAAAAGCAGATTTATATATAAAATCTGAGTTTCAAAAAATCGGAGAAGACTCTTATATTAGACATTTAATAATCACTTTAATATATTTAACAATGCTTTTTCGATTATAAAAATTTATTTATTATAAGATTTTATTTTATTTTTTAGAGAAAGAATTACTCGGACAATTGTGTGTGTCATATTGACACAATATATTTTATTAGATCTGTTACCTTCATTCCCTTAAATTAATATTTGAGACGAATATATGTATATTTCAAATGATTATACATATGATGATACATTTCTCGGCACTCATTACTTTTACTCTCGCAGGCAATATTTATTCTCGGCGTTTTTATTTGTTTCGAAATTGCGGGGAAACTATTGCGGAACTATCGGGTTACCGACGCGATGAATTGTATACGAATAATATAAAACCACCGTTCCATGTTTCTTTCGACACTTTCGAAACTATAAGCGTTTAACTTGCAGACATTTATTTTCAATAATCTAAAATCGTAATTCTCTCTATGCGATGACGCCAGAGATTTTTACGACCGATAATATCGTATCGTAATATTTATGATTACAGTGATCACAGTATTAATTAGAGATTCTGTTTCTTCGACACTCGTATTTTCTAAATTGACTTGACATACATGTATGTGTACATAAAACGTATGAATATAAAACGTATGAATACATGCGTGTGACTACGTATCATGTTACATCGAACACGAGATAAGCGATTCTTTTGAAAAAGAAAACAGAAAGAGCAAAATTGAAACGGTGCGTTCAAGCACCGTATACTATCTTTTTTAAACATTCAGTCACACAATCCGATAAAGTAAGATATATTACGAGATTTTTAAACGCTGCACAACTCACGTTTTATACGTGTGTGAAATGGATAATAACTTTTTCATCTCTGGAGATTATTTAATTAGTCATAAATATTTTGCATACGCAAATTATTGATTACGCGTATTAATGTTTATCATATTTATACGTTATTCGAAATACGTTCAAAAATATAATCGTAATATAAATTATTATAACGATTATAATTGATTGAATATTACATTAATTATAAAACCGATTTCATTTCCTCGATGTTCGTAATGTTTGACGGCGATTAAATATTTGCCGAGTACATACCTCTTAAATATTACAATGTAGAAATTGTATTTTGCACATATACAAATATTTATATTATTATAAAATATTCTTATGAAGTATTTCAAAATATAAAAACCAAAATATTTTACATTCATTATTATACAACAATGTAAAATTTGAATCATTACCGCGAAGATAAATGGATAATCTCACAAATAATAAATGAAAAGTTAATAAATTCAAAATTATATTTACCTTATCGTTTCGCCATTGCCTCCGACCTCTCTCTCTCTCTCTCTCTCTCTCTCTCTCTCTCTCTCTCTCTCTCTCTCTCTCTCTCTCTCTCTCTCTCTCTCTCCGCGCCGTTCTTTTTTGGTTGTGGCACTCACTCGAAACACTTGCATTCGCGTTACTTTTTTTCGTCCGCGACGCGCGGCGACGCCCGGGCTTTAATTATCACAATCTTCGACGCGTTTCGATAAAACGCGAGAAACGCGAGAGCTTATTCGCGCGCGACCGATGCTCCATTCTCGCGTCGCCGCTGTTTTCAAGGCTAACTTCTCGGAGAGCCTTATCGAACGAAGATGGCGACTTTCCTCGCGACGCACTCTGAAGTCGCCGATTCATCGCCGGGCCACGAAAGTACGAGTATCAATTAGTGTCTTTACGCCGTTAATTATCGTATAAATCCGATCGCGTGTACCGACATCACGATCACGATCGCACGCGCGAAATTGATCTCGTCGGCCGGGAATAAATCGCGTAACGGTTCGTTTATTACTGATGCCAGTTACGGAACGTGCAACACATCGCGACAAGACGAGCAAGTTGGAACGGAGGGGGTCGGCATCCCCCTCCACTCCAACTTGGCGATCTTGTCGCGACGCGTTGCACGTTCCGTAACTGGCGCAGTAAACGTACGCGAGATTCTCGGCCGACGAGATCGTATTTATGCGATAATTAACGGCGTAAGGACACTAATTAATACTCGTACTTACGTGGACCGGCGATGAGCTAACGACCGTTGATCACGAACAATGCGGAAATGCGTAAGAGGGCGGCATTCTACATAGATTGTGTTCCGAAATATATTCATCAAAGTGCAGCACTTGACCGACCAATCAGAGACCGAGGATCTCTTTCTCCTGATTGGTCAATCAAGCTCTTCGCCCTAGGTGAATATATTTCTGAACACAATCCAGCTGCACTCTTGTACACCTTCACATCGTTCGTAATCAACGGTCGCACGCTCGTCGCCGGTCTACGAAAGTACGAGTATTAATTAGTGATAGTGTCTTTACGCCGTTAATTATCGTACAAATCCGATCGCGTCGCGTGTACCGACATCGTGATCGCGGTCGCACGTACGAAATTCATCTCGTCGGCCGCAAATCTCGCGTAACGCGTTCGTTTTCTAGTCGCAATTTCGAGACGCGCAGTACGCCAAGGTCGAAGTCGGGGTGGGGGGGGAAGGGTGGGGGGAAGGGTGGGGGGAGCGGCGTACGTGCGAGCTCGCCTCGCCGACCCCTTCCCCCTCCCCCCTCCCCCCTCCATTCCAACTTGGCCGTCTTGTCGAGACGTGTTGCGCGTCCCGGAACTGGGACCAGTAATAAACGAACCGTTACGCGATATTCTCGGCGGACGAGATCAATTTCGCGCGTGCGATCGTGATCGTGATGTCGGTACACGCGACGCGATCGGATTTATACGATAATTAACGGCGTAAAGATACGAATTGATACTCGTACTTTCGTGGCCCGGTGATGAATCGGCGACTTCAGAGTGCGTCGCGAGGAAAGTCGCCATCTTCGTTCGATAAGGCTCTCCGAGAAGTTAGCCCTGAAAACAGCGGCGACGTGAAAATGGAGCATCGGTCGCGCGCGAATAAGCTCTCGCGTTTCTCGCGTTTTATCGAAACGCGTCGAAGATTGTGATAATTAAAGCCCGGGCGTCGCCGCGCGTCGCGGACGAAAAAAAGTAACGCGAATGCAAGTGTTTCGAGTGAGTGCCACAACCAAAAAAGAACGGCGCGGAGAGAGAGGGAGAGAGAAAGAGAGAGAGAGAGAGAGGTCGGAGGCATCGGGCAACGGCGAAACAACGATAGGGTAAATATAATTTAGAATTTATTTAATTTTTCATTTGTTATTTGTGAAATCATCCATTTATCTTCGCGGTAATAATCCAAATTTTACATTATTGTATAATAATGAATGTAAAATATCCTAGATTTTATATTTAAAAAAATACTTAATAAGAATATTTTATAATAATATAAATATTTGTATATGTGTAAAATACAATTTCTACATTGTAATATTTAAGAGATATGTACTCGGCAAATATTTAATCGCCGTCAAATATTACGAACATCGCGGAAATGAAATCGGTTTTAATTAATGTAATATTCAATCAATTATAATCGCTATAATAATTTATATTACGATTATATTTTTGAGCGTATTTCGAATAACGTATAAATATGATAAACATTAATACGCGTAATCAATAATTTGCGTATGCAAAATATTAATGACTAATTAAATAATCTCGAGAGATGAAAAAGTTATTATCCATTTCACACACGTATAAAACGCGACAAATTGTGGAGCGTTTAAAAATTCTCGTAATATATATCTTACTTTATTTTATCGGATTGTGTGGCTAAATGATTCTTTTTCGAAAGAGTCGCTTATCTCGTGTTCGATGTAACATGATACGTAGTCACATATACACGAATTAGCTCGCTCGCTGTTCGCACATATATATGTACTTATACATATATAAAGTGGTCGAGCTCGGCTACCGAGAGTCCCCCCCCCCCCCTTCCACCCTCCGCCTCGCACGAGTCGAACTTTTTTAGAATAGATAATAAAATTCTCCAGTTTAGTCTAAACTATCGCGAGATTCAGATTGCACTTTCAGCGATTCTCATCCTGATTATAACCGTCGTATTATTTACGCAATCGAGTGCGTAATAGTATCGAGAGTGATCAATCAAGTTTCTAATGAATATAGCAACGGAGTTTCAATAACTATAGTGACTAAAACTATATTACACTGGAACAACAGTAGTTCCGCGATAGTTTCTCCGCAGTTTTGAAAGAAATAAAATTGCCGAGAATAAATATTGCCTGCGAAAGTAAAAGTAATAAGAGTGCCCAGAAATGTATCGGGAAACCGAAAAAAGTGATATTGTGATAAAAGTGTGCATGTCGCGTAAGAACAGAATTATATTCATCATTGGAATTAATCGCTACAGTTATAATTACACGGTATGATACAATTATAAGGATTACTTGTCTCTCAATACATTCAAATCATTATTTTATTTTATTGAGAATAAATATCGTCTACAAGTAAAAGTATGCAATATCAGGTGTATCGAAAAAAATATCGGGCGATTATTGTAGTAGACGAAATATTATGTCTATTTTGCTCGCATTTTTTTCTGCGCTTTCTTTCTCTCTCTTCCTCTCTCTCTTTTTCTCTTATCTCTTTTTCTTTTTCTTTCTTTTCTCTCTTTCTTTTTTTTTTCTTTTTTTTATTCTCTTTCTATTTCGCTAAATTATTTGAATATACATATATTCGTCTCAAATACTAATTCAAGGGAATGAAAAAGTAACAGATTTAATACAATATATTGTGTCAATATGACACACAATTCTCTCTCTAAATAATAAAATAAAATCTTAAATAAATAAATTTTTATAATCGAAAAAGTATTGTTAAATATATTAATAAAGTGATTATTAAATGTTTAATATAAAAGTCTCTTCTCCGATTTTTTGAAACTCATATTTTATATACAAATCTGCTTGAAAGAATTGTCATTTTTGCTCTATTTTTTATTTATAAAATGGGACGAGAACGGTAACATTTTCGAGTGACAGATTCGTTTTCTATCATGAAATATATAGAATATGTGAGCTCCAAAAAAATCTTTACATTGTGCACATTTACTCAACATTGTTTAAAAAATTTATAATGTGCATTATTTATATATAAAGAAAATCAAATTTTTATTTACATCATAAAAAGTCCATAAAATTTTTTTGACATTTTCTTAAATATCTGTTTAAATAAATGAAAAATTTAATTGCATTCAATAATTAATTTTCGAAATATTAAATTATTTTAGATATTATTTTAATTTAGATACATTTATTATATTTTACAGATCGACATTGTGTGCAACAACAACTTCGCTGTGCATCGTACCGGTGAGTAATAATGATTTGATTCATAATATTATGTACTATAGTACACACACCTCTACGACCTCTTATGATATAGAAAAGGAAGTTTTCTAAGAGTCAGAATTTGAGGGACCCGTTGTAATCCGAAATTCTTGCTCGTGTGTGCGAACATATATGTATATATGTATATCTATACATATATATATTCTGGTTATCTTTGATTATTTTACATCAAAAGATGCAAAGTGCTTTATTTGTGTAGTACTTTAAAATTTTTTAATTTCTCATTATACAAAAAAAATTTGCTAAAAATAAAGAATCAGAAAAACTTTATGTTTAGCCCGAAATATTATTACATTTTTTAAAAATATGTAATTATTTTTGCAGCCTACTTAATATATTAGCGAATTTTGAATTTTTGTTGCAAAAATGCACAAAATTTTTAAGCAGTATATAAAGTTAAAGAAATATATCAAATTAATGTTTATCGTTACATTAGCGAGATAGTTTAATTCAGTAGCTTATATTTTTCTCTGAAGTTTCGAAATCTCATTTTTGTTGTAAAATAATTTCTTACTTCACGTAACAACAAATATTATAAGATTAACAAAGTATTTATGGTTCAACGAAAACAATTGCTTTATTTTTTCTTTTTGAAACTAGAACAACACAAGCGCGCGCTAAAATAATAGTATGTAATATAAAAATGTAATAAAATAATAATATATATTTGAAATAAAATGTTATAGTACTTTAAACTCGATTATAATTTTTTGACAGTTATCAGCTGATTTTTGTCAAAAAATATTCGAGTTTAAAGTATTGTAACATATTCTTTATAACATTATTATTTTAATTTTTATAAAATTTTTGTTTTAAAATTTAATTAACAAATTAATGTTTTAATCAACTGATTTCTGTCAAAAAATATTAATAAAGCGTTAATTTGTTAGTTAAATTTTAAAATAATATATATATATATATGTTATAAAAATTAAAATAGTAATATGTTATAAATAATATGTTATAATACTTTATATCCGCGATTAATATTTTTTGACAGAAATTAGCTGATAACTGTCAAAAATATTAATCGAGTTTAGGGAATTATAACATTATAACACATTATTTGAAACATTGTTTTAAATGTTATAACCTATAATTATTTAAAAATTTATATAGCAAATTAACATCTTAGTAATATTTTTTGACATGCATCAGCTGATTAAAGCGTTAATTTACTAATTAAATTTTAAAATATGTTATAATAATTAAAATAATGTATTTTAAATAAAATATTATAGTACTTTAAACTCGATTAATATTTTTTGACTGTTATCAGCTGATTTCTGTATCATTCTTTTTTATAAATTCGAGGAATAACGCACGCGTAGTGCGCGCTTGTGTTGTTCTAGTCCCTTTCTAAAAAAAAACATTAAGTCGATTCTCGCAAGTATTGTTGCCTCTTTTTCGCGATGTTGATTAACTACCTCGATTTGCGTTGTGCGTTATATTCATATTCATCGAGAAGCTGTCATCGCGAGGGTTAGCAGTTTAACAGTTTGTCCAAAATAGAATTAAATAAAATAATATGTTTTTAAATAATATGTTTTAATACTTTAAATTCGAATAATATTTTTGACAGTTATCAGCTGATTTTTGTCAAATAATATTAAATGCGGACAAAGTATATATTATATTTACAACATATTATTATAATTAAAATAGTAATATTTTGTAAGTAATATAATATGTTAGAATACTTTATATCCGCGATTAATATTTTTTGACAGAAATCAGCTGATAACTGTCAAAAATATTATTCGAGTTAAAAATATTATAATATATTATTTAAAACATAATATTATTTTATTTAATTTTATTTTGGACAAACTCAAACTGCTAACCCTTGTGATGACCTACTCGATGTTATGTAATGCACAACGCGAATCGAGATTGCTAATCAGCATCGTGGAAAAGCGACAACAGTATCAATAACATGCTTTTTTTAGAAAAGGATAATTTTTTTAATATGAATAATCATTAATTTAAAACTGAACTAATGAAATTCTTAAAGTATAATTAACGAACAATCGTCAACCGAACATAATAAAAAATTAATATAAAATGCTTTTTTTATATATCATATAAAATTCAAATAATAAAATAAAATAAAATTCTAGAGTTAATTTTATATCTATATCAAATGTTAGTATGATGTATTATTGTTTCGTTAATGCTGAAGGAGAGCTTCGTTCTCTCCGATTTTGCCGAAACTTTATACAATATTGTGTATTTTTGTGCGTAAAACACGAATCTATAAATTAAAATCCGGTTCCCCCAAGGGAGAGGAACTTACTGTAACTTTTTTCTTACTTGAGAGCGCCAATTTTAATTTACAGATTCGTGTTTTACGCACAAAAAGACACAATATTGTAAAGTTTTGACAAAATCGGAAAGGACAGAGCTCTTCTTCAGTATTACCGGAGACATTGATGAAACACAAATTCTTTCTCGTGTAAATTATATTCACAAACTGAAATTATTATTAAACGAGCAGTCTTTCAGTATAAAACTTTATGAAACTGTAATTTCAAAAATAACAAATTGTATAAGCAGCTTTGCGTTGTTGATTAACTAAGAGCAATCGCAAAGAAGACAATCCCTCGGATTCGCATGGAATTTAATAAAGATAGAATATCTGTTTGATTTAAATATCTGCACTCTTATAGACACATGCATACAAAACCCCATAAAACCCCTATTTCGGAAAAAATATACTTTTATAGAACAAGCAGAGCCCTCGTCATTTCCCGCGAGTTTTCCCTCAAGTCTATTCCCGGGGATATATTCGCCGTTGATAAAATCGCGCTCCCTCGGAATTACCAGCCCCAATCTGCCGCGAAATAAGGGTTGACGCGGAGGAGGGTGACGCGGAGGGTCTCGAGGATCCCCGCCGAGGGGTTGGTGAATTCGCCTGCGCGAAGCTTTCCGCGGTTTGGAGGCTCGCCACAGGATGGCGACGCTTCTCCTCGAGCGACAGGAAGTGCGCCTTCGACCCCTGCGCCTGGGCCAAGGACGAATCGGCCAATCGTGGCGGGAACGGCGAGTCCGAAGTCCGGGTAATTTCCTTCGCGAATTCAAGGGCGGCGCGACCGCCATTTTCGCCGACTTCGATCGGTGACTTGTCCGCGATTCTGTGGCCGATCGCTACAAGATCATCGAATCTGATTAATTTTTTTATATCCTTTATGACTTTGAAATACTTATTGATTTCCATTTCTTTCACGTTAATGAATTCTAAAAGATTTCGATAGGTTTAATTTAATTATAAAAATTGAACTCCTATTTTGTGTAAGTAATAAAGAAACAGGTTCCTAGAGGGTTGAAAGAAGAGCTTTTGTAAAACTATAGACTGAATAACTTGAAATAGAAAGCGATTAATTAAAATATTAAAATTGATGTTAGATTGAAAATTGAGATCCAAAGTAGGAGAAAATTTTCGATTCGCGAGTACGCATCGTAATTAAAATATCATAATCGATTAATGCAACTAATAAGTGCATATGAGATTGCATGAGATACATTTGTGTCGAGCAATAATAATATTAATTTGATAATTAAAATAAAAATTATTAATTAATAACGAGATCACCGAATCTGATTTATTTTCATATTCTTTACGACTTTAAAATACTTTTTTGATTTCTATTTCTTTCACGTTGATGAATTCCAGAAGATTTCGATAGATTTAATTTATAGAAACTGAGTTCCTATTTTGTGTAAGCAGTAAACAAACAGTTTGCCACTTATTAAAGAGTTAAAAGAAGAGCTTTTGACAAAATTATAGATTGAATAACTTAAATAAGCGACTGCTTAAAGTATTAAAATAGATGTTAGATTAAACATTCAAAGAGATCCAAAGTAGGAGAAAATTTTCGATTCGAATATGCATCATATATTAATTAAAATAACGTACTCGATTAATGCCAGTAAGTGCACATGATATTGCATGAAATGCATTTGTGGGGGGGGGGGGGGGCGAACAATAACAATATTAATTTGATAATCAAAATAAAAATTATTTATAAAAATGAAAAAACTATTATATTAATTAATCATAATTATAAATCATTTATTAATTTATTAATAAAAAACTATATTATATTAATTAATCATAAAAAATATTAACAAAGAATCACGCAGGTTTGTGAGTCGTTTGCGATTTTTTTCAAAAGCTCGTGCATGATTCGATGCATCTATATCCTCCGATCGTATATTTAATATCCCACTTGATCTCCTTACAAGAAGAGAGACGTCGTAAAATTTAAATGAGACATAACACTCGACGTACGACGAGATGTTATCCGCACAGCCTCCGCTGGATGTCTCTGCACTTTTATATTAAACTTTCACCATTGCTTTTTTATTTATCTTCGCGTCTTCGTCCCGACGAATTTCTCGAAAACGTCGAAATGCGTCGACACGTGAAATCTCCGTGAAATCTCCCTTTCGTCCTTTCAATTATGCAGATCCGTCCTGCACCGACAGCGAAAGAAGAAATGATTTACATATCGCGAAAATATGCATGCCACAGGGATGTAAATCCATAAGCGATGCCGATGACGACGTTGAAGTTTCGCATGAAAGGGAAAAAAAGAGGAATCGAAAGGAGATCGCGAACAAAGGTACATCGAGCGAGAGAAGATTGTGGCAAAGGCTCATCCTCTGGGAGGAAGCCCTCCAATTAGCATGAACGCGGAGACGATAGATTTAAACTTTAAACAATTCAGCCGAAACCGCAAACCGGATCGAGTGGGATTCGAGAAGTTGCAGCGAATGAGCGAGATACTTTTTCTACGGATGTTTTTCCTCGTTGCTTCTCTTCTCCAACTGAATGCACAAGTGTTTCAAACTTTTTTATCTTTCTTTCTCGCAAGTGCGGATACATATTAAATAGAATTTAATGGTATAAAATATGTTAAAGTTTATCTATCACACATAATGCGATAAATAAAAAGACTTAAACATATACTTTATATCATTAAATTCTATTTAATATATGTATTTGAGAAGTTGCAAAAAAAAGAAGATAAAAGTATGTTGTATATGAACAAATTATTCTCTCTTTTTTGACATAAGCAATTAAAATACAAACGGTTTGTAAACTTTAAATCTACAAATATTCCCCTCTAATCTTGGAGATAAATATAAAAAATAAGAAGATTTTAATCCTCTTACGTAATCATTGTTAATGTTAAATTAATTTCGGAAAGTAAAGGTAATCCAAAGAAATATTATTTAATTAAGCGTCTATTCCGGTAAAACGAGATAATAACATATTAGCTTTATTAGCTTATCAATTTCGTAATTCTTCTGACATTTCAATTAATTTGTCCGTAAAAATTACAAAATGTTTACACAGTCACAATTCAGATTTATCTCAATTTTTGATGATTTAGTTTGCGATGCAAATACGAGTGAATTAAGAAGGAGTAAAACTTTATTAATCACATAAAAGCCGACATATACAAAGATCTGGAAGAGCTTCGAGATTTTCAAGAAATTCGGCTGCTTGACATCTGAGCATTCTTTTGATTCTATGCAACAAAAAGAAACATCTCAAAACTTTCTTTTATATTTTTAATATATGTATTATATATAAATATATATATTATCTATATCTCACATATTATCTTTAGATTTATCACAAACATTACTTTTTCGTATAAAAACGCAGTCATTTAGGTATCTATTATAGAAACCAGCAATGCAAATATCTTGATAACTCAAAAATGTCATTACATTAAAAGCATAGTACTGAAACCGATATACTATATAATGTTTTGGGTTGCAGAATATGTAAATTTTTACTTAATAAGCATTTATTAAAAATAGTCTTCTATTAGATTATATAATATTACAAATATTGTCTTAGATTTTTTTCTCTTGAGCAATTGATTTTCTTTCGAACGTGACCGGAAATTGAGATCTGACAGATCTCAAAACTGACATATCCACCTAAAACTACAGGAACATGATATACGTATATATGTAGAATAGAATAGAAATCATGATATAAAAGGGAGATTAAAATAAAAATAAAACGCACAGACTTAGATCACACATGGTATGAAAAAAGAATTCCGCTATTTATATAAAAGACGAGGAAACTCTTAAAGAAAAGAGCATTTTCGGGCCATTCTCGAGCCATTTGCACCAGGTCCGGGAAGTATAGGGGGTGTGTCGATTGAAAGGAAACTCTGTACCCTCCCTCTATCAATTCTAATCAGAATTATCACGCGTCATCGATCTTCCGTAGAACGGAGGGGCGGGGGAGGAAGGAGGCGACCCCGGTTCGATCCCGAAACGCTCCCTCCCTCTCCCCCGCGCGTAACGATCGGAGCTGTCAGGCGCGAAACGTGAGTCGCGCGCGCGACTCGTCGTCGTCGTCGATTGTTATTATTAGCGCGAGCAAGCGCGGTTGAGAATCGCCAAGCACAGACAACTGAACGGGACACCATGGCCGGCGGTATGCGATCCTGCTGCCGCGACGGCTGCCAGCATCGACGGCGTCTGCGTGGCGACAGCTGGGCGTGCCATCTTGCACGTCTGCGTCCGGCTGCCCATGGTACCAGGCGAGCATAAACCGCCCGAACAGAGGCCCGGACGTGGAGTCTCGTGTTTAGAGCTCGCCAACTGTCTCATCATCATCGTCGAGGAGAGAGGCGAGCCGAGCCGGCTCACCTCCTCGTCACCAGCTGACACCAGCCGTGCATGCGCGCCCGGTTTCGCTTACGAAACGTGAGAATTCGGAAATCCATATATGTAGGATGCACGGATGTCCGCAGGAAGGGGGAGAGCAAGAGCCCCCTCTTGCCCCCTCCTGGAATCAGCAAAAAATTGAGCATTTACTCTCTCTTTGAGTAAATAGTTTGGAACTTACTTGCACATTTAATATAAAAAAATAACAACATAAAAAAAATTAAAAAGGGAACGAAAAATTTTAAAAATTCCCTTTCCTCCTGGAAAAAATCCTGCAGACACCAATGTATATACATATATGATATAATAATCGATCAGTCATATTTTCGTCGCTATAAATTGCATTTTGCGGAAATTATTATTCGTCGTCGTAGTATCAATCTGAGATGAGTGGGATAGAGAGCATTTCGTGGAAACGAGATAGATAGTTTGGATCTGATAGAGACGTACAACGTCATTAGGGAATATGTCTACCTCTTTCTCTCGCGGGAAGAAAGGAAGCGCCGAGGGCTGACAAGAAGAAGAAGAAAAAAAGAGCATGTGACCTCCTCGTGGAATCATTATAAGATCAAACCGGTGCTGCCACTCGGGTCGGGAGAGAGTCACACTCTCTCTCTACCGTGTACCGTGTACGGTAGAAATGAGGAGAGGGCCTGTGTTAGAGCGAGGTCGCAGGAACGGCAAGAGGTCGTCGAAAGCGATCGACTGGGACCTACGAATATGGCTATTAAGGTCTCGCGAGAACCGTCAAACAAGAAGGAAAGCCCCCCTCCCTTTCCCTCCCCTCTCGTACCTCTATTAGCTGCGTGAAACATTTTTAATGTTGACGAAAAAATTTAGACATATAAAAAAATTGGAATTTTCTTTCCAAGATTGATAATCTTGTGAAAAATTCAAAGAAACTCTAAACTGAGAGATCGCATAATAAAAATGTTACATATATACATATACTCCCTTATATATTACTTGATTTATCTGAAAAATTGATTAAATTAAAAGAGGCAGAGTCTCTCGCGAGACTATTATTAAGATGATGTTCCTGTTAATTTTGTAACCAGCCGAGGCTCGACGCTCTCAGGAATATCGCTAAATATACACTCGCGAACGTGCGATTGAACTCCGAAGCGAAAGGTAGCCTCGCTAATATATGGAACGGCAGCTTGGTGAAAAATTGACGCGAAGAGACCGAAAATATTAGTCTTTCCCCCGTTCGCTAGAATTCGAGAGAGAGAATTCGCATCGACAGTTTCACTTTACGAACCGTCGTCGTTCGCCCGCGAGCTGCGAGATGGAAAATTAATTCCCGGCGCATACTAGAAAAAAAAGACGCATATACATATATCGCGAACCCCCGCGCGATCGATACCCATCGACAAAGAAATTCGCGACCCATTTCACCGCGAACCAACGAACAAACAAACGGCGATTTTCGATCGTTGCGCGCATAAATTACAACCCGGAAATTTGCGAGAAAAAAAAAAGAGAGAAAGAGAGGAACGAAGAGTCGAAGACGAGAAGCCGCGAGACTCTCGAAGAGAGAGAGAGGCCGGTTTACATATCGGTTTACGATATTTTTACGCGACCGCCGACGACGACGACGAGGACGAGATTTTCCCCGGCGGCTGCAATTTTATCAAACGTGTCGGTGCAGCAGCAGCAACGGGGTGTCAGTGACCCCGTGGCCAGGGAGGTCGGTTGCTGCACCACGGCAGGTATATAGGAGAACGCGAAACCGCGGCCGCTTGCGCGCGAGTGTAGATATCGATTTGCCATCCGTGTCTGCGTTCGATGCAGGAAGAAAAAAGGAACGGAGTCTCGGGGCCGGCCTCTCCTTGACGTTCGCCGATATCGGCCCCCGCAAAAGTCCACCGTTTATTCACTCCGACGAGAGTGAGCCGCTTCCTCTCTCTCCTTCTGTCGAGAAATGTCTCCTTCACGCGGCTCCTTCTCGTCGTCGAACTCGCGCGAACTCGATCGAGGATTCGCTCGATAAACAAAAGATATCCCGCCTGTCGCGAATTTAAGAATCTATAACAGAAACGGACGATGGATGATGGGAAAACGCTTATATGAGCATCCTTCATTATTATTATTACACTGTTTAACAAAAAAAAACACCGGAACGAGAATAGTCGTTTCTTAATAGTTTTTTGAACGCTGAACACGAAACCAAATTCGGATTCTACAAGATTCTACAAGATCCTTACGGAGACCTTCGATCGGGATTAAGTCGAGCACGGAAGACGACTGTCGAACATGGAAAATATAAAGGTCCTTCCTTCTTCCTTCCCCAGAAAGTTCAATAGCTATAAAAATCCTGGAAACGCGATGTCGCCGCACGGCGCGTGCAATAACCATAAACCGGAACTTCCGCTTCGTTTCACTCGCTGAATTACTATAACGCGTCGTGTCGTTCACCATCTCGTGTCCACCCTGAGATAAGTAAACCATCTACTGACTCGCCAAGATATATTCACGATATTTGGCGACAAATCGAAACGAGCTCAATGTTATATCTTGAAGTAGCTGGTGGAAAACAAATTTCACTTATTTCTTCATAATTTAAAAAGTGTCTATTTAAATCGCGACGTTTAAACTTCTTTTTCTTTCTATACCCAGTCGATGAGATTCGGAACCACCGAAAAATCAGGGGCTCTTAGGTTGATACAAGGGAGAATAATGAAAATTTAAAGGAATTCTATAGATCGATGAACTCGCTGTGCAAGAACAAAGACGGCCTTGCTAGCTCATGCGAACCGAGGAAAGTCTTAATGAAGTTTCATGGGAAGAAGGAATCGTCTTTCTCTTTCTCTCTCTCTCTTTGTCGTTCGCCGACTTGTTCGCGGCGACTTGTGCGATTGAGATTTCTGCAAGCAGGTGGTCCCCCATAATAAATCGTATTGTAAGCGAGAGATCCCTCCGGGCAGCCACCTGCGAATCGATATCGACGACGACCGGTCCAAGGTGGCCCCCGCATGCAAATTCGGGGAGAGTGAGAGAGAGGAAGGGCAGTCTAGTCTCTCTCTTCCTGTCCTCTCTTTCATCTTCCATCTCGCCTTTTTTTCTCCCCGATCTCCCGGAGTGTCGGCTTTGCGAGGACAGAGAGACTTCTTTCCGGCCGGTTATAGAGTGTCACCACGATGAGAAACGCCTTTCGCATCCTTTTCCTCTTTCGGGCTCCTCGCACTTGCCGAGATTAATTCGTTAACGGATTAAAGAGAGTCTTATCGGGTTTTATTACCTCGCTTATTTTAGCGTTAAACGCGATTAAGTTCTTCTTTCTTCTCGGATTTATTTATTTTACGTGAAAATCGTTTATAACATTTTGTCTTTTCACACCAAGTGTATATATAATGAATAAGCAATTAGGAAAATTAAGCTTTTCTTTCTCGAATTAGATGCTCTTATTTGTTTGATCGCGATGAATGTATAGTATACAGTTTTACATAAAATATCTATGTATTATTGAAATTACAGATATGTAATCGTACACTCGCGCATCTTTAATATTGACAGTAATTACCATAGTACCTGTGAGAATAATATTTTATTGATTTATTCATAATTAGGCATTGATAATCCCCGAGGCGTTACAGGAATTAAAATGTACATTTGCCTGTAAATGAATTAATTGTAAATCCGACATACGCGAGAGAAACGCACGCGGACACATACATATATATCGACAATGTAATATTCACTCGTCGTGTACGATAATAACGACGCAAATGACTCTGATAAATCTCGAAACCGATAACCGATCGACGATTGGCAAGAAGACCTTTTAACTTTGTCTATCACAACGAAATTTTTGCTGACAATTAGTACAATAGATTACTATAAGATCATTAGATTAGTATGAAAACTTTATCTTTTTACCTGCCAATTTTAGCAATAGAGAAATATTTCCGAGAAAAGAAATATCAGAATTTGTATATTCCTGTCAATTTATTCATTAATATATATATTTCAATCGAAATATTATAATTAAATTATATTTCCATATTTAATCATTTTAAATCTCTGTTAATGTTATATTAATGTGATTTTAATATACTTTTCTTAAATCGGGATTAATTCCATCCGAAAGATATTTTATATTTAGATATCAATCACATGTAAAATCTCCGATTTAAAAGATTAAATGAAAAATTGTCTTTAAAAATATTTTATTTTTTGAATAAATAAGAAAAAAATGTTATTTTTTTTCCTTTGAGCTCAATGGCACGACATTTTCGATCGCACACGACGCGAACCTTATTATATTGTGATGAGAAAACAACAACACACTGATCTTATACAAAATTCTGATTCGTTTAATGTCCGAAAATTACGCAATTAATTATGCGCGTCTTCACATCTGTTACTGACAATGAGTAATTCATTTTCTATGTCTCGAAATTTACTCTTAAAAAAATATGTAAAATTACTTACTCGAAAGTATCGAAGTTAATTGTTATCACTTTTCCGCGATGCTTATTCTTTAATGTGTGTATGTGATTTTATTCATATACGCGAATTTGATTTGTTATATAAATCGTGCATTAATTCGATTTGTTTATTTGAAACTTTTTTTTATAAGTCTTATAAAAGTTTGAATTATAGAAAAATAGTTATTCTATTGTATGTATATCTTCTCATTATTATATGCATCGAAAATAAACCTTAATATGTACAATAACAATTTTTGGAAATATTAGTTATTTTGACGCTACAATTTGGATTCTGTGTTACAGATCAACTTAAACTGACGACCCTGACAATCTGCTAGGAGGAGGAGATCTTGAGGAGGCATCGGGCATCGGCGGAGCAACCTAAAGGTGAATATTCGTTATTTGTTTATTAATTATGATATTATATATTATGGCGTACACACTCATTAATTCGGTTTATTTATTTGAATGATTTAAACAAGAGAGAGAGAGAGAGAGAGACTCAGAGAGAAAGATAATATAATTTATATATAAAGCTCTCTCTTATAAAAGTGTTTCTCTATTTTATATTAAAAATTTAATTTTAAGATTTTATAACATTATTCCATATATATATATATATATCTGTGCTTGTTATTTTATTCATTGGATGTAAAATTCGGCGTGTACAATAATAATTTGTTGATATATTAATTATCTTCGGTATTACTATAATTTGGATGTTATATTTGTGTTACAGACAACGTAGCTTCGATTTCAATAACTCCGCTGTTACACATCGGTGTCGGTGAGTGATAAACCTTTATTTAATTTTGAGGTAACGGATTTGTAGAAATTATAGATTGTAGATAGGTTCGTTGCCTCAAAATGGATGAGTTAAAACAGATTAGAGTAAATAACTTTTAATAAGTTCTTTCGATTACATTGCATCTATTGCAAAAGTAAATTATAAATTATAAAATAAATTATAAAATATAAATTAAAGAAGATTAAGAACATTTTTTTAAATTATAGATTTTCTAATTTATAGATTATCTAATTTATTGAATAAAGACCGCCATTTTTTTTAATTATATATGGTTACTAGTCTTACAATCGCGCGCCGATCTTATCCTAATTTTTTATAACTCATCCGTCTATATTCTAGAATTTTATAGTCGTATAATATATGTAGACTGTTCGCTCTAACAACAATGGCTATAATACTCCTACGTTCACCGCGGGAATTAATCAACCGCGTAAGCTGATAATCGCTGATTCTGATAATTATAGATCGCGTCTAGTGTTTCCCGATAGTTTCCGTGATCGCATCTCGAATCATAATACGACAGAGCGTTTCTCACCGCTACCTTCCTATTCGAATTCTGCTGAATAATAACAAAGTGATTTGATGATGCAATAGCTATGTATCAACAAACGCTATATCAACACAAACGAATCGAATACCGCGTGTGATAATTAATTTGTTATTACTACAATATAAATATTCGGGATATTCTGTATTCCTTGAATTTCAAAAGTTAACTAATTAATAAAGTAATTAATTGCATCGTGACTTTTCGACTCGAATAGGTAGCGAAAGCGATACGTCAACTCTCTCCTCTCCAGTCAACATACTATTATTAAATCCCTTAAACAGCACATGTCATGGATTTTAATGTAATTCTTGATCAGAGATTCTGTACAATATAAAATATAATAAAATTCCGCGTACAGATGGGGCTCAAAAGCCATATCGAAACGAACGATCGCGCATTTTCATACATCCGTTTTCAAAGAAAACGCGTTCGCGAAGGTAAGCCGCAAGAAGCGAGCGCTCTTGTGGTCGATATTAAGCCGCGTGAAGAGCCTGTGCGGCGCAAAAGGGACGAGCGACGACGGCGGCGGAAAGGAAAAGAAAAAAAAAAAAAAAAAAAAAGAATCCCGCGCGGTGGCAGCCGGTTCGGCGAGTTTTTGACCGTCTGGCGCTAACTGTCGGGGCTCTCGGTATCCACCTTCGCAGGTACCATAGTGCCGTCCCACACGTCGTCGTTCCACTCCAACCGCGCGCGGGCCCTTTCACGGACCCTTCCGTCCGTCCCCTCTCCCCCCGTCCGGATCCTCCGACCGGACGCGCAGGACGCCCACGATTCGCGACCACGAGCTCCCCGGTGTGATTTACGACGCTCGCGTGCGCGCATCATCCGCAAACTCCGAAATGATCTATTCCGCCAGTCATTATTATTCGGTTAAAATCGGTGAGCGGTTAAAAAGAACGCACGTTGTTTTTCTGGCTCTTTTGCAGGGAAATCTATTATGTAACGTATAGAAAAAGTATATATAGAAGTATAGGAGAGAGAGAGAGACAGAGAGAGCGGAAATAAATAAAATTACAATAATAGAAATTTATTATTAATAATTAACATTAACTCTACTATTTTTATCTTAATTATTAAAGTTTAACAATGAAAAAGTAAGATTAATAGAAACTATTCAAAATTAAGAAAAAAATATTTAATATACATATATGTTTTATTAATATATGTTTCAATTATATATATTTCACTATTAATCAAAATTTGATATTATTTATAATTTCAATTTACTAAAAGATTTAAACGTATATAAATATTTTATTTAAAATATTTATGCAATAGTATAAATCATTAATCATATATTTGTTTAAATTATTAATTAAATATTTATATAATTAATATAATTATATAAAAATATTTTTTATCTATAATAAAACATTTACATATATGTACATAGTTATATATATGTGAGATATAAATTTATAGCAACATTTTGTTAAAGAAATATCTGAGTTTTTGATTAAGAGTCTTGTTCATTTTTTATAAATTTATCATAAAAGTAAAAAAGTGTTAATTTCGAATTGGAATAATTCGAATTTTAATAGTTATACGTGTTATCTCCCTCTCTTTCTTCTTTCTTCTTCTATTTGTGTGCGTATGTAAGAACTTCTTTCAAAAACTAGCAATGCAAAATAAATAGAAATTTTTTAAAAACTATATCTTGTAAATATATATGATTATTACTGATTATTACTGAACAGTTAAATTTTATTACTACAATCAGTGGGACATATCTAAACAATAAGACATAGAAACAAGTATATGAGCATTTTCATTCGGATTTAATTCAGTTTAAAAGAGTTATATTTGAAGATTTACAATATTCGTTGAAACTTGTTAATGTTTCTGTGATTGTATATAGAAGATATGAATGCGAACAAGCATATGCATAACACGAAATTCACATTGCCAAATAAATATTGATAAATACTGCAACACACATTTCATAAATTTAATTAATTGAACGATAAATATGATATCACAAGTACAATTTTTAATTGCTAATGAACATGCTATACTATATTATATGCAGTGCGCTCCGAAAATGAAAGCGATTCTCTTATTCGTCAATCTAGACACGATGCGCAAAGTAGCGATCATTTCTCGAAGTGATTTTGATTATTCGATTGAAACGAAGGCAATGCGTTACGTAAAGTTTTTAAATTCGATTTTTAACATCGCAATTTGTCATATAATTGTATGAAATTTAATCGACAAGTATGAATATTAAAATAGAAAAATCGTGATTGAAATATTGTGATCCTCATGATACGTCTCACGATTTATCGGTGACATGCCGAATTTTCTGACATAAATAGTCCACGTGGAGTCATCGTGCAATGATCAAAGTCGCTCGATTCTCGATCCAATAGAAAAGTCGACTCGCAAAATATCTCTTATTGACGAAACATCGCGTTTTATTGGCGTTTCCGATTCTCTATTCGTATCTTTTTCGCGTCCTTCTTGCATTGTCTCTACTTTTTTTAAAGACGCTCGAGCGATGTCTATCTGTCATCGAGGTTTCTTATCGCGGTGATTTATGACTCTATTTACTGACTCACACACAAATTTATTTTATTCACTTTATTTACTCACACACGCGATTATATTGTCGGTGTAGTCTCGAGCATTCGCGTTTTGGATTTTCCATTCGCATCCTTCTCTTATTTTTTTCGCGTCCTCACGTATCTCTATTTCCTTATAAGGCTCGAGCTCGAATTCAAGCATCGCGAGGCTTTGACGAAATTCGATACGTAGATAAAATCTAAAAAAGATAATTTTTTCACAACTTTCAGTTGCTTAGACGTCGCAAATCACACTTTGAGGTGCGAAACTACATTTCGAGTTGTCATTGAGTTTCTTATCGCGTGCAAGTGATTTATGTCTTAATTCAGCTACTCACACAAATTTATTTCATTCATTTTAGTTACTTAAATACGCGATTATAACGTCGATGCAGTTTCGAGCATTTTCAATAAGCGTATTAGGAAATTAATGTATACACATCATTGTCCTTAAATTCTCAACAGTAAAATAATATTTTAATTGACGTATATTAATATTAATCCGCTAATGATTTTTATTCGTTTGTATTTTTGAAACATCCTATATTTTTTTAGAAAATATTAATAATTAAGTAATTTAAATGATTTATTAATAATATTGTTAATTTTAATAATATTAATATTAATAATATTATTAATAATTTGAAGACTAAGTATTTATATAAGTAACTCGTAAGTGATGTTACATAATATCTAAGATATGATATTTGCTATATTTTTCTGAACCACTCTATGCAAACAAGTGCATAATATAAAATTATTAATAAATATTGCAGCACAGTGTCAATCGCGTCGATTTAATTAATTGAATGATAAGTACGATATCGCAACTGCGATCCGTTTTAATTATTAACGAGTTATATTAACACTATTTATACATTTTGCTGAGAGAATAAAAACAATTTTGTCACTTCTGTCAATCTGGATACAACGCGCAAAATCACTTCTCAAAGTGATCTTGATTATTCGATTGAAATAAAGTGACGCGGTAATTGCGTAAAATTTACAACGCTTATTCTATTAATCATGCATTCCATTATTTATTTAACATTCGTTTTTAACATCGCAATTTATTGTCACGATCGTATAAAATTTAATCGACAAATAGTTGTATGAATATTAAAATTGCTATTTGAAAAGAGAATAGAGAGATATGGTAAAGATTTCCTTAGCATATATATTTTAATCCATGTGAGAAAGCATCGATCGATGATCAATAATCATAATCGTTCTATTTCCACGGTTCATAGAAAAATTGTAGTTTGGAAGATTCGTCGATCCGCGAACATGTTTTGCCATTTATTAACCTGTATGTATATATACATATATATATCAATGTTTTAAATTATTATATTAATAATATAATATACTTAAAATTTTGTTATATATTTAATATAATATATTACACACATACACACATATATATAGATTGTGCATATAAATTTTAATAATTTAAATAACTAAAAATTTAACTATTAATTATTATATATATATACATATATGTAATATTTAAATGTGTTCGCAAATTTGTCACTTTTTGTGTAATGCTGATTCGCATCGTAAAATTCTTCGTCCGATCGAAGAAATACTCGAAGCTCTGGCGGCTTCCAGCTGTTCGATAAATCAGATATGCCCGATATGTATGCTAGGTAATGTTAATGCGCGAGAAATGTATGAATCTCGTGTTGCAGCTATAGAGAGCGTGAGGTCATTCGGATTTCCGTGTCGTGTGTGTGTGTGTGTGTGTGTGTGTGTATGTACATACGTGATGTGTTCCCGGTTTAACAGGGTTTATTAGCGCGCCAAACTGTGTGTGATTCTGGATTCTCTCTTCTCGCGAAATAAATCTCAGTTATTTCGGTCCCACTGGTGCGTCGTTGTCTGCCTTCCCGGACTTGTCGCTCTGCGTAGGAGGAAACTCGCATAAATTTCCTCGTTAACCCCCTTCTTTAATCGTCGTTAGCGACTAACCGATTTCCGGAATCGCGGGAAGATGTTGCGTAGACAATTAAACGACCGCTATAAACGACGATTTATGTAACTTTGATCATCAATGCATAAATATTTTAATCGCAGTGATTATAGGAATTCGTCCTCGGAAAATTTATTGTCGTATCAATAATATTTTCGATTTTAATGACACTATATACAATATCTATGACAGATTTAATTTAAATTCGTTTTACTATCTATATAGCCTTCAGGCTAAATGTATTTATTATACGATTTGAAATGAAGAAAGAGTGGATGTTCTGTATCTCTGATAAAAAAAAAAAAGAAAATCGTCCGGTTAATTAATTAATCTTGCTAATTAATTATAGATATATATAGATCTTTCTCCAAAATATACGATTTAGAACACCGAGGATGCAAAATGTAAATTGCAATCCGGGAGCTAACCAGTAAAGCGATTTAGAATAACCGTCGAAAGAGAGAAGTGTCTTCTGTCGTGCAATTTACAAGTAAAGGAAAAAGGTAAAGGCAATCTCGCATGTGTGCTCGCTACGGCGAGCCAGAGATTGCTCAGTTTACTGGCGAACATGCGCGGAATCCCGGATGAGACTCAGGATTACAGAAAGAAAAAAAAAAACGATGTTCGTACTACTGTTTACTGATGGGTTCACAGCGATGCAGTTCCTTCTGCACTTCTGGTGCGAGCAAACTTATCGCGCAAACTACTGAAATTTACATCGCGATATAATTTTTTTAACGAGATTAAACTCACATCTTTGATAAAAAGCTTACACCGCAAACTTATATCTTTGATATAAAAAAAGAAATAAATGAAGAGAACAATTACAAATCGTACTTTTACAGCGTAGAGTATCAGATATCTTATTGATCTACCTCGCACCAACACTTACAAAGTGCAATGTGACAGTTTTTTTAGTCATATTTTTAAAAATAAATATGCGAAAGTCATGAAGAGATTAATGCTACACATAATTTGATGTATATACATAATCTTTGTTTTTTTTAAATACTTTGAAAGTAAATTCTTCAGTTCAACATTTTTTATAATTTAATAATAAATTTTCTGTGTGTCATATAATTATACATATACATAATATAATAAATACAAAATATTATAATTAATTAATATATATTTTAAAATTTCTGTAGATAATTTCTATAAAGTATCACATATACATATAAACACGGACACATCTCGTAACTCTTCAGCATGTTTAAATCAAATTGTTTGTTCGTTGAATTGTTACAACAGTTTTGTTGCAATTGATGAGCGTCCTGGTCTCTTCACGAGTTCATCGTCATTCATTCCTTATACAACCCTCATTTCACGTCAACCCCCTAACTGCGTTGTACGTCATTGAGCTTTACGCCGATCTAAGGATAATCCGACAAGCGGGAAAGGGAGGAAGCGGAGGGAAAGGTGTGTGCTCGACTCTCAGTATTTATCGACTGATGTGAGTCGTTTGGCGCCGGCGCTTATGCCATTCCCATTTTCACTCTCCTGCACCCTTGCATCTCTATGTCTCGATATATACTGTCGCGCTCAAAGTGCCCGTGCACACGAATGCGTGAATGAACGCTGCCTTACGACAGTCAACAAGCGCGAATATACAAGTGACAATTTCGCAAAAAGAAGTAATTATCGTTTTACAATAGCTTTTCCATTTTATACAATCTTGACGTCTTAGTATATTACAGCTCGGCGATATAAGATATATAGAAACTTATTAGGAAAAAACATATTAGCCATCATAGCTAAATTTTAGCTGTCCCTATATTGCACCTGAAAGTTACCATGCCTAAATTTTAGCTATGACAGCTAAAATTAAGGCATAATAATTAAATTTCAAGTAATATAGAGACAGATAAAGTCTAGCTATGGTGGCTAATATATTTATCCGTGAAACGATCTGCAAAAATTCGAGAAAAGTTAAATGTCGGTCGATGATATTCGGAGAGAGACCGGATATTTGTCAGATAGAAAGTATCACCAGCCGCGCTTGTCACTCTCTCGCAGGTCTCCTTTATACCCTTTTCCGGATTCCTTTCAGAGGCGATTTGCATCTAATGAAGCTACTTTGTTCTCGTTGCCATTCCGCTCCCCTCAGTTTGCTCCTACGAGACTCGTAAATGTCGAAAATTTATAAAAAGATGATCCACGAAGGATTGAGACGATAGAGAAAGATAAAAGAAAGGAAAGAAATGACACGAATGCTCCGAAAACTGTTCGCGTCCACGTTTGACGGGTTAATCGACAAACTGTTTCTATAACACGCGCAAGAAATAAGGTAGCTCGCGACACTCGTTTAAAGTTACGCCATTGAGTCTGGAGAGCAGCTGGATGCAGGAGACTCATTAAAACCTCGCGCAGCGTCGAGCACCGTGGTTTTTCCTCCGCAAAAAAGAGAGAAGTTTCAGGCTTGGAGAAGCCGTGGAAGAGAGTGTCGCTGATGGTCTCGATAAGGTTCTCAAGCGCGTCATGGAAAACACGCGACACGTGTGATATTCCACATATTAATCCTGTGACATTTGTCTGCTGCGTTTCTAATATAAACACACATGGGCTTTTACTTTCTCTTGAAAATACATCAAATCTTATCTTTCAAAGAATGTAGCTTTTTGATTGAAATAAATCTCTTCAAGATTCTTGAATTAAAAGAATAGTTTATTATATATATATGTATATATATATATATATATATATATAAAATTGTATTCAAAAATAAATCCCTTATTTGCACAATTCTTTAATTTATCTTAAGTAAGAACTAATATTTTGTTTATAAACCGAGAAAAATTATGAATATTGATAATCACAGATATTGTTTTAAATATAGTGAAATAATATAGATTTTTCTTTTTTATTTATTTTATTCTTCACATTTTATAGAAGAAAAATAATAGCATCACATTTATGTAACATATATTAAATATATCGTTAAATATATATTATGATTTCTATAGCTGTGAGAAAAATAGGCTGCTTTCTTCTTGGCCGTAAAGTCAAAAGATTATTTTGTTTAATTACAAATTTAATTAATGTTATATTTTATCCCCCTCCCCTTGTTATCATTGATCAATAATTATATAGGCGACATTTGTTTATAAAATAAGCAGCGAAAAATCTATCTGATAATAAGCGCGGTGATGGGTTTTCCACGGTTGTCAAAAGAGGGAAATCACGCGTTCACCGCCATCTTCATACGCCATTGGTTATGATAATCGCCCCCGTTCGCGACTGCTCGTTAGCAGCTCGTTAACCTTACTCGCCAAAGAACCCTTAATTATTGCGATCTGAATCACGAGGGAATAACGAAGGCCCGACCGCCCGCGACGACTGAACATCCGGAAACACTTCGCTTCCGAGAGAAAATCTCGCAGTCTTCTAAAATTTCCCCTCCGCTGCATTCGTTAATTTTTATCTGACTTTTTGACTTCACGATACGCGACACTATACCTAGACGCTAGAAGTAATTTTTGAGCGAAATTACTTGTAATAAATATTTGACGCGCAAAGCGCGATATTAAATAGATGCGACGCGATAGATATTAAATGTGCTATCAATGTTTAAAAGAAATAAAAATACTTTATTCGTAACTATTACATTTTTGCTCTGTAAATATATTTTAATTTCGATTATATAAAGAATACTAATTGTAAGATAAATTCTTGAGATCACGAATTACGAATTAAGTTTAACAAAAAACAGCTTTTCTTCAAACTTATGAAAAAGAAAGAAAGAGAGCAGTTAATCTTTCTAGTTTTCTTGTACGGGAATACAATTTCACTTCCAAATTGCAATAGATCCGATATTCAATCGTAATAATCAAGTGAATTTAATCTTCATCAATTTTAATCGTCACACCAAACACATCTCTTGAATTTTGAAATCTAGTAATATAATTAATTTTGAATGAAATAAAAGTTTTATTCTATTAAATAAATATTATTCGAATTTTTAATTCTTAAAAAGAATTCTTGGTGAACATTAAAGTTAATTAGTTTAGATATATAACTTTAATTCCATTCCAAATGAAGTATATATCGTTTAAATTTTGTCTTGACAAGTTTGTTCTAACTAAAATAGATTATCGTGATTAAATATTAGATTTATCGCGAAAATATTGTAAATTAAATCATCGCGAACAAAATCTACAATCTACCGGACACATACATACACACATTTTACAATCTTTTTCATTCAAACTTAAGTGGTTTTCAGACAGTTGAATACAAGTCAAAAATTCATATTTTTTAAGTTATTGAATCGAATATTAAAACTGACAAATACAATATAGAATGGATCCAATATATGGCCAGAAGATTTAGAATTAATATAAACTCAATATTCGGTTTTTTTTGTATAAAAATCTTATTAATTTTAATCTTTATATGATAAATTTCTCTCGAGAGTTAAAAGCTCTGACGGTATATTTAATTTTGAAAAAAAAAATTTTTTTTAAATTACGTTAAAATCCGTGATCTTATCCTCAAGTTTTTCAAAATTGCAAAAATGGAGTATTTTTTAAGTCACACAAAGAAATGATTATTCTCTTCCTTGAACTCTCTTTATGGGACGATTTATTAAACTGTCAAATATATCGAACTCGTTCAGTCCTATTGCATCGAATAAAATACACTTACAATGAACAAAGCTAAAAAAAATCTTTATCCCCCTTTCCGATTAACTCGAAACTGCATTCTCAAAGCGGAAACGGATACAGGAGCAGGAGGTAGAGATGCGTCGATGTGCAAGAGAGAAAGAGAGAGACGAACTCGTCTCGCGCCTCTCGACCGTATTAATAACTTTACACGCTGCTGAGCAATATCGATCCGGAAGCCTCCTCCCCCCTCCTTTCCGAAGAGTCGTCCTGGCGCAGGATAATAGGTGCTTCTCCCTCCCCCTTCCCTTCCGACAAACTTACGCGCGTGCACACACATACACACATATGTTACACATATGTATGCCGCCGAATCGACCGTCGAAAGCTCAACCAGTTTTCGGCTTTGGAACAATTTCGAGCCGGCTGCTCGCGCTACCACGTGCCAATATTTACCAGGGCACCACGAGAATGGATTTCCGCTCTTGTGCGGGAGAGATCTCGCGGTCAGAAGTCGGAGACGACGAGAGAAGAACAGAGTCTGCCCAGGAGTGAAGGGGGCAAGAGGGAGAGAGGGGAATGAGGGGAGAGAAGAGGGAGAGAGAGAGAGCACGTTGCGCGGTTAGCAGGATAAGCGGAAGAGCGTTTGGCGATGCTCGCCAAGGACAATGGAACCCTCGGCGAAGGATCAGAGGAGCAGGACGTCGGGCTGGTACTGCTGAAAGCTGCTACCCGCCGCTTTCGTGCGCGTTGCTGATTGGAGGAACAGGGGGGTGGCTCCGGGGATCGCTCGTCGTATGATACGTCGACCTTAGGTCGACCGACTTTTAATTAATTCCGCGGAAGCGGCCTCGGCGGTCGCTGAAATCGAATTACGAGGTTTCTTTTTCTCTTATATCGCGGCACGCGATTGTCAAATCTCTCGCGCGTCCCGTCGAAAATATATTTCGATATTCTGAAACGGCTAAAGAATTCAACAGTCGGTCGACGATCGATGTCCGACAGAGAGAGAACACACAGATATCAAGATACTTTTTACACAGAGAGAATTTTCTTTTAGAGTTTACCCTGAAAATCATGGTAATCGTAGAACAATATGAAAAGAATTTTATGAGAGTTTCTCTGATTAATATTTATCACAATAAAAAATAATAATATTCATCACAATAAAATATAAAATATATTTGATTAATTTTACTAAAAGTATAATTCTTTCCATACCATATTGTTCCATTATTACCATAATTTTGAGGGTAAATTCTAAGAGAAAATTATCACTGTGTATAAATAAATCAAAATTTTGGAGGAAGGATACAGAATATATATGTATATTTTATTAACATATGATTTTTTGATATCAATATTCTAAGATATACGAAAAAAAAAGATAAATATAAGATAAATATAAAAAATTCTAAGAATCAAAGTAAATAATATGCACATGAATAAAATGCCAAGATCAATCGAATTAATTTTCACGGTGCAAATATTTATTTTGATACTTGTCAAAATGTGTGCAGTAAGTTTCTCATTTAAATAACTATATGATATCTATTTCTCTTTAAATCGAAATTTTTCTAAATTTGTCTAAAATTTATCTAATATAATTAATAAGCTAATTATCCTTCGTCTGGAAGCGCAAGAGAATGCGACATCTGTCATTGTTAGATATGCATTTGACATAATCATTCCGTCATTCTGAAAATGCGTAGGAGCACCCCTCTTGTAGGTACCCGAGTATAACAGAGACCCTTTCCCCGGTTCGCGTACTACAACGCAAAACGTGCGATCCCCTCGCTCCTTATTCTAATGAATCCGGTTAGTCTTAAATATGGTCGGGAATCTCCCCTTTTAATGGTTCCCGGATCGGAGGGATTCCCCGGAGTCACGCGATACCGGCCCCCGCGACGGCGGCACCGCACTGCATGATCTATCCCCCGTATAAGGGGGCA
The DNA here is from genome assembly GCF_030444845.1 of Prenolepis imparis. Classification (NCBI taxonomy): domain Eukaryota; kingdom Metazoa; phylum Arthropoda; class Insecta; order Hymenoptera; family Formicidae; genus Prenolepis; species Prenolepis imparis. Next base: position 21,945,484 of record NW_028141159.1, on the reverse strand, counting down.
GGGAAAGGGGGTCGGACCGCGAAAAGCCACTCATGCTTGAACGTAATCGGAGAGACGCGCTGCTAATTATCAGCTTGCGAATGTGTTATCATCCGACTTTGATTTCTAAATGCAATTCTTGAGATAAAAATATAAATGCAAAACTTAATATTTACCGCATAGTAAAATTGAAAAAATCGTGTCAATGACAGTTCATTTTTTTCATCGTTAAATTCTTCGTATATTTTATTGAAACGAGAGTATAGAAATTATTTTTTTATTTAAAGCACTGACTTAAAAATTACATATACATATAAAAAATTATGTATACTAAATATATATAAGATAAAATAAGAAATGTCGACATTTTACATGCAACAATAAAAAAAATGCTATAGATGATAATTGAACGTCTATAGAGTATCTACATATATTTATAAAATATGGAGAATGAGTTCTCTGGTCTTCTCTCTTTTATTAGATTTCCGCAACGATTAATTTCACAAAAAATAATACAAACACACAAGTTTCCACTGCCAGAAGTTATCTCCTCTCGTTATCGCATTGAAAGGCGTATCGTCCGACATGCAGCTGCAACAAGCTGCAACGAGAAGCTCGAACTTGTATATCGGACGACGAGCCGAGCAAAAACGGGAACACATTGCAACGCGTCATTCCGAAATTCCTCTTTCGGGGCGGCATCGTCCTATAAAATAATAGCGCGTAATAATTTATCATCCGCGGTTCGCGTCGATATATCGCTCGACGCGTTTATTGCAGGGTTTTTCGCCGGGCGAAATTTATGCAGCCGCTCTCGAAAATTGCAATAGCCTCGTATATATGTATTATATATCCGCGCGTCAAATATAATTTACATTTGGGAGGGGCGGAAGGAGGATTCGTGCCGACAGGACGTGATTCTTCGATCCGACGTTATGATGGACCGATAATAGGGATAATACAGAGATATAGGGTGGCCAATCATCCCGAATTTTTTGGGACATCCCGAATTTCGACTCTTATCAGAAGCTTCCTGAAAGAATCTTAGACGGGACGCTATTTGTTCCTATTTTTCACATAAATAATATAAAATAATGGATCATATAAGAGTGATTATATAAATATCTTTGAGGAAAAAAAACATTACGCGTTTAATAGCATTATGCGTCTCGATATTTATTTATAATATAAATTGATTTAATTGCGCGAATTAGAATTACCGAGATTTTTGACAATATTGGCCGAATTTTAGACATGGAATTAAAAAAAAAATGTGCATAAGTTAAAATCGTGAAATTAAAAAAAAAATGTGCATAAGTTAAAATCGCAATTTCGTTCTCGCGAGACTCAAGATTTTGTCGACGACAAGTATCTTCTATCTCCCTGACGATAAAATGCTTAGCTAGTGAAAAAAGACTGCGATTGCATATACACCGTTGTTAACGGCCAGTAGTGCCATATTTCGCTGAAACGATACTGCGGCTGCAAGTGGATGCGAAAGCGTCAAGTCGATAAGAGGAGGCGGATATGCGAAATATATACATATATGCGTTTGTATTCGTGTGCAATTTTCTAGTACGTGGAGCTATCGATCGTTCAGCGACTTTGCTTGGCCAACGGATAAGGATATATGTATATCGCGCTGATATCACGATAAATAAATTACACGCCTTTTCTTTTATTCTCCATTCGATCGTTATTAATCGAGCTTGTTGCATAACGCTTTTCGAAGAACAATAGAAATGATCTACGCTGAATTTCAATCTTATTATTATTCGACAGATGAACGAATCAATTTTACTGATTTAATTTTGTCAATTTTTTTATTATAATGTAAATTTTGCAATTTTTATTACATATTTTTATTATTTATTTTTATCATTTATTATTATATATTATAATATATTATATATTATAATATATAATAATAAATGATAAAAATAAATAATAAAAATTAAAAAAATAAAAATTGCATAATAATTGCATTAAAATAAAGTTTGTTTTGAAATAAAGATTTAATACAAAAATTAAACTAAAGATTTAAAACAAAGATTAATAATTTAATAAAACATATAAAGTGTACCCTGTGTATACAAATTCTACTTTGTATAATTTTTCCATCATTTTAATTTTTAGATTCAATTTTATTGTTAGATTCAAATTGTCTAGAATTGAAATACTTAGATACGCGTATTCATATTTCTTTCCCTTTATTTCTAATTAAAAATTTTATTCCGATTATACGTTTTTAGGGGAGGGGCGGAAAATTACCTTCGTCGCCTCGAAAGGTGAATAAAAATTAATTCGTCAATTCTATTACAAGACGAATGTCACTATGGTTTGCGCAAGGAGATGTACCCTTTACTCTTTAATCCTTGCAAATTATCGGATATTTAAAACATATACTTATAAAATAAATTAATAGAAATCTCATTAAAATATATAATAGATGTGTAATAAATGTGTGTTTAAAAATATATGTTTAAGCGCGATAATAGCACAAAAAATGCCTGAAAAATAAATTTCCCGCTGGATACATCAAGAAGAGACCAGTCACCATATTGTAGTGAATCGAGGAGTCGAAAAATCAGGCAATAAAGAAGCCGGTAGGCGCGGCACTTTGTGAGGTCGTTTATACCTGACATAAAATAACGTCTCTCTTTCTCCTTCTCTTTCTCTCTCTTTTTCTCTCTCTCCCTCTACCAACTCATTCACGTCGGTCCGAACGTTTTCCTGCTGTGGAAATATAAGGACATCCTTTCCCCGCCTGTCTTTAATCAACTCGCTCGCATCGGGAGACGCACACATGTTTTACATATATAAACTTCCTCTTAAGTGCATGAGCGTAGACAGAACACGGAGGATGTTCCTACTGCGTCCTTCCTATTGGAGGACATTTCTTCAATTCATTGTGCCTGTGTTTTGTGAATAAGATGAATTGTACCTAAAACATCGCGTTATGTACGAGATACGTGATAAGATTAGACAAATGTTGGATTCTAATCTAAAAGTTGATGAATTTATGATTGATTTAATTACCCAGATCTAAAAAAAAAAGCTCAAGAATAATCGTAGTTTTTTGACGGTGAATACAATTTTAGTTTCTGAAAAATGTTTTATCATGATTTTCAAAAAATTTCAAAGGAGAAGAGGATTATATATTTTAATGCCATTTTTATTACACTATATATACATATAACTGCAGTCTGTTATTTTTATAATGAGACAGAAAAGGATTATTCCTTCTAAAATTAAGTATATTTGTTAAAACTTTCAATCCTCAAAAGAAAATCGTGAAGACTAAAATTATAATTAGATTTTTGTTTGTCAAATATTGAGTTTATAAAATCACAAAAAAGTTATGATAAATTATTTACTTCATGGCCGCTATATTAAATCCATTACATTGCATCTATCGGCACACACTGGAATCGTGTTCAATAATTTGAAAATTCCTAATATGTATATGAATTTTTGAAAAAATATAGAAACTTTTTAGTTTTGACGTTTTCACTATATTGATTTCTATAATTTTGAATCTGTTTTGATACTTACATTTAACGACCTGCAAATTCTTCAAGTTTTAATAAATCAAAATGAAAAATATTAGATCTTTCACGGTTTAATTTAGCAGTTTTTCCGGAATAAAACAAATATTCATGATAAAACATTTTACAATATTTTTAATTTTAAATAAAATAATACGTTTCAGCATGACAAAATAGTATTGTCAAAATACTATTATTTTAACATAATTGTAATCTCAAATTTCTCAGAATTGTGACATAAAAGAGTATTTTAGAAGATTTGTATTCGCAATTTAAAATAACTGTAGAAAAAAATAATTATTGTCTTTTTCTTCGGAATAATTAAAAAAACTATTTCGATTGAATTAAGGATGAATAAATCATTATCCACTCTATTATTTCTAAAAATAAAGACAACATACAACAAAAGTGATAAACCCGCATTATTAAATTACTTATTCTAAATATTCAATCGTATTGTTATATTCTTTTATATATATATTTTAATATAAAATATAAAATATAATATATAATATAAAAAATTAATAGACATAAGAAATTTTACACATGAATAATTGCACGTTGCTTCGTTATTGTTTATCGCGAATCGCGGCAATAAATGAAGAATACCGTCATGCGATGTGAACGATAAAGCACAAAAATTCCACGCATAAAAAAATACCGAACATATCCTCATGTTTAATCATCTCGTAGAGATACATTTTCCCGACGAATTCCGGTGCATTCGATAAAAATCTACAACGGGAGCGTCCTCTCGTCGAGCGAGTATACCTCGCTCTCGGGATTATCGATGAGGAACGAGGGAGGCCGGAATTCACCATTAAAATTAATGAAAGCGAGACATGAATGGAAACACACGGATTGCGTGGAATACATATCCTAGAAAACCTCGCTGCTGGTACTCCCCTTAAAATTTCCATGCTTGTCTTTCGAATCATCGATGTTACGAACATGCCTGGTAAATGCATATTTTACTACGTATCACGCGCTACTAAATCCTATACAGCTCGTTTCATAAAGCATAAAAAATAAATTATAAAAATCATATAAAGTGCTTAAAAAATTATTGTAAGATAAATTTAGCACGAGAAAATTTCTTTTTATTAAAATTAATTAATTAAAATCATATTATTAATTATTTTATTGTATATTGTATTATATTATATTAAATTATATTAATTATAAAATTATAATATTATAATTAATATTATAAAATTATAAAATAAAATCGTACAAAAAATAATTAACGTAATTTATATAATTTGATAATAAAAAACTGAAACTAGATTTGATAGATCGTAGAATACAGATGTTATGAATAATACCGCGGCGAATAAACGTGTTCTCTAATACGAATTAAGATCAGAGAGCAAAACGGCTTCTCGCGTTATTTACAAGCTTGACGTTAGTTATGTCCGGCGAGGGTGAATGACGCGCATTAATTTATGAAAATCTCCGGTTACAACAAGCGAGAATTGCACGTGCGCGTCTTCGCCCCTCCTTCCCTTCCTCTTCTCTTCTAGTAATATACAAGCGTATAGTCGTGCATAACTAGAACGATTTCCTTGGCCGACTGCCAGAGAATGTATTCCACCTCTTTTAAGGAGGTTGCACGAATTTTCTTTTTTATGGACTCCTCTCCGCAGATGTAGGACGCTTGTACAATGAATAGATATAAAAAATGAGACTATATCGACCACGGACGACTGATTTAAAACTGAAAATTCGCGAGTTATGGCGATTCGGAGCATCGCTGTATATATAAAAAGAACATTTAATAGAACATAATTCAACAGAAACTTTAATTTACTATGTTGTACACGAGCTAATTTAATGTCTTTAAGCGTATTGTTAAAACTTTCAATTTTTAAAAGGAAACTGAAGATTAAGGTTAACAAGATTTTCATAATTAAAGTCTTTTTAGGTCTTAAACCATGCAAAAACGTTGTAGTTAATTATTTACTCCATGACCGCCATATTCAATCCATCGTATTACATGTATCAATTTTAACATCGTAGTCGGTAACTATTTTGACAAATCTGTATATTTATTATGAGAAAAATCTAAAAATTTTTTATATCTTTGCTGCATTCATTTCGCTATTTTGAATTAGTCTGACATTAGATTTGTATTTACAAAGATCTGAAAAATTTTTAGAATTAAATAAACAATTGAAAAAATATTTGTATAATTGTGATCTTCAATAATTCAATTTGTAGCTTTACTTGAGATAAATACTATCTTTCCTAAATTTGAAAAGTTATTTTTGAAATGTGACACCTCGTTTAAGTTTATTTCAAACACAGATACTTTACTCCAATATGTCACGCAAATTGTATTTGCAACACAAAGATTATTTTCGCAATCGTACGTTTGTCTATATAAATACACGTTGTTCAATAATTACGAAGCTAAATTATACAATGCTAGAGTATGCAATGTATTTAAAAGACTGACAAGAAGACATGTTAACAATGTGAAAACAATGCTAAAAAATTAATAATGAGAAGGCAATGTTATAAAAACACTTGCTTATAAGTATATTTCTGTCACAACGCAATTATGCTACTAATTGCATCGTCATCGAAAACGACGGAGCGCCTTCGTTATCGAGACTAAATTTTTAATTGCATTTAAATTCCGTCAGATATAAAGTCACCACGATACGATAAAGCCGATGAAATTAAGGTGTCATTTAGAAACGTCGTTGCCAACATCATAATCAACGAAATATGAATATCCTCGCAGGAATCTCCCGCACGAAAAATAGCGGTGAAAATAAAAAAGAAAGACAGGTGGAAAAGAAAAAGAAGAGACTGCATTTAAACGAAATATAGGTATGTATATATCACTAGCGGATTCTGATGTCGATAATAGGAAGGGTTTCGGCAAAATTATTTGGTTTGATATTTTCTTCTTTTGGTATCGTGCTTAGCTTTTCTTCTAGAATCAACAATGATGAAACTTCTGATCCCATTTTTACTTTTTTTTAAAATTTTATATATATTTTTAAAAATTTTTTACACTTAAAAAAATATTTTTTCCTTTATTATTTATAATTGTCCTCGAGTTCTGTTTAATTGACTTAAACATCTTAATAGACGGTGTCAAAGCATAATTGATTTTTTTTTAAGTTTGGAAGGGAGGGATTTTAACGTCAAACTCTTCCTCTAAGATCCGCCAGTGATGTATATATACATATATATCGTTTCAGGGCTGCGATATTCTTTCCTCGTTCGACTTTCGTGCACGGCGCCGTGGAGAACCGGTTTTTTTTTCCCTTTTCTTTTCATCCACCCAGTTTGCATACGCCATTATGCGGCGTCCGGTACTCCCGGACGAGCGTAGAAAATTCTCTAACTAATGGCGCACATCAAACGATGCGGTAATACGTCCTGCACGCGTGCATACATACGTATGTATACTCGCGATCGCGGACGAGCAAGCAGGCAGATCGGGCTGGAGATACGGTTGCACGGCAATTGCATTTAAGGCAAGGACACACGTAATCACAATTACGTGAACGCTCGTATATTATATCGTGCGCGCCTCGACGAGGCTCTCCGATGCTCTCCGAGCAAGTTTTGGTCCCGCAAGCGCGAACAACTTCAAACTCGCGTTATATACTCGCGATCTCTCTCCCTCTTTCTCTCTGTGCACTGTTGCAGGTTTGAATTGCGGAAATTTATCCGGTTGCGATGAAACCGCGTAATATATGCAAAACAAATGCAAAACAAATGATTCGAATAACTTTGACAGGAAGAGTAATTCAACCATCGCGTTTGACTATTGTTGCATGCAGCGATGGAAAATGATGTAGTAATAAATATATGCGTGAATAAAATATTTGGTATACAAATTTTTCCGTTATTTTAATTCAGTTACTAATTCGAGATTAAAAATTATATATAATGTGAAATGCTAAAACATAATCAAAATATTTCTATTAAAGTTTTCAGAGATTTTGATAAGTCCAAATTTATCTATATTAATTAATTTGTATTAATTTAGAATTATAATAAATCTTTTTTTAAAGCAAAGTAAGACTAAAACTTCTTTCTTTGCATAAACAATGAAATCTTCGTCTTATTAAATTTAACTTATTATGTATTAAAAACAATAAATTAATTGAAAAAAGATTAGTAAGATTAGATTAGATCAGCAATTTGTGTTAATTCTTTCTTTAGGATTTCTTTTTATAATTAGCTTTACTTTATTGCAAATTGTAGACGAGAATATGTTACTGCATGTAAATAATAAATATTAAAAACAAAAATATTACGATTAACGAATCAATGACAAGTCTAGAAATGATTATTATGCATAAGTGTAAATAATTCTAATTCTCAATTTATATTTTCTCCTGTGTTTGCGCTCTTTCCATTATATTATGTTTATATTTGTCAGGTATTGTAGGTTTGTAATTCAAGGACAATCGATTGCAGCGCAACATTTGATTTCTATATACTATAATTTTCAGCGTTTAAAATCACATATTCGTACATCGCTAAAATTATTGAAATTTCCCTAAATAGTTATCGAAGATATATTTTAGTCTATTACATATGCTACATCTATTACATATATTAGTATATACATATATGTTGCAAAATTTACAAATATCTTCTCTTTACAAAAGAACCCATGATATGAACAAAAAAGATTATTCCATACTATATTGTAAAATTAATTAAAAGATTTTGTATGCGTACGAGTTTGTGATTAGTTCTGCAACCAACGCAAATTTTTCCTCGAAAATTATAATAAACGAATCGTGTCTATTGGTTTTCTGCAAGCAATTAATTAATTAATGCAAGAGAATTAAAATCAATATCGAATTAAAAATATATAATTATGTTCTAGTGTAAACATATATATTTAATTCACATTAAGTAATAATTCTAAACCAATTCCGGAACTTTATGTGAGATGCCTTGCCTTGACTTCCGGATGTCACAATCCCGCATGCGCCGAGATATTTGTTCAAAGGGAGAAAGAAGGAAGGAGAAAGGGGGAAGGGGCGAATCTTCTCGCGCAGAATGACTCGCGCAATTATCAAGCACAAACATAATTGACATTCATTGAGGAAGGAAGAGGAAAAATATTATCGTCATTGCAGAGATCCGCGTCACTCTATCCAGTTTCTCGTCGGATCTGACATCGGTGACCCTTGACTTTGTCCACATCGGCTTCCAACGTGTTATCGACTTTGCATCGACGAGAACTGCTCGTAGTTTTAGTAGGAGACTCGCGGTAATTTAACTCGTTGCTGAAAGAGAGAAAAAAGAGAGAGAGAAAGTCATTTATTCGGCGTTCTGATCAAGATCTCTCAAGCACAAATCAGAGCAGATGGACTACAACAGTAAATTTAATATTATAAATAGCGAGCACCGAGAAATGCTTGAAATTGAACAAATATATTTATTAGAAATAGTAAATAATAATATTATTTATTATATATTATTATTACAATGATATAATATATATTATTATATATTTTTATAAGAAATAGAATCAATATTGAGAGAGAAAGAGGAAGAGATAGTCCTCAACGTCACTCGTAAATATATCTTGGATGCTGGATTCTACTCAAAAACGATTGACGTTAGTTGCACTATGCGTTCCTTCGTTATGTGTGTATATGTGAAGGAGCGATAAATTATTTTTTAAACTGCCGATAGTCGACGTGACAATTCAAGGAACGTCGCACGCGTCATAAAACACGCTCTGCGAGATCTTTGCAAAATGGTTCTTGGTTCTCGTCTCTGTCTCTCTCTTTCACTCTCTCACCGTCGAGAGATTCTTTTCCCGCGGAAGTTTCTTTCCGGTCGCGTCGAGATTAATATCCTGCGGTTTTCGAAAAGAGTAAATTACGGCGAATCTCTCACTGACGATTATTTAGAGTCGTTCGGTAAAAAAATGCACATCACGATCCTACCTTGAACCTATATATCTCTTGTGCAAGCACCTCGTAAATACATGTTACGCGAGCGGTTATAAATATTCATCTGTTCATTCGAGAACACGGCGTACTTTTTGTTCGCCATCGATTACTATCGGAAAATATAATTCAAAACGTCGGAATCCTGAATAAAGTGTGACGAACTGATTTCATGAAGAGAGATCCAATCGATCTCTCACTCATTGTCAGTCAAACTATAAGGGAAACTCATTCAAATTATTAAAGGACTTAATTTTTCTAGAATAATGCGTAGAATATTTGATAGATATCAATAATTGCGAGAAATATTTAAGAAATAATTTTTCTCGAATTAATTAATTGTTTTTTAAATCTCGATTAAAAATTCTAGAACGATGTAAATAAGACATAGTGAATTCGCGTTATTTTTATACAAGTAATTTTTGTGTCGCGTGTAAAATTGTCCTGAATGCAAGGCACGTCCTCAAAAACCACTTTCGAGACATCGGGAAAAAATTCTACACCAGTGAAACTTGGTCCCGCGCGTCCACTTGAGTCTCCTCGTCGAGTGATCTATTATCTTCGAGTAGCCTGATAATCGCATTGACATGAGAACGATACCGAATCTACCGGGTGGCCCTAGGTGACGTCATAAAGTTACGAGCGCGTTGATTGGAAACGGAGAAGATTGAACGTTAATGAAAAATATACATCTAAGTACTGAGGTACCAATCGAGTAAATTAAAGAAAACAGGAAAAAAAGAAAATTAAATGACCACAAATCATTTAAAAATCATCTTAGCCCTCTCAGATATTTTTGTCTGCGACTCGTATTATATATGCAATTTTTCTCCTTTTTCGTGATTTTCGAAACTGCGAGAGAGAAAGAAAGAGAGAGAGAACGGCAACTCGATAGGGTCTTGGCATACCATCCCTCTACTTGTATCTGCACCTTTTTCATAGTTTCTTTGTAGACTGAAAGTTAAGTTTTATTCCGGTTTTTCATGGCGAGATAATACTCTCGATGGTTTTGCTATTGCTTGCCGAGAAGTAACGATCGAATGGATCCAACATATATTTTTCTGATCTAAAAGAATCATTAGTTTCCTCATTAAGTCCCCGTGAATTGTTCCATTATTACAGGCTTTTTGCGAGAATATTATGCTGTTATCATATTTATATTAATTATGTAAATATATTAAATTTTAATTATTATAAAAAAATTAGTAATAAGTAAATTTAATTATGAAATTCAAATTCAAATATATATTAGGTTTAATTTTAAATTAAAATATAAGACACGGAAAAAGAGTATTCTCGATAAAAAACCGATGTGCTCCGACAAATACAAAAAATATCGACAGTAGGATGTCGAGCTCTATTGAAGTTTTCGCACTTTTTTTAGATGAAGACCGAAATATGCGATTGTGATCGTAAGAATTGATCGAAGAAGAGCTGAATGAACGAATAAGGGGGAATATAAATTTTACAAGCGTCATATCGATTTATTCGCGGAGCTTTTTCTCTCTCGGATTGGAATAATTAGATTATCGAGATATACCTATATTCACGAGACGATATATAAGATGGAGGTCGATGCCATCAAGAAACATGGATAAAATAGATTCGCGAATTCTCGAGAGGCGGAAATCTCGACTTGGCCTGCTTCGTCGCGTTTCAATAAAGATAGAATATCGTATATAACATCGACTCTCCTTCGTTAAATTTATTAAAAGAGAATTCGTCGGCGAGAGAGATGTTCGCGCAAGAGAAAAGGCGAAAAGGCTTTCACGGAAGGAAGAATAATGGATCCTAACAAGCTGTCGTAAAGAGCGAATCGCTTTCTTTCTTTTTTTCTTTTCTTTTTTTACAAATCTTCTTACCAACGTCGTCGCATCGCGAGGGTGCGAAGCCAACCCCTGCATCGCTTGTATTTATTTGTCGCCCGAGCGAGGGTTATTTCCTCTCGTGCGAGGGTCTCGAGATTTATTTACAACGACTCATTGAAGACTTACAATTAGAACTGGTTCGCGAATCAGGGATGCTCAGTTCCCATTATCCGCATTTTATTACGAGCAATTAATTAATTATGTACAATTGTATATACGCTGGAATTTATTAAGTGATTTCTTCATGTTTGTAACGCGCTTAAAAAATTTCTATTTTCTTTTTCAAATCCTAATATGTGATCACTGCAAATGTGTATAACAAAATCAGAGATATGCAAAATGAATGTCCAAGCTCATTTAAAATAGGAAATGGAAAATAGGCATTTAAAAATTTTTTAAAATATTTACACATTTTTATATTTTTTATACTTAAATTCTTTTTTTTTTTAATATAAACTTGAATTACAAAAATTAAATACATAAATATTTACATGTGGGATTACAAAAAATGTTTGCCTATATTGTTCACAAACATTCAGTTATTATATATTCTTTTAAAATAACACTTTGCTTGCAATGCTTTTTAAAAGTGGAACATGCTTCCAGAAAAACAAGTTTATTAAAGAGGAAATTCCCCACTTTTCTTCTATAAGGTTTTATAATTAAAATCAGTAATGCTAGAATGAAAATGTGGTATCAGTGGCATCCTCGCATTGTATATTACATATTATTGATATTTCGATTAATTTTTAATTTGCAAGAAAAATGCATTTGTAATAAAAAATGGGTATAATTAAAATAGAAAATAGTTTTTGAAAAAATATATTCTAAAATAATAATACAAAATAGGCATTTTACATTTTGTACGCATCTAATTTCAAATAATGCACATCTCTGCTGTCTATAAATATTTATACTCGTTTATTATCATATTCCAAGAGAGGAAAGAAGTTTATCCCGCGCTCGCGCGGATGGAAAAATGACTCCGATCTGCAGTTTAAACTATCATCCCGATCACCATAATTCATATGGCGTATTAATTAGTTCTAGGTTACGGTTTACATCTTCAAAGACTTACATAATATCCGTGTGTGTATAAAACGTAAAGTTATATCACGTGTCGCGATCACGCAAGGATGACAACGATGGGAAGTGACGAGGTTTCTCAGCGCCTGCTTGCAATTACGCGACATTGTGTATCCGGAATCGTATCTATTCCCACCTTATAGAGAGCGACGAGAAGGAATATTCGATCGGATACAGAGTGATTATAATGCGAGACCGGGGCGACTGTCTCTGCGTGTCGAGCATGTATATATGTGTGTGCGTGTAACTAGCAGAAAAAGTGGCCTAACTTCCAGCCCGGTCCCGAGGGTACCTACTGACACATGTCACTCACACCCGAATCCGCGAATTTCCCCACGATCTGTCCCAATCCCCTCTCGACGAGGAGGTCAAAAACGGAAAAGGGAAAGAAACAAGGTTTCTCACGCGAACGCGATCTCGATCGGGAGACAATGAATAATAAAAATTCGACCAAAGTGAAAGAGAAGAATTTCGCAGATTAATAATGGCCCTAAAACTCGAGGCACAATTATAAATAATGCTTTTGAATGAAAAATTATTTTAAAAAGCCTTCTCTGAAATTATTAAAAATTAGCTCATGACTGGTTTTATATAATTAATTTTAACTTAATAATTAAAATTGAATTTAAAAATCAAAATTAAAATTATAAATAAAATTAAATTTATAAATTATAATTTATTTATTATAGATTATAATTAAATTAAGTTTTATAATTTAATTTGCGTTGTTATGCGATCGAATTCTGGATTAAATCAAAGATCACTCGTTCAACAGCTTCTAAAAGCCTAACTATTATATATTTTCTTCTTTCGTTCGCTCTTCGCACTTTTAACGCTTCGTTTAATGATCTCAATCAAGTTCTTCTCGCATTTCCTCGACATTCCTAACAACAACGTCTCTCTCTCTCTTTCTTTCGTTGTCCGTCATCTCCCGCATAATTTCACAGCGATTGCTCTCCACCTCCGGGCGACCTTATGGCACTCGTTACTCTTCCCAGGATATACTCCGTCCCTCTTCGAGAAAAGACTCGCGGTCAGATTCGCCTCCAAGTACGTAATCGCCGAGAGATGCCGCGAAACCTGCTGGTTCGCCTCTCGCGTCTTGATGGGCGCGTTCATTGAGACCTCATTCGTATGCATACCCGGTCGCGTAACAGGCATAGCGTAAAGCGGCATTTATTATTGCCGCTCTCGGCTCGAAAGTTACGATCGACGACGAAGAACTCGGCCGATCCTTACGTTGGTAAACCACCGAGGTAGATGTTGATTCGCTGCCGCGGAAAATATGCTTTTTTTTTTCTTTTAAAAAGAGCTTAAAATAATCTCTATCAATGATTTTTTTTTGTCTCGTTCAAAGACCATTCTGTATTGTATATACATACATCAGTAAATTGTTATATATTTTTAACATGGTCAGCTATATTTTATAATATTTATTTTTTTATAATTTTCTTTAATGTATAAATATCTATTATTTTTATATTTTTATTATTTTATATTTTTAATCTATATTTTTATAATTTTTTAATATTTGTATATATCTTTGAAATCAATATAATTATTCCTTTCTTACATATATGTATTTGCCTCTATATTATAGAAAATAAAGATATTATTTAAAGGTCAAGTTAATTCTACAGAGAAATTATGTGTCGAATTGAAGCAAATTATGATAAAAAATTGTACTTTTTCCTTCTAAACATACACATTTCTCCTAGCTTGCGTAATTACTCATTGTTTTGTTATAATCAGTTTGTGTGACCGAGTCAAAATTTTGCTTTCAGCAAGTCAACTTTCTTATGTTTATGAATTCTGGGAGATTTCGTTAGATTTAATTTATATGTATACAGGGAAGAAAATATTAGTTATCATAGGGCTAAATTTTAAATATTTCTATATTACATCTGAAATTAAATTATCATGCCTAAATTTTAGCTATATGGCAATATTTTTTTAGCTATAGTTTAGTAGACAATTTCTTCTTAAATATATAGTTAAAAATATTAGCTATCATAGCTAAAATTTAGATATAGTAACCAAATTTCAGGTGTAATATAGAGACATCTAAAATTTAGCTAATATTTTTTTTCAGTGCAGGAAATGAGCTTCTCTTTGTATTTTAAATAGGCAGGTGATTTTAAGGAGGATTTTTCGCCAAAACGATTATAAATAGTTTCAAAAGTAATTTGACTGCTTCGAGTATTGCAAAGTAGATATTAGATTGAGAATTGAGATTAAAAGTAGGAGGGAAATTTCATCAATCTTCAATGAGACGCGTAAAGATTCAACCGGCACGAAATCGTTCTTTTTATATCCGAAATTCCGACATTTCGCGACACGCAAAGATGGTTTACGAAGTTCCGAGAAACCGCAGCCGGACGTTAATGAACCGATTGAACGGACGCCGCCTTTCGCGTCCCTTCGTGTGTGGTGGCAAACGTATATATCTCCTCTTCCTTCACGTTTCCTTCTCCTTTCCGCGTTCCTCGGCGGAGATTTATTAACGCTCGCCGAGAACGGAGATATGTATGCGCGAGTCGCGCGGAGTTACAATCCGCGTGAAAGACACGCGAGGGGAAAGTACGTATTATATGTATATCCCGCGTATGTATATTTGCACACAATGGCGAGCGGGGCTTATGAAAAATATACGGATTGAGCGAGAGCAGTTCTTTTTTTTTTTTTTTTTTTTTTCTTTTTCTTTCAACCGGTCATTGATGGTCCCGCGCCGCTCTAAATCACCGCTCGAGGGGACAGGGGGGACCCGAACGATCGCTGATTTACGTAATGCGCCTCCATGGCCGCGATTGGTGACTATTAAGGACAAAGAACGCGCGTCGGCAAAATACAATCACGCACGGAGAGTATTTTCTTTTAGAATTTATACCCTGAAAATCATGGTAATCGTGGGACAATATGGTATGGAAAGAATTTAATTTAATTTAATTTAATTTATTATTTTACTAAATGCATAGTAAAATTAATCAAACATATTTTATATTTTATTGTAAATGATATTATTTTTATTGTGATAAATATTAATCAGAGAAATTCTAAGAGAAAATTCTCTCAGTGTGTATATGCAATGTGCAGCGTGATTTTAGGCTGACGTTTGTTATCGATAATAATTTTGAAGTTGAATATTGAATAGTATCTCTTGAATTTGAATAGTATCTCCAACTCTTGCAACGATAGTGTGTTCGGAATATTTCTCAATAATTACACACATGGACATTTATTTTTTGAAATTAAAAATAAATAATTCAATTAAAAATATTATATTAAATATTGTATTAATTTTATATTTCCTTTTTTTATTATTAGAATGATTGTTATCGATAATAATTGTAAAGGAAGCGACTTTGAATAGTATCCGACTCTTGCAATGAAAAAGTGTGTTCGGGAAATTTTTCAGTAATCACACACATGCGCATTTATTTTTCGAAATTAAAAATAAATAAATATTAAATAAAATATTGTATTCATGATATATCTCCCTTTTTATCAGAACCTATTGTTATCCATAAAAATTGTAAAGGAATCGACTTGAATAGTATCCGACTCTTGTAACGATAGTTCGGAAGATTTTTCAATAATCATACATATGCGTACTTATTTTTCGAAAAAATACAATTAAAAATATTGTATTAATGATATATCTTCCTTTTTATTAGAATTATTTATTATTATTATTATTAATGTTATTATAATTATTATTGATAACAATCACGTACAACAACAACAATTGTAAAGGAAGCAACTTGTGAATAGTATCCGACTCTTGCAATAATAGCATGTTCGGGATATTTCTCAGTAATCACACACATACGCATTTATTTTTCGAAATTAAAAATAAATAAAAATTCAATTAAAAATATTGCTTAATGATATATCTCCTTTTTTACTAGAATCACACATATATTAAAGGAGATTTCCTGCGTATAATTTATAACTAATATCTTGAAACACGCGGTGTATCTGCATCGGGATGCATGTATATTTCTAGATCGTTTAATCACGAGAGTTAATTCCGGGCAGCTAATAGCTGTTCATAGGACCCGGTGATTTATATCCCGCGTGAGATTAATTGAAAGGCATATATTGTATATATAAGGGCAAAAATCGTACGTAGTCTACTTTTCATCGGGTCGTTGTACTGTATCATTAGCGTTATAAGGCAGAGCGATTCGAGACAAAAACATTTGCGAGAGAATCCCATCTCGTAAGAAATAAGCGTTACTATTTCTTATCAGATTGAATTCTCTCGCAAGTGTTTCTGTCTTATAATCCATCGACTTGCAGAAGAATTATCCTCGCTGCGTGCGATTTATTACGTCAAACGAACCATCCGGGGAAATTTTTGTAATGATGACAAGTATAGAAAGAGACAGAGAGAGAGAGGGGGGCCGCTTGTTTATATCGCCATCTCGCTCTCGTAGAATATTCCCCCCTTCCGCCCCCTCCCCTAATTTAATCCAAAATTCCCCGTTCGCCCCCTCTTTCCCCTGCTCCTGCGCAGAAGAACGCGCAATTACAAATTCCCACAGTGAACCGATGGGGTTCTCCCCTTCCCCCCTCCGCGTCCCCCTTCAATCCGGCAACCTCCTTTTTCCTCTTTCACCGCGGTCGGACTTTCTTGAAGAGCTCTCATTCTCATTCTCACTCTCACTCTCTCTCTCTCTTATACAAACACACTCTTTCTCTGTCTCTCACAAATCCTCGATTCGCATCCTCGCCCTATCTTTCCTCTCTATCCTTCTCTCCCCTCGCTTCTCTCTCTCTCTCGCCTGATACATCCGGTCTTTCTCGTTGTGCGCGCGAGTACTTAATCCCGCGTGAATGGAAAAGGGGGCGAAAGGAGTGAGAGAGAAATATATCTGGCACGTACGTGTACTTAACGGCCCGGAGGAAGGTGACGGCACGCAAAAGAGAAGGAGGGGAGAAGGAGGATAAATGGACGCACTGTGAGTTCTGGTGTGGTGATAACAAGCGAAAAAAAACATTCACACACATAAATATAGGATATTCGACATTATAATCGACGCGAATAATCGAAAGTTAAACTCTTTGGCGAGAAAGATAACTTTTCGTGTGTTTGTGAGCAAGGAAGGAAGGATGGAGGGAAGGGAAATCCCTCTTGCGGAACGGATATGGGCGGAATTCAAATCTCGGAAACTTGTTCTACGTGAGGGGATGTCCCTGTAGTCGAATGTCAATAAAAGTGCTTTAATTTAGCGCGCAGTATTCGAGCTCGAGCGAGAACAGGTGTTATTGTTTCCGCGAAATACGATGCGAATTAAGCTTTTTGAACGAGGGACACATCACAGTGCGCTTCGTAAAAAAAAAACATTGGATCCCATTTTTTGGTGCCATTTCCGTCAAGCTTATAATAAACAATTTTTTGTATTAATTTAATTGGAATGAGCAAATAAATCTTTTTTATAAATTATTGAAATAGTACAAAATAAATGATTATTACTTACTATTATTATTATTTATTTGTATTATTGAAATGATACAAGTAAATTATTGAAATAATACATAGCCGCATTTTGCGATACCAATTTGTATTCTTTCAGGATCTAGTCTAATTTTGAAAGAGAATTTTCTGAATAAGTTTCTTAACTTTTTAATAAGATAAAATTATATGGCTTTTTAAAATGCAAATTATAATAAATTCGATTATGAATATTATATTTTGGCTTCTTCTTTTCTATTTCTATATAGGAGAAAAAATTAAGAAAAATATTAGAGCTACTTCTTATAAATATTGGATTAGAAAAATACTAAAAAGAAGTAAATGATTTTTACCAACAGATATATATTTCACATTTCAAAACAAATATTTTGTATCTATATTCTATAAAAAAATTAATTTTCTTATTTATAAGAAAATACAATCTACTATAAACATAAAGAAAGTATCAACAGTTGAACATTGAAGAGCAATTTTCTTCAGAAACTTATTTAAAGATCTCAAACAAAATTTATATAGCACTTTAGTATTAGAGGAGTATTTTTAATAAAAACAATTTACACAAGATTTTGACGTGTAAACGTTTAAGAGAAAATTTTGACAAAAGTTTACCGCGTCGTAGAATAAAATCCTTTGAAAAAACACCATGAATTCTTTATCCACGTGGAATAAAATTCTTAAAAAATGCAATTTTTCCAATTTTTTCTCCTGATTTTATCGATTATCTAAAACATGAAATAATCGATCGTGCGTTAAAGCAAAAATGAAAGATGAAGGGAGGAGCGTAACCGGGACAGAGGTGAAAACGAGGCGAAAAAGAAAGGAAGAACGATGGAAATTGTGTTGGTGAAAGAAGATAAAGAGAGAAAGAGAATCAGCGCCGAGAGCTAAAAAAAGAGAAGCACAGAAATCACAGTCTCTCCCACTCGAATGCGCGGTTCTTATGAATCGAGGGGAGGGCGTAACCCAGATTACTGCTCACCGGACTATAATATTACGCGAACAGATCGGTCGACGTATAACGGGTGACAAAATTAAAAAGCACTACCGTTCTCTTCCACTTTTGAGTTCTTCATATTAATTTCACTCCACCTCGACTCATGCGTTAATATCCTTAATTAAGAAAAAAATGCGCATATATATTATTAGTGTTATATTTCTTATTATAATTAATTTATCACATTCGCATATTAATTATTATTTATTATAATATTTATTATGTATTTTTTATATTTGTTATTTATATTTATTATTTATTTTAAATTTATATTTATGATTTATTTATTATTGTTTATATTTATTATTTATATTTATTATTTATAGTTGTTATTTCTATTTATAATATCGTATATTTTATTATTTACGATCTACATGAACAATACATTTTAGTTTAGAGTAAAGATACACTTAAAACAAAAAAAATAATTCCTCGCTTTGTTTGAAACGTATTCTTTCGCTTTCAATCACCCGATAGATATTCCCTAAGGATAACCACGGAACGGGACGAAACGACATGCCCCTTCTCTCCGTGCTCTCTCTCTCTCTCTCCCTCTTTCTTTCTCTCTCCGTCCCCCCTACTCTCGGTGGGTCTCTTCCTCCTCGGGTTCGGGCAGTGTCAGAATTCTGGCGCAGTACGAAGGGATGGGAACCCTTCATGGTCCGAATTCCCAACCCCGACACGACCTTGCGCTCGGATACCACATACCTGTGCACGAGCTGCGCATGTGTATGTGTATATACGAGCGTAACCGCGTGCATCCCGCGCGCCCGCACGCGCACGCTCCTAGACGTGCGGATCTGTGTGTTGCTGTTGCACGAATGCATCGCCAGCTATGCGCGTCCGGTGGACGAGCATTCCGCTGCTTACTTATTACGACTGTTATGGCGAAAACTCTCTCGCACGAGGTATCCTTCGTATATTGATAATTCCAATGAGAACAAGGAAGTGAATCGATTTTTGCCGAAAAGCGGATTTCGATACCCGAAAATTGATATATAATTTTATATATATATAATATATAATAATTTTTTTATATTTCTTCAAATTTTATTTTTTTTTTTAACAATGCGAAAATTATTTTTCTAATTAGTTTTCGATTATTCTTATATCATTTTTTCTTGATCTGCGGACGAAGAGAAAGAATGTATCAATCATATATCGAAATCATATATATTTTATATTTATATTTGATTATATATACGGATTTTTTTTTGTATTTGATTGAAATGTGAAAATGATGAAATAATGAAAAATTTGGAGGCTATTATTAAATTTTTTCAATTTATATATATCTTTATTTCTTCTAAAATTATATTTATATAATAAAAACCTATATACACACACAAAATTATATTTCTAATAAATATAATCTGTTATATGTGCTTTATTTAAAAAATACATCAATATCTGCTGTGGTTTTCATAAATGAGAAAATTAATATATGTCTATTATATATAATATTATATCATCAATGATATAAAATATGAAACAATACTAATTATAAATCCAATTTCTGGAATATATTTAAAGCGCGAGATTTATATATATCTCAGCAACTTAATACAATATAAAATCGATACTCTAAATATTTTAAATTATATTAAATTATATATCATACTCAATACTCATTGTGTGACATATAATGTCACTTGCGCGACGATCAAAGCGAAAACGCGTGTTATTTCTGCCAGCCGCGCTAGCCGCAACACTTCCCATTCAAATGAAACGCGCAGTACTGCGTCACAAGCACACTTGGAGGTTTAGCGGCACGTGTGTATATATGTTTACACATGGCCTCTCTCGATGTGCGGTCACGTATACATATACAAGCAACGAGTCAGGTCACACGCCTGACCTAGATAGGAGGTTCGTACGAGAAGCGAAACGCGCAATTGAAAAGAGAGCCGCTCTAGATTTCGCCGCGTTTATCATTTCCTCGTTGATTAATCGACGATATTATACGGTTCGAGATCGTATCGAGGTTTTCGAACATCGGCGCTAATTTATTCGATCGAAACCCTAGTTTCGCGTTCCTTCTAAAACGATCTTACGGAATAATCTGGTTTCTCTGCTGTATATTGTAAATTGCAGCATCGCGGCATCAAAGTATAAAGGGGAAATGCTGGAGTTTGATAATGACGCAGTTGAAACTAGGTATTAATTGTGCATATCACACTTTTTACAGCTCTTGGATGTATCAAAAATAAAGAATTTATATGTAGAAAAGAGCCGGTAAGCGTATTACAACTTTTACTCGATGGAAAAGGAGGAATTGCTGCGCTTCTGTGAAAAAAAAAAATAACACTTTTAAACGTATCTTTACTGTCACTTAAAATCTATTATTCGCCACTTGGCGGACAGTACTAATTAAAAAAATGGCGTGAGAGAGGGAATAATAGACGAAGAAAGAGAGTTCAGCTACAATCGAGACAAAGAGACAAGATTGATTAGCGGGGAGTCTTATTCGAGGGGTGGCTACAGGAGACAAAACAGATCGAAAACACCATGGGACTCTCCTCGGAGTTTAGTTTCTATTTGAGCACCCTCTCGTACGCCCGAGTGCCTTACTAATTCCATTAAATGACTACGCTTCTGCCTTTCCATATACTAGACCGAAATTAGCGCGCAATTATTTCCCTGACACAACACGCCCACGTGTACATACATATATCGACGCGGTAATTTTCTCAAAGGTTGTAAAATGGATTCATTCCATTTATCGAATAAAAGTCAAACCCGAATTGAAATGTTTTCCTTTTCATCTCAATTTTAATTCAATATCTTTTTCGATACTTTAAGCACCTTCTTTCGAAACTATTTAATTTATAGCTATTTATAATTTAATTTTTAATTATCTTTGTCGAACATTCTTTTTTTAAATCTTTAAATGGGAAACATATTTGTTTACTGTCTATTTAAGATATAAAGAAAGAGCTTATATTCTATATTAATTCTATATTAGTTTTTAAAGCGATTGTAAAATAGATTTATTCTATATCTCGAGTGAAAGTCGCATTCTTATACGATTTGATATAAAAATAATGTTTGAATGGAAATTTTTTCCTTCTATATTTCGTCTCAGTTTTAATCCAATACTTATTTCGATACTTTAAGCATCTTCTTTTGAAGCTATTTAATTTATAACTATTTAATTTAATTTATAATTTTCTTTGAATCTAAAATTTCTTTTCTAAATCTTTGAGTGAGAAACGTATTCGTTAACTGTCTATTTAATATGAAGAAGAAGCTCAAATTCTGTATTAATAAATTTATCACGAAATCCTTTAAAATCTCTATAAATGTAAGAAAATTGAGGATGAAAATAGCAGCAAAATTTCGATTTCGGAATTCTTTCAAAAATATACGCGCGATATAAAATTCCGCACACGTTTTGTGAGCCAGTTAGGCTACCATCGGTTACCATTTTATCGACGAAATTTAGTGTATTTTCTACGTGCCACATCGCCAAATCTCCGTCTCTATTATATCCGTATGTCTTGTAGTTTCAAACGCTTGTCTTAAAAAATTAAAGAACCAACTCCCTCAGTCATAAGATATCATTGTGAATTTCTGCAATTTTTTAATAAAAAAAAACCTTTATTTTTCAAACAACTGTATACTTTTAATGGCGTATCGTTTAATTTAATTTAATTTTAAAAGACTATATTTAATATCACACGGTTTTATTGAATATTAATTATATGTCATTCGAAAATTTGTAGAAAAAAAATTATTTTTTAATATACTTTATATATGCAAAATTCTACGATAAAGTTTAATGTTATTGAAGCGCTAAAAAAATTAATTTCCGCCGAAGAGATGAAAAAAATTTCCATCGTATATTATATACGCAAACGCAAGAGAACGAGATGAGAGAGAGAGAGGGACAATAAACGGAAACGTCATTGCCGCGTCCAACGTAATGAATTGCAATGACGTAATATGCATAACATCGACGAGAATGACAAGTTCCGTCGAAGCTCATCTTGCGAACTACTATCGTGATTATTCTCGAGCCTTTTGCTTCTATATATTTTCAATTTTAATTTTTCCAGGGGGATTTCCTTTCTTTACGAATTCTACTCTCTTAAACTGAATTAGCGGAATGTCACCGATTAATACAGCGGTACAAGGTTTCATTAATAAGTATTTCACTGATATTCGGTATCAAAACTCATACTTTATTACTTTGTTTTATGTCGCACTGATTATGATCATGAGATTTCACTAAAAAATCAGTAATAATCGTACATATTTGCAAGATGTTTAAAAGAGCTTTTAATGCTTCTGCTATTTATTTAAAATTACCATTTTGGGAGGGAGGGGAAACCTACACATATGTATGTATATCCGAAATGTACTTATATATGTATAACTTATTGTTAGTTTCAAATTCAGAATTACATACGCGTATTACATTTTTTCACTCTTAAGATATGATAAATCCACAAAAATGAACAAGATTTTTCAAACTCAGATATTTCTGTAATAATATAAAATATTATTTCATATATAATATTATAATAAAGACGCATTTTAAAATATCGATTGAAACAATCACTATCACTGATTTTTTTCATTGAGATTTCATTGATTTGCTATACGTGTGAGATTATTAGTGACTATTCACTATTTTCCAACGATAATACACTGATTTTCTAAGAGATTCTAAAGAGTAGAGATAAATTTAAGTTATTCAAGAATCAAGATATCTCTTTCTATCTCAAATAATAAGCGAACAGTTTCCGATTTAGAGATTCTAAAGAGGAGTTTTCGGCAAAACTTTAGACAGTTTCCAAAGAGAGTTTACTATTTAAAACGTCAAAATAGATGACAATTGACAGATGACAGATTGACAACAATTGAGATGGAAAATAACAGAAAGATTTTGCCTCTCTCTTGGATATCGCCTATAAAAAAAAGAGAGATGCAGCGCTTTAAGATCTCGCTTCAGTACCTTAACGCGATATCGCGCAATCTCTCTCCGCAGTCGGGACAGTCTCATAAATCGATACGCGCATCGCGCGATTAATCGGTTCGTTAAATCGATCCGGCTTGTATCAACATAAAAAATCGACGCTCTCTTTTTCTCTTTATTTTTTTTCTCCCGTTTAATCACGTTGACGCGTATCGCGGCATTTGAGTCGGGACAATAATCGAAAATGCGCGCGTTATCGCTGTTTTTTTCCAAATAACAGCATTGACGTTCACGGAGAGCGGCCCACCCACGTGGCCCGTTTGCGTCACAACGTTCCGTAATTGGCAGCAAATGGGCTCGGTAAATGGGCTTTAATTCCATTTGCGCAATCAACGGCCCGTAAACGTAACGTCGGCTAACGTCGAGAGAGAGAGAGAGAGCCGGCATCGACAGTCGATGCCTGTCAGAGAGGCGTCGATGTCGAACGTCGACTCTGCGCGTTGGATAACAATATTACCCGGCCGCTTTTTGCGGCTTGCAGCATTCAATTAACGCACTTTCAATCCGATTTTCGCGACGGCAGGAGATTCGCGTCGGGTCCTTTTTAAATGGCGACCTTAAAGACACATTTTCTTCCCTTTGTGATATATTTTCATCTTTTTTTGTAATAAAAATGATTTATAAAGCGTACAGAATATTTATTAAAATATAATGGTTGTGTGTAAATAATAAAATTTTATTTAGCGATTATTATAGATTCGTAAAATAAAATTAGGGAGGGAGGGGAATATCAAGAATTAAATAAATATATCAATTAAATTAAAGAGAGCATTTTAATTTTTTAAAATATAAAATAAAATTATTATAATATAAAATAATCTATATTAATATGAAATATTTTAATATATCTATAATATAAAATATAATATATAAAATATATAATAAATATTATATATAATTTTCTCTTAGAATTTACCCTGAAAATCATGGTAATTATGTTTGATTAATTTTACTATGCAGTTTAGTAAAATTAATCAAACATGTTTTATATTTTATTGTGATAGATTATTTTTATTGTGATAAATATTAATCAGAGAAATTCTCATAAAATGTTTTCCATATTATCCCACGATTATCATGATTTTCAGGATAAATTCTAAGAGAAAATTCTCTCTATGAATATATAATAAAATATATTATAAAATAAAATAAATAAAATTTATAATGTTACAATATTTAAAATTTTCTTAAATTAATATTTCCGATCGCGCGTACATTTAGTAATATTAATGTAGATAAGAAAAAGATTAATGGGGATTATATCGCAGTTGTTTTCCGAATGTGAAAAAGGCGCTTTCCTTTCGCGGCGCTAAAAATTATTCCCTCTCTAATAAAAACAAATTGAAATATTAAATATGGAAAATGCAGCGTAACGAGCACTTTCGCATCCATGTAGTCACACGTTTGACTGTGGTATAAAAAAAATTGTGCTTGAAAGCGCTCCGTTTCTCGTATATCTCGTTGTTTAATATTCCGTCGAGTCTCGTCATGGATTTGGATATCGACACGAACGTGTTAACCAACTTGTTATACCGCTCGGTAGGGGAAAAAAATGCGCTCGATGCGAGAACGAATCGACATGTAAACTTTCTCTTCGCGTTGGGAATCGTTCATAAAGTATGAGAACCCGGTCGACATTTTTCTCCTACTTTCAATCTCAATCTTTTATGTCAATCTTATGTCTGTATAATCTCTGATATTTCTCTGATATTTTAAACGTCAGAGCACTTTATTTTTGAATCTATTTAATGTGGTTTTTATCGTTTTTTTTATGGATTTTAGAGAATTTTGATAGGTATAATTTATATAGAAATTAAGATTTTATATCTCAAACAGGCAGTGAATTTCTTATTTAATGGTTTGAAGGTTTAAAAAAGTAGCTTGCGGCAAAACTAAATTAAATATTAATTAGCCCGTCTCTTTTAAATTATATAAATTAAATAGTTACAAAAGAAAGTGATCTCTGACTGTATTTTAAGTATCAAAATATATACAAGATAGATGCTAGATTAAAAATTAATATTTTAAGTACAGAAGAAAATTTTTGATTCCAGCGAGATTTAATCGCCTTCGTCTACACCGAGAGATTAAAAATTCGATTTCTCGTTACTCATTCATAATTGACGCGTCGCACTGTAATTGGCCATTTGCTGTAATATCGTGTTCGGAAATCGATTGTTCGTTGCGTGCGATAGCAACCGACATCGGCCGAGTCGAAATTTTTCTTCTACTTTCGATCTCAATTTTCAATCTGACATCTACTTTACTATTTCAAGCAGTTAAATCATCTTCTTTTGAAATTATATATTAAATCCAGTTTTGTCGAAAACCTTCTCTTTTAAAAACCTCTTATT
The DNA here is from genome assembly GCF_030444845.1 of Prenolepis imparis. Taxonomy (NCBI): domain Eukaryota; kingdom Metazoa; phylum Arthropoda; class Insecta; order Hymenoptera; family Formicidae; genus Prenolepis; species Prenolepis imparis. The sequence continues at coordinate 21,919,253 of NW_028141159.1, read as the reverse complement.
GTTAGTAGAATAGTTTACTTGTCATCTATTTGAGGAACAAAGTAGGAGAGAATTCGATTTCTATATAAATTAAAAATATCGAAATCTCTTCTAGAATTAGAAGAAGAGAAAATTGAACAAGAGTAAAATTTCGATTCGAGGATTCTCTCAAGCTCTTTCAAATTAAAATTTTGCATTTATTTTCTCTCACAATCTTTTTTCATCTTTATATAAATTCTAAAGAATTTTTCGAGAAATTTAATTTATTTAGGAATTATGTGTCTTGTATCTATACTTAGTATAACACTCAAAAAAATGGTTTTGCAATTGTAGCAAAAATTTTTTAGGTGCAAAAAATTAACTGAGGTAGACAAATGATTAGCACATATTGCAATATCGTATATATTTTGCACGTAATCAATCTAAATGACAGAGACAGAACTAAAAAATTCCATCTGTGACAAACGATATTCTATCAGATACAAAAAATAGCGATAATTTTTATTGCGACATCTAGAAATTTTTTTGCGTGAAAGATACAATCCTTAAATAGACAGTAAATCATACTGAACAGTTTTCCATTTGGAGATTTAAGAGAGGAGCTTTCGGCAAAACTATAAGCAGAAACAAAAGGATAACTTGACTGAAGTACTCAAAATTAGATTGACAATTGAGGTCAAAAGATAAAGGAAAAATTTCGAATCCGGGTTCATTCTTAGGGGACGAAATATCGAATGAACACATAAATTCGTCGTCGAGCGATACATACGTTGGTTAATTAATTAAAATCTCGTTAAACGAACTCTATCGGGGCTTGAAATTGAGTTTGATGTACCGAAACATCGTTATATCAATTTATCCATGTGCAGCCCGACGAGAACGATTTAATGAAATTTCCATCCTAGCGGAAAGAGTTCGTGTCGCGTATTATTATTCCCGTTCGAAAAATGAGAGCATCAGCATTTGCATTTTTAGTTTCGTCTTTTCTTCCCTTATCTCACTCGAACGCGCTAAATTAATTGCTGCGCTAAGAGCGATTCAATAATACAGTGCGTAATTTATGAAAGTTTAAGCAATATTTCATACACTTCGATCAACGATAATCCTCGATCTAGTTCTCCCTCGAAACCGAGAATGCGTTGAGAAATGCATGCATAAGTAGGGGCGCCAAAATGGCTTCATGTTGGTATACAGAATCTCTTACGCCCGGTATATAATGATACTGCGATTTCCCGCGTGATCGAATCTCCTAAATATCCAATTAGGAGAATGAGGAGAGAGACTCGATAGCCGATAATTTCGACCTCGCGATGGGAGCTTTTACTGTGCACTTACTAGTCGCGTAATCTGCGTGACCGTGTTATGTATCAATTCCTTCCTTTTGTATATTACTAATTTCTCCATTTTCTTTTAATTTGTACTAAGAATATAATACTAAGATAGAAATACCTATATATTACTAAGAATATCTATTTTCAATTTACAAAAAGAAAGAGAAATAGAGAAAAACTGACGAATTTACATGAAAGAAAATATTTTGAGATTCTCATAAAAAACTTGCCTTCGACTAAAGGGAAAGAATAAATCTAATTCTTTGTCTTTTAATTTTTTCACTCTATAATATTTCACATATAATGTATAAAATATATAATATTTAAAAATATTTAAAATACATATATTTAAAATTTATTTATTATTTGTATTTATTACTTATAATATATGTATATATTTATTATTTGATTTTTAAGTATATTTACATCAATATATTTAAGAATGTTGGATTGATTCTTTAAATAAAATAGATTTATACGATTTAAAAAGATTATTTCTATCTTCTATAATTTTTTTAAGTGATTTATCTTTTCAGATCAAATTTTTTTCTTCTACTCTCGACTTTAATTTTCAATCTAACATTTACTTTCATATTTTAAACAATTAGATTATTCTTTTTTTAAAGTAATCTATATATTTTTCCCGAAAACTTCTTTTTTAAACTTTCCTGCCTATTTAATTGTAAGATACAAAGAGCTTTCTATGTAAATTAAATCTATCAAAATCCTAATCATATTTACTTTATTGTTCTGTTAAATCTCTTTAAATTTCTCATAAAATTGTATCTTATTCATGTTATTAATATATATATATATATATTATGAATAAAATAAAATAATTAAGTTATCTAATCGTATCGTTCGAAAATGATGCAACATGTCGAGAAGAGTTGCGTATCTGTCTCGCATTTTTTTTTCACTGATAAACTCAAGGAGTCACCCGAGAAGTCATCTCGTCCAATCCGGGTTTTAATAATAGCTCATGCGTATATATTAAAACTCAACAGGTCTAACGACAAAAGCGAGACGCAGTCTAAATTACTTCATGAGAGAAAGAGAGAGAGTGGTTCCTTTTTGATCCGAAAAAGCAGTTCAATTCCCTCCTCCTCCCTCTCCCTCCATCGGCTGGCACCGATCGCGCTCTGTCTGCAGGGGCTTTTAAAAGTCCGATCGAATCGCGCCGCAAAGAGGATATAAATGCGACTGACAGGCAAGCAAGTTCAAGAGGACGATCCTCCAAGAGTCGGTGTTGGAGGAGGAGGAGGAGGGAGACGCTGAAGGCGCAGGAAGGAAGCGGAAGGGGCGGGGGAAAGATGAGGAGAGAGGGCCTATTCACGACTGCGCTGGTAAATGGGTTAAACGGTAGGTCAAGAGAAAGAGAGAGAAGGAGAGGAGAGGCCAATTTAAATCACCGCCAATTCCCCGCGGTTCAATTCGGTTCAGCGGGATCATTTTGAAACCTACCTATCGTCGTCGCTTCCGTCTTCCGCTTTCCTCGTCTCCCTTCCTCCTCCTCCTCTCTTGTCTTGTAGTGACAATCTAATGATAAATCGACTTTGACGCTTGCATCGTCCGTCTCGACGTTCGCGCGAATTTATTCGAGATGACAGAGAAGTGAAAAAATACTCACCGCAAAAGTGCCGAGCTGCCTGTGCCGATACAGTTTTGATTACAGGTGACAACAGCTTTATTGTCGCACAAATGTAATTTATGCATAAATACTGTCCGTCGAAATGAGAGAGAGAGAGAGAGAGAGAAATGCATAATTTTCAAAAAATTTTTATCGTTTATTATTTCCACGAGAGTATCTCGGAAAGCAATTGTAACAAATGACAAAAATAATAGATGACAAATATAAAAGATACAGATGACAAAAATATATTATAGCATTATCGAAACACATATCGATTTATTCGACTGATAATTATGATCGATTGCTTTTGATCGACTTGAAATAATTATCGTTATTAGCTTTTTAGGAATGGAATATAATGCGATAAGATTTATATTTTGAATTCTCGAAATCAAGTGAGCTATACGTTAAGAAAATACTGAATAAAATAAATACAAATATTATATTTTGGAATACATTTTGATTAGAAGATTATCAATCTGTGCCTTTTGTCCTCGAAACAATTAGAAATGTTAATATCCACAGATGATACATGCAGGATAGAATATAATTATGATTATATATTACAATTAATGAATTATATACATTAATGATAATATATTATGATTATATATTATAATTAGTGAATCTCTCTCTCTCTCTCTCTCTCTCTCTCTCTCTCTCTCTCTCTCTCTCTCTCTCTCTCTCTCTCTCTCTCCAATATTTCTCTTGTATATCTCTAATAAGTACTATAATAATACACTGAGAGAATTTTCTCTTAGAATTTACCCTGAAAATCATGGTAATCGTGGGACTGGTATGGAAAGAATTTTATGAGAATTTCTGATTATTATTTATCACAATAAAAATAATATCTATCACAATAAAATATAAAACATGTTTGATTAATTTTACTGAATTGCATAGTAAAATTAAACGTATCAAACATAATCAAACATATTTTATATTTTATTGTAATAGATATTATTTTTATTGTGATAAATATTAATCAAAGAAATTCTCATAAAATTCTTTCTATACTATATTGTCCCACGATTACCATGATTTTCAGGGTAAATTCTAAGAGAAAATTCTCTCTGTGTAATTATGTTAATTATTCTAAAAATAGAAAAATTTATATTAAAGACATATACATACATGCATGTTAAGATTACACGCGTTTTCAATATCGTCGCGAAAAATCAAATAAAAGGGCACACACACACACACACACACACACACACACACACACAGAGGGCGAATAAAGGATACGGGAAGGATCGAACTGAAACTCTCTCGCGCTTGGCAGCCAGCCAGCCTCGATTCGCATCGTCATCGTGTACTTTCGCGGTAGCGGGACTGTACTTGTAACAGAGATCTCGTCCGGGAACACTCCGTTAAATTGGCGCTCCGACGGTCTAACGATTCGCGTGGAAAAGGCGGAAGAAAATCGAAGAAACTATGACATTTCGTGAGAACGAAACGGAGAGATCTTCGTTACTTATTCTCCGAAAATGCGAGCAAAATCTTTTTTCATCTTTTCACTATAAAAAGATTCTTGAGATACGTTCTTTTTATGCAACGATAAAATTGAGCGCTTCAAAGTAATTATTTCGTTCAATCTCGATTTTCGATCTGACATCTATTTTGATTCCATCTTTATCCTGAATTTTCCTACGTTTTTGTACAGATTTCGAAGAGTTTAATTTATATAAGAATTGAACTTCTAGTTTCTATTTCAAATAGACAGTTTCCCACTTGGAAGTTTAGAAGAAGATCTTTCGGCAAAACTAAATTAAATAGTTTCGAAATAGAGTGATCTTTGACAATTTCTCTGTTAAACCTCCAATTGTAAAACTATTCTTATATAAGTTGAACCTCTGAAAATCCTCTAGAATTTGTCAGCATGAGAAAAGGTTGAGATATTGAAAATAAAAGCAAAATTTCGACTTGAATATTATTCTAAATTTAGAATTGACAGCGAGATTTCACGTTAGATGGAAAATTATTAATTTTTACTTCCTTAAATCATATTTAATATTCTTCTCCGCTGAAGCGGCAGAAAATTTATTATATATACTTAATCCGAGTCAAAATTTTTCTCCTAAACTTTTGTTCTCTCAATTTGCAATCTAACGTCTACTTTGATATCAGAGAAAGTCAGATTATTTTCTTTCAAAATTATTTAAGCTATAGTTTTGCTTTCTCCTTTTAAATCTGTGTATGAGAAACTGCTTGTTTAAATCTATCGAAATCATCTGGAATCCATAAACGCATGAAAAAATCGAGTTCGAAAATAGGAGCAAAGTTTCAGAATCAAATTTTAAAAAATCAGTTATATAATTTCATTATTTAATTATGCCGACTATTGAAGATATTTTAGGTGAAATGGAAGGCTAAAAAGAACTCGAAGGCAATCATTTAAATAATAAAAAATAAAAATAAAAAAGTATGCAAAAAATTAAAAATATAATTTAAAAATAAAGAAAATTAAAAATAAAATATAAAAAATTTTAAAAAAGTAAAAATAGGTTTAGAAGTTTCATCGTCGTAGATCTTGGAGTAAAAAGAGCTAAGCATAATACCAAAAGAAAAATATCAAGCCAAATTATTTTGCCAAAATGCCTCTCATTATCGACATCAGAATCCGCTAGTGAGAGATGACATTTATCGCGTTGAATGTATTTGTAGACAGAATGAGAACTGAAAATTGCGCGTTGTAAACGATGGTTCAACGTCGGTACCTTGTTTACCTTCGACGTACCATGTTAAACGAAGCATTTAGCGCGCGTGCCGGGAACCGCAGGCAGTCGCGATTTATTTGTTTCCTTTCGGCTTCGCGCGTTTGCGGCGAAACCACGCGTCGCGAGATAACCATCGTGTTCAAGAGAGGTTGCGCATCGTCTACGTCTGGGCGTGGCTCCTTCTAGACATATATCATTTATTTACCATTTTCCCGCGGCTGATAATGCGCGACGAAGAGCCTGCTCTTGATTAAAAGTATAATAGCAATTATCGCATAAGATCTCTATGTGAGCAAGAATGTTATTTCCGGGACTCCTGAATTTGACAGGTCATTTTCATGGAATTTTTTATCGGAAGAAGAACAAATCATAATGCGCTATAATTTTTGAGATGTCGATTTTCAAAAGTCGCATTAATTTCTGATTAATTAAAATTAGATTTATTAAAAAGAATTTGATGAAAATGACTTCTTGCTAAAAATTTTGAAACATCGATATCTCGAAAATTATTGATCATAGTTTGACATTCGTTTCTTAAAAGATCTATCAAACACTTCGGGGTCCCGGAAATAATATTCTCCCTTCCATATTCTTAGAAAATAATTTTCCGACATCCGCCTGTATAGGTATGAACATTTTCAATTTGTGTTATAATTTGTATAAACTTTCTACACATAGGATATAAATATGTGTGAATCATGTAGAGCGCACGATCATTATACAATTCGTTTTATAATAATTCGAATGTTACGCAATAAACAAGCACGTCACCGACACGTCGTAGGAAAATTAATTGTATCGCACTATTCCACCGCACGCGCTCAATACATATATGTCGGTGAAATTATTACGAATAGTAATATTGTATGTGCGCTCTGATATATTAATGCACCGTTCTTCTCTTTATTTACGTCGATAATTTTCCCGCATGGCGAACAGATATTAATTATTTGCGTCCGTTCGTTTCCACTCGACGGCGAAAAATCATCATTGTGAACGTATGTATATATAATTCGAATAAATCGTACGTTTGTGTGAGAAAGACTAGTTTTACGGGTTATTATCTATTTTTGAGGTGAAAAACTCGATTCTTATATAAATAAAATTTATTTAAATCCTTTGAATCCATAAGCGTATAAGAAAATTAAAGTTGAAAATAAGAGAAAAATGGAAATGCATGATTCATTCGCGATATCGTAATGAAAACCGAGGAAAAAATAAAGATGACTAATGCTTTTCCTATAGAACGATGAAAATAAATTTATCTCGTCTTTGCGTAATATGTGTGTGTGTGTGTGTGTGTGTGTGTGTGTGTGTGTGTGTGTGTGTGTGTGTGTGTGTATCGTCCGGCGATGATAATGATAACCCTGGTTCTCGGCAACACGCGTCGTAACACATGATAACACCTTCTAAAGACGGCCAGAGGCAAATTTAGCCGCGTTGATAATTTCATGCATCATCGGCGATGCGCGAGGTGCCGACACCAAACGCACTCGGTTGCATCTCCGAAGATACATACATATACATATATATCATTCCGTTCGCGGTGGAAACGCGGAGCTATCGCCACGAATGATCATTTAAATAAATGGTACCGTCTGGAAGAACCACGCCTATTCGGGTCGCGAATTAATTGAATAACCGCGAGCGAGAGAAGCGCGATATTAATTTATTACTGATACGATCGACAAATACGAAAATTCGCGAAAGAAGGCATTCTTATTTTTTCTCGAACAGGAAAATAGATATGCAAAACGCTCCGTCAACTTTTCGATTATCTAAATATGTATAATTTGGATCGAGAATATAATAAGATATTGAATCGCATGATCGATTAAATTAAGGTAAATATGTGAGCTTTATGATTAAACGTCTAATTCGTTCTACTTTAATTAAAATTGCATTTATTATACTAAAGAAGTATGACATCTATATATTATAAAGTAAGATTCCAATCTCGATTCTTACAATAGAAGAGAGTTAACAAAAGATAGATAAATAGATAGATAGAAACCAGACATTTGAAAAATTGTGCGAGATATGTATATGTTTTTACTTATAAATCAATTTAAGCGCTACATGAATGAAGTTTTTAAATTGATAAAAAAATGATACTATATGATAGTAGGATTACACAAAGACGAAAAAGAGAGAAAAGTAAAACTCGATTGTTGCTTTGCTTTTCACAAAATTAATCATGCTATTCGCGCGAGCGGCGAAATGTTTCTTCCGACCGCGTTCTTTACGTAGCAAGATTTATTATAAGATCGCGGAAGTATATATATATATATATATATATATATATATATATACATACGAATCATTTATCATTAATGAACAGACAGAGTGTTGCGTGCTTACGCATGATCCTTGTCCATTGGACAAAGTAAAAAGTATTAATATTCTCTTTCTTTCTTTCTCGCCCGTACGATCTAGTTTCTTTCGCGTATATATATATATATATATATACAGGGCATTTAAATCGAGACGAAATATAAAAAAAAATAATAAAGCAAAATAAAAAAGATATTTCGAACAAAAATTGTAAAGAGGGTTTTAAAAGGGACGTGTGGTTTATTTTTTAGGCGTCATCAATTTACATGTCATGAGTATTAAGTATTACATCAAACCGCTCGTGTAATTAAACTCTTTTCGTCTATGAGACTGGATTATCTTTATCAGTATAGTTATTTAATATACAGGATGTAGACAGAGACCGTATTTTTTATCAAAAAAATAAGCATCTTCTTTAAATACATAGTCTTCGAGATTATCTTATTTTTTTAAATATTATAATATTATAATAATACTACATACATTTGCTGTGTTTTTTTATTCTTCATATAATAATTTCGATAATTCTGTTATAATTAGCTCGAATATTTACATTTGTATAAAATAAAACACTTGAGGAAATTTTATTCGAGTTGACAAATTCCTTTGACAATAAAGTAACTTTCCGACTCTGATATAAACAAAGTGGACGTTATTTATGTAATTTTTAGTTTATTTCGTATTCAACCGTGAAATACTCATTTCGTCATGTTCATAGCAATATGGGAGTATCATAGTAAATATCGAAAAATAAGATTCATCTCGAAAACGATGCACTTCTAGAAACTTTATCAAAGGAAAAATGCCTGTTTTTTTCACGAGGAATACGATTATATACATCCCACCATATGGAATACCTTGTCCTGTGTTAAATTGCACATCGATATCGACATTGAATTATATCAAAGGCATATTAATCATGCTTAGAAATTAAAATATAATATCGAACGCGATAAAGGGATTAAGCAGACGCGCTATTCGCGGTACACATCTTCCTCTGCATTTCTGCACGATTGTATCTCGCGAACAAGCAGTCTCTGTAAAGGCCAGACGCGGGAGACAAAGGGCGAGGAATGATTCGAGAGGTATAGCATAGCGCGAGATTCTCGGGAGGGAATTATACTTGCATGAGAGCGAGTCCCTCCCCTGCGGCCCTCCGGCCTGAATGGTAATTAAAGCGTGCGAGACTTTCTTACAATGCTCTTAATTCCCAAGAGCACATCGACGAGGAGCACAAGAGACTCGCCGCCGACGAATTTGTTGTCCGTTTTACAGAGAAACGTGATCTGTGATTTTGTTTTTCTTCTTCTTCGTGTGTGATTTTGAAATAATGTAAATGTCATGCTTTACATTTTTTGGGGGGAAAAATAATGCATTCTCGTGTCCCAAATATTCATGTTCAAGACAATGTTTTTCTTTTATCGCATTTGCGACAAGATTTGTGAAATAAAACTACCTCGATTGACGATGTTAGAATAACACTAGTTTACACAAATTTTTTTTTTATTATTTGAAATTAGACAAGGTGTTTCTTATAGATTTTTGCTGAAAGCCAATTTTTATCAGCACGTCAGGTTTCCGAAATAATTGAAGTTTAATATGCAAAAAGTGGCTTTTTTGTGATGTTTCAGATTTTTTATAAAAAAGGTAAATTTTTTTGTAAATAAGGGGACAAGTGCTCTATATGAGAAGTAATTCCCAGATTTAATTTTTCATAAGATGGCTAAAAAGTAAGATATCGAAATGAAAAAAATGCATTTTATAGAGGCTGAACAATACATTCATAACATTTGATTAGAATTTCCAAATAATGTTAACCTTTTTTACAACAAAAAATCTTAAATATCGCAATAAAAGCTTTCTTTGCATATTAAATCTCAATTATTTCGGAAACCTGACGTGCTGATGAAAATTGACTTGCGGCATCGTTTTCAGCATCCAAAAATCTATAAGAGAAACACCTTATCTGTTTAAAATAATTTTTGGCTGTATATAAACTAGTGTAATCGTAATAATTTGACGTCAATTCACAACTGATTCGAGCGTGTACGATATAAATGCTCCGACTTCCTGCCTTGAGTTTGCAGTAAATAATACGAGTACGATTTGATGTGCGCTGGAAAAAAATGTTCGTGACTGCATATACACACTAAGAGAATTTTCTCTAGAGTTTACCCTGAAAATCATGGTAATCGTGGGACAATATGATATGGAAAGAATTTTATGAGAATTTCTCTGATATTTATCACTAAAAATAATAATATCTATCACAATAAAATATCAAACAGGTTTGATTAATTTTACTAAACTGCAAAATTACTAACTATATACTAAAATTAATCAAACATATTTTATATTTTATTGTAATAGATATTATTTTTATTGTGATAAATATTAATCAAAGAAATTCTCATAAAATTCTTTCTATACTATGTTGTCCCACGATTACTATGATTTTCAGGGTAAATTCTAATAGAAAATTCTCCATGCACGCATGCGCTATGATATATGCGTAACACAAGGAAAAATGCAGGACTATTTCGCGGCCACCACGACTCGCTGGAAAAGCCGGAAGTCGAATTTGTTTTTATTTCTGACGTACAGACGCACATACGGGAAACTCGTATACCGATCAACAGGTGATCAGTTGAATATTGGATTGGGACGACGTTTTTCGCAAGAAACACACACGATTGCTAGCTTCGTAACCCGCGATTTCGTGGCTTTCCGAAATCCCCGTTGACTGAATTTCGCAACGAGAAATATCTAAAATCGAACCATTTGCCGCGTAATGTAAAAATTGGCATAGTATTATGCGACTAAACGATTCGCCAAACTCTCGATTAAGCTTGTTTATTCGTTTATATTTATAAATTATTATTTGAGAGAGTCATTTGTTATTTCTCTTTAAATTATTATTATTTTTTATTTAATTATTTAATTATTATTCTTACTAGATTTATATTTTTAAGGTATTTTTTAAAACGAAAATATAAGACTCATCGTCCATTGTCATCAGCGATTGCCATAAATATTTTATAGTTATAGAAATTAATGTAAGAAAATAAAAAAAGGAAAGATATGTAAGAAAATTAAAATAAAAAGTAATTCTTTAAGATGCTTTATACAAATATTTTTATAAACGAAAAATATTAATTCAAAATGAAAATAAATTAAAATTGTAGGAAGCTCCAAAAAATAATCCCACACCTAAATCAATTCAGATCGCACGCAAACACGTGTTCAACGCAGAAATATCAGCCGCGAACAGCCTCGCGTTATAAATCACATTCATGGTGATGTGGCCAAGTATCCTCGAAACTCTATAAATAAACGGCGGCATAATAAATAAACACGCAAAATAAACAATTCGGAAAGCTCAAGATTACCTAGTTTCATCAAATTGTTCCGGTCAATCGAACCTTTTCCCGTCCTCCTTTATTGATGGGATGCTTTTCGCCAGGCGCGAAACGTATTCCAGGAAAATCTCAAAGGGTTTGGAGTTCCCCCTCCCTTTCTTCATCATGGACCGGATATAAATCATGATGACGCCCGCAGGAGTTTGTCTACTCTCTTCTCTTTCTTTTTCTTTCTCCAAGTCACTCTTCCGTCAGTAGTATGCATGTCGTATGCGAGCTAAGCCTACATCCTCCATCTATAGCCGACCAATGCGAAAGTAGTAGACTGTCGAGACTCGTGAGATATGTACTTGTTGATTTATTGGCAGCTAAAGTCGCAGAGAGCGACTCCGTCCCTAGTGGAAATAACGAGCAAAGAGACGCTTCACACATGCTTTATTTCCTTTTCTTTTGCCTCCTCTGATCCCGTCTCCGAGCAAATAGGGAATGAAGAATATCGGCACGCGCGAACTTTACGGACTTTAAAAAGCGAATCCGATTGGGGTTCCGAGAGAAGCGGATAATCTCTTGCACTCCCAAGATTAAGACAAAATTGTTGAAACATGAAGTTGAGTCTAGAAAATATCTTCTTCTTTTACTTTTCTAAAAAATATCTATTTTTATAAAGATATATACAAAGAGATCTCTCTCTCGATACACAATTTCAAGTATGATTACTTTTGTTATCGAGAGGTAAATATTGAAAAATAGAGAGTTGACATAAGTTTTAATCTGTAAATTATTATTTGTAAATTATTGTTGATATTTTTTTGTTTAAATTTTGCATGTGTTCTGATATTCGCAGCATATGAAGTTAATAAACAGAACAGAAATCTATGAGACTCTTGAATTGAAATTGATAAGATCAGACAAGTTCTAAATCATCCTAAATCACACTCGGAGAGGGGGAAAGGCGATAGGATATTTATTTAATATTTATTTATATAAAATAATTTATAAAAATTTTTATGATACGAGGTATATAAGATATATTTTATAGTTCATTAAAATATTAAATTGCAGTTGAAAGAAATTGAAGTTAAATAAAAATATGTAAAGAGATTAAAGTTTAATTAAATGAAATAAAATCGAATAATATTTATAAAATTTTGTTATATATTAAACTTTGAAGAAAGGTTTAACTTATTAGCTTAAAATCTTTGCGCATATCTACGAGCAAAAAAACTGATAAATAAAATTACACTCAATGAAAGCAATCGAAGGAGGAAACTTCGACGATCAGTCTCGCCTGTCACATTTGACTACGAGCATAATCGGATTCGGAGCCAACGACGCGATGGCCCAATCGAGCGAATGAGTATAGAGTAGAATAGAGAAAGAAAAAGAGAATCAAAGACGGAGAAAGATCGCTGAAAGCGGTGTTCGGTTCCTGGCGTCGATCCCTTGATGTTGCGGTGTACGTGCGAGCTTCGCGATGCTATGATCCGATAAGCATCCTTCGCTCGCCCTCCTCGTTCTCCTACCTGCCCTTCATCCTCCCCAAGTCTCTCCCGGATCGACCGAACGATTCCTCGCGCACGCCGATATATATATATATATATATGTGTGTTTATATATGTATGTGTATGTGTCTCCTTCTCGACCTCACCGCGGTCGTAAATGCGGCGAGACCTCGCTCTGTCCTCGTCTCTCCTCTTTTGATGTGCGGCTTGCAGACCTCCTGCCGCTGCGGAACTATCTCTCTCTCTCTCTCATTCTGTCTTTGTTGCACCGCTGTCGCCTAAGGATCTCGAGGGTCGTACCGTCAAGTTCCACTCCCGTCGGGCCGGTTCCCTCCTTTCGAGATTCGAGGGAGCCTGGGCTCTCTTCCCGCAGCGGAGGGTCATTCGGCTTTCCCTTTCCTTCTCTAAGTCGCTCGTTCGTTTTCTCCTTCACTCCGCGCCCTCAACCTTGTCCTTCTTGCTCTTTCTCTCTCTGTCGAAAAAAAAAGAGATGGAGCTTTCTCTCTTTCTCTTGTACGCATCGCGCATCCTCGTCTCTCGAATGGGACACGACAATAGGGAAGATCTCTCGTGCATCTTCGTCTCTCTTCGGAGTGTAGGTATGCGTTTTACTCTGATTCTAGCTCTGGATTCGCTTGTGCAAAGTCTATCTTTGTCACCTTGTGTGATGGAGCGATTGTAAAATTATTTTTTCTTTTTTTTTTCCATAAATTCGCACTCTTTATTCTTCTTTTTTTTTGCAATGGCATTCTTTTTCTTGGAATATTTGTCATTTTGATTGTTTTCCAACATGTGTTTTTTCCCTCGTCACTTTCCTGTATTCTTCTTCGGAAATTGTCTCTGTCGGTCAGCCAGATAAAACTTCTCTCTTTCTCCTTCCTCTATTTATTCTCGACCAATTCTTTCTTTGTCGAACCTACCGGATATATCTGAAGTTCATCCACGTCCGTCTCTCTCGCGTTCCTTCTTGTTCCATTCTTGCAAGCGCTCTCTCCCTTTCTCTCTCGCTTACGCATTCATTTGGACGTGTATGTATGTATGTACGTGCCAACCTCGGACTCGTCGAAATACGCACGCGTGTCTCCACGGGCGACGCTCATGATAGCGTTAGATATACGTACAATGTACAATACACATATACATATATACATTACACACACACACATACAAGTAGCTTCTCATGGTCGCGTAAACGCGGTGACATGCACGAGGGACGGCCAAACCCCTTTCGAGACCTTCGTCGCCGATCTCGATGTCGCCGTGTATGTGTCGAAGTCCCCTTCGCGCGAACTGTTGCGACTCTCTAACAAACCCGTCCTAAACTTTTCTCCCAGTGATTATGCAAGAGTTGCCTATCGGATGATCAAGCCGAAAAAGACGAGATGTCGCATGTTTAATCCTAATATAAGTAATATTTCATATATAATATACACTAGCGGATCCTGACTTCGATAATAGGAGGGGTTTCGGCTAAATTATTCTTTTGATATAGCCTAGTTTTTACTCCAGGATCAACAACATGAAACTTCTGATCTCATTTTTACTTTTTTTATTTTTTATATATATATTTTATATTTTTTCAAAATTTTTTACACCTTTATTATTTATAATCGTCCTCGAGTTCTGTTTAATCTAAACATCTTCAATAAGTTGCATTAAATCATGAAATCAGCACAACTGATTTCTTTTTTAATTTGGAAGGAAAGGGTTTTAAACCCAACTCTCCCCCCTATAGGATCCGCCAGTAATAATATACATATACGTATCAAAGCGAGATATTTTTTTCTTTTAATTGCAAAATTGTTTTATGACATAATGGATTGTGATTAAATTATAATAAAAGCATACAATATGCTACACACATAAACTTTCCATAATAAAAAATGCAGTAATTATTTTATACTTAATTATTACATATAAAATGCTAAGTAATTATTTTATATCTTGTTATATATATATAAAACATATTATACATTTTTATTATAATTTAATCACAATGCAGTACGCCATGCAACAATTTTATAATATATACTACATATGTATATATGTATGTAACTCTCTCTCTCTCTTTTATTCTCACAGTTATAATTATTTAGAAGAAGATAAAAGTCACGCGAGATGAGATATAATTTTAATATACGACGCGCTCAGTTTTCAATTCAACTTCAGATTCATCGATCGGATTCATCCGTCTTACGTTTGTGAGTACAACTGTGCCGGGAATTTTTAGTCCGCGAAAGAGATATATTGCTCTTTAATCAGATTCCATTCGATGTTTCAAATCGAAAATCGAAAGGACGGTCTCGCGTCGAGTTTCCCGGAATAATTCTAAAAATATATTCGCCGAGCGTCAATAATTCGTCTCGCCGCCACTTCTCTTGACAATCAGCTGATATCCTCTCGATCCAATCTCGCGAAAGGAAATCTCCCGTGCGATCAATTGACAATCGACCACGCTATAAATTTCCATCCCGTCAACTTTCGTCCCCACCCTCCATCTCTCTTACTTTCTTTGTTAATTCACGATCATATATTTCACACGTCCAGATTTCACGCGATTCGATCTTTTTTCTTCACCGCATCATCGCGTATACGTATATATCTATACATATATCCGCTGTAAAACGATTTCCCGTTCCTTTTACGGCGGATGCACAAAGTGGGGTACCCGCACGCTTTACATATCCGTGAGAGATCGCAGATTAGAACGACGATACTTACTACATAGAGACAGAGCGAAACAGCGTCGCGAAACGTTCACCAAGAATGCCATCGTTCATACAGGGTATTAAAAAAGAAACATTTATATAGATAGTATATACAGTATTGAGTAAAAAAGTCTTGGTAAACACAGGTCGAAAACTCGATCGTTTCAGAAGTATGAACAATTTTATCTATTACTATCATGATGGCTGGACTTATTGTTAGTGGCTTTTATATGTCACATATGAATATTTATCTCGGCGTTTACAAACCTTATTTACGGAAGATGTTTCATCTGTCCTCTTTCCATTACAATACATGCTTGACATTATCTTCTTACAGAGTTGCAAACTGTCTCGAAAGTTTCGGGGCTTCGTCGGATTATTTGACAAGGACGTTTCGGTCACATAAGTCTTCCTAGTCATTTATCGACGAAGAATACACTATGCTTTTCGAATATCGCCATAAGAATAAGGGATTTAAAATCATAATCCGACAAAGGCCTGAAATTTTCGAGAGTTTGCAATATAATATAATCTATATCTCTGAAACGATTGTTTTCGACCTATGTTTAAGACTTTTTTACTTAATACTGTATGTATTATCTACATCTACCATACGAACGTTGAATGGTTTTTTTAACATCCTGTATAGATCTGTTAGAAAAGTATAATGTAACAACACTGACAAATTTGTAATCACGCGGAATGTAAAGTATAATCCTGCCTAAAAGCAGTCCAAGTTTCGATTTGTTCGTGTGTCATTATATAACATTTTTCGTAAATGTGTATTAGTAGACTTTTGTCATTTTTGTTACGGAACGACGAAATATTGAATAAAGATATGCGATAAAGTTTTGTGTTAAGTTGACAGAGAAGATTGTTATGATAAAATGGAAAGAGGATTTGGTGATGCTTTATCACGTATTTAGGTTTTTTTCTTACCAGCGTGCGATTTATCTTCGTCCGATCTTCCGAAAATATTTGTTGCGAGAAACCCGAGCACGTGATAAAACTTGATCACTAAATGTTTCTTTAACTCTTCCTATCTACCTAATGCTTCCTTAACTCTTATCGCATATCTTTGTCTGATATTTATATAGAGTCTAGTTTAGATATATCAGGAATTACAAATATGTATATTTCGTCTACTTATTTTCCTTTTTAAAGTGTGATATCTTAATCGTGATGTCAATCAACAGGAACTTGCAATATTCGAGTCTGAGGCAAAAATTAAACACGCGATATTAATATATTACAGTGTATTAATAATATAATAACGCATAAGGTATACGCAAAATCGACGAATCCCTTTCTAAAAAAGGAATGTTATTGACTTGTCGCTTTTCCGTGATACTGATTAACTGTCTTGATTCACGTTGTGCGTTATTCATAGCATCAAGCAGCTGTCATCGCGAAGGCTAGCAGTTTCACAATTTGTTCAAAATAAAATAAAATAAAATAATATGTATTTTAAATAATATGTTATAATACTTTATCTGCGATTAATATTTTTGACAGTTATCAGCTGATTTCTGTCAAAAAATATTAATCGCAGATAAAGTATAACATATTATATAACTTACAAAATATTATTATTTTAATTATAATATTATAATATATACTTTGTTAGCGATTATATTTTTTGACATAAATAAGCTGCGACAACTGTCAAAAATATTAATCGAATTTATAAAGTATTAAAACATATTATTTAAAACTTATTATTATTTTATTTAATTTTATTTTGAACAAACTATCAAACTATCAAACTGCTAACCCTCGCGATGACAGCCTTTCGATGCTATGAATATAACGCAAATCAAGACAGCTAATCAACATCGCGAAAAAGAAGCAACAATACTTGCGAGAATCGATTTAACATGCCTTTTTTAGAAAGGCCTTTTTATGTTAAGAAGAATGATATAGAAATCAGTTGATAACAGTCAAAAATTTTAATCAGTTTAAAGAATTATAACATATTATTGTAAAATTTAATTAGCAAATTAACGCTTTAATCAGCTCATGATTTCTGTCAAAAAATATTAATGAAGCGTTAATTTGCTAATTAAACTTTAAAATAATAATAGGTTATAAAATTTAAAATAGTAATATGTTGTAAATAATATGTTATAATGCCTTATTTGCGATTAATATTTTTTGACAGAAATCAGCTGATCTGTCAAAAATTAATCGAGTTTAAGGAATTATAACATAAGAATTATAACAAGCCAGCGCGCGAATTGCCGCGAGAAAAACGGGAGAAGATCCTGTAAACTAACAGCCGCATCGCTTAATGACTACGTTAATTAATTTTGAAGCTCGAGCCCGATTAGCATAAGCGAACCCGCCGAGGCGATTCTTTCGTGTCTGCTACCTAGAAGTGTTAATTCTTGGCTAAGCTACTGCGCGACCTGGCAGTTTCTGATTGAATAGAATTGACGAGAGACACCTTACTAGGCGATACAAGTCGCGAATAATAAAAAAAAGGAAACTGCAAGAAGTTACATAATGCAAGACTAGAGGGTGAAAATAGGTTTACATCAAATTGAAATAAAATGGAAAATATATGGTACAAAATACTCGTCAAAAATTTCTATCTAAATACACACATAACATATTATATTATAGTTTATTTTGTCTCTTAGCAAACTATTTTTAACATATTTTTTTTAACTTACAATAAAATTATCACTCACCGGAAAACGATGAAGGCAGAATTGTAGTGCACCGTTGATATTAAAGTTGTTCTGTAAAAAACAATTATACATATTCAAAATAAGTGGTGCTTCTGGTGCTTAGGATAATTAATTGTTTAAAAAATAATTATTAAACAAATCGCATTTTTATCTGTGCTTTTATATTTAATAAGAAATTTACATAATTTTTTAAGATATTTTTGAAACAAATTTTATGAAAAATATGAAATAAAAATTTAATTTTTATATAAAACTTAATATCATATGTGAATAATCTAAACATTTTATAAATCTAAAAAATAATGTTGAAATATTTTATATAAGTACCTATATATTTATTATAATATATTTTTTTAAAATATTTTAAAATAAAATCTAAATAATAAAATATTTCTTTAAAATTAAATTAATAATATAAAATATTTTACATATATCGTATATTACACAATATAAAGTGGATCACTATCTCGGAAAGTAATATAAATTACTTACTCCATCGTTGTTCCACCGTTGCCCGATGACTCCCTAGGCCTCCTCCTCTTCTCTTGTTTATTTATTCAGTTGATATAACTTTTGTAGTATTCACTCGCGATAGCACGGTTAATTAATGATCGCGCGCGCACTAATCAACTAATTACGACGATCGCGCGACACTTTAAATATTATACTCCCGACACTGCACGCGATATACATTTTATTATATTGCGACTTGATAAAAAACAAAATTACGATCCACTCGACACTCGAAAATAATTAAAAGATTCAAAAATTTACATCGGTATAACGTGATATCGTGCGATATTTTGCGAATGAAGTTAATTAAGATGCGATAATTCCCTGAAAATAGACAATCAAAATTCAATATCAAAACGCGAAACATATATATATTCTAAGAAAGAGAGAGAGAGAAATCAATGTACTGTTCCTACCTTAAATAAATGAATCGCGAATTAAATAAATAATATCATTTTAACGTGTTTACGATTCCTTAATCGTTAATTCGAATAATCGCGTAAAGAATAATCGCGTTTGTTATCTCCGTGTACTTGTCGCGATCATACATATTTAGGAAGATAATACAACGAAGGAATTTGTTTCGCTACCTACACACTTGAAATTATGTAAACTCTACATAGTATTGTTTTTTACACATTTTTTTACCCTAATTTTTTAGCACACATTCGCTGTGCGAATAATAACAAAAGAGTATATAAACAAATGCGCTTCATACACCGAAATTCCCTCCCTCTCACAAGTTAAAAAGAATAAAATATTCATAACTACATATTTAACTAGAGGTAAATTCTTACCTTATTATAACCAATGAAGTTTGGAAAATGAAATTCTCGTTAATAGTCTTTTTGTACACAGAGAGAATTTTCTCTTAGAATTTACCCTGAAAATCGTGGTAATCGTGGAACAATATGGTATGGAAAGAATTTTATGAGAATTTCTCTGATTAATATTTATCACAATAAAAATAATATCTATCGCAATAAAATATAAAAGATGTTTGATTAATTCTACTAAACTGCATGGTAAAATTAATCAAACATATTTTATATCTTATTGTAATAGATATATTATTACTTTTATCGATGAACATTAATCAAAGAAATTCTCATAAAATTCTTTCCATACCATATTGTCCCACGATTACCATGATTTTCAAGGTAAATTCAAAGAGAAAACTCGCTCATTGTCAGTATATGAGACACGCAAGGAAAACAGTCGCAGTATGTTGAAGCGCGCAAGAAACAAGTGGTACCAACCATGGGCGCCCTTATAACTTTTTTCTAGGGGGGGCAGAGTGTACATATACTCAGGTGTGCGTGCGCGCGTGTGTGTGTGTGTGTGTGTGGTGTACACACACACACCACACTATTTCGATATATATTTGTTATAAATTTCAAACAAAAAATTATTTGGTTGACAATTATAAAATTATTCTAAATTGAAAAAATTAAAAGCCAAGGGGGGGCATATGCCCCTCCTTGCCCCCCCCCATGGGCGCCCATGGTACCAACCTCAAATTCGCAATATTATCTATGCAAAACGCGCGAGAAACGTCAAGTGGTACCAACCTCAAATTCGCAAAAATGTATACTTTCATGTAAATGTAACTTTAACATAAATATCATATATAAATATTAAATGACGTCAATATTTCATTGACATTTCAATAATTATTAACAATGCCTGAATAATTATTGTACAATTAATATATCGATTTATTTGCTTATCGATTACTTTTATCGATTTATTATCGATCCGCGTCGTAATTGTTTAGCGCCAAGTTGTACCCGCGCGCGATCACGTGATCACATTCTTTTACCTAACCCTACCCATCGATCTATTTATTCACAGAGGGCGTCGTCGCGCGCGTCGGTGTGCGGCCCAACTGCGATCGTTCCGTATCTACGTGTTGTTTCATCGGTTTCGGGCGAATTCTGCGTACGTGCGAGTATCGGGAGTGGCGAATTTCGGGACGGCCGAGTCTCTCGTTGCGTTAATTGATCCACGCGCAACCATAATTCGTGAATCTCGGTGTCTGTCGTTGGCTGTCCTTGTCCCCTTCGCTGGATCGCCACGACGATCGTCGGTTTTCCGAGAGACGGCTATTTTACGTTAACGTAGCATTTCTTCGTCGATGAGAAACATTACGAGCATCCGAAGCATCGAAAGATGCTTGGGGAAGCATCGAAAGATGCTTGGGGAAGCATCGAGAAAGCATCGTCAACCGACTATTAACGTAAGTGATCGCGCGCTTTTTATGCCCGCCATCTTGGTGATGTATGCTAATCTGCCCGCGCAAATCTATTTCAGTCGTAACAAGTCGGCTCGAGAGCACGTTAAAAAGCGAGGTGCACTGAAAATGCTGTCCTCGTCCGATTGTGCAGCTGCTTCAATGGAGAATGCTATCGATGTATAACCGGGAGGTGTTCGGTATGTTAGGCTGCGAATATACTGATGCCAGACTCGAAACGTGCAACACACGCCGAGTGTAGTGAAGGAGATAGAAACAGCGTCATATTTCCTCGTCCTTATTTTCTCGCGTGGTTTAGAACATAATACGACGATACACGTATCGCTCATTCAAGCGATTATCACAATTAACGAATTATATGTATTGAAACGATGATTATTTATCGAAATAATAATCTAGATATGTATTAAGTATTTTGCACAATTTATTTATTTAAAGCAAGAATTATAGAATTATATGTATTTTTTCGGGTAATCTTTCACATTCATTGTTTATTAGTCATTAATTTTTAATTTTTACTTGTATATATATTCTCATTTGGCATAATATAAGATCGCAATCTTGTTACGTATGCAATGTCAAACATACTTAATAATTTTGTTTTGTTTTCTGATTGCAGATTGCAGTATAATAAAGTGTGCCAGTGTACAACGAGCTACGCAGTTATATTTTAATCATTAGTGCGCGCGATTGTAATTAACTATGTTTTCGCGAGTGTCGTGTGAGTCAATCAAGAACGAAGGTACGAGAGAAAAAGAGGTGGTGAAGGTCCAGAGAAGCATCAGGCAACAGCGGAGCAACCATGAAGTGAGCAGTTTATTTAATTTGTTAAAATAATACAGTTGTATACAATATATAATTATTTTTGAAATATTATGTCGATGCTGCTTTATAATTTATATATATTCATTTTATTAAATTTATTATTTGTTAAAATATTACAGTTGTATACATTATATATAATTATTTTTGGAATGTTATTTCGATGTTTGTTTTATAATTTGTATATATGTATATATGTATATTTATTTTTTACAGATCAACATTATACGTACTACAACTCCGCTGCTGTACATCATTCCGGTGAGTGTTAAATTATTTTTTAATAATCTCAAGGTGGATTTGTGTGTAAAATTGTGTATTAGATATGCATAAAATCTATGTATATACATAAGAAAAAACATCAAAAAACAAAATATTATAATCTTTTAAACAATTGTCAGTATTTAAAATTCTTATATTTTTTAGTATTTGAATTTCTAATGATAAAGACAATGGTAAAAAAATTTCGTATATTACTTTTTCATAATCGTATATTATGTTTTAATAATCTCAAGGTAGGATTTTTTATTTAATAATCTCAAGGTGCATATATATTTTTATATTATTAAATGTCTTTTTTCTTTAATGAGAAAAAATTTAAAATTTTAACTTCTAAGAATTCTTTAGCATTTTTATAAAGTAAAATATGAAAATTACACACTATTCTCGTTATCACACTCATTGATACGCATTTACTGTTTTGTTCCAAAATTCTATCAACGTCAATTCAGAATAATTGATCGAAATAGGCCGCAAAGCTATAGGAACGAAATGAATCCCCGTAGGGCGTAATTTATGACTAATGAACGACCGCCGATATCTTTTTCAACATATAATTTATATCAAAGATATTCTTTCTCTCTCTCTTGTCGCTTGTGATTGTTATTACGCACATTAATGACACGCTCGCGCACGGCTAGGCTCTGACGAAATATACGGATGAACTCGTAGAACACAGTATAGATATATAAACGATGAAATAATGGTGTGACATAATCGCGCTGGACACACGCGTTGTTTCGCGATGACATCGATGTCATCTCTCGCTTTTCTACCGATTCTTTCTGTTCTGTTATTGTTTACGTCATTTTTCAGTCTATTTATATTATTTATTTAATGTAACGTTACTTTTTTTTAACATTGCTAAAATTTCTTTCTCTGTACAAATATGTCTGCGGTTTCTTAGGAAATGTTTATCCAACATTACTTATAAATCTTCTACTTTATTTTAATTTAATTTAAATATTTAGCATTCTATTACTTAATTAAATTTAAACCCTACTTGAAACAAAAGTTTAAAATTGTCTAATATTAAGAAAATCTGCAAAAATGACTGTCCGCAATTTTTTCTCTATCGTGAAAAATCTTGTTGGATGCCATAGTATAATATTCGCATTGTTTGGTGCACTGAGAGAATTTTCTCTTAAAATTTACCCTGAAAATCATAGTAATCGTGGAACAATATGGTATAGAAAGAATTTTATGAGAATTTCCTTGATTAATATTTGTCACAATAAAAATAATAATATCTATCACAATAAAATATCAAATATGTTTGATTAATTTTACTATATGCAGTTTAGTAAAATTAATCAAACATCTTTTATATTTTATTGTGATAGATATTATTTATATTGTGACAAATATTAATCAAAGAAATTCTCATAAAATTTTTTCTGTACCATATTGTTCTACGATTACCATGATTTTTAGGGTAAATTCTAAGAGAAAATTCTCTGTGTGTAAAAATAACTTATATGTATTTCAAGATTGAATATTAATATATTTTATATTAATATTAATATTAATATATCAATACTAATATATCTTAATTCAAAAGATAATGGTTCTATGTAATACAACTGTTGACAATTTATAATATACTAGAACAACAAAAGCGCGCGCCATTCCTCGATTTTATATAAAAAAGAATGATATTTTTGTATAAAGTTTGTTTAAATTTGATATTAATATTTTTTGGTAGAAATCAGCTGATTGAAGCGTTAATTTGGTAATTAAATTTTAAAATGATAATAGATTATAAAAATTAAAATAGTAATATGTTGTAAATAATAGGTATGTTATAATACCTTATCTGCGATTAATATTTTTTGACAGAAATCAGCTGATAACTGTCAAAAATATTAATCGAGTTTAAGGAATTATAACATATTATTTTAATTTTTATAACATTCTTTATGTTATAATACTTTAAACTCGAATAATATTTTTTAACAGAAATCAGCTGATAACTGTCCAGTATCGCTCAATTCTCTATTCAATGAAAGAAGAGAGAGATTTATTGACTCGCGAAACATCTCGTATCTTTCTCTATTCCTTTTCGCATCTTTTTCGGATTATCTCCAATTCCTTCATGCTCGAGTAAGCATGGCTCGAAAACTCGATATGCAGATCAAAACTGAGGCAAAACCTATATCCTTCGACGACCTTCAATTGTTTCGGTGTCGTGCGCCACTAAATAAGGTATAAACATAATAGTCGCGTACCGACCAGCTGAAACCGGGTTTCTTTCGCGCATACCTACGTGATTCATGTCTATTGACTCATACAAACTTTTTCTTTCATACATTTTAGTCACCTATACTCGCGATTGCACTCGGAAGCGTAGTTTCGAACGTTCTTTATGAAAGTTAGTTCATTCAAGGCGCGATTTGACGATTTCTGAATTATCGCGGTTTCTTGTACTATTCCTAAATATTAGAACGATGAATCTTAAATGTATGTTCAATATATTAACTGAAAAAATCCATTAGTTCAAAATAAAATTAAATAAAATAATGTTTTAAATGCTGTTATAATACTCTAAACTAATATTTTGACAGTTATCAGCTGATTTCTGTCAAAAAATATTAATCGAAGATAAAGGTATTATAATATTATTTACAACATATTTACAACATATTTAAAAAGTTTTTTTATATTGTAAATTTAATTAGCAAATTAATGCTTTAATCAGCTGATTTTTGTCAAAAAATATTAATCGAATTCAAACAAACTATATTATTTTTTTTTTAATATAATTTTTTTTATGTAAAATTTAAGAATGGTGCGCGTGTAGCACACGCTTGTGTTCTAGTAGTTGAAATCGGTTTATATAGAAATAAAGATCAAAATCCAAATCAAGCTGACGTGATGCGATTGTTTTATGTAGCAGAGAAATAAATCCTATAGATAAACAAAAGTGTGTGACATAGTCATAAATATTTTTGACATACTATTGATAGATATCAATGAATGCCAATGTGTGTACGCAAACTCATTCATTCGCTTAAAGCATCGCAAACTATAATAGTATGTGATTGATTAAATCTTCAAAAAAAACATAATCATAGTTTTATTTGTTTAAAAATAAAATAAAAAAATAAATGTAAAAGTAAGGAATAAACCCACGACTTTTTAAAAATAGAATTACATGCCACAGATATAAATTGTATTAGATCTATATACTTTTTAGTCTCGCTTATTGATTTCTCGCAATTTGAACTTCCATACTATCGGTCCAAGAAGTCTCTCTCCTACAAGCGATTTGTTCGTAAATTTATAGAGATTTATGTAGATTTATAGCGCGCTTGCGCATTCTCTCGGGGACTTGATATTCACGCCGATACCACACACAGATACCACTTGAATACGAAGGTCGTAGGTCGATGGTAGAGAGAGATCCTGGCAACGATCGTGGATAACTTTCATCGTGAATGTCGGGATCATTGTATGTACATGCGAGAAGGACGACGCCGTAGGGGTTATTACACTTTCCTCTCTCCTCTCCTTCTGGAAGCCTTCCTGGAAGTTCCCGGAGTCGGGTCGAGGGCAGGAGATGAGGAGAAGGGTAAGAATGGAGTAGCGAAAGGGGTGGGAGGGAGGGGCCTATCGTGGAGAGGAGTTGCGGCTTATAAAGCTAGGATGAAGGGAGAAAGAGAGTGAGAGATCGAGAGCTCGAGAGAAAGAGAAACAGAGAGAGAGAGAGAGATGAATAGATAAATAGCAGGAATGCGCGAACATTGGACAAATGGTAATATAAGGCGGAATGCCGAGATAAGTGATAATATGCGCCCCCGACGTGTTAGTGATTAATGATTAGATGTCGGTTGTGCAACGTCTTCACCATGATAAATAAGCGTGATCGAAAATGAAGGGTGTCGATAAGTTTATCTTGCTTCGTTTATATCTTAAGTATTTGTTCTATGAATGCATACAAATTTTATTAAAAGAGAATTGAGAATATACAATCAAAAAATATATAAGAAAATATAAAAAATAATGATATATAGTCAAAAAGGAGGGGAAAGAGAATAAAGATAATTATATTGATATACATATATATAATTATGAAAAGATGATTGTGCGTTTTATTAGAGATTTATTTCGCTGAAGAATCGTAAAAAAATAAGTGTAGCTAAACAAAAGTCTACTTTTTCAACGAATGATATATGCATGTGTTAGTCTACACTTTCTATATGTTATTTTTTTATTGAAAGAGTAGATCGAAATGTGGCACCTGAAGAATAGAAGTTTCTTTTGGAATCTTTTTAGGGAAAGCGCTATATAATTATAACAATTTGTTTTAACTATATATTTGAAAATTATACTATTTGCTATGAAAAAAGAAAAGAAGAGAAATGTAAAAGAAAAGATTTCAATCCGGTTTTCTTTTTAAGCATTCGTCAGAATTCTTAGAACCATGAATTGTGTAACATTCTCGATATCTTTCTCATTTATTTTTCATTTCTAACAATTAGTATATAAAATACAGCATAACAATGTCATAAATACATTACAAGATTTATGAATTACCTATTACTTTTTCTCTTTGCCCTATTTTTTTCTGAAATTTTTTTTTCCTGAACAAAAGGAGACGGCAATTTTTCTATATGATTGAAGGCGTCACAAGTTATAAATGGACAACAAAATAGAGCAATGTTAAAAAAAAGTGACTCTTGTGTTCCCAAGACAAATAAAAACTTTCATGGTTCAAAGAAAATATATATATTAATATATGAGGATAAAATTAAGAATCTCAAAGCGCGAGAAACAAATTGTTGAGAAAAAAACTTGAATTAAATCACGACACTTTCCAATTTGGAAAGTTATGCAACAAATTATGAAGAACGTGAAAAGAAAATTTGAGTTATCGACTTTATGGCATAAAATCAGAACACAAATATATAATATAATTAACGCAGTACAATTAATAAAAATTCAAAAATTTAAAGAGAATAATTTTTAGCAGTAGACTTTAAACGCATTTATACGCTTGTGAATAATTTGTTAGCAAATTTTTTTGTTCATTTCGGATAATTTATCAGTCTTCTTAGATTCTTCTAAAGACTAGAAAAATTTAGAGATTTTTGTTTAGTTTCAAGAAATAAAACCAAACGCAGAGTCTCTCTTTTTTACTTTTATTCTTTATTTTAAAAAAATTTAATTTTTTCAACTTTAGTGTCACACTTTATTGAATTGACTCTTATTGCGAAATTAGCATAAATGTAGTAAAATACAGGTTAACAGAAGGGTATAGAATAATTTCAATTTAAGCTGTTTTAAACAGTTCTTTGAATATAAGAACTTTTCTTTGAAAAGCAAGAGAGAGCAACATTATAAAGATTAAAAATGGCAGTCATAAATCTCTTGTCATTGATTGTCGATGGTGCCCAAATGCATGGTGGTCCAACCAGAGGAAACACCGCAACAGGAAACAATTCGGCGCACGAAAGAGGTTGGTGAAGAGAAAAAAAAGAAAATAGAGGAGAAATATCTCTCAGGGAGAGAACAAAAGTTACAAAAGCGATATGAAAAGAACTCGCCATTATCTTGTCCGATATTACAGGTATAAAAGCTCACTGAAAACTACCGACGCTGGTCAAATTCTTTACCGTATCTCATTCGTGTCATATTTTTATGTTAATTCAACGAGGAGCGACAGAGGAGCAAAATCAAACTTTGGAATCTTTTTATCTTTTCATGGCCATTTAACATCTGCACGAATGACTTATTATCTAAAAATCACAAAACTCGTGAAAAAAAAATTGATTGAAAGATAATTCGAAAGACACGAAATTACGAAATCGATTACGCGAAACCAACAATAGATCAGCGTTATATGAAAAACTGGGGAAAAAATCCTCAGTTTTAACAATTAAAAAACGATAAAACATGGAAGAAGAAAGGGGGACGAAAGCGGATCTCTTAATTTTCTTTCAAGCCACGTCGATTTTCGGATTCGATCTACTTCTTAAAGTTGCCGATCTTTATTGTATAGCTGAACAGTAAGAGAGAAAGAAAGTAATCGACTGCTTATGTCACAATAAGTATTATGTGCCGTGCCAGGAGGTGGCCCCTGACCTGAATAACCAGCCGAGAGAGAAGGATAAACAACGGTTCGGAGGCAGAGAACAGAATGCCGACTTATTGTTAGTGTCTTAAGGCCTGTGTCCACGATCCGAGAAATCGGTCCGAGTTCTCGGATCGAGTTCTCGGATCGTGGACACAAGGCTTTACGGCGTCCTGTTGCTGCATCATGTGCTATTCTCTTGACGAGAGAAAAACATAACAAATCTTAAAACCGACCCTAAAACCACTTGGATCCCTGTTTCCGATTTTTCGTTTTTAGACATGGAAAGGAGACGTCATTATGTTTTGGTGACGTTTGTCTAAAATGTCAGGTCTAGATTAAGCGAATATAATTATAAATGAACCTCAGCGAGTGAGCACATAAATAGACATTAATTATAAACTTTTCAAATTTTTTAAATGAAATTTTGCGCATAAAATAACTTTTTACAAAATTCTTAAATAGTGCTTTTTTTATATCCATTTTACTGCTATTTGTTCGCAGATAATCTTATATAACATTTTTAAATTCCCAAATATTTAGCATTCTTCTCATTTTTATTTTATTTTTTAAATACTCTTTTTTATTATAAATTATAAATAAATATCCAGGTTAGATCTTATTGAAAAATGTGAAAAGTGACAAGAATATCTCTCTGCAAAAAATATTTGATAAATGTAAGGAAAAAAAAAAAAAAGACTAAAAATCTGACTTAAAGCTTGATTACATATTTTTCTATTTTTCCTAAAATCCTTGCATTTCGCATAATAACGAGCCGAATTTTTTACGAAAAGCGTAGCGCGCGAGAGCTGTATGAGAAAAATCAATAGTTCGAGCGCAAGAGAAAGAGAAAGAGAATTGTCCGTCCCATCTTTTCCCGCCAATAATCAGGCATTTTTCACTGAATTTGTAAATATCGCAGACATCGCGCGAGTTTCGCGAAACGATCTTCGAAATAAGATCGTCGATCGCCCGGCGATAAATTTTGACCACGATGGATGACGAATGCGAAATCGGGGAAATCTTCTCGTAACACAGACCTCGTTAAGATCGCCGACGATATTTCAACCGCGGGACGACGATTAATGTCCGCGCGAAATTGTGATTGCGCGTCGCGCTCGTCGATTTACGGCCAAGGCCGTAATTTCGGGGTTTCTCTCTCTCTGACCGTTTTATATATCTCGGAAAATGTCTCCATTCTCGTAACGGACGGTCTCTGTTTATGACCGATCACCGAGAATTTATTTTCGCGCGTTCGCAGTGACATTTTCCGACAAATCGATCAATAAATTAGAGCGAGAAATCGGTCAACTATCGTCCGACATACAATTTTCCAGTTTATATAAAAGCGCAAAAGCTCAAGAGAGAATCTGAGTACGATCGATGTTCCCCCTGTTCGTTTCTCGAACGGTTCATTATCCGTTTAAATGAAATACGGATAATATAGTTTGAAAATGGAGACCGCGAAGATATATGTATATGTTCTTTCTCACTCGTGTCTCTAAATAACGCGCCACAGGTTGATAACAGGACGTGTACAATTTTCTTTCCGACTCGGAAGTAAATCATGGCGAAAAACGCGAACCGATAAGACGATATCTTGCAAAAAGTGTACATAAATATGCTAAATATACAGTGTCCCAAACTGGGTAGTTTGGGAGTTGGGACACTGTATATTAAAATAAATAAATTCTTCTTTTAAGAAAAAAAATTCTCTGGTCAATTTCGAGTTATTTAGCGAAAATATGAGAGAGGTCATTTTCATCATTATTTTTTGTAAGTTTTTGCTGTAATATATCTTTGTATAAAGTTAAGCTTTAATTAAAAATTCTATTAAACTATCTGAAATTATAAATGTGATTTTTATCTGAAATTAATTGAATAATACAATTATTAATATTTCAACTATATAAAGTTTAGTTTACAAAAAGTCTTTTTTTTTTTTAATCGCTTATAAGTCGTGAATTATTGATGTCTTGACATTTTCGCTGAAAAAAATCACTTCGAGAATTGACCAAAAAATCTGTTATTAAAGAATATCCGGTGATTCTGGGACGTTCCAGAATATATCTCTATTATTGTATTTGACATTCATAAAAAATGTATTATATTCAGCTATTCTAGTTTTCTTATATAACATTTTTTACATATGTCTTGTTTGAAAAAGATATCTACAACTAATGATTTTCCAAAATACCTCAAAGTATCTCACTTTAGAAAAGATTCTTTATTAAGCATCTATTCTTTAGTAAATATATTTAAATAAAATTCGGCATTTTCGATGCCATTATGGGGAAATCTACAATATATAAAAAACGAAATTAAACAGCGAGATATTTTTTTTACATTAATTATGATAGTCGATGATGAAAAAATCAGAATCAATATCTTCTAAAAACAGATCAAAAGATGATTTGGGAGGAGGGAGGGGGCTATAATATAACGTAGGTCTAATGACCCTAAAATCCGAAAACCCGATATTTTTTCACGACCTCCTTAAATTCTTATCATCCAAGATTTTCAGCGCGTATACACAGAGAGAATTTTCTCTTAGAATTTATCCTGAAAATTATGGTAATCGTGGGACAATATGGCATGGAAAGAATTTTATGAAAATTTCTATTAATATTTATCACAATAAAAATAATAATATTTATCACAATAAAATATAAAATATGTTTGATTAATGCAGTTTAGTAAAATTAAACATATTTAATATTTTATTGTGATAGATATTATTAATTTTATTGTGATAAATATTAATCAGATAAATTCTCATAACAATCTTTTCATATCATATTGTCCCACGATTATCATGATTTTCAGGATAAATTCTAAGAGAAAATTCTCTCAATGTACGATGCAGGTTCTCCGAGAGCGCACTTGCCACCTGGCGATGAAGTATCTCTTTCTCTCTCTGTCTTTCTTCCCGCTTCTCTGTTCTGCGTCTTTCGCAGTTACGCGACAAAAACTAGTCGCATACTTAGCTAAATGCTCTCTCGTTTCTCGTCCTTGGTCCTCATTCTTTTTTACGAGAACGAGGCTCGGTTGCCACCGCTTG
This sequence comes from Prenolepis imparis, assembly GCF_030444845.1. Taxonomy (NCBI): domain Eukaryota; kingdom Metazoa; phylum Arthropoda; class Insecta; order Hymenoptera; family Formicidae; genus Prenolepis; species Prenolepis imparis. The sequence goes on along the minus strand of NW_028141159.1, from coordinate 21,887,989 downwards.
CTACCGTTTTCTCACTGTGTGCTCTCGCGTTTCTGTTCACCCGGATTCCAATAGAAAGCAAGAAATGCATGATATCAAGACACTGTAGGGTCTCACGTCAATAAGTGACGCACAAGAAACAGCGAGACGCACTAGGTTGTTCAAAAATTAATGCTCCTCTTGGTCATCCTGTATATATCCGTACTCGATATACACACACATATGTGTGTTTACATACATGTATATATGTATATATTCAACGAAGAGAACACATACAATGTTTATTTCCAGATTCATAAAGATACGCATAAATCCGATTCTATTTTGCGGCTCAATTTCGCGAGTTGAGATCGCAATATTGATTATATCAATCATATTCTGCTACGGAAGTATTTTTAGAGAGAGGAAAGGACCTCTTCGCGATATTCTATTTATCTAGCGCTATTGATTTGCCTGTCTACATCGGTATTGTCCTTCGGATAAAAATCACCAAGGCGTCGCGACTCGATATATGTATATAATTTGACACAAGAAAGAATCGAAACTTCTCTCTCCTTCGATACTGCTATTATAAATAGAAACACGTGACTGAACATCCTCTTAAAATGTTAATCGTCTCTTCGAAAAATCGTTCACAATTGCGTTTAAAAATATATTTCGGGAACATTTGACAGATAAATCTATAATTTGTCATAAAATGCTACATCAAATCGGATTGGTTTGACAAATAAATATCTAGGATGAAAAAACTTAAGTCGGAGATAACTGATCAAATAAAAAAAATCATAACAATTTTCAATATTTCAGAGATATGCAAATACTCGTAAAATTCAAGTCGCAATTGATTATTCTCCAGTTACAATAAATTTAAATAATTCTTTTCGATCGTAATTTTTGTGAATATTCAATATATCCTGGTTTATTTAAATCTTTCATTAAAACTAATTATTCAATTTTTATATAGAAATAATTATTTCCGAGGCTTCTTCTTTTAAACGTTATTTAAAAGAAATTTTGAGTGAATAAAATAATCAGGAAATTTATACAATCTTACTTTTCGTCACGAATCAAAGATCAAATACGTGGAAATTTTGCACGATATTTTTTTTAAGTAACTTTTGATTTTTTTCCAAATTACTCAAATATCAGAAGCTGTCTGCGCTTAGATAGCTCAACGTCGAATCTCATCGCTACATCATTATATCCTCGCGAACGTCGCGAGTTCGCGACTCTTCCCCGAAGACGACGTCCCTAATCGACGTCTTCAGGGGGATAATAAGGCTGCGAAAGAGAGTCGCGCGAGTTACGAGAACGAATAAAATGGGAACGGCGCACCGTTATGCCATATGGTGTGCCGCGACTATGAATAGTCGCATATATGAGTCGCGACTATGAGAATTATGACGTCACTTCGTCACGCGCCATCAAGCGTCACAATCGCCGATCGCACTTCCGTCCGCCGTTAAACGGCGGGGCACGTGAGGACGACGTCCTCTCAAGGTGAGACCGGCCGGTCGGGGCCGGCGATTGTAAACGAGGCCAATTATCGTCGTATATAAAACCGACGGATAAGGATGCATCGATCTCTCGCTCCCCCGGGGAGAGCCGATCCCCCGGGAGACGACGCGGAGATAGCATCTAATTACGGGTTATCGCATCAATGACCGACAATCTTCGGTTATCCGCGGCTCGTTAGTGATTCTCTCTCTCTCTCTCTCTTTCTTGTCACAAGAGAGAGAGAGAGAGAGAGAGAGAGAGAGAGAGAGAGAGAGAGAGAGAGAGAGAGAGAGAGAGAGAGAGAGAGAAGTTGGAGCGTCGCGACGCCGCCGTCAAAATGGAGACTCGCGCACCCCTAACATATATCTTTCCTTATTTTGACGTATACATGTCTAGTGCGACTTTTCTTATCCATTTTTGCATTGGATAGTTCATTAAGTCATTCTGAGTTTGATAATTATTCCGACGTGTAAATAAAAATAACAAAAAATTTTTTAATTATTAACTCGAGAAATTGTGTACATAGATCATTTCGGAAGAGAGGCTACTTGGACGAATAATTAAATGATTATTTAGGTTAAGAAATAATAAAAATGTCAACATTTATTGACACATTTTTACTAGTGTGAAGTGAAAGAATTAGATGGAACAAACATTAGTTTTAAATTATTTAATGTATATATTATATGTAATATTTTTGCTTTTTCTTTAAATAGCATATATCATTGTGAATTCCAGATCCTTTTTAGTGATAAAATGTAAAATGTAAATTAAAATAAGCTTCTTTAAAAAGACATTGAAGTGTGATGTAACTCTGAATTACAGTAGCACGATAAAAATTTATATTTTTATCCGAAAAGATATCAAATATAAGATAAATATTTAACGATTACAATGATGAATGCTTTATAGATGATTTTGTTTGATATAATTGCTGTTTTATACTTTATAATTTTACTAGTTTTTATATGAAATAATGTGAATCAATTAGACTTTTTTTAAGTACTTATTACGGATCATAATTCTCAAAACGCTTCATCGTTTTCTGAAGATGCTATTATACATCTAGTGAGAATAACACAAATAATTTGTACAAGAGCATTATAAATAACAAAATTGCAAGTAATGATCCGTTTCTAGTTGCGAATCAGATATATAAATTCAGTATTATTTTAATATATTCAAAATTATTTATAAACAAGGGAAATAGAACAAAAATTGAAGCATTTTGACAGATATACAAGTAGCGCAAAGTGTTCAAAAGAAAGATATTTTAGATAACCATTGGGATGACATTTGAATATTTCGGTGGCATTGAAATTATTGATACATTGACGTTGAAGAATAAATTTATAAAATTACTTTTACGGAAGAAACTAAATTCTGCGCGAGCAATACCTGACGAATCACGATGATTTCGAATTCGAGGAACTCAAGAACGAAAGCTGCATGATGTTTGTTCGATTCTTTTGCTTGCATCTTTCTCTCTCCCCCTCTCTCTCGTTTGTTCAGTTCTCTTAATCGCGAAGAAAGACCGCCGCGTCATTGCGTTATTCTCATCCCCACAATGGACAGGCGTGTGTCTAATTAGCAGTTGCCAGCGGCATTCACGGTAGAAAGTGCTTGGAGAAAGAAGGAAAGAAATTCCTCTTTCTCATGTATTAGGAACAAGCGATACGATGGAGATTACGCGCTGCTGCCTGAAATGACACTATAGTATCTCTCACGGAGGAAACATTGAAAATAATGAAAAATAGCACGTGCGATCGTAATATATAATATTTTTAATAAAATCATATACAAATATTTATATAGGTACATATATATTTTACTTATGACTATACTATCTTTATAACATTTTAATCTACACATCTTTCGTTTATAATAATTATAATTTTATAATTATTCGCTTATAATTATCATAATTATAATATATAATCATGTTTAATAATATATGTTTAATAATATACGTATAATATAAATTATAATATATAATATTACATTTTAAATCACATATATTATTTATAATTTAATTCAATTTCTATTTCACGTCTTATTTTTTCTTGTAAAATATAAATTCATACCAAATAAAAACAAGAAACAACACGATTAGTTCAATGTAGGTTGATGCATATGCATTTCTGGTAAATGTAAAAGTTTATGCGCAATATGGGGTATTGATGTTGCAGTAAAACGATTAATGAGTGGCTGAGAGAATCTTCTATAGGAATATAGAAATTAATTAATATAATCATATAATTACGCATACATGTAATTGCGAATTTGCTTCTGATGAATCTCAGAGAGCGAATGCGAGCTTTTTTCAATTTGTTATTTTTTTTAATATAAGAACGACTCTCTAAATTTTCAAAATATTAGATTGCTTAAACACATAATTTTCGGTTTATTATCAAACATGATAAAATTTGTAAATGAATTTTGCGGTAAAATGTAATAAAAAATTCTCTCCGTGCACTGAAAAGATATTTGTTAACTTGACTAAACCTTTCAACTAGATAACTATTTTGTTAATTTAACATATATTATTATTTAAGTCAAATATATGTTTTGTGTGTTAGATTTAATATGTTATATTTAATTTAAATATTTCTATATGTTAATTAACAAAATAATATTTAGTTGAAAGGTTTAGTCAAGTTAACAAATTTTTCTTTCAGTGTATGTGAGAAAAAATATTCTGAAGGCTTTTGTTTTAAGAACGCGGCTTATTTGCGGTCGCGATCACGCATTCGTCGGATTCGCTCCGCGAGGGGTGGTTCCTTGATGAGCGGATGAAGGGATCGGAGGTTCACTCTCTTTCCCGAACCGCATGACTGGTGTTTCGGGACACAATAGGGTGTGTCGATACGTCTATACGTACACTAGATCGACTCGTGCCCGTGAAAAACATTAATAAATGGCGTATCGAGTCTCTCATAGAGAAATTAACAGGCAATCTCTTGAACGCGCGGAGGACCTTTTGTGTGGTTTGGGATACTTTGGAGAAGCAAATCAATGCTAATCCTTTCCATCAGCAAGAAACCTGCCTGAGTTTTATTCACATTCAAAATTTACAAGTTACAATTATTTTGGATGGGTGTTTTTTTTATAAAGTACGAAATTTATAAAAATCATTATCAATAAGTTTCTCTACCTCGATAACAAGGAATAACAAAGAGCAGTTTTTTCCAAACGTTATCAAGGTAATTGATGATGCAATCATCATTGATATGTAGTTGCAATCTGTAAATTTAAATAAAAGCTTTAAATGCATAGAGCTCGCGCATTTTTGGGAAAAAAAATGATAGGAATAATCGACGTCACGAGAAAAAAACGCGGACATTATCGTTAGCTAAAGAGAGATAGACTCGGTTTGATTTACAGCTTAAATAGACGGCTCTTCGCGATGCTCGCGCTTCGGAATTCCAGGGGGTCGGAGGGGCAAAAGGACGGGGAGGGAGAGGAAGAAAGAGAGAAAGATCGACAGGAACGGCGAATGAATGAGAGTAGCGCCGCGCTGGCGTGGCTCTAGAAAGAGAGATATATCGAGTGGGACTGAGAGAGAAAGAGAAAGAGTGAGAGAGAGAGAGAGAAAGATACGAGAAAGCAAAAAGGAGAGGATTATCACCGGATTGGTTATAAGTGGGGTCCACACAGCTACGTAAGCGAAATCTCACGACATTTCGAGTACACGTTTGAGAAGGAGACCTTGTCTTTCGCAAATTCCTCGGCAGTTGATCATCGATATTTTTCTCCGCGCAAATTATTTATAATAATCATATTTTTATTTTTTTTTCCTCGAATTCGCGATATTTAAGGTGTGAAATTATCAGTTTTTATATGTGAAAATGTTTATGAGCGATTCTTGATTATATTATATAATATATGTCATTCAGAGATATGCAAAATGGGTGTCCAAACACATTTGGAATAGAAAATGCAAAATTGTTGAAACCTTTCCATTTGAAAATGCAAAATTTTAAATTTTAAAATAAAAATAATTTTTTAAAATTACATAAAAATGTCATTTCAAATATAAATAAATATAAAAATATTTATTTATATTTAAATTCTTATTTTTTGTTATTTATATTTCTCACTCTCACTATTATTTCCTATAAATTCTTCTATTTCTTTTAATATAAACTTGAATTACAAAAATTGAATTAAATAAACATTTACATATGGGATTACAGAAAATGTTTGCCTATATTGTTTGCAGACATTCTTTTAAAATAACATTTTGATTTTGTAATGCTTTTTAAAAGTGGAACATGCTTTCAGAAAAATAAGTTTTTCAAAGAGGAAGTTCCCCATTTTCTTTCTACAAAGTTTCATAACTAGAACCACTGATGCGAGAATGAGGACGTGTATCAGTGGCACATTACTAAATGCATTTGCAATAGAAAAAATGTTTAATGAAAACCATTTAAATGGGAATGTAAAGTAGTTGTTGGAAAAATATATTTTAAATGCAAAATACAAAATAGGCATTTTTATTTTGTATTTCCATTTTAAATGCATCTATTTCAAACAATGCATATCTCTGGTGTCACTTCAAGAAACGGATCGCGAGATGACAAGGATCGTAAGATCTGTATTTTGTGGCGTATTTGAGAAATTTCACTCTCCAACAATTAAGAGTACAAGTAATAAATAAACAATTTTAAAATCCATTCACGATTTTCGTGCCGAATTTAAAAAGGTGCGATAAGAATCGCGGGATGTGACTAGAAACTGCAAACGCAATTGTATTCGAAAAAGTAGCTGAGGCTCGAGAAACATCAAGCAATCTAATGCAATTTATTGCACGAATAAAGAGGGAAGGAAATAAATATATAGAAGCCGATTGTTTTATTGTTGTGTAAAGTATCCGCAATCATTTCGTCGCCATATGAGGAGACTTAAAGGCCTTAACACTTGGTTTTCACGAGTCTCCGGTATCGCTGAGTAATCCTATCCCGGATCATAATCTAGTCGCTCGACTGACTGGTAGCGCGAGTAGTAGCTGTCGTATTCAATAAAAAAAATCATTAACATTTCGCACACACATAACTCGATTATTATATACCGAATATTTCATAACGTCAGACATTTTTATAGATTTTGAGTCGCGATTTTTCTTCCGCTGTCTCTAATAGATTCCTATAGATAAATCATAGAGAGATATTTTACGTTCAAAATTTAATTGGAAATTGAGATGTATATTAACTCTCTGTCAACAATCTGGGTCTTTTAAGATACAACTGAATTTTTATTATTTCCAAATTGCTTTTCAAAATTTTTTGTAGAAACAATTAGGTTTGACATTTGGCTTTCTTCTATAAAATTCTATTAAAATCTATTGGATATTGTAATAGAGATATTAACAAATAATCCAGAATTTTTTAAGATTTTTTGAAAGTCTAGAACATATAAATAATATAGAGTAAACTTAAAAGACAGCGTTAATAAAAAAAAATGATTGTTGACGGGAGGGTTAAATTTTTCAAAAATATTACGAACTAAACTTCCTCGTTAAAACTCAAGTAAAGAAACATCTTTCGAATTTTAATGTGCATTTTTTTCTAAGGAGATTTCTAATTATCGCGTTAAAATTACATAAGGACGAAAGTTGCATGTCGACTGATGCGCAATTTTGTCTCGAGAAAGTTTTATTATCGCGTGATTTTCACGAGTGCGCGCATGCCACGTACAAAAGTCTCATTCAATTTAAATTCATTCTACTAACTTCCCTCTTGCGTATATACAGTATATATATATATATATATATATATATATGTGTGTACGTACACCCCTCGCGCCGCGATATATCTGTCTCTATAGGTATCCCTTCACCCTTGCGATGCCATTGTAACTCCGTCGACCCGTGCCGAGGCGTCTAATATCCGTCCGGCTTGTATGCGTGCGACTACCTGAGGATCCCTAGTAAGTAAATTCTTGGCCCGTGCCACGTTGGTCCTAGAAGTCCTAAGGAAAATACCCAGCGAAATCGGTGACAGCTGCGTTTTGAGTGCATCAGCTTCGTGAAAGAAAATTAATATCTCATTGCTTTCTACAAAATATTTATTTAAAATAAGTACATCGTGGATTTTTTTCAACAAAAGTGAAGAGAATAAAAATTAATTAATTATAAGCTATAATAAAAATTTTATAATGCGACATTGAGTATTTAAATATAATGCAAAATAAGATTATATAAAAATAAAATTAAATATATATAAAATATAATAAAATATAATATAAAATATATAATAAATATAAATATATAATAATATATGTAATTAAATATATAAATTTAATATATTTAAAAAAAAGTTACATATGTAATTCTTTACTGTCTTGTTTGAGGAACCAATTTTTTATTTGCCATCTCGGCAGCGTCCCTGCTTAAGATTAGGGAAGAGAGAGTTACACACATTCGACAGCTCGCAGGTACCAAAAGCGCTTTCCGGGGTCCAGATTACGTCGATTCGGCTCTTACACACACGTGCCTTATCCAATACATCCTATATAATATATATATGTCGCGCGTACGGATGCATTTAACCGGGACGGACGTAAGAGTTGGTGAACGAGCTAAGGAGAGGTGTAGTATATACATATATAGTATAGGAAAAGCTCGCGTTTGCGTGTACAACAAGCTGCGAGCGTGCGTCATTGGCGCGTGTCACCGGAGGCAGCTGCCGGTTCGTCCGCTCATTGTGTTGGGAAAAAAAGAGAGAAGAAGGAAAACGGTTCCCTCCTTCTCTCCCGAGGGAGAGGTGGCTCGCGCTGGTATATATCGCGTACATAATGGCCAAATTATATAGAGCGAATTTCGAGTGTGCGCGAGAGGCGCTCAAAGCGGGGTAGGAATCATCGGCTTCTCAACTTCGTACTATAATTTCGAGCATTGCGTAAGACAAACCGTCTATTTCACGTCTACGTTTGTAATTGACGACAGCAACGCATGTGAAGTATAGAGTCACGATGAAAAAGAAGCTGAAGCTAAAGCTGTACGAAATATTTTATTCTCTCTCTCTCTTTCTTTCAGAAAAAAATATTTAGATATTGAAAAAAATTTAAGGAATATTTAATTGAAATTTGAGAAAATTAATTTAGAATTCGAAATATTATTTGAAGGAAGAAATATCAATTGTATATGATATCTCAAGAATTATTGTGAATAAAATAATATTTAAAAAATGAGACTTATCGCAAAATACAGTTCTGCGAATAATAAATAACTGAGAGGAGAATAACCCGTTTTTTTCTAAGACAATCAGACATAATAAGATTATGTTTCTACGACGAATAAAATGTGTCACGAAGAGGTTGTGGAAACTATATTTGTATTTAATAAATAAAAAAAAATAAAATAAACGCAATAATTGAATCGCGCTACTAATAAGTGCGTCTGCATGAAAATCTTCTTTGTTGATTGTGTAGAAAAATTTCTGAAATCTAATTGAAATTTATTTTATGCCGAAGGCATCATAAAACAGCAATTATATGGGTACAAAACAGCAATTGTATGGATATAAAATAGCAATTATGTCGAACCCCCCCTTTGACTTTTGTAGCGAGCAAGTGTCATCAACAAAATATGTTACCATTTGGAATCCATCATTGAATGGTACTTCAGTATACACAGTGGTTTGATCTGTGAAAGAAAAATTATTAGATAAGCTGTTAAGCTTAATTCTAATAATATGCTTATTAAAAAAATACAAACAAAATCGTTTATAAATATTTTTTATGAGATCGATTATATGTCAAATATTTTATCGTACATTTGACATTTCTTTCTGGATACAAATATAAATTTTTATCTCATCGATATAAAACAGAAAGTGCATGCTTTTCATTTTTGTTTTGATGCTAGATCGAGAATTCATATTGAGAATAAAAATAAAATTTCTAATTTTGGTATTATAATACAATATACTTATTTGAAACTTGTAGGCATTCTTATAGAAATTTATACTCGGAAAATCTTGGGAAATTATCGCCCGCATAAAAAACTTTGTGGGAATTATCTAATCAGATTTCCCAAAAGAATCATGGATGCCAGTTAAGAAATCTATAAGGATTCAGGTCAAAAGTATAAGTTTCTATAGAAATACGATTATAAATTCAGGCAAATTCCTATTTGCTTTTTCTAATCTTTTCTCAATTTTTTCGATTTCCATTCAATATTACAATACAAGTTCAGATTGACATTCATAACGATCATGTTAGCATTGATTGATATTTATAAAATTTTTGTTGAAAGCTGTGGATTTATCACATAAAGCCAGTTAACTTAATTAAATGTTTTAAATTCTCAGTAGAGAGAGAATCTTAAAATTTTTAAATTTTTAAATGATAAGAGCAGATATTATTATTCTTTATTTTATAATTAAATAGTTGCGCTTTACGGATTTTATATCCAGTCCGTGATGAAATGCAATCGCATAGCGCTAGACAAAGAAATCAATATATCTTTTAACTTTATTCTATTAAGAAAATTTAAGCTGATATAAAATGGGATCGACTTCTCATCCGGTTTCATAAATATAATTTTATTTAATCCAATCAGAAAAAGATGCGAATTTTCGCATTTTAGATTGACAATATCTATCTTTATAAAAATAAAAATAAATATTCTTAATTGGCATCGTAACATGATATATTTATTCGAGACAAATTTGTCACGTGACAAATTTTTCTAATTGAAATTTTTGGGGGGAAATCTTGAATGAATTTTATATCCGAAGGCACGAGAAAGCACTTCTCGATATCTCTCTTTTATTATCGTGCGTTTCAAATCAATCTTTTATCAGCGATAGTGCATTTTGATTGTTGATGATTGTTGACAGATATTTGACAATTAATTTTATTATGCGAGGAAATTTTAATTGATAATGCTCCTCAATCACGATTATCGATTTATCAATTATACTAATGATTACACGAAGAGTCAAAGAACAATTAATTTCTATACATCGCGATATTTTTGACATACGTTAACGAGCGTTAATGAACGACTTTATCTAACGAATAGGTACACAAATACGAAATCGTTAAATATTTATAAAAATTCCAATAATTAACCGAATTGAACATAATTAAAACAAACGAAAAATACCATTTTATTTCATATTAAAAAAATTCGAATTCTGGTCCTCCCTATCAACACAACAGTCCATCTATCTCGAGATTATTTTATTACATCAGAGAGATTAGTTCAATTTTTTAAAACAATTTTTTAAATAAAAAAACAAGGTGTATACTCCCGGGAAAAATCTTGAAAACCTATAGGTACCCCGGTATTCTTAGAGAACTTTGTTCAACCTTGAAAAATCAGGGAATTCTCATGGAATTTGATTTGAATTCAGGAAATTTTTTAAAAAATTATCCTTTTGTTAATGTTATTTTGATTTAGCACTTAAGAAACAAATGTCTATAATATATATTTTGGCAATATTTAAGTATTTATTAAAATTTTGTGATTTTTTTTGATTGACAATCTATTTTCAGTATCAAAATCTTATATAAATTATGAATTTCATAGAAAATTGTTCAAATTTCTAATAGATAATATTTAAACAAATTAGTACTCCTTATTTATTTAATAAACAATTAAATAATTAATTAATAATTAATTTTAATAAAAAATTAATTTAAATAAATTAGTATTCTCTGAGACGTTTATAATAAATTATTTTTTGTTTTATATTTTTATTTTTATCAGGGAATTTTTTTACAAAATTTGACTAGACACCCTGAAAAACCTTAACATCGTTTTTCAGAATCTTTCAGATAATTACGGTATTGTCGTGCGAAAAGGCACGTGCCGCCGACAATCTCGCGTTCCGTTTCGTGCCGGCTTTCCGTTCCCTCTTGAATGTGAGTGTAATACACCCGTGCAAGGCCGCAGCGGCGTGCCGCACGCTGTAGATACGATCGATCGCCTCTGGAGCCACGAACGCGGCAATTTAGGCTACGGTACCCCGGCACTCTATCATAATAGTTTCCTGGAAAGTTACGTCTATACGCGCGGCTTAATCCTGACACGCGGCTCTAGTCGGCCCGCCGTGGCTTTTCTTCCTCTCGTCCTGTCAGTTCAGAAAGCCCAATCTTTCCGCAAATGCGGAAGACAGTTGTCAAAATCTTTATCGGAGAGAAATATCAACTTTTTATTTTCGATGTGACATTTACCGAATTTGATTTTCGTCAAAATGTAAATGTCAATTTAAAAAAAAATAATAAGATCTCTATTAACTGCTCGAATATTGGTTTCTATTGCGATTTTCTGTATTAAGAATAAATGAAGAATGAAGAAATGGAGGTTTTCGAAATTGTCATTATATGAAAAATGTATTACTTTTTATAAACGTGAAAGAACAAAAGAATCGCCAAAGATAATTATAACAACCTTGTAAATTCATTCTAGAAAAGACTTGATACATATATCTTTCCTTCTCTTCTCTTTCTCTCTCTCTCTCTCCTTTCATGCGTGACTTTTGCTCGATCGAGCAACAGGTGGTGGGTTTGACCTTCGCGGAAGGTGTTTATTCTCTGCGCAGATTGAAAAGTTCTCTCGATATCCTTTTGATTTTATCAAGACGTAGTATCTCTCATTCACGTTGTGCCCCTGCCATTATTTCCGCGTCAATTAATTTTTATCGAGATTATAACTATCAGACCAATCGCGTGACTCATCCACGTGTGATCGGTGCCCTAGGGAGTTTTAAAATTAAAATTAGAGCGAAAATTATAATAATAAAACCGTTCGAGAAAAGATAATCGATAAAAGGAACAAAATTATTTTCACCTGTTTTCGACGTTATTCATATATAGACTTTTGCACGTTCGTTCGTTTATCGAGCATTCACACATCGTTTCACACACTGTAATATATTGTATATTGTGCCGACATATGAAAACAAATTGATTTTTTTTTTTTTTTTTTTTTTTTGACGACTCGCTGCACTCGACACATCCGCGTGTATCGGTTCTATTTTATGTACACAATTAAAAATTCAATGGATGCGCGAAAATTTTACTGTATTTTACGCGATAAATTTAGAGACTTCGCGCGAGAACAATTTTTGTATCTGTGACAATAATAATTAATATATAATCGACAAACGATGGCAATTACTTTTCAATCTTTTCGTCCAAACTTTTCATTTCACTCGGCGAGTATCTGGTTCGCATCATATATGACACAGATAATGAAAGTTACTTTTTTTAATAATAAAATATATTTTTTTACAACAAAATATATGTATAAATCTTCTGCGTTTAATGAAATTGTGTCCGAATACAGTTAAATTCCTAAAATAAGAGTAAAGAAGTCGAGACAGGAAAAACGTGTATTAGGTCGCTCCTTCTTTGAGACCTTTGTTACTTTTGTTAAGATCGTCTGTGACGATTTGAGAATAAGACGCAAACGATTTTGTCAACGTTGCAAATAATTATTCGCGTGATAATAATCAAGTAAATAAAAAGTTAAGAATAAAAACTATATCTATATGATTCAACTGAGAAAGAATCATAGCTCGTATAAACTTGATTGACAATAGGATATTTTATACTTTGGTTTAAAACGTTTGCTGTATATTTTCATTATGTCAAAGGCCAACAATTGTTTTGCCAAAAACGATATATTGTTGCGAACGAATTAAGAAGCAATAATTTTGTGCAAAAAAGGAGCATCTATTTATTTTATGAATCAGATTGAGTTTTGTTCTATTCTGATAAGTCAATTCCATAATGAGACAATTTTTTAAGCATTTTTAAACGGAATCTTCGGATATATCAAATCATATATCTTTATACAAATCTTTATTCTCTGTATTGTATATTTCTTTTTTCTTCTCTAAAGAATTCGCGTTTATATTCCGGAATACATATTCTTGAAAAATTCTTTTTATTTTCTTAAAAAAAGATAATTTTCTGAACAATTTGTGCTATATAAAATAATTGTTTAGAAATGAATATATAAGAATAGCGTCGAAACCTTTGAAATTTCTATAAAATCGTCTTCTTCGTTTATGTATCTTTTTCTCGGGAATCCCTATTATCAATTTTTTATTTTGTTCACGAAATAAGTAAATTATGACTTTGATTGAAGAGATCGTAATTTTATCAAAAGTTGTTAAAGTCGCCAAAAAAAGTTGACATTTTGAAATTATAATAACAATTCAGAAAGGACTCAGTAAACAGCATCGAAAAATGTAGCTAAATATATGAGAGAAAAAAGTGAAAAGCAATTACTCGGACATGTTAAGAAAAAAATAACATAAAGTAGCTGTGTCATATAATTTTGCAACTGCACTCTTAAGTCGTTTTCAATTCATTAAGAAATTAGTCCGAATTATCTATTCGCAACTCGACTTTAATGTCAAAATTCAGAAACTAGATTCTTTTGGTATAACCTTCGCTCTGCTATTTAATCCCACTGATGATTCATTCATTGTCAGGATTCATTGGAAGATCGTGAAAGCGAGCGAAGTGGCTTGTCGTTTTATCGATAAAAAGAGGTCCAAAGGTAAACCAGCTAATGACTAACCGAGCTAATGACTCTCTTATCGCCGGAAAGAAACTTATTTGTCGATGGTCGGTAGCCGGCTGTGTCCTTGATCACTGATAAGCCTGCAGTGTACGAGTTTCTTTCTTATTCCTCTTGGATTGCAGTCTCACATCTCGAAGCGTGCGCGCGCGCTTCTTATCTGCGATACAACGCGAGGTGATCGTGACACGAGTCGGCAGATAAGGTGCATGCCTTTCAAAATGGCCGTCCTCGGGGTCGTGCCCTTGCGAACGAATCTCAGAGACCCGGTCGTGAACAGATTAGAGGAAAGAGAGATACCAAAAAATAAGCCTCCCCAAAAATTCATACCTTTATATTCCTCTGCAATTAAATGCTGCATTTTATTAGAGCTGATTGAGAAAGAACTTGGCTGGTTTATTTATGCTACAGTTTATGCATTAATTGCTCGTTTTTGTGCTAAATAAGCTTGCACCAAGATCTTGAAGAAAATTAACCTCTGTGATTGTCCTTGCGTCTAATCGCATATTCGAAATAGCTGTATCTTCTTGATATAATATTACATTATTATATACGCTTGTTTCTAAATCTGTTTTATTCTTTTTTATTGCTTCTCTCATAATATAATCAAGAAAATTAGATTAAGATATTCTGTAAACTGATACACCTTAAGGTTTACATCTTGCCATATGATGTCAATTGAAGAAATATGAAAGTATTAAATATTATTGACTCATAATTCTTTTATAAATGTATGAAAATGCCTTCCTCTTTGAAAACTTTAGTTTTAAAAAATAAAAAATAAAGTGTGTTCCTAAAAATATTTAATTGATAAATAAATTGTTGAAAATGTAATTTTTTTTAAATTTAATATGTTTGTTCAATTTTAACAATTTATAATACTTTTTCATATCTTTACCACATTTCTGCAATTTTTATATGTCGATATGCAGCGGGAATTAATTATTCAATTTGGCGTTTTTAAAAAAAGCCATGTTGTCGAGAAAAAGTTTGAAACAAAATTGCTAAAACTTAGATGGGAAATCGTTACAAGTGCGTTTTCGAATATATTTTTATTATCATAAAAACTCAAATTATAACTTTGCAGCAAAGAAATATTTCTATAATGTGATATAAAAACATGCAGCTATCGAAAAACTTATTTGCCTCATCTATCCGACTCACAGATTGGTCAGAAAAAAATTATAAAGAAAAGTGTGTATCAATTAAGTGTACTATTAATTAAGCCTTTCATATTTATATCGGTCAAAATAAAGAAACGCAATGTGGTGGAGAAATTATGAGCGAAATTATTCAATTTCACACTTAAACACGATAATCAAATTACGTATAATCGCCTATCTCATATCGTGCATCTGTTAAATTCGCTCTCTCGCGTCTCTTTTCGCTTTCTATTCCCTCTTCTAGTAAAAGCCTCTCATCGAGACATTTTAAGCCTCACGTAATCACGAGTTATTAAACTCTCGACACCGTGACGTGTGTTCGCCAAGGTACGATCTCGATTTACACGACAGACCTGCGCTTCTTTGTACCACAATAATTTCGCGCGTTAACTTCAAATTTCCTAGCGATCTTATCGCGCAAGACCTTTACGCGAGAATTCGATGAATGATGCGATAAAAATTTTCATCGAGGAATGCTGCTTCGCTTCCGGGGCCAGGTGCAACTCGTGTATACATATATTTATATACGAGGCCTCCTGGTCAGGTCCTGCCGATCAGACATCGTCGCGGCATCGTTACCCGTCCTGAAGCGGGTCAAAAATTCGGCACTCGAACCTGGTCTCGGGATGAGCACGATATGTTGTGCTGTTGCCGGCGTCTCGAGGGCAGGTGGAGCTATTTGGAGAACAGCCCACTCGAGAGCCCACACCGTTCTCCGTTTTCTCTCTCTCATTCTCTCCCGCTCGCTCATTTCTCATCCTCCCCCTCGCACGTTCTTCCACCCTCGTTCCATTTCTCCTCTCCGTTCGTCTTTGTCTCCCTCCCTCTGTCTGTCTCGTTTCTCTCTCCTCGGCCGGTTTATTCGGTACCGCGGTGGCCCGCAAGCTCCGGCAACGTTAGGAGACTCGAGGAAGGACCATCTGGTCCTATATATCGTCACGCCAGCTGCGATAATCCTACCGAGGGCTTTCAAAAATATATACGAAGGTCGTGCTGAATTAGCTGGAGGAAAAGCGTGACGCGTTTTTTTTCTCTTTATTCAGGTTTTCTTTCTCTATATTTCTTCAAAAATTGTTTTCCACTTTCTCATGAAATTTCGATGGATAATGGTTTCCATATTATTGTCGAAGTGCATCTTAAAGTGATTCTTGAAACTTACTATCTCGATTTACATCCTTCAGAACATCCATAAGATGATTCTTATTCTATGACCATGTTTCATGGATGACGATGTTTCTTTTATGTCGCAATCGATGGGATAATAGAAATATTGGTTACACAAGGTATCGTGTATCTCGATGGAGACTCTTCTGACATATGATTTTCTTTGTGGAATTCAGTCTCTAGCTGAAAAGCCTAAAACTGAAATTTATTAATTTAACGACAGATAATTAATATATATAAATTATGGAAATTTTATTAATATACATAATTTTTTTTATGGAAATTATTTCTTATCAGATATATAAGATCATTGTTTGGATCATTATTCAATTATATATAAGTTCAATTATATAAGTAATTTTAAATGTAATGAGTAATATAAATAAACAAATAAAAATATTGCGCAAAACAAAAATATCTGAATAAAGAACAATTAAAAAGAAAATTAAATAATTGAACTACGGCCAGATTGCATCAACATTATTTTAGCTTTAAGTGAGGCTTATTAATATAAGTGAGAATTAAATATGTATATACCTATCTTTATCTTTCTTTCTAAATAAATAAAGACAAACACATTAAAGTCGCTTAAAATCAAAATGACGTTGGTGCAATCAGACCTAAAACATTTAAAATATCTATGTTGGTATATAAATGATTAGAAAAAAGAGAGAAATAATTGATATAACGTTTACATGAATTAATTTATCTTATCCATCATCAAAATTGATTGTTATACATTATGAAATTGTCGTTGTCATTAGTTATTTCATGTAATAATGAATTGAAACCTTATTCCGTCACGACTATCTATGCTTTGTATTTTATAATTACAGTTATGAATGAAAACAATATCTTTCAAGATCAACATTAACAAAAGTTGTAGAGTTTCTAAAAAACATTACAAAATTGCAACAGATTTAAATTAAATTTTAGAGATAAATACTTTAGTAGATTTTACTAGTGTTAAATATAATATTGATACCTAGAGTTTTGGAATTCTGTAGAAAATAAGAAAAAAATATAATTCACCTTGAAAAACATCAGCCCAACAACGATAATTAAATCATTATGACAATGTTTCTGCAACATTATCATATTTTTATGTAGTGTTGTCATTTTTCATTCTAAAAATAATGCAAATTTAACAACTAGACTAGGTTCTGCCGAAATGTGAATTCTATAAGTAAAACAGAAGAAGTAAGAATTTTAAGTCCTACTTATGTTTTTCAGTAAAATTTGTAAAATATACCTGAAAAAAATATATACATATATATGAAATTTGTTATTAGAGACGAGCGCGAGAAAATAAGAAACAAAGGGTTGGATCTATATCAGCATTTTCTTAGTATGCAGTTTAGAAACTTAAAAGATTTAAGCGTTAAATAATTTATCCAGATCGGTCCATCTCTCCCCAAATCACTACATATCCACGCCCACGAGATTTGCCAGATCAAACGAATACGGGATTACGAGTCCGAGGAGGCACTTTTCGTTAAAAGAAAGAGAGAGAGAGAGAGAGAGAGGGCAAAAAAAATATATACAGCTCTTTCCAATTCGTCTAATTCCCCGCCGCCCCCTTCTTCGTATCTCCGCCTAGAACCTTGTATTTCGGCGTCTGACAGCGATGGAGGGTATGTTCCGACGTACGTACAATGTATGTATTGGTATGCTGGAACACGGGGCGCCGGCAACCGTGTCGGGGTATTGATTTACAATGCTTACTCCGCTCTCTATAGTGACTCCCATAACTATAGGCATTTCCCTCTCTTCCCCCCCTCTCTCTTTCTCTTCCGCTCGTACTTCGTTCTTTCGCTCATTTCCTCGTCGCTCTTCTCTGTAGCGATTACCAATACTAATACACACTATATTGATATATAAATGTTGGTTTCTCTCCTTTTCCCTTTCACGGGTTTAAAAACGACGAAAACGATGCGTGACGATCTTGGCTTGTAAATTTCTAAAAGGTGGTGTCAAAGGATTTGGAATTGACATCGTTAAAAATTCTTGTTTTCAATAACAATATATACATCGTATATATTTCTTTAACAACGAGATATTTTTCAACTTTTCAATAGTTGATGCGAGACTTGAAAGAATGGCAAAAGATTATTTATTGTTATATATATTTATGTGACTTATCTGTGACTTCATGTTATAAATTATACATAAAAAATCTAAAATTTACATTATTTGAATAACAATATTTTCTAGTCTTGAGGAAAAGTGTCACGCTTTACTTTACTTGGTGCTCTTCAAATTTTATTTTTAAAAAATTAAATAAATATTGATATTTCTTAAACGTTAAAGAATTTTTTTGATCATTATTTCGTACTTCTATATCACGATTGTAACAATTTTGTGTACTTCTATGAGTACCATTATCTAAAATCTAATGTATTAATTCAATTGGTAAACACAGTGACAATAAAGTGAAACAAAGAACTTTTCTTTTGTTATAATTTTTCTCACTTTATTACAAGCATGTATGAATAAAAAGACATACGTATATCCGCGAAATATTAAATTATACAAGTATTTTTAAGTGTAGAGATTAATTATTTATTAGAGACAATTAATGTATCACGGAGCTTATTCTTATTTAATTCACTCGATTCTACGATACGATCTTTTTTTGCGTGTTCTCAATCCGAATTATATTTAAATCGAAAAATCGAACGATAAAGCATCGGACGAAATATATTTGACTTTAAGTATCTTTAAAAAATAATTATTGTCCGTAAAGATTTTACAACGAAACGATCATTTATAATTCGGATTCCTGTCGCTTCGAGTCTTGCTTGATTAAATGAATAAACTATGCGAAAAATACGAGCCTTATCGTTGGGATATATGTATGTGTAGTTACATATTAATTGTAGAAATCCATTATTCATTAATCATATTATCGTAGTATCGGTTTTAAAGAAAATTCTTATTTTGTAGAGATGTAAAATACATATATTACTAAATAAAATGTCCAAATGCTCTCTTTTGTCCGGTTCATTGTATATAAAATTTACTTTATATTTTATACAACGTAGATATTCCTGATCTTCAATAGATTTTGGCGGACTAATAATAAACTTTAAGCGCGTACTGTGTGATTTTGTAAGATCACAGCGATAATAAACAAAACGGAAAAACATGTGCCCTAATATATTTGTGTCTGGTACTATATTCGCTTTTCAATTTTTGACATTTTTGAATACTACGCATAAAGATCAATGTCTGTTTAAGACATTAAGAATATTGCTTTATGAACTTTCATTAATTAGTAACAACAAACAAATAAGGTTAAAAAAAGATTCTTTTTGAAGATTACTTATTTGGGATCATAATTTTGACATACAATTAAAATCAATCAATCAATGTCATTGAGCCTGGCTCCAAGACTAATAGAATATTTACGGAAAAGAGTTTCTTTTAAATCATTTTCTGTATAATTGATTTTTGTACAATAAAAACTTTAGCATTTGCTTTAACAAGTCTGAATAGGTATTTTTTGTACGATTCCCTAAAGAAAACATCTTAACCCTCATTTATTTGCTTTCTATATAGAGCATCTATAGAGAACTCTAATATAAGAATCTATAGGAAACAGATAAATAAGCAGTCTATATTGTATAATATAGCAAAAGTAATACATAATATAACACAATATATACTATGCAACACTTGTTAACAGTTACATTTGACTTACATTGCTACTATTCTGTCATAATTAATAAATAACAAAATTAATATAATAGTCTTAAAACAGAATTATTATTAAAGAATGACTCAATAATAAAATATAAATACAGTAATCTGTGTATTATATACAAAACTAAATATATTTATATATACAAAATACGTTAATAGCTATATTTTATGTTTGCTGTTCCACCGAACAATATTAAATTCAGAGATATACGATTTTCTGGAGATAAAATAATTTATTACTTCTTGTGCGATTTTGAAGGGTTTCTTTATAGATCAAATTTGAGAAAGAATCCTGAAGAGCAATAGAAAATTATCAGCAGAAACGACAAAAGTACTGCATTCTTCTTCATTTTCCCTTCTGAATATCCGATAATCAATGAATAATAGCTTGTAGTTCACATGGAAATAAAGAAGCACTTTGCGGATTCTATTTTTAGTAAGACATTTGTAACAGATATATTCTGAAAATTATTGATGGAATACAAGAATTCTTAATTTTCATATTTTCCATCTATTCATTATAAAGCGTCTATGCTCATCAATTCAGAACTAATTTGCACAAAAATTTCAATCTTTATTCTCAAAAAATAATTTTAGATAGAAAAAATTTAGCAATAACAATAGACCTTTGAAAGCAATATGTTACACACATACATAAAATTTCTGCAGGTTTCAACATACGATTAATTAATAATATGAATTGATTACGTTAATTATTTTTAATTATTAACATTTATAATTATATTTATAAACTGTTAATACGATAATTTGATTGTATTGTTGCTAACAATATTATTTCTTTCGAATCGCACTGATAATGGGAATGAAGAGTGATTTAAACAACTCTTAAGAAATAATATAAATAAATAATGGAGACAGATCGTCGAGAAGGATCATGAAACGTAGCAACTTGTAATAATCAAAACGCGACGGCATGGCGCAGCAAGATGTCACCTGTTGAATCGTCTTGTTTAACCGAGTTTCTCTCGGAAATTGAATGCTCTACAGCAAGAATAAGCATGACAGCAAAAGGATAAAGGAAATGAAATTTAAAAAATTGATAAAAAAACTTCTTCCTCTTGTCTCTCTCATAAAAATTATTTTTTAAAATCAGATAATAAGATTTTATTATTGTGTCATTCTTTAATAATAATTCTGTTTTGAGACTATTATATTAATTTTGTTATTTATTAATTATAACAGAATAGTAGCAATATAATTCGAATTGCATTTTCACACATTTCTCTTTCTCATTTTTCTCAGATAAACACTTCAGCGACAACTATCACTGTAAAAAAAAATATGTAAAGTTACCATGTAATATGTAATAGAAATGTTATAAATTTCTGTTATTTATTGTATAATTTGACACTTATATTAGATTCGTGTAATTCTACAATATTTTTTTACAGTATACATATAAATAGCGATTATGCAATAGTACTTACCGTATTATCCAGTTTTGAGTATACAAATATAGATCGTGTAAAGTAAACAGTAAAAAAGCCGCGAGATATATTAAGAGGGGCGAGAGAGGGAAAACCGGAGAGGATTACGCACGCGTGCACACGCGTGTCGGCACGTACACGCACGAGTGAGCGTTTATACGCTTTTCTTCCTTCACCACTATATCCTCTCCTCGGGGGTAGACATCCCGAAATCCCGCCATCTCGCCGTCTGCCCGCACGTTTCGTCCCGGAAAGTGCCGGACAATTTATGCCCAATTACGTTCTAATTACCGTAATAGCACAGATGGTACCCGGGGTTAAGTAACTGTTGCGGCATCGCTTCGATCGCTATTATCGAATACGAAGATGTTAGGAAAGGTAACAAAACCGGCATAGATCTATCTCTTATAGGACATAAGCCAATAATTACTGCGCTAATTAATTAATTTACTTTTCGGATACGCATAATTTGTACACTCGCTTATGTGTGCTAAATTGAGGTCTTAAGATTCTTTTTTCGGGTAACTTCCTTTGACTGAATAATAATCTGAGTATCTTTTGTTTATATAAAATTATGAGTTATTCTATAGGTTTTTAAATCTGTTCTTATCTTTATTGGTTCTTTTGCAGTGCGATTGGAAAAATTAAGTTAGAATGTTTCGTAAATAAATATGTTATGTCAATACATCGATATAATCTGACATTCTGCTATAAAATGTCAATTCAAGGAGTAAATATCTGATATTTGTTGAAGATCGTTCATATTTAAAAAAATACAAAGAACATTTAAAAATTTGCTCTCTTATATATTTTTAAAAATAAAAATAAAATAAATTCAATATTTATATTGTAAACTCGATAAACTTGTATATATAATTCAATAATTTATGATCGATGAATTGTGAAATGATAACTTGTGAAATGATCTTAACAAATCTTAAACAAAAAATAAATAATAAAATATTATACTATAAAAATAAGTTAAACATATTCTCGACAAAATCTTCTATATACAGCTCATTATAGCTAAAGGATAAGTTTTCTGCAGCACGATGAACGCGATAACAGAAAATAATTGCTCTCATTATGGTCTCCACGCGTATTTCTAATTTTTCCTGTAAACACGTTCGTTTTTTCCAAGTGCAAAAATAAATGCATCGTTATATGGCTTTTTCGCAGGATAACTGACAAGTTGTACGCGATAAATTACATGAATGGCACAAATAAACGAAATGACAGCGTGATGATATAGGATGTATTGTAAATCACTCTAACGATTCTCTTAATATCGTTAGAGTCCGAAAACATCGTATTTTCTATTATATAGTTTTCACTTTCTTTATTTGTTTCTCTTTTATTTTCTTCCTTTCTTCTTCGTAATATTAATTCTTTTCTTTCAAATGCACATATTGAACACAGCTGTTACAGTAAAAAAATGTTTTGTTTTTTTTTTGCTAAATATTTTATTTAAATAAGAACTATCCAAGCAATATGTTTTTACTCTACGATTGTAAATTAATCGGAATCATGTGGCATTAATTCTGTTTAGTGTTGATCATGCGACATTTGATGGAAAACATTAACTTTTCATCGAACACCTCGATTACTGGTAAATTTCGCGAAAATAAACGCAGTAATGAACTTTATACGAAGGGTCGCGACGGCAAGTGGCACCCTAGCGCTCGCCCTTCGACAATCGTCGATGTTTAATGAGACAATCGAGAAGCGGGAAAGGGGGAGGGCAGGGGGAGGACTCCAGCGACGCTCGATTACTGAAAAATTTAGCCTACAGCTATACGCGGGGGAAACTGATTTCGCTTAGCACGACACACAGCGCAAAATAATTAAAATATATCTATTGTAATTTTATAGAAATTTTTTATAGAGAAAAAAAATATATATATATTAGAAATTATATGTAAAGAGTCTATTTTTTCTGCAATTCTTCTTTTAAACTTGTTTCTCTTTCTCTTTCTCTCTGCACATATATGTATATTTATACAGGATAGGGCATTTTTTATATTAAAATAAATAAAAAAAGTTTTTTAGATTATTTAGAGACATTTTAGACATTGAAAAATGACTTTTGATTTAAGAAATGGTTTTAAATCTCCTAAAGTCACTTCCAAATCTCGCCTCTATGTATATAAGAAAGAGTTTGGTCCATTTTACATCTCCCTTAAAATTATACCTACAACCTTATAATTTATTTTTCTTTACAGATGATAAAATTCATGTAAATTAAGATAACAAATTACAAGATTACAAATGCTCTAAATATTTACTATTTATCTAATATACATTTTAAAAAGTATTTAAAAGTATTTATTCGGTAATTAAAAAAGCGGTGCGAGAAAGGGAGCGAACTTCGCGGATGAGAGCATCGAAACGATAATTATCCGGGAATCTCTCGTCTGTTCATTATTCGGAATTTTATTCATTAATTCATCGACTTTATTGGCGCGCCAAGCGCGCGAACGTAAGATATATACAGCGCGATTCCGCATCCCGGAGGAAACGCCGAGGAAATCGCGAAAACGACTCCCGTGGGGATGAAGAGCCGCATCGAGTCGTTATCGAGTCGCGTTATACGCCGAATTAAAGGGGTACGGTGAAACGCTATGGGGTCGTGCTCGAGGCCACGCCTCGTTCTCCGGTTCTCTATATTATTTCTCTCTCTCTCTCTCTCTCTCTCTCTCTCTCTCTCTCTCTCTCTCTCTCTCTCTCTCTCTCTCTCTCTCTCTCTCTCTCTCTCATTCTCTCTCTTTCTCTCTCACCCGGACAACGCGGACAAAACGGTCGAACTCGAGCTATGCACTTTGTGCCGAGGCGTCGGCGTCTCTCTTCGTTTCATTAAATATTCATTCCGCGACGAGATTGGAGAAGAGCGGAGACTAAGTATCGAGTTTTTCAAAATATAAAATTGTATGAAGAGATCTCTCACGAAGAATTAAATTATTATTGCTTTTTCTGCCTGTCGATAATTTATTTCCAATATAAACATTTTTTTTTAACAAATAATTATTTCGAAGATTTTTTTTCAATAATTTTGTGCAATGTTTCCCATATTTTCTATAAAAAAAAAATTTTTTTTGCATAATTTAACATATAATTACAATTTTAATACTGCACTTAAATGTATATGCATTACACGATGTCTGCCAATTTGCTGAAAATAGCGGAGGAATTTATAAAAACGGAGATTCGGAAATAAATCGCAAGTCTCGTGCATCTGAATTAATTATTTAAAATCGCGCTTCGACTTTCGAGCAGAGGATATTTTTGAATACGGGGACATATGGGCGAGACAGTCAGCGTCGTGATAAATACGCAGGCTTTCATCTCTTTATTAATCAAACTCCAGATCTGCCCGGACCAGTTTCATGATTGCGTAATTATGCACTTGCGATGCGAAGTAATAATATATCCCACCCGACACGTTCTATCTCCTCATTATGCATCCGCAAGATTTATATATCCTCTTAAGTATCAAAAGATGAGATGTTCGCTCTCGTCAATAATGTGCGGTGATCAACGCAGCATAATCGTCGTTAATAATCGTCAAATTTTTTCGATGTAGCATCTCTCTCATAATAAAATCCGAAATTATTATATTTTCAGAAACGAAATAATCTCGAAAACAATTTATAAAGTAAAAATTAATATAAATATATATATATGAAAATAAATCTTATATATACTTTTCGAAAAAATGAGGATTTTTTTTATTCGAAAACAACATGTGCGGATCACACAAACTCACAGATATCAAAGTAATAGAATGGTAAATAAATTATCTCACCGAGATCGTCGTTGTTGTCTCGCGAACTGTTTTTATACAAGATAATGTTACAGTTTTTTGTATCGGACTTGACTAAAATCTCATATTTCATCTGACATCTTTTCCATCATTCAAATTACATACGATAAATTGATCGAATCGTAATATTATTATCGTAATTCAATGAGTAACAATAATACGAAAATTCTATCCAAGCCAAAATTTTTCTTCTACTTTTGATCTCAATTTTCATTTGATACTTTTAAACCTTCAAATCGCTTTCCTTTGAAACTATATTCAATCTATAATTTTGCTGAAAACTTTTTTAAATCTTTAAGTGAGAATCTGTTTGTTTAGTAATTATTTATCTGAGGTACGAAATAGAGGCTTCTCTTTTCTATATAAATTAAATAAATTAAAAGATATAAATATATACATAATCTAATAAATATATAAATTATAATAAATAAATTATATAAATTAAATTTTCTATATAAATTATACCTATCAAAAAACTGATCAGCCATTATCTACAAATATGAGAAAATTGAGATTGAAAAGAGCAAAATTTTGACTCGAGTATATTCAAATATATAAATAAAATACTTACCAGCTTTTATGTCATTTAGAAGCTGCGATCCAAGTTGATTTCTGATTTCTCGAAGCTTATTCTAATTTTTTACTTCTATTTCACTGACACACAAACTCGTACAAGTCGAACAACAAAACGTAGTTGAAATAGTATCATAAATTAATTAATATGATACAATCATCGCGCAAAGTTTCAATCCTCCAATATTCATAACATGCATAATTTATACATTATCAGCGAACACAAAACACAATAATTTATACAATATTCCGAAATGCGGAACGATATGACAAAAGAACGATATAAAAAAATCTTCTAATATGTTACCAATAACTTAACTTCAGATTTCTATATAGATATACGAGGAAATGTCAAAAAGTAAAGGGACATTTAAAAAATCAAAAGCTTTAACTTTTAAATTCCTGGAAAATCTTTTTGATCTCGTGCGCAGTCACTCTTGAATCCCCTTGTCATCCGAAACTTTTTCTAACTCTTCTTTCAATGTGTGACAAGAAGGTGAAAATAATCTCTGTATAGAAATGAGTCTCCTTATCCTAATGTTCCAAATATGCTTCTTTGAAATTTCTAAACCATTTTGTTCGTGCAAATCCGTCAATTTACGTGGAACCCAACCAGGACAGACTTTACAAAAATTTAATGACTCACAGATGCTGATTGAAATTACTGAGCCGTGCAAATGGCGTTTTCTTTAAAAGCGAAATCAAAAATTAGAAATCTGAGAAATCGATCTACAAAACCGACATATTCCGCATTGTTGAAACATCGATCGAACATTGTTTAATTCATAAATTCATAATATTGTTTTTTAATCGAAAAACTGCAATTAATCGCGATCTCGATTAACGCGATATTACCTGCGATTCTAGGAATTCTCGATATTTTTTCTATGTTTATTTATTTCCATTTATTCTTGATGAAAAAGATAAAATTTCGACAAGTTATTTTTGTAAAAATAACTCGTCACCAAATCTAAAAAAATAACTTTTTATTAACTTTTAAAAGAGATTGGATGTTCATTGTTCACATTATAAAATATTGAATGCACAGAAATCGCGCCGATAAATAGACTCAGAATATATAAAAGTTAAGATGATAAAATAGTGACTATATCGATATTTGTTACTCGTTGCTTGAATTACAAAGTCATTATCGGAAAGAGATATAACCACAGCATTACAAGTAACATAAGTAAGTAAATTACTTCTTAATTCTGTGAAAGACGAATGAGACATCCGCGGAACAAGGCGCTGTAATCATTGGTCGTACGATAATCGAAATGACCTATTCACATAAGATCGACAATGGATGACGCATCGGAATTCGTGACATTCGTAGTATATCGACGACATTCACCGACTGACGTGATACGGCATGTTGATCGAAATGCTTCATTCGACGTTTTCGAATACGTTTCTTTTAGTGCTTATTCTACTTCGACAGGATTTTTCATTTAAAATAAGAAGTCTCGTCATTACATTTTTTATCATTTAGTCGACGCTATTTAAATTATATATTTTTTGTTGCACCTAAAAAACGCGGATAATGATTCAACGCGATATTATTATGATTCCGAGTCAAAATTTTACTTCTATTTTTTTTTAATTTTCTCATATTAATAAATTTTAGAAAATTTCGATAGGTTTACATTTTATAGAAATTGAGATCTCACTTTTTTTATTTTAAGAGGCAGTGAACAAATAGTCTCCCACTTAGAGATTTAATAAAAGAGAAGTCTTGGATAAAATTATATATATAAATTTATAGAGTTCCAAAAGAGAATAATTTGACTACTTAAAGCACTTAAAATATTGAAATAGATGTTAAATACAAAATTTAGAGGGAGATTTTAGATTAAAAATAGAAGAAAAATTTTAACTCGCACCTTTTATTTCTTGCTTACTTATTTCAATCTGTTTTGAAAATTTGATGCATGATCTAACGACATTAAAACGTATTAAGAAATTTACGAAGCCAGCGATATCACTTCGTAAGACAATCGATTAGTTAAAAATACAATAAACCAATCACTAAACATATGATTGTTTCCGAGTAGACGACAAAAAATTATGGAAAGAAGAATAACGCGATTAAAGTTTTCCTGATTTTTTATAATATGACGTTAGAGAAAATCATATTAATTTTCTCCGAAAGTGGTCTTTTCTCTCAGATTTCGGTGTTCTTAAAATATTCTGCATATGTATATTTCACACATATGTACACACATCTATACGTTTTTTCATATCCTATTTTCACACCTTATTGCGTCTGGATTCAAAAATCGTACTCGATCGGAAACATTCCTTCGGTCAGTCATATTAATTGGACGCTGCAGTTAAGCGCAGTAGCACGCTTGCTTAGTCCCCGATTAATGGCTAATGGATAAAGCGGACGAGTTATGCTAATAAGCGTGCGCGCCAAAGCGCGCATGCGTTCATGAATATTCACGCTCTACATCTGATTACGTCACTGATTGCCGGCGTTCGAAAGTGTTTGCAAACCCGTATCGATGATCCTGCCAATATACATCCGTTCTCTCCACCCGCGGCGTTTTATCCCGCAAAAACCACAGAGATGCGATTTAACTCAAATCTCGAAAGAAATTACTCGATCGATCAACTTTTTTTTATTATTTAAAACGTATTCCATTAATTTTATTTTATTAATGAATTTATTAATATTACACAATGTAATACTTAACAGTTAAAAAGAAAGTAAAAGAAACGTACTTTTCACGCGGAACTTTAATGTTTCAGAGGCAACATTTCGAATTTGTATTATTATTAGTGATTGATGAAATAATTTTTTATTTTATTCATCAAAATAGTAATTGCATTGCGATCTTAAGGTATAATTCCGATAATTTTGATGATACGATTTAACAAATATTTTTAGCTATATTTCTTTTTGCAACAAAACACATAAGTAAATTTTATATTGTGAGAAATTAAATAATCTAAGTATTCAATTTCAAAAATTGAAAAACTTATATTTAATTAAAGAATTTCCCTCTCCTAATGTATTTACTTTAACATATGTTGTAAAGATTACGACTCTGAATGAAAGATTTAGCTTATTCATTGTTTAACAAATAAAAGTTTAAAGGCTCATTCTTTAATAAATAAAAAAAATTAAAAACTGACAAACAAGATCTATAATTGTATAATTAGTGTCATATATGGATTTGAAACGCAAAACGAGATTCAATCTACATCACCCGATGCTTTCAATGCCTATAATTATATAGTTCAATATGGATTTCAAACTTTCCGTAACGAGGTTTAATGTACATATCCGACGCTCAAAAGCCATCCTTTTTTAAAAATATTTTCCTTTGAAATTTTGAAACAATGTCAGATTATCGCATTTAACGCGAGAAGTTGCAAATCTCGCATGTAGAGCCGCTCATCTTAAAAATATCTTTAGAGATGTAAATAAAACTGTCCACATGTAAATAAAACTGTCAAATATCCTCTATTAGAAGATATTTCATTTTTTTCTGCTCCCTGTGTGCGTTTAAAAATGACAGCTGATTAGTTTCGGCAACTTTCCGTGAGACACTCTGTATAACAGATGACAGTAAAAAGAAACATGACTGCGTGTATGATTATCTTAATCGCCGTTTGTATTTATTGCAATTTAATTTACTGTAATAGCATTCACGTATCACGCCATAACTAAAAATGCCAATCCTTTAATACATATATAATGATAGTAAATTTAAATTACTATTAATGTCACCAGTAAGATCATATTTCTCCATCCTAGATATCTAAAAAGAGATATATAACATGAAGATGCGTCGAAAGAGAATGATTTTGCATCTTGCCTAAACAAGATATTTATAAATCGCATTTATTTTATGTTCTATTATTACACAAATAAGAATTATTAGATACATATCTTTCTAAAAATCATCATCTTCAGAGAGACATAAATAAAAGTACTTAAAATGCATAATAAAGAATTTTAATTTAATTAAAAATTTGTATACGCAGTTTCTCGACGCTTT
The DNA here is from genome assembly GCF_030444845.1 of Prenolepis imparis. NCBI lineage: Eukaryota > Metazoa > Arthropoda > Insecta > Hymenoptera > Formicidae > Prenolepis > Prenolepis imparis. Next base: position 21,858,086 of record NW_028141159.1, on the reverse strand, counting down.
TTACAGCACACATGTAAACGTTTTACGCGCGCAATTAATTTTCGCGTAGCCGCGATTAAACCAGGTAGGGGGAAAGGGGGGGGAGGGGGATGAAAACCGGGAAGGTGAGGGTAAATAATTGTCTCCCCCGGTAGAGCGGGACGCGCGAAAATAGAAAATCCGATTGGCCGTGGCGAAAGAGAGCGGAACAAAAGGCTCATGCAGAATTCAGTGTCGGCCGCTCCTCTATAATCGGAGCGTGGTATCGACCGGTTATACCTCTACCTACCCGACAGGCCAGGCTTGCCGGGGTAGGTAGGCAAGCAGGTACACCTGCCTCGGAGTGTATGTGTATGTGTGCGTGTGCAAGTGTGTTGCTTTCCCTTATTACGTTACGGCTATTGTGCGCCAGCACAAGCGACGAGCGGCCTCTCTCTCGCCTTCAGGTATTTCGAGCCCCTCGGGGGGGACCACCTTGTTAATCTCGCTCTCACCCGAGGTCCGTTCGCCATCTTTACGCCCGGGAGCGGCCCGAGATCTTGCGGTCGATACGGACGGCCGAACCTGCGATAACGCGCCATTAAGACGCGCCACTTCGCATGTATGATTGGAAGGTAGGATCTCGCCGAAAGTTTAATAGATTCATCCCGTGTAATGCGCGTAATTTTGTGCGAAAAAGGCCTGCCTGCGCTTTGACGGAATTCATCGTGATGATTCTCGGTTCTCGGATGATCAGAAGCATCTGCTATCGAAACGCAGGCATTTGCACGATTGACGGTTTTGATGATTGAGAAATTTTGTTACTGCTTAATTTACTCAAGATTATTATTTTTTGTATCTTTTCGAAGATATCTACAAAAATATTTTTATAAAATATACCAGGATGTCTTAGATGACTTATCGGACTACCTGTTAAGAGAGATTCCTAAGGTTATTTTGAGACGATTTTTCCTCAACGAAAATGTCGAGGCAGGTCATCATCTTTGCATGTTCTCTGTTTTTGCCATCATGTATCTTTGTAGCTGTCTTAAATTAAAATTCTATTAAATTAAATTCGAATTGAAATTAACTGAAGAATATGGTTTTGTTAATATATTTTAGTTTGCGAAAAACTTTCTATTTTCAATCGCTTATATAACTCGAAAATTATTGGTACCTCAACCTTTTCACTGACAATGAGGAAAAATCGTTTCCAAATAACCCCAAGAATCTGCCATTAACGGATGGTCCGGTAAATCTGGAGCACCATATGTATATAATATATATAATATTTATATAATATATAATAATAAAAAAATCGGAAAAAATTGAAAGATATGTCGTATATTAAAAGTATTTTAGTAACATGTTCGCAATGGCGCACCTATACTTTCTCGGTAGATGAAGATTGAGAGACCAAATTGTGCGTTGGTTCTCTGTTTTCCGATACTCGAGAACCAATTGTATTATTCTAGCGCGCGAAAATACTTCATTCCTTCTCGACGGCATTGAAACGTTGAAGTGTTCCCGAATTAGAGACCGTTTTTTACTCATCACCACGACCGACTAAGCGAGGAGATGCGTCACGATCGTACCTGGAGACGTTCCAAAAGACACTAACTATAGCACATACTCCGGTGCAACATTGTTAAGAAAGATCGGAGGCTAATCGCGTTGCAGGTTTTCGTGCGGTCCAGAGTAAGTTACTCTCACGCGAGAGCCGCCATTTTTTCGGGATTCGCTTAGCTCTTCTCTCACATCTCCGCCGTCATGCATATATGTATATATAAGAAACTTCAAGAAAAATTAAAGAAAAATCTACTTGAACATTCTCAATTACGCACGGTGTCCGAAAAAATTATTCGGAAGTGTCTTAGGAATATAATAGAGAATTTAAAAAATTACAAGAAGCTGAAGCCATTAAATGTTTTATACAGAAAATTTTATTCCACGAGAATTTTCAAAACTCAAGAAAAAAGTATGTATACATATACATACAATGTCCTGAATGAACAAAAAAGGTAAATTTTTACGTATATACTTGTAAATCTGTTTTATCTGTTTGATTCCCAACACACATTCAATTCTTCGACAAATGAGTTTCGAGAATTCTCTTCGAATAATATTTTCTGTATTAAATATTTAATGGTTTTGCCTCTCGAAAATTTTCTATTTGTATTCCTAAGATACTCCCAAATAATTTTCTCGGACACCGTAACACAATTGGGGACTAGAAAAGAATGTTCTCTCGTGGGTTTTTCTCGAAGTTTCTTTTGAAAATAAAGTTTCATCGGGATCTTACAAGATCTTAGATCAAGATAGAAAATATCCCGTGATATTCCTCGCAAGACTGCGAATAGTTAAGCCTCGCGCGCGTGATAATGACACAATTTCGTATAAAAATTGACACCGCTTAACTCGCATTCGTCGGAAAAAAGGCATAGTAATAAGGAGAGGCGTAAAGAGAGAAGTCCCGGGATTCGAGCGGATGAGAGCGGAAGTCGGAATGTGGGGCGGTGATGGGCCGCTTCCGGTGGTCCCCGTGTACAGCTCGTAAGCCAAGTCAGTCGGACTGTGACTGTCTGTCAGCGAAACCGCAGACAGCCCGTCTGTCTCATCATTCCATTAAGCGATACGATGCGACGCGCGGCTCTGTATACATATATGCCGGTATAGAGGAAGCCTGTGTCTCTTGACACCGAGAAATAACCTTGGAAACTAGACTCTACGCCGGTTTCGAGGACGGTTGGCTATACTTATGAGGGTGGTTATTCAATACTTATATATCTTCCGCCACCTTCTACATATTAGAATTTAAAAAAATATATATACAGGGTGTCTCAAACTTTATATTCAACCTTTAATGGGAGATTCCTAAGGTTATTTGGATTTTTCCTCAATGAAAATGTCGAGGGAGGTCATCATTTTTTTGCAACTAAATTTGTAACTAAATCTAATCTAGCTTAACTAAGTCTAAATTAAAACTCTATTAAATTAAATTCGACCTGAAATTAGTTGAAAAATGTAGTTTTCTTAATATTTTGTTTCCACGAGGCTTAGTTTGCGAAAAACCCTAAGTCAATCCCTTATATAACTCGAAAATTATTGGTGCCTCGACATTTTCACCGAGGAAAAATCATTTCCAAGTAATCCCAAGAATCTGCCATTAACGGATGATCCGGTAAATCTGGGACATCCTGTATATATAATATATAATTTTTTTCAAGTAGAAGAATTTAGTAAAATGACACATATTGAACAATTCTATCGCATATGGTACATTTCTGCCTCTTCGGCTCGAATAAAATCATTGATCAAAGAGTTGCGGTGAGTTGAATATCTGAAGAAAGAGGAGATAGCGCGAGGAAGGAACGCGACAAGATGACAGAAAGACGTATCTGAAGTTACGAGGCTGGAAGGAGTCCGCGCGGCTCATTGCACGACGAGGTCACGTGAGCGAGCCGGGTCACTTAACTCTCTCGTTCACTCGCGTGCACTTCGTTTCGGCTTTCCGGTATGCATGCGCGCGTGTCCGTCCATCCGTGTGTTTGTGTTCGTCGTACGGGAGGGAGACGCATCGCTGCTCTAGCTCCGGAGAGCTCCGGAGGGAGAGGAAGAGAGCCGCGCGAGAAAAGGAGAAAAGAGAGAGCGAAAAGGAAAGAAAAAAAGAAGCTCGCGCGAGGTCGCGAGAAAAAGAGAAGGAAGAAGCGATGCCGCAAGGAGAAGATGAGCGAGCGGAGGCTAGAAAAAGAACGACAAGCTGCAAAGAGAGAGACCCCCTTCTCGTGTACATAAAAGCCATGTAATTACAAGCGTCTCTCTCTCTCTCTCTCTCTCTCTCTCTCTCTCTCTCTCTCTCTCTCTCTCTCTCTCTCTCTCTCTCACTCTCGGTTTGTCTTCCATGTCTCTCCCTCTTCGCGCTTCGTTTCTCCTCGTCTCGCTCGCAGCTTCGCGATGGGGGAGCCGCGGCTGTGAAAGAGAAAGAGAGAATGAGACAGTGAGAGAGAGAGGGAGAGGACGATCGCCCGGGTGCCACTCATAGAAGCGTAACAATGGCTTTCCATGCCGGCTCAACCAACCAGACGACTGTCTGACGATCATGACGAATCGTTCCTGTGGGATTAGTGGGATCGAGTTTTGGTGGGTTTGCTCTCTCTGATCTTTTCCCGATTCTATTGTTCTAATCGGATCTTTTGTTGCCTCGAGATGCGAGTAACTTCATCTTACTTCCTGCTGCATCGATGCTTTTTAAAACAAATCGTTTTTCTTCTTCTGTCGTATCTATATGACTCTATTCTCAAATTCTGAAGGTTTATACGATGATGATTTACTGATAGTTTACAACTATGTATGCTGTACAGGAAGAGGAAGACGGAATCATTGTTGCTCTTATGATAAAAATAATGAGAGACTTGACTGATTTTACTGCACTTTGTATTGTCTTTAGAAAAGTAGAGTAAATCCGCAATGTACAACAAATAAATATATGCTATTTTAAGAATATTTTACATTACGAGAATATGTCACTCGAGATAAATCATGATTTCAGAGATACAATCGCCATGATTTTCTTAAATACGGAGATATCGGATTCTAATATAGATGTATAAACAAACAGGCACTCCAAAAACAATCCTCTATCGTATTTTCAATTTTTCACGATGAGCTATTGTGTCTGAAATTCCTGCTTGAGGAATGTCCTCTTGTCATTTTAATACTTTCTTCATGCGGTTGATCGACATACATTTTTTGAACATCTCTTCCCGTCTGATTCTCGATATCTAGACAATCTTGAAAGTAGCAAACAAAACAAGGCAAAAATTACTCCATGAAAAGACGCCACTAATAGAGTGACGATGAAATCGCATGCAAATCATATCTGATGCGTTTTCTGGAAACAATGATAATATTATTTTATTTGACGTTGTTTACGATTGAACGAATGTGAATATATGTAGATAAAGACTTCGCACATACTTCACAATTGACTAGAAGATGCAAACGTTAATAGAGATGTGAAAATTAGATACAGAAGGACCGTAAAACTCTGGTTCCAAGTGCAAATCGCTCAAGTAACAGCTGACAATCAGCTGTTTTTGAGTAAAAAGCAGTTTGATCAACTTAGTATATAATTTCTGATAAATTACAAAATAAATTTCTGGTAAAAATGTTAACAGAATTTTACTATTGTGCAAAATAACACTCCTCACTAATTAAGAAAGTATAATATAAATGATTTACAATAAAATAATATAATTTTTTGAGAATAATTGACGAAAAGAGTTAATAAACTCCATTTTTTCATTTTACTAATATAATAATTTTCACATCTCATATAAATATAGCAGAAATATCAAGAATTTAGCGTTGTATTAAATCTATTATTATTCTCTGTTATTATTATTCAATTAGACTATGATTGTGACCTATCATACGCGTTTCGTTCTTTATTATTAGGTATGTATCAAAAAGTATTTTATACTTAGGCGTTACTTTTACGCTTCGATGTTCTGATTGAAAGAATTTCGAAGGGGATTGCAATCACGTAACGAGAATCCACATCCACTAGAATTTACAGTAAGACTACAGTATATATACAGAATATCTTGACGATGCAATCTCTACAAGTTTCGCACGCGTTCACTTCGCGTAATAAAAAGGCGCAAAACTCGAAACTCGTGCAAACGAACGTATAGCATCTGAAAGACCGAAATATATGGCTTTAAAGTTTCCGCATACGTAAAAGGAAGGTAGAGTCACGTTCTTCCCGCGAACTTTTCATCGAGTCGACAAGACACTCGACGCACAAAGCCAAATACGACGAAAAAACTGTCGCAAAAATTCGATCCCTTTCATCCAGAATTGTATCTTTTCTTCGATTCTTGATCGACAGTTAAATCAATAGAAAATAACTTTTAATATCTAATAAGCCTAAGGAGAGATTCGGCGAAAAATATTTCGCGGGGGGAAAAAAAGAGATCGACTTAAGGGAGAAATCGCAAGATTTCAAGGTCCGGTTAATGGGACGTCAAATCTTCGAGTTGGTCGAAATTTTCGGCCATCGCCGAGAGATCTCGAATGAAAGCGTTTCGCACGCAAACGCGATTCTCTCTCTCTCCGCTAACGCAGAGAGTCCGGCTAAAAATAAAAGTACAAAGTTCGGATTGGGCCGCGTCGCGTTTAGCGGCCTCGTTGACTGTCTTTTTTCGCGGGCACGCTTGGCAAACTTCGCATATCTAATGAGTCTCTCTCTCTTTCACACACGCGCGCGCACGCACACACACACACACACACACACGAGGAATATTAGCCTCTCCCTCGTTTAAATATTCGAGCCGACACTCGGCTCGTTGTCGTTCGCCTGCACGTCGAACTCTCGGCCCGTGAATCCTGCAACAAACGGAGCTCATCGCATCGCACGCGGTGAAAGCCAGGAAGACCGTCGAGGAACGAGCGAGATGGAAACAGAAGTTTCTTTATCGCATCTCTCTGATGAGGTGCCGCTCGGAGAAAGAGCATTAGAGAGAGAGAGTGCATTCGTCGCGAAAAGAAGTACCCGATGTAAAATATGAGACATAAAGAATAAGAGTGAGGCTAGCAGTGAAATTTAGAGAGAGAAAGAGAAAATACAAAAAAAATTTTTCTTTAAATAAGATCGGTCAAATGGAGAATTGACATAGCGAAGAATGTATGTATGTATGTGTTACGTATAGTTTATTAATAGGATGAGAGATCGGTTTGATGACATAAATAGCTGCGTTCACAAATAGTTCATATATGCGGCAGAAAATTAATATCTCGATGATTCCGTGTTATATAATAAACACAATTACTGTCATTGTCGCAGTTACAAACAGAAAGGAGGACGGATATTCCTCGTCTGACGAAAACCGCTAAATGTCTAATATTGATAAAAATAATAAACAAGATTAATTATTCCAAGTAACCTAGGTTTTCCACGATTTTTCCGTACAAACTATCGGATACGGAAGAGGCGTGTATTATAAACTTTTTCTGAAAGATTACTCCAAAGCCTCGCAGCGCGTAAAGATACAAAAGAGAAAGAAAGACACCAGTCTACTCTCTCTTTCACGGCCAAACGTAGGAGCGAGAAGGAGCGACATCGCACATCAGAGAGATGGATGGAAAGGGGAAAGAAACGCGGAGAGTAGAGAGAAAGAAGCCGCTCTCTTATACCGCCAGCGAAGCGGCGAGAGAAAGGGAGAAAGAAAAAGAGAGAAAGAGAGACGACCAATACGAGCAAAGTGAAACAGAGAAGCGAATGTAATACGAGAGAGAGCCGAGGAGAGGGCTGGCAAAAGAGCCGAAGGTCTCGCGCTCTCTTGGCGTAGCTGCAAACAGATAATACGCGCGCGCGCGCATCTGTATGTGTGTGTCTGTGTTCGCCTGGCTCTGTGTATAAGTGTGCGCGCGTGGAAGCGCCGACGTGCCCGCTGACGCTTAGAGATCCGTGGAATATCGTAAAGCTGCCTCTCTCTCCGAAGTGCGCACCGATGCGCCGCGTTTATTTCCTAAACCCACCGCGTTGCATCTTCGCTTGTATGAATTTTTCCCACCCTTTTCGAAATTCTGTATTTTAATGACAAGAGCGGTTCATTATGCAGAAAAAAACGCGAATGTAGGATAAAACTGAGACTCGCGCGATTAGATTTGAGTCAATGATATAAAATCTGAAATTACGTAATTATAAAAAAATATAAAAAAATGTTTTCTCAGCGAAAATGTCGAGGCACCAATCATTTTCAAGTTATAAGCGATTGTAAATAAAGGATTTTTCGCAATTTCAGGTGGAGTTTACTGTAATAGAATTTTAATTTAAGGCTTATTAATTATAAAGATATACATGATGGCAAAAATTGATGACCTCCTTCGACATTTTCGTTGAGATAAAATAGTCTCTAAATGAGAATCTCGGGAATCTACTGTAAATCAGTGATTCGGTGAATACGGGACACCTTGTATATATATAATCTATATAATTAAATGCTCGAGTTTACGAGTTACTAAGATATATATTCTCCATATTTCTATATTTTCTCTACATAAGCTGTCGCAATAAAACCGCGACGAAGCCCTCGCTTTAAGAGTCAAAAATATCAAAAACTTACTTGCTCTATAATCGTATCTTAATTTTTTAAAAGAAGGATTTTTCATATCGTTCTATTTAAAAAAAAATCTTAATCTAACCGTCTAAATTCCGGCAAGAACGTTATCTCTCGAGGCGAGCGAATTTTTGCGAGACGCCTCGCGGTCGAGAAAGTCCTTGAATTTGCACCAAACGCAACAACGAGCGACGACCGCGGCGGCTCCGTTAGAATTCCGCTAGCCGGAGGGACGCGAGTAAGAAGAGAAAGAGAGAGATCGAGTGAGAGGGGGGTGACAGAGAGGAAGGGAGGGGAAAAGGAACGGTGGAGAGGAAAGAGAGTGAAATAGAACGAGAGCAACGAGCGAACCGCCGGCGCACCGAGAGGGATCTCCGATAAGACGAGGAGAAAAGCGGGAGGTAGAGGAGAGAGGTTTAGATCTTATTACGGCACCTCGTGGCTTACGACGATGCAGCGCCGAAGTCATGACCGAGGCGGAATAGACATCGTCTGGCAAGCACGAAGATGTATCGTCGACCGCGATCGCTGAATAGAAAATTACGCTTTAAGAGAGGAGATACGCGATTTTTTTTATTTTTTACGTGTTTCGAGATTAAAAAATGTTTCGCCACGTGGACCTCGTGAATTTTTATCGCGCCACCCACGTGAGATCATCTTCGCGCAATTCTGGAGCAAACAATCTTTTTTTTTAATATCCTTTGATGAAGAAGTCTAGGGATGTATTTAAGAAAATTTCATAGGGATAGCGTAAATGTCTACTATTTTTTGAGAATTAGATTCAACTTCGATACACCAGTTGCTATTCAGGAATCGAATGACAGATCCATTTTCGAAGCTCTTAAAAATCCCTCTTTCTATGAGAATCCTTTACATTAGTGCTCCTTATATAATTAGCAATCTGCAATAATTCTCAAGAATGACACGACTGTAAATTAAAATTAAGTTTGCAATATACTTGTACGCTCTTAATACACAATAATGAAAACGCGTATCTGTATCGGCGGAAGAAAGCAATCTCCGCAATCGAAACTGCACATTCGCATCGGCAAAAAGTTCCCTATTAACGAGCAAGGCCGATTAAGCCTCGTAGAAAACGGCGAAGGATGGTGAAAACGAGCCGAGATCCAATAACGTACGCGATTCTTGATAGCGAATGGAGAGGGAGAGAGAGAAGAACGAGCAGGAAAAAAGGGGGTCCGAAGGAGAGAGCCGAGTGAAACAGGCGCCAGGTCGGAATGTGCGCGAGAACGAAGGGAGAGGAAGCGAGAGGGTGGTAGAGCAGACGATCTCTCGTTGTCAGTAGCACTCCCCGTAGAATATACGTAGGACCTCGAACTCGTCCGCGGATCGATACCGGGTTCCTGGTGGACTCGCGCGCGAAGGGGGGCTGCTCTCCGGCAGGCGGGGGTGGAAGAAGCGAGCGGGGAGGGAGGCAGGAGATATGAGAGGAGAACGAGGGAAAGCGACGGTGGTTTGTGGGGTGCGGGGGTGGCCCGGCGTTGACGGGGGACGCCTCGGGGGTGTTTCTATGACGACGGGAATTACCGGCAGGGGGAGAATTTTCCCCTCGTCTCTAGCTTTCTTTCTCTTTCTCTCTCTCTCTCTCTCTCTCTCTCTTGGGTTCGGCTTCTCTTTCCTCCTTTCCTCGCCGCTGTGGCGAACTTCTGATTCTCGCAACCCGTTGATCCCGCGGCTGGTCCACGCGAAAGGGTTCCTCTTTCATTCTCTCCCGATGGAGAAGAGTATCGGCATCGCCGATCAACCGAGAGTTGGCGGAGGACTCGCGAATAATTGGAGAATTTCATTATTATGCTACTAATGTGGTACCAGAAGCCAACGATTTTGGATCATTCCAATCACGAGCTTCAAACTTGCGATTCTGCTTGTTATTTCGATGTATGAATATGGAAATCTTCACTCGAAAACTTGTATATTTTCCTTTTCCTGTCAGCATTCGCTAAATTCGCGAATATTTTATGCGCAGCCAAAGAAAAACAATCCTACAAGCTTGTAAACTTCGTCGAGATGAAGTGTAGAAGACGAGACACTTTTGACATTACACGTAAAATTTCGCGAAGAAAGGCAAGGTGACGACTGTCAAGTCGATAATAATTACAAATCTTTTGAGGGACAAGAAAACGAGCCATTCAATCTTCTCCTCTTAACCTTCGCCCGCGTGAGAGCGCGCTTTGTTCAACTACAATGGCTTCAGTGGAAAGGCAAGCTTCATTCTCTCTCGAAGGGCTTATTATTTACAATCTTGATCGCTAATGAGCGGATGCCAATGTCATTCTGCGATTTTCACCTCGAATCGTTGATTCCATAACACGCCATCGCAGAGTTAACTCGATTATGTCGATTCTTTCGCCTTTGATGAGAGTTTTTCGCGAAGATACTCGATAAACTAGTCCTCCATCGTGAATCGGAAAAGCTCTGACAAATGATTTATAATACTATCTTGTATTAGACACTTTTTGCGCTTGTGATGACAAGTATATAGACATTAAAGGAAGAAAGAAAAGAGAGAAAAATAGTAAACAGGAAAGAAATCTTTGATTATTCGATATATTTGGCTGGATTTCTACCGAATTTCTTAATACACTCTCCATTTTTAGCTGCATAAAGCGTTCCTGAAGAACGATGTCTCAAGAGAGGGGAGGGTAGATGTAACAATTACAGTGTCGCAAGCAGATGAAAGGCACGCGAGAACCACCGTCTTATAGCGGAGCGGACAAATTCGTTGCATCAGCACTCATATTTTCATATTCATGTGACACGAATACACGAAAAGGAATGTATGTACAGGAATTTTTCTCGCCCATGTTTTCCAGGTTGGCTCGTAACTCATTCACTGCCCCTCTATCTCTCTCTCTCTTTCGCTCTATCCGACTTCATCCGGCGATTACTACGAGATTATTACGACATGCAAGCTACCTAGCTCGTATTTTTACATAAGAATACTATATTGTTAATATATACGTTATTATCACTGACGCGGGAAAACCATTGTAATGGAGATAATCGCAGCAACTAGTAAAAAGTATTATTCCTATCACAAAGTGATCTCGTATAATATATAACAAATACTAATATATAATGCTAAATATAATTTCATATTTGAATAAACGTACATATGGCGTACTTTTTCGACCATTTTGCGGCGAATAAATTGATTTTGGCTCACATGATATTTTCATGAAGTAACGTTTATCAAAATATCACTCTACCTTGCGTCTCTGATCGCTGTTGAAGACTCGAGACAAAATTCGGGGCTGTTAGTTGTTGCGCGTGCTTTGAAAATGCGGTGAGATCTCTGATAAGGAGGCAAAATGGTTAAATTTCGACGTGTATAGAGACTCGAAAGAGGAAGAAGAATCCGAAAACCGATGATCTCACCTCGAGATATCGATACCACCGGAGGCCGAGGTCGTCGGATCTCGCGTGCCGCGTGGAAAGTTCCACTCGCCCGAGAGAGGCAGGCAACATGCGCGACTGGGTGCGCGATTTCGACCCTCCGCGCGCAGACGAGAAACGGCCAATTTATATCTCGGCTTCCGGACGCGATAGCGATCTCGGTCCTTTTCCATACGGTTCCGTATCGTTTCGCGGCTCCACCGTTTAAATCCCATCCCGATCGCTCCAGCGGAAGCAGAGTTAGAGCGAATACTCGGAATCCGCTTTTCGGACTCCTGCACCCGACGATTTTCCACGTTTCTCGGGAATCATCGACGTTTTAAGTCGGGAAAACGTTCGATAATGACTAGAGATACTATTCGCGATTCGCTATCGCTAAAAATATCGCCGAATATTTTATTTCAACATTCGCGGAGTAAGCTGCACATTCGCTAAACTAACGAAAATTGCAACATTGAAGTTTAATATGTATTAGCATATATCGTTTCCACGCACAGATAGTAGGGCAATTTCGTAAGATATTTAGAAAAATATAATTTAGAATATTATCGACACTATATTCTCAAACGCAAGCCGAATGATTATTGGAGATATTCGGTTTTTTAAGTAACTTCCATTTGAGACAAAGTGAAACGAATCAGCGGCACGAAAAAGTTCAGGTTACAGAATGGGTAGAAAAAGAATTTTATGCTCTCTTGCAGATTTGTGAAAAAAGGCGACCTGGGAGTCGAAAGGAAGGCTATTAGAAAACTGTAAATAAAGGAAAAATGTGGTTTTTCTCTCTCTCTCGCATTGTAGTCCCTTATGACAAATAAGAATTTTGAGAGTAAGACCGGAAGTGATTTATCTAAATCAACCAAATGGTCGGATTGACCAGGTCGAATTGCAGACACATTACAACTTTACATCTTCAGCTCGGAATCACCTTAGCGATGTACAATAAGATGGAATTTCTAGCAGAAAATGTCAAGCACAGTCGGATTTGAAGAATTCATTAATTTTTTTCCGTATCATATCGTTGATTTGTTAATTAGGAGGTATACTTATCTTGCATCTAAATATCTTAATCGTATGATTGACAAAGATTTTATCAATGAATTTAACGATATTAATGTCGATAAGACATGTCGTTGATTGACAGATGTGAAATTAAAAAAAATCATTTTATTACTCATCGCTGTTTGTTAAAACTGTCCATTTTAACTAAGAAAAGGAGGACCGAGTATCTCAAAAATATCTCGGTCATTCCCCTCGTGGCGCCATTCCAGGCCACTTAACTTCCCCCCATCTTTTTTTATCGATTCCCTTTCCTTTATCAAGCTTATCCGTGTTTATTCACGCATAATATGTTATATAAACTATATAATAAACAATTGAGACTTAGTAATAAGCTTGACACATCATATCAGACATTCAAGACTTTAATTTTAGCCTCGCGTATTTATTCTTTTGCTTAAAAAAACATGGTTTATTCATAGCTCATTCATTATTCGAATTAAACAAAATTTCTTTCCGACATATGTGAATCTGATGCGATCGATTTCTGATGAATCGGAGAGATTCATCCGCCCAAATTCCTCCGGGCTCTCCTCTTTAGGATTCCGAGCGGACTGTACGAGAGAGTCATCGCATTCGTTGCAACAGAACGTACTTAAATGAGCCGCGAGGCAAGTCCGCGCGATAACACAGGCCCGATAACGTGACGACGTCGAGTCGCGACCGTATTATAAACAGACACGCGCGTACGCGTGTGCGTGTGTGCGTGTATGTGTACAGTCGCATGTGCGCCGACATTGTGCGTCGCATAAAAAACGACGGCGAGCTTCATCGTTACGTGTCGCAGGCATCCGTCAAATGAATCGATGTGGTAACCGGAAGGATATAACAACCGTGTCTATCGAGAGAATTTATCTTTACGTCGTATAACAAGAGCAGGATTCGCGGTTTTTTTAAGCTATTTTTAATATTTTTAAACTATTTATTTCGAGTTGAAATACATTCCTTAATAAAGATTTGTGCGCGAGTCGGATCTAATTGAATCAATTGTCGATTGTACAGCAATCGCGTTAAAAAAATTCTTGTTCTTTTTTTAATTGCTCTTAAGACACGCATTTTTCTTATTTAAATTCTTGCATTTATTTTAATGCTTATTCCTTCGAACGCGGAAGAGGAAGGACAAGTTTATTAGAAAGAAACTCTTATTATATATATTTCGATAATCTCAAATTTATAAGATGTGATACCTGTGTCGAAAACTGTAATTTGTAAAATTCTTGGCAAGATCCTTTTTATTAGCTCTAAAAAAATATGTCGTGACTAGCTTTTTACGATGTTACATAAAATACTTGATTATGATAGAACATAAAATAATGTTATACACTTTTTTAATATAACGCGCGCGCGACATGAAATTAATGACATATTTTGCAAATTTAGCGTGTCATAATTTGGAAAAAAAAAAAGCGTAAAAAAGGCGCAACATACAAACATAAGCAGTAAAACACTAAGCGAATCGATGACTCATAGATCAAGAATTCTCAAGAATAGTTCAATCGAGAATTGAATGCTCGCTTGTATGATTAATTGATTGATCTGTTATTTTTATGTTTTTTATATTTTTTACGCTACGATTTTAATGTAATTTTCACACTTTTTAATAATTGTTCATATATACATTTTGTCTGTATCTGAGATAATTTTCGCAATTAATTAAGATTCACGGATTTCGAGAATAAAATTTAATATGTAAATGCATATGCATAGGCTGCATATTTCATCCATATTGTGTACGAATTTTCTTTTACGTATCGTTTCATGAGCGAATTAAATGAAGGCTTCATTCGCAATTATTACGCACGGAAAAGAATTCTCCATTAAACTATAGCTTAAAAGTATCAGCTAAAATTTAAGCATGGTAAAACTAAATTTCAGATGTAACATAGGCGGGATTAAAATTTAGCTATGGTGGCTAAAAAATATTTTTTTTCCATTCGGCGTCTACATTTTTCGAATTTCAACAGCGAACACGTGCATTCATTGTTCACTCATTATATTTTCCGTATACTTTTCGAAACGCTCTATCGCCGATCATCGTCCTATTTCATCGAGACATCCTTGGTGCGATTTCTTGCGCGCCAGACTCGCTCAAGGAACAAACCCGCTCGTTCGAAGGAGCGAGATAAGATGTCGGAACAAAGATAGAGGATGAAAGACGCGACGGGAAAGGAGGAAAGAGAGCAGAGAGAGAGAAAGGTACTCGCCTCTGCGGTGCACGCGGCCTCTCGGAGTGCGCCGATACGGTCCCCCCGGGGGGGTAAGAGGGGTACGACAAACCGGAGTCGCATGCTAATGCCCACATTGCCGTATCCAGAGAGATTCGCGGATAGGGAAATATCTGGGACCCTCTCTCTCTCTTTCTGCGGAGCGTGACAGTGCGATATCGGTATTCTCTCCTTCAATCGCCTCGTCACGATACGATAATTGCATCAACGGTCCTTGCAATTTAGGCCTCGTTCTCGGTGCAGAGTCGAGAAGATCGCGCGTTACATCTCTCTCTTTCTCTTTCTTCGTTTGTACATTTATACTCTCAAATGCGCTGTATCCATAGTCGACGAATAATCGCGCAGTTTTATGAATCTATATAATTATGGAAATTGCAGTTGCTCTATCCTTTAAATTATTCATGGTTTCCGAATAAATTTTCGATTTAAGAAACATTAATAAATCACAGATTATTTATCTATTCTCGGATCGATCAATTGACAACTTCAATCATTCGTTATTCAAGCGAATATACATTATGAATCTTTTTCTGAAGAAAATGCGCACTTTTTCACCATCTCTCCTTCCGTATAATCTCGTATATACGCAAAGTTAATCGCTAATTAAACATAATCGTATAATATTACAAAAAATAGCGCTCAAGTTTACGATCTGGCAAATATCAAAGCAAAATCCTATCATTCGGATATTATTTAATGAACCAAGGCTTTCGTTTCATTATTACAGCAGAAGCAAGAAATCATATAAATTTTTGGAACAAGATTGACATATTATTTCTGGCTTCTCAGGTCATAATTAAATAGAGATCTTAATAATTATTTCAACTGATCGAGAAGTTTGAATTCTTCATCGCTCGTGTGTTTGACGCGCTATAAATTGGACAATAGGTATATTCAACCATTTGTGCGAAGAAAACAAACAATGGTTCTCTTTCTGTTTGCAATAAACGTACTGTTTTCGCCCGAATTTTTTCTTATTGATTTTATCCAAACTATATACGAGCCGCGCGTATTTAAATCTCGAACGTTAATTGAACTTTGAATTGGTCACCAATTCATTTGTATTTCTTTTGTCTGAGCTATAGATTATTTGTTTTTAACAATTTGTCGCGATAGTAAGATGCAAGCGAAAAGTATCACCGTTTCAAAATGCTTTTTAATTATAAGAGAGAGAGAAAGAAAGAGAGACAACATGGAGCACTATTCTTTCCCATATGTAAAAATAGAGAGTTCTATCATACATGTAAATGAAAAAATAATCGTAAATCAAAAGCGAAAAGTACTATTACTTGTTTTTTCTGTACGTGCTTTTGCATGATGAATGTTTCGCGACTGCGTAGGACGATCCGACACACGCACATCGATCGACGCGACGTATAGAAAGCACGAGTTCGCATAAGAGCGAGAAGAATCTGACGATAAATCGATAATTCGTTGGAAAAGCATAGGTTGAAGCGGTTGAAGGTATAACTGTCGGCGAGTTTCATTTATTTCTCTTTGAGCTGCTCGTGTAGCTGGTACTGGTACAGTCCGACGAGCAAGTAATCGCATGTGTGTCCTCGGTTAGGCCGATGCGAATTGGCCGACATAGGAATAAGACTACTTTCTCGACGAGAGAACTCGTTTCGGCGCAAAAATCATCGTTTATCTGACTCTCGCGAAATATTAAAAACAAAATTAATTAATAGTTATAAAAGAGCCTAAATGCAGTGTTTCAAGATGGATAAAATACTTCGGAAGGTTTACTTGTCGATCGGCAAATCGCACCCTTTATCCTTCATACAAGCGGATTTAGAAAGAAATTGATCTTAAAGAGAGCGAGAAAAAAGCTCTTCATGAAAGATAAAATTTATACGAGAGGAATGAAATATATTATTTCAATATTTTCGTCTCAAACTAGAATTTATAACGATTTTATAGGCGTTATATCTCCGTTGTTTTTTTTTATTATAAATACGAAAAACTTTTGCACATATATATTATCTTCTAATCTTTTCGACGCTATTTCATTCCTTCCGCGCGAATTTGCGCCGAAATCTGCGAAAATCAGTTATTATTTTAACGAAATACCGCGGATCACATAATCGCGAACACCATAATCATTGCTTGTGTCCACCTTTGTGTCGACGGGCGAAAATTCGGGGCAAAAACCATCGGTAGATTCTCCGTAACGCGCATGCGCCGCGTCTCGAGGCGCAAACCTCGCGACGCGTCTCACGCGGAAACCGCCGACGCGATCGGATCCGCGCCTAAATAAATGAGCATGACAAACGGTAAGGAATCGTCTGGCGCAAGTCCCGTCCCGATATCTCGCCCCGTTCCCGAGATATTAAATGGCCACTTTTGGTGAGGAACCTCTTCGTGCCCGGGCACAGCAACGCGCGGCGCGCGCCATCGACATCGCTCACGGCAGAAAGCGTGCCAGAACCTCTCTCATCGCTCCCAATGAGAGCAAAAACTTTTACAGGCGTTTACAGTTGCGTGATTTTTAAACGATATCCCGTATGATATCGATTCGTAAAAAAATAGACGTATTTTCGCCTGACATTTTTTTAACTTGCGCGCATCTCTTTGTTTCAGCGCGCTGCGCTATTCTCCCTTTTGCATTTTTCGCACTTGAGATAAAAAGGATCTGTACGGAGGAAATAATATAGGAGAAAAACACGTAGTAAAAAATTGAATTTTTTTATCAAGTTACGATCCGACAACAATTGCGCGCTATAAATGTAGTGTGATGTAATGGAATTAGGATTACTTATTATTGTGACTTTTCCGCACATGATGTGTCTCTCCTATAATAAGAAGCGATAGTAGCCTCTAACTCCGTATTTTTCACGACGCATTTATTACTTCCCAAAAAGATTCTGCGCGAGGAATCAAAGAAGCATGTATATCACATATTACATTTGTTAATTTGTAATATTCACAAATAATCGAAGTGTAAAAGATTCATTAATCAAGTCGTTTATAAAAAAAAACCCTACTCTCTCTTGCGCTAACGATGATAATTTAGTAATTTAAATCTTCTTAGAATAACTTATACAAAATATAGAATCTTTCGCATCAAGTTACTGTTGTTATTATCTAAACTGCTTTATTTATTTCTTTAATTTCTTTCTAAGAGAGAGGAGAAAGAGAGAGATTCTCTTATTATTTAAATTAGATTATTTCAAATACAGTTGCATCGATTCTCAAATACAACTGGATATTTGAAAAACATGGCGTACAAATTTTACGCTTGTCAAGTTAATACGAACAACGACGAGCCGATTTAATTCTAGCACTGCGATGAGTTAAGCGGGTTAAATGATGTTTCTAAAATACATATATATCACGAATTACCGGCGTATTTCATATCTCGAATCCGAAAAAAAAGTTTGAACACAGATCCGTAAACTTCTATTGTTTCTAAAATTTAAGATTATAGTTGATTTAATTTTCAGCGTGTGATTTTTTGAGATATATAGAAAAGTATCTTGTATCATAAGAAGATGCACAAGATGAAAATTAATTATACGTACGCCATTATATCGAAATGAGTTATTCGCGTTAAATTTTTCCTCAGTAAATTTGAATAAAAATTCTTGAACATGTCACTATTAGATCTGTGTTTTTCATAAATAAACAGACAAGTCCTAAATAAATAGACAAGACTACTGTGAATTTCTAAAAGATTAATGGAAACTCTTTTTGTTTCGTTTAAGAGTTTTCATCATGAAAGAAGAGTCCAGGTCTGGTTTCGTGAAAGAAGAATAAATCCTATAGATTCTCTAACTTTGAACGAGCCGCTACGGTTTTCTGTCGTACAAAATCGACATCTCAAAATATATATGTATACACAATGACACCTAACGATAATGACAGCATTGTTAAAAGTTAGAAAATTAGTCTACTAGTGTGAGAGCATTAATTGCATGGTCACCTGATTTAAATCCCTTCGATTTTTGTAGGATTATTTAAAATATCCAGTTCAATTAAAAATGCCGAAGAATTAAAAATATACAATTCAACATATAGGTATGCAATGAAATTAACGTATAAGATAATTCTTGATGTGTGCGAATTTTAAACACTTATACAATTTCTTGTTAAATCATGATATACAAGTTATATTCATTTAAACGACATCCTTTCCAAGGATCCATGTTTATCGGGACTTTTGTTAGATTTAAAGTGAATATTGTGTGAATTTTCAGAACAATACAGAATATTTCAAGATTGATTATTTTGCAACAGCCCCAATCGTTATATATTACATATATATTTCTAATTTTTGTCAGAAATAATATATTTTCCAAGATACTCGTACATTTTATACAATATGTTTCTAGAAAAAGATAGCAAATCAAAGCTTTAATCGCGTATTTAATTCATAATTCATACAAAAGTCACAAATTTCGATATGTCGCGATTATAATCCGATATACTTTAAATAGGAGAAATTGCATTCTACATATATAAAGAAGATATTCTACTATACTCTTCATACTTTTAAACATTTGACTACGTAATTAGCTCCGTACTTTCTATCCTCTTTTTATGCCTCTATAATCGTAACAGATGTAATATCGCGAGACGAAGGGAAAAAAACGAGGCCACGATTGATACCGCGACAAATACGACGACGACGATGGCTAGGCGGCGGCGGGTGTCAACCTTCGTCGAGAAAGAACAAAGAGGGACACCGGGGCTCGTCGTCGGAGACGAAGGAGGGGAAAGGGGAGACGATCGCGCGTACCCATGATACGCGCCATCTACGTGGACTATACCAACTCCCGAGTGTATCTTACATTAGAGTTGCGCAATTCGATGCCGCCGTGTGACGTGACGCGGCGGGGCTCAAAAGTGCCTATAATAAACGCGTCTCTCTCTCTCTCTCCCTCTTTCTGCCCGCGTTTTCCGAACTCACGCATCGCTCGCGGGGTTGCGCAGAGAACAGTTTCGTGCACGGCGATTGATTGCGCTCCGAAGGGAGGCGAGCCTCTCGTCGCGGGTATTCGGGGGGACGGAGGGGGAGAGACTCGGGCGAAGGGGGGGAGAAACACAGAGGGCGAGAGAGAATTGCGCGCGGATTCCTCCTGGAAGAGGGTACGGAGTCGCTCTTATAAAGCTCGAGAACGAGGGAGAGATGATACGCAAATGTAGAGGGGAGGAGGGGGGACAGCAAAGTATGAACACAAAGAGAACGTGAAAAGGGAAGAGGAGAAGGGTGGGAGAGAGAGAGATGACATAGAGCGAGAGCGCGAGAGAATCACGCGCGCAGTAATGGTTATAGGAAGAAGCGGCATCGCCGCACGGCTACTTGGCTCTCCAGGGCCAGGATATTTCAATACGGTGGTCGGCCACCGACGTGGGGAAGCGCACAGGGAAGGGAGGAGGGAGAGGGGGAACGACGACATGGTCATGTGTGCGTATATGAGCATTCGCGCGCGCGCGAACACTCTACACGTAAGCGGGGACTGTATATACAACACGGCCCCCTCTTTTCCCTCGCGTCCCTCACCTATGTGTCTGCCCTTCGCATCATACGGCTTTACACGGTCGTTCGGCGACGAGAAGAAGAGAGAGAGAGCCGCGGTAGCGCGCTCCGCTATTCGGATTTTGGAGAGAGAGGGGTAAAGGGGGGGGGGCGAAATTCTGTCTCCGTCTCTCTTTCGGTACAAAGAGAAGGGGGGCAGATTCTCTCACCAAGAGAGGGAGAGAGAAATACGGTGAGACTTTACACAGAAAGCCGGAGGATTCGTTGGAGAGGGGGGTCAGGGAGCAGGGGGGAGAAGGGTTGGAGGAGCCGAGCGTGGCCGATGGGTTCGCCGGTTAATGCCCGCCTCCCCGACGCGTCGAGGGGAAGCCGACATGGGCTGTGCCAGGTTGTGATTGGGCTTCCCGACGAATGGGGTTCGGGACCAACGGTGGCGCCTCGACGGCTCCGCCAATCGGGGGTCCTCGTCCGCCGGTTTTTTATCCCGCTATTTACACCCGAGGACGAGGAGAAGACGGTTCCCTCCCCTTCGTCCCCCCCAGCCTCGTCGCGTCTTGCTCGCGCTCGCGCGACACCTTGCTCTGTCCTTCTCCTATGCTCTCTACCCCGTCTGCTCGTCGGCGCAGGAGAGAACACTCTCGTTTCGGGATCCGTCGAGGTAACACGCGTTTCCACGAGCGACAGGCCGAAGAAGTGGCCCCCGTAAACTGTGCGCGCTTACGCGTGTGTGTATGTGTATGTGTGTGTATATATAGTGTGTCCAGTGTTTCCCTGACTCGTCCCGGCGTGACGACACTTGTTTTTCCTCCTTGTTCTCGAGATCAGTGAAGCTCTGCTCTTCGCAGGTAGGATATAGCCTGCTACTATACATATAGTACATGTATATATATGGTGTACGTGTATATTGGTGTATGTGCGATTCGAGAACACAGTGTGTATGTGTGTGACAGAACGTCGCAGGAGGATGCGACGTTGCCGGATGTCGTAGGCGCGAATACGCGTATACCGACTGGTTGAGGCCGCCCGAGGAAGAAGAGAGGAGTGAACGCGCGCGGAAAGAAAGAGAGAGCGAGCGAGCTAGCGTCATCGTCGATCGATTTCGACTCGGAGTCGACGAGGTTGGAAAATCGCGAGTCTTACTTGCCGTTGGCTGGTAGTTCGAACCTCGCCGAACGAATTAACGCGAGCGTGGATTCGTCGCGGTGGAGCTACAACAGCATCAGTGACATTTGCGGTGCTATCGACGAAACCAGACAACCTGGCAACGTCGCGCATCGACTTGCCTTCGCGCACACAAACGCATGCATCATCGTACACGTACCTAGAAGGGAACTTGGGGTGGCTGGCTGGTTGGCTGGCTGGCTGGCTGGCTGGCTGGCTGGCTGACAGGCAGGCTAGCAGGCAAGCAAACAGGGCAGGCAGGCAAACAAGCAGGCCAGGCAGACACGGCTTTCTTGTTCCGAGGACGGCACTCCTAGTCGCACCGTCTCTCTCTTCTACCTCCATTGCGCTTGCTCTTCCTCTCCCCCTCGTGTTCGTTCGGTTAACTCAATCGCGCGCTCTCTCTTTCTCTCTTTCTTTCTATCCCTTTCTTTCTCTCCCTGGCTCACGCCGCACGTACCGTTGAGAGCCTCTCCCTTCCCCTGTCGCGCTCTTTCTCTCTACCCCTCTACCCCCTCCCTACCCCCTAACCTCGAGCGGCTCTCGGGCGAGTCCACTAGGACTTGCGAAGGGGAGTTCGGCAGACCTCGGCTCTAGTCGGCCTCGATCCGCGGAGTGCGTCAGACGCCGCCAGTCGATCGCTCTGGTTCACGAATATTCGCCACCCGGGGCCTACGTGCCTAAATCGCGAGGCCCGCGAGCCTCGTCGCGCGTTACCTCCTCATATCTGCGACTCGCGACAGTCCGTATTACGGCGATTTTGCGCCCTCAGCTTAGGACGCACTCGACAAGCGTATATCGGTACGACGGCCATGTTTGGTGTTTACGACGTGAGGGGGAATCGCTGACGTCACGCGGCCAGCGGGCCGATCTCGCCCGAGCGGCAGCAGCACCACCAGCAGCAAGCACGAACGGCTACGGGAGGAAGCGTGCGCTTCGTCGTCGTGTCGTCGTCACGCCGGTAGTTATCCGAGAAACCAAAAAAAACCGATTGCGGAGTCCGTGTCGAAAACGTCACCCGTTATATTCTTTTTTTTCTTTTTTTCTTTTTTGACGAAGAGAATTGACTCTCTTTATTCACCACCGAACTTCCCGCAGCTACTGGCCTTTCGAAAAACATCAGTTCCTTCCTCGTCCCTTCTTCATCCTCGTTTCTGTCGCTGAAATAACGTCCCCTTGGAAATTTCTCTCCTCGAAACCAATCTCGCGCGGATGACAGGACGCGTCGCGGTTTAACAGCTGATGACAGCGTCCGGGGGGAGGATACAATCGACTGATTCGATCAGTTTCCGACTCTAGGGAGTCCCTAGATACGATCTCTAGATACGTACCCACGTGGTTAATCGCGCACGTGTCTCCGCTCGCCGCGCACGCCGGTATTCTACCTCGTGATCTAGAATACAAATTGATCAGTTTTTCGCGATGTTATTACATATACGATCACTGTGATCTCTCTCTATCTTTCTCGACTTCCGGGGAATGTGTGTGTGTGTGTGTGTGATCGACCATGTCATGCCGGTGTGAATCATTGCTACATATGGTGTTTCGTAGGAAATCACGCGCGACACGACGCGGCCACGGACATCGGATCGGAGGACATCTTCGCGCACGTCCGGAGTCAAGTCGGAAGGATTAAGGATTCACAGGACGGCCATGGAACTGGGCGACAGAGTCTACGCCGCGGAACGGATCACGAAGAAGAGGGAAAAGCGGGTTAGTAATCGCTGTTTACAACTATCGCCATCAGATGGTGCCACCAGCCGGAATCCTTCCGCGCGTTTCCCCGCCTCTTTATCTATCCTCCCTCCGTGTATCTTGTCTTTCTTTCTCTATCTCCTCCTCCTCCTTCTCCTTCTCTCTCTTTCTCTCTGATAGCTCCTTGGCTGCCGCTTCCACGATACGAAGAAGCATGCCGCGTTTCGTGACATCAGACTCATTAAGTACGCTACGGTGGATACGGGTCTGTTTTTTCTCTGTATTTTTTTTTATTTTTAAATGTTAGATCTAGAGAAGCACAAAGTTTTTTTCGAGTTATTTTATCTTTTCCATCGACAAGATTATCGATTCGTTGCGGAACCGCGTATAAGCGCGGAATCGATCCTATATGTCCTCCTATTTTGACGTCATTACAATATGCAACCGGCATCAGTCACGAGGAATAAAAATGATGAGAATTGTGTATCGATGGAAAAAGAGAAAGGGAGCAAAAAGTATAAATTTCCTCGAGATCGATTCTTATTTAAAGCGCGTCAATGATTTTTTGCTCCAATTTCGGTTATTATGTTTTCGGCTATTGTTTTCAGCAATATGATATTTTCACAAGTTATAAAACTCGAACATGAATTTAGAAAATAGATAAATATTATTACTTTCTATCTCTAGAACATACAAAATATGCGTGCGTATATGTGTGTGCATAGAACAGCATATCTAATCACTGTCGGTCCTTGATATGGCGCAATCCTGTGCAGTGTGTTCTCTCTTGATACAGGAAAAAATAGAAAGGAGCAAAAAAAAAAGAAAAGAAAAAAATATATACTGTATAATATATTTAACTATGCACAACACTTAATTCATCAAATATAAATTTATTTATATTTGATCTATAATGCAAGTAATGATAAAGAAATATTTTTCATTACAAATACATATTTAAAAATACACTAAAACAAAGTAAGAACAAGAATTTACTTATAAATTTAAAATGTTTAAAAAAGATAAATGTGTAAAGTAAATGAAAACAAATGAAAAAAGTAAAATAAGAAAAGATCCAACATAATAACAATGGTAATAAGAAACGTCAGTCATGTATTTTCAATGCTGTTTTTGATCTAAAGTATTTTTTTATTATATATTTATTTTTTCCTAATCTTTATAGTGAAAAATTTGTCTCTGATGTAATTTATATCGCTTAATTTTGCCGTAAATCTTTTAACTGTCAAGAAGCATAATTTAATTTAATTTCTTTTAAAATATTGACGATTAGAAATAAGTGTTTATTAACTTTAAACCGAAAAAAGCATTAGCTTTTTGCGCTTTATTTATACACACACATATATACAACACAATCGCGTAAAACTGTGTGTGATCCTATATTTACAATAAATAATCATATCTGTTAAATCAATTTTTTGACAATCTGTAGATACAGAGCGAGAAAAATGTTTATTATATACTTGAGATATATTTTCTTTTTTTTTTTTTCAATCTATAAATTTACTCTTGTATAAATACAAGACTGATAATAATTATTAAAATGCTAACATGATAATTTTGTTTTATATCTATGGCGAATATAGTTTTATTTAGGTATAAAATATATACATCATTGCATAATTTATAAGATAATTTGATCGCGTTAATGACAATTATTGTTATCTCTGGTTCATATGCAGGAGTAAATTTGTAGATTGTGTGCTACTAAAGAAAAAGTAATCTCAACCATTCTGAGGCCGACTATATGTATACTTCTTCTGGTTAACGGGAGTTCCCGGAGGCAGACAATGGTAAACTCGCTGACGGATAGGAGAAAGGCTCCGTATGGCAATCAGCTGGTAGCAACTGGTGGCGTATTTCTTTACGGAACTCGCTGTACAATTTCGAAACAATTCGCAAACGTAATTCTCAAAATTCTTTCCGATCTATGGAAAGTGTATATAAACTATACAGGGTGTTAAAAAAATGGGTTACATATTTTGAGAGGTAGTATTAATCAAAATAAGAAAAAAATCTAATAAATATGGGTCCTACAATTAATATCTTCGAAGATACAGGCTATCTTTACATTTGAACTTATTGTCTTTTCTTATTGATTGTGAATATGATGTTGAAAGCATTTTTCTATAGGTTTTTAGAACATTTTATATATGTTTTACGTTATTTTATTTCACTTGGGGAAAAGACGCGAATTCGTAACAATATAATTTCATGAATTATGTCGTAATAATTTTAATCGGGTGCATACAATTAAATATAATTTGTTTAATGAGTTTAGAGATATAAAGAATATAATTCAAGTAAAATGACAAAAGATAGTAATTTTACTTTAACTCAGAAAAGTCGTAACATCAAAATGTCCTAAAATGTTTCGAAACTGTACAACATAATTGCACCGAAGTAAAGAAACATTCTGAACTTATAAACTTCAAATATCGAGAAAGCTAACAATATATTTCGGAGCTCCGACAAATTACTTGGAGAAACGATTCTTCACTTTCATTCAACATTCGCGAAGTCTTCCGGTTTTTATGAGAAATACCACTCTATCTATTCGTACAATATTACGTCAAAATCGTTCATATTGTATCAAGATCGAATAAACTTGCTAAATGACTCGTGTAAAGCGTTGCAGAACATTCACTCTCGCGAATCGACGACATGATTGTCGCACCAGTATCGACATGTAATAATATCGGTTCGCGAGAGGATGACAACCTGCTCCGCGTTATCACATCGTCGATCGGGCTCGTGGATGCTTCATTCTGTCGTTTCATTCGCAACGTTGTATCTCTCTCTCGCACGCGCGTGTGTCATTGTTTTCCAACTGTCACGCGGTGCCTGCGCATCGCGATGGGCCGGCGTGCCGTTTCTGTCGTTGGCCGTAGGCCAATGGGTGAACCGCTACCATGAACATCGGACTCGGCTATCGACCGTGCTTCGCGAGATGGATTCGAAAATTCACGCGATCCCTCTTTCTCGCGTTTCCAATGGGTTTTCGAAATACGCGAATATCGAGACAACCGTGTAATTTAAATAAATCCCAAGAAGAGAGAGAAAGAGAGATTCGATGTGTCTGATTTACTTTTAATTCTATATATAAATAGATAGTCTTGGATCAATTTATATTTATATTTTTATTATATTTATATTTTTATTTTTATTATATTTATATTTATATTTTTTTATATTTATATTTATATTTATATTTTTTTATTTATTGGATTTTTATTTTCAAGTTTTTTTTTAGTATTGTACATGACAGAAAGAAAGTAAAATACTTTTGAAGTAAAAACATAAATATTTATTCTAATTATGTAGAGTGTTTCAAAAGTGAAGGTTAATTGTTCGGATTTTTGAGGACCCAAAAACAAGAAAAAAATTAGAATGAACATAGATTAGGTCTGGAAATGTATTGTGAGATAATTTTTGTCTTTAAATTTCAAATTCTTTTATTTTTGAGTTTTTTTGTTAAAATTGAAAGAAGAGATGATTTTTATAAGTTTTGTAACATAATTAATACACAAATATAGTAAAGTCAATAATAAAAGTAACCACGTGGAAGTACAGCCTGCTTAGCATTCCTTGATTTGTTTGATTATTGATTTTATTATGTCATAATTATGTTACAAAACCTGTAAAAACAGGGTGTCTAGCGGTCCTTGAAATCCTTGAAGTCCTTGAAATGTCCTGGAATTTTGTTTGTCTTTTAAAAATCCTGGAAATGTACTTGAATTTTTTTGTAGATCCTTGATTTTTTTCGTTATTTGTAAATTTATTTAGTTTCTTCAAATTCTCTTTAAGAATGAAACAAAAGTTGTTCGAGCGCTGATCGTTGTTGACCATAGAGATATAAGAATTAAAAGATTCTTAGATTCTTATATCTCTATGTTGTTTTCATAAGGCTGCGCTCAGAAAATACAACAGTTGTACAACGTTACTCATATATTATATGGTGATATAATATAGATAAATTTAGTAACGTTGCTCAACTATTGTGTTTTCTGAACACACCCATATATATATATATATATGTTATTAAATTATATATATACCGGCGTCGCTGGTTTCATTATATACCGGTATCATTATTAAAAATATATGTATAGATTTTATATAGGCTGGGAATATCTAAAAACATTCAGCTAAAAGAGTCAGCTGAAACTATTTATTTTTTAAAAATATTTAAGTCATATGTTACTTCGTATACAATGTACTAGAAGAATATATGTTAGCCTAATATAATCTATACATAAATATATCTATAAAAAAATGTTCTTGGTTCTTTGTACGTCTTGATCATACTAGAAAATCGTGCAAATGTTCTTGAAATGTCCTTGAAATGACCTTAAATTTTATTTTCAAATTTTACTAGACACCCTGAAAAACCATCTCTTTTTTCAACTTTGAAAAAAAATCTTGAAAGTTAAAATTTGAAATTTTATTATCCCAAAATAAATACATTTTCTTATCTATGTTTGTGCCATTTTTTTTCTTGTTTTTGGATCCCCAATCATCTCATGATCGATTGACTTCCATTTTTGAAAACCTTGTATATACAACGTATATAAAATATTTATTTCGATTATCGGAGGTTTATAAAAAATAATTTTAATATAAATAATATATAAATCACGAGTAATTTGGCATCCGTTGCATAAGAATCACATAAAAAAATAAAAAAAAATAAAAAAAAATGAATTTAACTAAATAAAAAAAAGATTAATTCGAAAAAAATGATTCTAAAATTGAGAAAAAAATTAAGATTGAGATATTACGAAGCTCGACGTTACACTTAATACTCCGATCCGATTCTTTTATCATTTCTTTTTGTAATTAGTGCTTATTGCTTATACAATACATGTGTACCGTCCTCTCCTTTTACCCCACGTTCCCGGGAGATCCATCAATCCCTGGAATATAAACAAACGCATTCTGTCTGTTTATCTCCGCGCGCGATCGACCCGGTTTTATAACGTAAAACTGTTACCACTGACTGACAGCGAATGGCGCCAACCGGCTTTCACCGATCACCTGGTTTTATCTGGCCGGGAATTTTATCGTTGAAAAATCGTACGGGATTACAATCGATGTTACGGCGCGCCTCTCGCGTCGCAATTAATTATCGCGCCGTGATAGCTATAATTATACGCGTACTGATAAGCGAATTGCCCTTTCTCGATTGGAGCGAGTCTTATCGAGAAATGATCCGCTCGTAAACGTGCGCAACATGTGGATCCACCTCTGACGTAGCTGATACGTGCGGGATAACGATAGAAATTGATTGCAGGAGTAAAAGTGATTAATAGGCGATTATACACTTGGTCGATGACTTAATTGGAAGAGTAATGCTTGAATATATTGTATAATGTTGCATCGAGAAATACGAAAAAGACTAGAACACATCTTTCGTTTAAAGCATTTTTTCTCGTTAAAAAAATACTTTCATTCTTGTTAGCCACATTAATTTGTCATTCATATTTTTTAATCTTTTACACAGATATATTTGCATTTTTATTTTAGATATATGTATATGTATATATTTATTACTTAATTTGTATCGTCGGATGTGACGTAGATAGATATTTGCGTGGAGAGAATTGAGAATAATGAAACAAACTTACACACATACGTTCTTTTGCATATTATTTGAAATGCAATATTTATCGTATATTCACCATCAATGTATACACAGAGAAAATTTTCTCTTAAAATTTATCCTGAAAATTATGGTGACTGTGGGATAATATGGTATAGAAAGAATTTTATGAGAATTTCTCTCTTAATATTTTTTTCACAATAAAAAATATAAATATTTATCATAATAAAATATAAAATATGTTTGATTAATATTTTACTAAAATATATAGTAAAATAAAAAATATGTTAAAAACTTAGAATTCTTTAAGTGTTTTAAATAGAATAGATGTCAAAAAAGTGATAAATATAAAATATTTTATATAAATTTTACAATGCAGCATAATATTTTCAATCCAGCTTAATCGCTCATGATTATTTTAACATGTAGCATGGTAATTTTCGGCTTTATTACCAAATAGGATAAAATTTGTAGTAAATTTTGCGGTAAAATATAACGAAAAATTCTCTCCGTGTAATTATATTAGTATATTAGTAATATTTATCTTGCATTTTTCTTTTTATTTTACAGGGCAAGATCGAATATTTTGTCAAATGGAAAGGATGGAGCAAGAAGTGAGTATAAAATAATCTCTGTCGGAGATTATTTGACATGTAACTCGTGATTGCGAATACGCAACTTATGCAACTTTTCTCGTTATTTCAGATATAACACATGGGAGCCGGAAGAAAATATTTTGGACGTCAGATTAATCGAGCTGTACGAAGAGAGTCAGAAAGGCGGAGATGTATCCACCAGAAGACCAAGACGAAGGGATACCAGATATAACGTGAGAACGAGCGATATATATTTATATTCTTCCGTCCATTTTATTTATAATTCTCAATAAATTATGAAATCGACTTTAATAAAATTGTACTAAGCACTAACAGTTTCGATTAACAATTAAGTTACTTTTGTCACTATTTTTGATCATATGCACACTTTATCATTTTATATAAATTTCATTTTAGCTTATTTTATCTTCTTTTACTTTTGTCGCGTTTAATTGAACTTTATTCTTTAAAAAAATTAAAAATTCGAAGAAATTGATTGGCAAGTGTATGTGTAAATATATAAATATATATACATATTTGCACTTTTCTAAAGAAAAAAAATTCTCACTAAATATTTCTCAAACACAAAGCTTTGTAAAGTGTCTTATTTTTAGATATTTAATTTAAAAAAATTATTGGCTATAAATAGTAACAAATACAAGAGAGATGTTATTTACATGTTTGTCAAATTTGTAAAATGCCACTACGTCTCTTGATTATGAAGTTAGATCAAAAGACCATTTTTATACCGAAACATTTTAACAGTTTAATATCTCAGCAAATGTTATAAAGTTCCTTGTTAAGCTAATCATAAAATTTTTTCTTATTTTGCCGAAATAGTTTGAAACGGAGAGTTAGGGTCATAAAGTTGGATTAGAAACGTACTCTTCTTGTATACACACTCTATAATCGATAACAATTTTCATTAGGAGCAGGTACTGGCTAATCTGGTAGTCGAGGAGGAACCCGGTGGAGATGAAAGAGTAGGCGAGGACAGTCAAGACGAATCGACGACAGGCAGCACTTCGGCGCCTCGTTTGAACCCGGTAGCTCCTGACGAGGACACACTCCCGAGTTCCTTGGACGGCCACGAGTCCCCGACACCGCCAGAATTGGCGTCGACGTTCAGCGTCGATTCCGACAGTTCCAACAGCAGCGTAGAGATACCCTTGTTGCCCAGGAAAGAGCTGGGCACAAAGAGGAAGGCGGAGGTCCTCAGCAAGGAGTCCGGCAAGATTGGCGTGACAATTACCACGAGCAATCCCAATACCGGTAGTGGTAGCCCGCCGCCGAGCAAAGTTCCTCGGTTATTGCCTTTGAAGAACAACCCTACAGCGCCGTCTTATCACGTAAGTTTCAGAAACGCGAAAGTGTAATTTGCTAATAAGTTATATGAAAAGAGTAAGAGGCTCGTTTCTTCTTACATATGTATATCTCGACGAAAAGTTTCTTAAAAAGTATATCTAGTTCAAATTGACTTATGTTTTGCGCCGGTGTATCAAAACTTTAATTGATATACCTAAAATTTGCGTTCGTAGAATTGATGTAGCTTATAGAAGGATATGAAAATGTCCCACTGATGATCAACAATGTTAAAATTCCAGATATAAAAGCAGGATCCTTTTTTTATTACAGAGTCACAAAGTCAACGGCAGAAGGCCGTCGTCCTCCAGCGTAAAGTCGACACCGGAGGAGCATCTTCCGGCGGTGCCGACGACGCCGGCGCCGGCAGTCCAGGACAAGAAGCGTCCCGAAGCTGACGTACCTCACGGGCCGCCGCCCTCTCTTCCACGTGCACCACCGGCACCGCTATCTCCCCAGACAGACACACCCCTGGAACAGCCCTCGACGAAGAAGAAGCACTTGTCGGAGCAGAAGCAGCAGGAGAAATCGAACGGGGCGGTCACCGCTGACAAAGCTGCGAACGGTCATAAATCACCGAGTCCCACAGATTCTTACACCAACAACAATAGGTTACCGACCGTCGTGAACGGGCATCACAGTCATAATAATAATATTAACAACAATAACAATAACACTTCGAGCGTCAAGCAGACCGAGATTCCGAAGTCGGAAATGTACGCCTCGCTCACGAGCCCCAGCACGGATTATTGGCACGCGAGGAACCCAGTGGCGGATCAAGTGTTTATCACGGACGTTACTGTTAATCTGAAAACGGTTACCATCAGGGAGTGCAAGACTGAAAAGGGCTTCTTTCGGGAGAGAGATCCCAAAGAGACCCTTTGAACTTTCGAGAACGATATCTATCAATAGCCCTGCGTCGGGGACATCTGCTCCGAATTGTATTGAATTATTGTAAATAAATATAAATTATTTTCACACACACATGTTAAGCCCAGGATGTAATCATAGTACCAAGCAAATTTAAACTTTTCTAATGATTGACAGATGAAGACGATATCACAGTATCGCAAAAAAAAAAGGATGATAGTCGGGCAACGCGCGCAAAGATCTATACAATCCGTACGCATTGAAATCCCAAGAAATTCGAGTAAATAGTGAAACTAGATTGAGATCAGTATTAGAGAACTTTTTTTCCTACCAAATTGAAAATTAAATAGTCACAAACGATACTTTACTCAGATCTGCGAGTCTGTGTAAATTTATTGTAAAGATATTGTAATGATAACGGTATGATGGGTCGAAAATGTTCGACATATCTATTATTACAATACATACACTTGTATATTTCAAAACGCTTGGTAGATTTTAACCACATACACGCTGAAGATCTAGATAACATTAAAGGATGCTACGTCTTCTAGTTATTTTTTTCATTATTTGCTTCTCTTGGAACTTTGCTAAGAGAACGCTATAGATAAAACTATTATAATGAAACTTTTGTTTTTACTACGAGATACATATATGTATTTATATACAAGATAGACAAAGTATTTTTCTAATTCGTTTTTAGAATATCAAAAATCTATTTCGTGGAAGAGCGATTCCAAGGGAGAGAGACGTTCCGAGTTACATTATTTCGAACAAAAAAAAAAGATAGTTTTGAACTCTTGTATATATATCCCATTTATCCCGTTATGTATTTCGTTCTATATATGTCAGCAAACACCAGAGTGTCGCGAGAGAAAAATATAAATTTAATTTTGAAATACGTATGCGAGCGTAAGTTTCATTAAGAATTTCGAATGATCGCGAAATGTCATTGGAAGGATCGTGCCTTCGATATCCTTCACGTGTAATTAAATATTTTTATTCGTGCAAAATGTTGCGCGTACATCGACATGTAAGGTCATTTTCTATCTCTTAGTGAAACTATTTTATTTATCCATTTCGATCGTCGGACACCGTAAAATGGATTTCTTTTTTTTTCAAGACTACGAAAGCGAGATTCGCGATCACGAATTCAATCCTATTCAAAAATGCAGTCAATTTATACAACAAAATTGTCTAAAATTGAGTGTCGGCCACTCTTTCTCGTTAACTATTTATCCTATTTGCTATTCTTTTTCTATCACGTGGGAAGAATTTTAAGGCTACTTTATAATCGCGTAAAAATGGCGAGAAAGATTTTATTTCCAAATTTATGAAGACGGAAGATATGCTAGCGTCACTTAAAAAATTATGATCAAAATAATTTGTGCGATAATGTGATGTTTCGACACAGTGTAAAATTGCGTTAAATTTTTTTTATTTTTGGAAAACGATTTTGTTTAGGACATAGAACGTTTTTTTTCCTCCTATTTACTCCTCTTATTTTTATTTCCTTGCATTATTTTCCTTATCATTGTCAATAGATTTTTTCTCATGATTTCTGATCGCGTTTGAATTCTTTTTTTCTTTATATCGAGACACTATTTTGCATAAAAAAATCACGTGAGAACGACTGAAGAATTCTGATCAGTTATTATTGACTTCGATTCAAGTAAGAGAAATATGCTTAAGTAATAATGAAAGGAAATATATATAAGAATACAAGTGAGTTGTTCATTTTTTATAATAATTTTTATATATCTCCTTTCCATACCGATGTAGTAAAATCGAAAAAGTCAAAAAATATTCTAAACATTTCTTTCCAAAATTTTTCTATCTCGCGTAACAGGTATCTGTATAGCATCTGTAAAGCGCGATGTGGTAGTGATTCGGAGCAGGACACAGTGCGAAAGACCCCTTTTAAGTTAAATATACTTCTATAAATATTAGATATATATTAAATGCATACAAATAATTTAATATATATTTAATAGACACAAACACGCAGCCCCATACATTTATACTACACACACACACATATATACACTCTTATTAAATTTACGTATACGTTGCTTATTTATTATAACTAACACGATTTTTAGGTTTCTACATTCTTATATATAATATAGTTGTATAATTAGATTACGTATGTGCAACGGTGTCCCGCACACGTTTGAAAGTGAATTCGACATTCAGCATTAATGTGTTATCTTTTGCGTTTTAGTATGATTGAGCCACGGATAGATAACTTTTCATGTCAATAAAAAATTATATATTTAGAGATCCGATGAGATTTTATAGAAATTTTTTAAAAAATTTGACGACTGGAAATTCATGTAAACGACAAAAAAAGACCTGTTTTTTTCTTTTTTTTTTAACGGGGCCATTCGCGTAAGATTAGATTGATACATTCGTTGCAATTATCAATGCAGAAGAATTAAAGTATACATTGAAATTGTTGTAATGTACCACTGTATATTATCGAGAGAGTGTTTCTTGTAAAAATTGTAAATAATTGAACGAACACTGTACGCGTCTTCGCCATCGCAAGCGAAGTCATGAGAATGGCTTATATAAAAAAATCTTTGAATTATCAATTGTACATAGAGATAAAAAAAAGAGAGAAACCCCCCTTCTCTCTCCCTCCCTTCCCCTCTAGTTGTAAACGTAAGATTGCAACTATAGGTCTCTATAGAGAGAAAAAAAATCCTTTTCTTAGCTTTAGAAAGTTCAAGATAGACTGTGCGCGTACCTTCGATATTGTTTCTTGTACTTATATAAATATTCCGACTACAATTATACGATAAAGCAGCGATTACGCAGGCATATACGATATGTGAACCCCGGTAGATCCAAATTCAACAGTAATTTTAGTTCTGTCTGGTACAGATTCCTTATATTTCAATAAAATCTCTACTTGAAGTCACGTTGTTTTTATATTCACTTGACTCTTCCTTACGAATCGCATTTATATTATATTTATATGAACATGTATTTATTATTAAATCTCGTCGAAAAAAATTGTTGCGAATCAAAATCGAATAAATGTTCGCGGAACAGGAAGTGAAAAAATTCGTCTTTTTTTCCTTATATGATTCTTTTCAACGGAGCCGATTTTTTGACATATTTAGTGTTTAAAGAATTAAAATTAATACATCTAAATTTAAGATTTTTAGAAGATTGTTACAGGGTATGTTTATAAGGTTTCTCCTTTTCGACTAGTTATGCTGAATTATAATATCAGAAAAATTGTTTTTCTTGTGTAATATGTCTACAAATATTAGAAATTAATTTTTTCATATTTAAGTTGGGGCCGATTGTTAAAATATCAAGAATTCCCTTTTTCATTATCTTACATTAATTAATGCATATACAACTCTGTCCATTTCGATCGAATCTTATGATAAATCTTATGACACAACCAATAAAGATTTACGAATTCATTATACTATTCATTAATTCATGAATCGAAGAAAATTTTCGATATAGGTCTTATCTATCGATTGCAAATGATATACAAACAAAATTATATAATTTCTCATTTGTTATAATTCAAAACAAGATTTTTTTGTCAGCTTTTGCCAGACAAAAATAACATCCTTTTTTTTAAATTTATGTGACTCTACGTTGTTAATATATAAAAAAATTTCAATGATAAAAATTTTTAATGATTTTCTCAGAAACTTAATCTTTGATTGATAAGTTTATGTTCTCTCGGTATACACTAATAATAATGCTAACGCATTTCTTGACAAAAAGATAAGCTCTATCGATTCGCCTTTCTGTCGAGTATGTCTCGCACAGCTGTTCGTTCCTTCTTTTGTATTATTATAGTGTGTGACGATCTATTTCCCCAGCTTTACGAAGGCTAAAAGTAAGATGATTTCATGTTTTGATATATAAGAGACAACGAGATCTTTTTATTATTGTAAGTATATTGTAAGTATATTATATAATGCCGATATTGGAGGCTGACAAAACAAGGATGTGATGCTTGTTTTTTTTAATAAAAATTGTTTTTATAAAAGAAATTTTTTGTAAAAAAATATTTGTTAACTATTTCGACATAAACTATATTTATCAAAAATGATGAGGTGCCGCGATTAGCGTTGTAAATTGGAACTGATAGTTTGCGCGCTTAATATAATTAGTCTTTTCATTGCTAGCTTTGATTGGCATAAGATAGAATTTCGCTAAATAATATTTAACAACTAATATTTTAATTATTCAGATAAATAAGTGTAAAAAAGCATAAAAATGACTAAAATATTAAGACTTTATTTTATTTTGAAAATTTTATTTTTCTTTAATTAAACATTTTGATCCCTTTTCGGACCACCTTCAGTAATTGTCAACAAAATACTATGTGACGTTATCAACATACCGGAGATAAAAGGAAGGTTGACAGAAGAGCCTCAATCACTATATTCTCTAAATCTCTAAATAATGTATTGCAATATCCACGATAACCAGAGATAATAAAGAGCCCATAGGCATGCTGAAAGTTTGTTGATAACAAATACTATTGAAAGAAAAAGTCCTTTTGTGAATTCCTAATGATTGGAACCGATAAGAAATGTTTCATTTCTAAGAAGAATTGTATTTCCTTGGAGGTCGAAGTGCAAGAGTTTTAATTCTATGTATGCATTCTTATTAATTAAGTTTTATTAATTAAGTAAGAAGTAGCAGCAATTTTCCTGAACCCCGACTCTCGATGCAACAGTCATAGATATTAACCGCAATATAAGTTGATGTAGCTTATTATTCGCAACATCCTCGTTGCGAAAATTTAAAATTCATTAATACACCTGCAGAAACGCAGCCAGAAATATGCAAAAAGGCCTATGTATACATTAGTAAAAAATAATGATAAAAAATACACTTTCCTTCTCTTCCTCTCGAAAGGAGAAATCTCTCCAAAATAATCTCTTATATTCTTTGTTTCGCGACAAAATATTTATTAAATATTATTTTACTTTGTTTTAATTAAACTAAACTTTATTTTTAATAAACTTTATTAAAGTCAAGTTGTCGAGATAAACTTGCATAAATAAATTTAGAGAAAAGATAAAATGAGCGCATTTTAAAAATAGATATAAGATTTAATCATTAAGGCGCGTTTTATTAAATCAATTGAAGTGTGTTAAAATAGCTATTAAATATTTCTTATTTTTCATTTATGTTCATAACATATGCACGTAGAAAAAATCTCTATTATGATACACATTCAAAAATTAAACACAGATATACAATAATTTATCTTAGTTCATTCATTTCAAGATAATGAATTTGTAATATATATATAATATTCTGATTAATATTTGAGACTTCAGTCTTTTAATGTGTAATAAGTATAAAAATAAAAAAAAAATGTTAAACTTAAATATCAAATAATTTGTAAGAATAAAAATAAGAATAAAAAGAATTTTAATTTTTGCATCTATTATTGCAAATTATATGATAATATATATCAGAGAAAAGGTTTTTTCTAATACTTTCATCTTATATATATGTATTAAAATATTTCTGATATAATTTTCACAAATACATTATCTTAAAATTGTTTAAAATAATTCAACACTCACCAATTTGATGTGCAACAATGGGGTTGTAGACAATGTTGATCTGTAAAAGACAAACATATAAATATTATATAAAACAATTATCAAAATATTTAAATCATTTATAATATTTTAAATCATTTTTTGAAATATTAAAATTAATTTGAAAATTTAAATTTTAATATTTAATTAATATTTAATTAAATATTAATTTTAATATTTCAAAAAATAATTATATTATGCGCATAGTTAACTTTTTTATTCGTACTTTAATTAAGATATTAAAAAACTATATAATTTGCAAAGAAATATTTTTAAAGAAAAATAGAAATATATTTATAAAAATATTTAAATTAAAATATTTTACTATTTACTTTTACTATTAAATATTTTAATGAAATATTTAATAGTAAAAGTAATTTAATTAAAATATTTAATAGTCAAAGAATCTAGTTATGCATTACATATAAATAATTTTATCTACATATCTCTTAAATATAATCTAATGTAGAAATTATATTTTACACATATACAAATATTTTATTATTATTAATTATTATATTTATTATTAAATATTCTAAATATTTCAAAATATAAAATCCAGGATATTTTACATTCATTATTATACAACAATGTAAAATGTGGATCATTACCGCGAAGATAAATCAATAATCTCACAAATAACAAATAAAAAGTTAAATAAATTATAAATTATATTTACTCATTTATTTAATAAATTATATTATTTATTTAATAAATTATAAATTATAAATTAAATTTAAATTATATTATATTTAAAAATTATTATATTTCAAAATTATTATATTTAAATATATTTAAGTTAAATAAATTATAAATTATATTTA
Source organism: Prenolepis imparis (assembly GCF_030444845.1). Classification (NCBI taxonomy): domain Eukaryota; kingdom Metazoa; phylum Arthropoda; class Insecta; order Hymenoptera; family Formicidae; genus Prenolepis; species Prenolepis imparis. The sequence continues at coordinate 21,820,097 of NW_028141159.1, read as the reverse complement.
CCCTATCGTTGCTCCGTCATTGTCCGATGCCTTTCCGGGCCTCCAAATCTCTCTCTCTCTCTCTCCGCGTCGTTCCTTTTTTATGGCACTCACTCGCGAATACACGGTTAATTACGATCGCACTCCCGATTTTAATCACACGTGACACGCACTTTATTACATTGCAACGATTACTCGATTTACTCGCGTAATTTTTTTTTGTTCCCGACGCCCGGGTTTTAGCTATCACATTTTCCACGCGTTTCCGGTAAAACGCGAGAATCGCGAGAGCGATTAACACCGATGCTCCGTTTTCGCGTCGCCGCTCTTTTCAAGGCCACTTATCGGAGGACCTTAATTAGGGAGAATCGCCGAGAAATAGATATACTATACTTTTGCGTCGAAATAAGCACCCGGTAATTCTCGCGATCCGCCCTCGTAAACTCGCGCGCGCCAACTTTTGGCGGTTCGGCCGGGTCGGAGCTGCGATGACGTCACGCGACCTTTCGGAGGAAAACGAACGTGAGATTACGCTAGATTCGCGGCCGACGAGATCGATCTCGCGATCGCGACGTCGATACGTACGGCGCGATCGGATTCATGCAATAATTAACGACGCGAAGACGCTAATTAATATACTCGAGCTAATTAATAATTAATACTTTCGCGGACGAGAGACCGGCGATGAGCGCGCGAACGTTGATCGTGAACAATTCGAAAGTGCACCAGAGGGCAGCATGGAGCACTAGATTGTGTTGGAAAATATATTCACCTAGGGTGAAGCGCTCGATTGACCAATCAGGACAAAGAGATCCTCGGCCTCCGATTGGTCCATCAAATTCTGCACTTTGACCGGCGGATTTTTGAACGCAACCCTCAAGTTTCTTTCGATGTAATAAATTATTTATTAATTGGCGTTGCGTGTGATATTTGTATACTGAATAAAAGTTGTCCTTTAAAATGGGACACCCGGTATATATATTTCAATTATTACATCAAACATCTATAATTGATAATTGATATTTGATTATGTAAGAAAGTTATTTCATTATATCATTATATATTTTTTATAATTATTTATATAATTTTGTTATATAAAATATAAATAATTTAAAAATATTTAATTGTGATTTTTTTATTCGATATTCTTCTGTATCGATATAAAAGAATTATATCGAATAATGACAAACATGTGAAACATGTCTGCAATCAGAGAAAAGCGTCCGCATGTCTGTTTTTGCTGCAACTGACATTTCGACTGCAATTATTTATAATACATTCATGCTGATTTACGTGTAAAAAAATATGACTGAATATTCCTGCGGTATCGTTACAAATGGCCATCGCACTGATATCGTTTTAAGACCGTACAGGTATTATAATGTAACTTAACCCTAACCTCTTTAAGTATTTACAGATATCTTTTGGAGAAAGCAAAAATAGAATTTTCCTATTTTTATTAATTTAATTTATTGTATATAATTGTTTTTATTACGCAAAATAATTTTAAAATATCTAGTTGATAGTTGATTATGAAAGGAAATTATTTCATTATTTCATTAATTTATAATTATTTATATTTATATAATTTTGTTATATAAAATATAAATAATTTAAAAATATCTAATTGTGATATTCGATGTTTTTTATTCAATATTCTTCTGTATCGATATAAAAGAATTATATCGATTATTTGATATTGAATAATGACATGAAAATTCTATTTTATTTACAATATTATCGCATATTTTGTCTTGTAGCAATCGGACGCTCTTGATTGTAACGCATTTCAAAAAATTCGGCACATTATTGATGATAAATCGTGAATCCTCTGTGAACGGTTACTCAAGTGATGTGTTCACAATAAAGTAAGTAATAATAATTACTGTGCAATTTTTAAAACTATATATATATATATATGTACTTAATATTATTAAATTTTTTAGGACACTCTTTGGTAGTGACAACAATGACGTTCATGTAGCTGCCAGATATATAGCGCAAGAACTTAACATCGAAAAACCTTTATTGCTATCAATAGCCTTAAAAGATTATAACGTGAAGACTTTAAAAGCTATCGTTGCTGCTGTGAATCAAATAAAACCGTAGTAATATAATATTTGCCGCATCACTATGAGCTTAATTTTTGGGCAGCTGGTTATCGGTCCACCCGGTAGTGGAAAAACAACATATTGTAATGCAATGTCTAAATTCCTCGAGTCTCTTGGAAGAAAAGTAGCTGTTATTAACATTGGTATGTAAATATTTATATATTTTATATTTATATTTATTTTATATATTTATATATTTGATATATATTTATATATTTTATATATTTATATATTACATATTTTAATTTGTAAATATTATATTACTATTTCTTTAATTAAATCTAAGCAAGCAATTTTTATATTTTAGATCCAGCAAATGAAAACATGGAGTATACTCCAGCAATAGATATATCTGAATTGATTAAACACGAAGATGTTATGACGGACTGTGGACTTGGACCAAATGGTGCTTTAGTTCATTGCATGGAATTTTTAGAAACCAATGTGCAGTGGCTCATCACAAAAGTGTTAACTTTAAAGGATCACTATTTCATATTTGATTGTCCGGGTCAAGTGAGTTGTGACACATTGTTCTCTTAAATTATCTTTTTATAGTGACCAAATAATACATTATAAAATATAACAGGTTGAGTTGTATACGCATCATAAATCGGTGAGTCGGATAGCAGAGAAATTGAGCGAGAATTTAATAAGATTATGCAGTGTGCATCTTGTAGATTCACATCATTGTAGCGATCCTGGTAAATACTAATGAATTTATTTTAATTAATTTATATTAGATTATTAGAATTTCACATTTAATTGTGTTTTTTATTACTATTTACAGGAAAATATTTATCCTCCTTGATTCTTTGCACAACAGTGATGTTACAAATAGGTTTGCCTCATGTAAATATTATGACAAAATTTGATGAAATGAAGAAGTTTAAAGATTGCCTAGCGTTCAATATAGATTTTTACACAGAGGTACTGGATTTGAATTATCTCTTAGAACAATTGGATGAGGATGTTTTTATTGGAAAGTAAGTTAATTGTACTTAAATATCCAAAATGTGAATGTGTTCCATTAATTCGTAAAATAATTTTATGGCAAGTTTCTAAGTACATGCAATGTTTTACAGGCACAAGAAACTTAACAAAGCGCTAATATCGATAATCGAGGGCTATAGTCTTGTCAGTTTTATACCATTAGATGTTTCTAATAAAACATTGTTGTTACAAGTAAAAAACGTGGTGGATAAGGCTAGCGGATATGTTTTTGGTGGTAATGAGCCACGAGACGTTCAAACATTACTCGCATGTGCGGTAGGAGCTGTCAGTGAAAACGAAAAAATGTCAACATTGGATGAATATTTATGAGCACTTCAGCATAACTCTAGTATACATCAAAATTATATTTGTTTTGAAGTAACTATTATGATCAAATTTTATTTAAAAAATGAGAATGTTCAGAGATTGCACCTAGCATTCAATATACATTTTTATACAAAAGTGTTAGATTTTATCCGTTAGAACAAGTGAATAAATATCTCTTTATATTACACAAAGTAAACTAATACTTATACCTAAATATGTTATATTAAGAATGTTCCACAAAATATTCTATATAATCCCGACATGATCCTTTTATAAGTTATATATGTTTATAAATAATAAATGCCGATCTAAAATCTGATGCCACCTGAAGAAAGTGTTTTTATTGCATCTATACACTTCAATCCAATTGATTGACGAAAATCTGCGCTAAATCATCGTAATCGTATACTCTTTTCAAAAACGTATCTGTCAATTTTAATCCAGAGATAGTCTATGCAAAAAAAATGCGTTATTTAGTAATATATTAACATTCGCATATAAATAAATTACTTACAATAATGCCTGTAGTCAACGTAATCAAACAGAGAGGTATGTCCATAGAAACTCCAGGTTTCAAAGTGCCAATCGTTGTATCTGATATCCCGCACCAAGCTATAGAATCATTGGATTCTAAGCTCAATAGCAATTCCATACTTCTTTCTCTATATATATAAAAAAGTGAAAAAATCGTAATTATATTCATAATAATATATCATGTTTTTTTCTTCGCAATCTCATACTTACGACGTATTTATTATATGACACGTGCAATTGACTGGTTCTTCAAGATACACCTTCAAAGGAACGTCTTTCAAGATGACTCTCAGATCTCCGTATTCAGGTGCCTGAGATAAAACGCAATTTTATATACATATTATATACATATAATTGTATTTATTTATGAATAATGTAACATACCATTCTCTGTAACTGACTCGTTTGCAATCTTCCCCTCTCTCCCAAATTGCTCCTCCACACAATATCTAATTTGCCAATATTCGTGGCATTTTGCATCATTTTCGGATCTTTCATTAGGCTTAACTGTGGTTTTAAACAATACAAATATTGTCTACTACAATTTGTGTCTAGTAGATTTACGCTTCCATAAATAGATTCATCTTCGTCGTTCGTATTCAATGTAGTTACTGGAATATAATATATTTCAAATAAAACTCTTAATTATAATCATTTTTAATTATGATCAGTGATCAACTTACCGCTAAATAAATGAGATGATTCAAGAGCAACTTTTTCTAAACAAATTGGCCCGGCTGTTAGATTTTGTATTTGTGCCTCGAGATATACTTCATCTGACTTTAAAGAAAATATTACTATGAAAATTGACAGGCATATTGGCAGAATAACAATTTGTATGAGCACATGTGTAACATTAGTACAATTAGATACTAATATAATATTACCTCTGCATTATAAAATTTTGTCTTCACATCCAGTGGTTTAACTACCTGGAATTTAAAATATTTTCTAAACGACGATGGAGGTCCTCCAAGCTGATTTGTGTAAGACACTTCGCAAACCAATCTAGAAATATAAGATGTATTTTTTTACTTGAACTTGAGAATGAATTTTTATAAAAACTAATAAATATCCTTACATATGTGTACCTATTTCCTTAACCTCGTGGTGAATAACTTCATCTACTGTATTATCAGGTGCTAATTCCTTTCCTTCTAGATTTCCAGAGAGGGAAATTGTCTGCGTACTTGTTTGTAAGTCTGCCTATGGAATATATCAGACAAAAAGGATATTAGAAAATATAAAAATTTGACATGATAAAAAAAACGTAATTATTTATTATCACAAAATATAACTCCAATATACTATTTGAAAACTTACTTTTACGGTAACATATTTTACCACTTGATTACTGCCATTATGTACACATAGATAGCTGGAAAATATCTCTCCTAGATAGATATTCCTAGAATAAAATACAAATATCACTCAAAGTAATATTATAGAACTCGCTTGGAATATTTTTTTCTAAATATAAGGAGAAATATTTATAAACCGAGGAAACATACCCAAAACTTTGAGGTAGCACCATAAACTGCCCTATAGCGAGCGTTTCTATGCCTTGCAACGCTGTACAATCATTCTTGAGTTCATTGTTCAGTGTATTACCTGGCAAATCTGTTGAATCGCATGTAACAACCATGGGACTCGCCAGAGTAGGTCGTGTTAATCTCATCACTGTAAGAATGATAATTTATTATCTTCATGGATATATGATTCTTTCATGCCAATTTTTCCTTTATTAATTATATATATATACATATATATGTATATAATAAAATAATAAAAATAACATAATATAACCTGAAAGCTTGCAAAATGGATGCAATTATTTCACAATACATTACCCTTTAATGCCAGTAAATGTTCGCTCTTTGTTTTAACTTCCATTTTTCCAAATAAATCGTAACAACACAATAAATTAAAACACCGTTAAAATATCTAAAAATTATTTACATACATTGCTATCGAACTGTCATTTCAGAATTAACCTAACCTAACCTCGTTATCTTATGTCAACAGGACGAGCGAGTCGATTCAAATCGATTAATCGATATGATCGAAAATCTAATCGATCGTGATTTTAAATTCCGTCTCGAAGAGAATAAAATTTCTTCGTATTAAATATTTCATATATATGTGTGTTGTACAAAAATATAAAAATAGATTTTATTTTGAAAATATTTCTCTTTTCCTTTTAATTAATATTATAATATTATAATATAATATGTAAAATATAATATATAATATAATATAATATATATAATATATGTATATAATAATATAATATATATAATATAATATATATGTAATATAATAATATAATATATAATACAATAATATATAATATAATAATATATAATACAATAATATATAATATAATAATCCCTTTCTAAAAAAAGGCATGTTATTGACATTGTTGTCGCTTTTCTGCGATACTAATTGGCTGTCTCGATTCGCGTTGTGCATTTACTGCATTATATTCATAGCATCGAGCAGCTGTCATCGCGAGAGTTAGCAGTGTGTTTGACAGTTTGTCCAAAATACAATAAAATAAAATAATTTTTTATGTTTTAAATAATATGTTATAATACTTTAAACTCGATTAATATTTTTGATATGCTTATCAGTTGATTTCTGTCAATAATATTAATCGCGGATAAAGTATTATAACATATTATATTACTTAAAATATATTATTATTTTAATTATAATAATGTATTGTAAATAAAATAATATGTTATAATATATAGTTATAATATATGTATATATACTTTATCCGCGATTAATATTTTTTGACGCAGAAATCAGCTAATAACTGTCAAAAATATTAATCGAATTTAAAGTATTAAAACATATTATTATTTTATTTTATTTTATTTTATTTTGGACAAACTGTCAAACTGCTAACCCTCACAATGACAGCCTCTCGATGTTATGAATATAATCTACAATGCAAATTGAGGCAGCTAATCAACATCGCAAAAAAGAGGCAACTTTTAGGTAGCTTGCGAATACAGAATTATGCGCGATTCCATTTTAAAATCAATGGACTATTTTATTCTCAATTTAGCGTCAATATCTCATAAATGATTAATTTAACGCTGCTATATCTTTTCGCGTATATATATGTATATTTATTACACCATTATTTTATATCACTGTTTCGCATTTAACCCTTTAATCATGATGTCCAAATTAATTAATATTGCTTATTATTTATTATTATAAATTTTAACTTGTCATATTTTATCAATTTATACTCTTTTTATTGACCTATACTACTTACATTTATTACATTATTTTATGTCACCATTTTGCATTTAACTTTTTAATTTATGATGTCAAAATTAATTAATATTGCTTATTATTTATTGTTATATGTATTGATTGATAGTGTTTTTATTAACTTATGTTACTTTCATTGATCTACACTACTTTCATTGACCTATACCACTTATATTGATTACATCATTATTTTATATCACTGTTTTGCATTTAATCCCTTAATTATAATGTTTCAAATTAATTAATTTTGCTTATTATTTATTATTATAAATATTAACTTTTAATATTTTATTGATTTATACTACTTTTATTAACCTATACTACTTACATTTACTACATTATTTTATGTCACCGTTTTACATTTAACTTTTTAATTTATGTACACATTTATATATATATATATACATTTATGTACACATTTATATATATATATACATACATTTATGTACACATTTATATATATATACATTTATGTACACATTTATATTTTTATTGCATTTGTATTTAGATTATTTTAAGCATATCAATCATATTATTTCCAAGATCATCTTGTTAAAAACTTTATAATTATATATAGAATGTTCTATAACTTAATTGCGCAAACTTTTACTTTTTCGAAAAAAAATTTATATAATTATTCTTTACATTATTTTTTAATTATTTTAATTATTATTCTTATTTTTATCTGTTTAAATAATGCATAAAATATATAAAATAATAATAATGTAAAAATATATAACAAATAATATAAAGTAATAATGTAAAAAAAAATATATATATGTATAACTATAGAACAGACTGCACTATCTCTGCAGTAATATGTGTCATTTATGTCCGAAAAATCGTCTGAGTTAATAGGGGAATATAATTTGCAAAGAGGTAGTGTCGATAGTGCAGCAATAAATATATTCGAAAAATCATCCGCGTTAATAGGAGAATATAATTTGCAAAGAGGCAGTGTCGATAGTGCGGCAATAAATGTCTTTTAATATGTCCGAAAAATCGTCTGAGTTAATAGGAATACATGTTATGCAAAGAGGTTGTTCGAAGTAACGTCGGTAATAGGTTGGTAAATTATCGACGTTATTATCGATAAATTAGCAACCTTTATTACCGACGTTACTTCGATCTACCTCTTTGCATAATATGTATTCCTATTAACTCAGATGATTTTTCGGACCTGAAAAGACACATATTGCTACACTATACCTCTTCGCAAAATATGTTCCCCTATTAACTCAGACGATTTTTCGAGCGCAATAAGACATATATTATTGCTTGTTAAATCTCTTCGCAAAATATAATCTATTAATTTAGATGAATTATCGAAGATATTAAAAGACTCGTATTATTGCACGTTAATTGCATTAATAATTATCTGTAAATTAATAACAAAAATATATGAAAACTGATTTTTCTCGCAGATTCTGCCACTGAATAAGCGCAAGAGTCCTGAGATTATAAATCAAATAAATAAATAAAAATCGCTAATCGACAAGCCGTTAAATGAAAAATAGAATTAGTAAGAAATTAGTAGAATTAATGATGTTTTATTATTATTAAATGTATATTTTTCTGTTTTCTGTACAATTTATTGTAATCACGGTCTTGCATAAATAAAAATAAATTAAATTATATATTACAATAAAAAAATATAAATAATAAAAATAAATAATAGATATATATTTATATTATAAATAAAATATAAAATACATTATATTATTTTTTACGTATTATTAATCAATAATAATTTTAATAAATCGTATATTGGATTTCTCGCGCATGCGCGTGGAATTTATATCACATATACATATATATATTGAATTTTAGAAAATATATTTATTAAATATAAAATATTTATTTCAGGTAACAATATATTTTCTAATATAAGATAATCAGAAATATCAGAACAATGGAATTATAAAAAATTAGTCACTCGCATTATATTTTCTAAAATTCTAGAATAATAATCTTAGAAAAAGATATTTAATTTTGAAAACAAGCAATAGAAATATTTTTCTTCTAATATAATATTTTATATTTAATAATATAATATTTTATATAATATTTATATAATATATAATATAATATCATTTTATATTTATGATCACACTTATATTTTGTATTTCTTAGATATTTTATGTATCTGTTTTGCTTGGAATCCAACTAAGATAATCGAGTTGAGTTGCAGCTTGATACTCTCCTTCACTAAATTGTGCGATGCTCATTGACAAATAAATCCTGACTGCTGTACACCTTCACCAGGGTAGAGATTATGTCAGACACCTTGCTGCATTGTTTTAGCTGAAAATACAAATTCTATATTTAATACTGACGCTATACAATACTGAAGCCAGCCAGTACAACACACAGCTGCTTTTATAACGCGACTAATGAAATTTCACGGTTTACTGGGATTAACGTTGACAGAATCCGGCATTCACCTTTTCCAATCCTCAGTCTCGCTGATCGTCCAACTGTTGTTTAATTGCACGTCCTTTACCAATTCGTCGGCCAATTTGCTCGGCGAATCTTCGAGCAGACAGTTAACGACAAAACGTACGATGTCCTCTCTGCTTTCCAAATAACTCCTGAAGAAATAAACGTATTCGACAAATCAATATAGAACAAACGGATACATAAGAATCTATATGCGATAAGCTGTAGAGATCTCACTTGATAGGTTCCATTGACAGCTTGACAACTTCCAGAAGAACTCCCGTTAGATCGAGATACTTGACAATTTTTATTTTATCTTTTTATAGCGGCGATCTATATCCGGGGTGTTCACCCCGGTATGTAAGAGTCTCGTTTTAATTGCTTTCTGAAAATTCCTAAGATCCTTCTATTGAGCCGTTTCTTCCAGGCAAATTCAGATCATTCACCGCAGGTTGACTCGAGATATTCTGGGAAAAAGTATAGCATGCAAATACATGTTTTTATGAATAAAATTTATATGTTGAATAGATGATCGATCCATATCTTGGTGTATGTTTCATACAGGAAATAGAAATAATTTCTGTTTAAATTTATTTATGGCACTATGGATTTCATCAGTTAGTGCAACCGTTTTCGAAAAACCACCAAAACAGATTCTTACCCGCTAAATTATGACAACAGTTTCGAGCCACTGTAAAAATAAAACATTACATCATAGATATTACTATAATTATTATAATTATTATTATAAATTATATGAGATTAATAAAAAGAGAGAGATAAAAACGTTCACATATGTTTTCTAATGAAATCTATTATGACTTGTCAAATGTTGTCGCATGTTTTTTTAATTAGATGATTCTTGATACGAATATAAATTAATGATATGTGAGTGCAATTTCCTACGAGTCTCTCCAATAATTTCAGATCAACTAGTTTTCTATTAATTGATATATCTGATTTAAGACATATATTTCTGTATATATCTCATAAGTATTAGATCACAAAGTGATTATATTAAGATAAATATTTACCTTGAGAAGAGTTGTCTGAATTGCAGAATACATTAAAGGCAACTTTATAGATCTGGTCTATAGTACAATCGTGACACAATAGTAATTGGTTCAACAATGTAGCTCTGACAATGAGCTTGAATTGTGTCTCCATATCATTTTTGGTGCTTTACGAATCCGTAGCCACATCCTTGTTCTTCTTATATATTCCAACATTTTTAGAACAAGTAGAAACTCCGTAAACATAATGTACAGATCATCCACAGCATGCTTGAACAATTCCCTGTTGGCTGTACTCTGTATTCTCGAATTTTTCCCAGAACGCTGATGCCACATACCAATAAATGTATTGTTCTATAATTCCATATGATGAATAATAATGTTTTCGACGAATTATGACAGCTTTAAAACTCTCTCATCTTTGGCAAGATTCGCAAACTCTTCCTCAGTGCCTTCTTCTTCAGTCTGCGAAAGAGAAAATAATAAATTTTCAAAATAAAAAAATAGTCATCAAGTATTTAATCAAAACAATTGTGTCTAAATCCAGTTAAAAGGAAAGCGAAAATTGTTAATATATAATATTAATTACATGCAGCAGCTTCCTGGAAAAGCGCGTTCTAAGCGAACAAAATTAATAAATTGCAATTAAAAATCCCAAACAGAAGAAAGAAATGTTTTTGTTAATGCATAAAAGTAAAATTATATACTGATAAATATAAATATGCACATTTTATTTTTAATTTACGAATTTATCACATAAAATTGTGCATTACTGTAAAGTTCCACTGATCTCTTTGTAAAACATATTCTTCTAACTCAGAAATGAATTTTCAAGCACATTAAAAGATACATTACTGCGTTTGCACTATTCACATTTTTTCGCAAAATCTTCTAATAACTTTAATGTGTATTTTCGAAGATATCTAAAGGTGCACATTATTGCTTGTGTAAAGTGCATTACTTACTTCTTCGCGAAGTATATTTTCCGAATAATTCAGACGAACTTTTGAGAGTATGAAAAGACGCGTATTACTGCACGTCAACTGCATTATCTGTAATTAATAGAATATATAAAAATTAATTATATCTAAATATAAATATCTTAATAAAATTCCAAAGTTTGAAAATTATATATAATAATAATCTTAATAAAATTGTATATAATAAAAAAAAACTCAATTTCCAAAGAAATGAAAATTAATTTTATATCTAAATATTATATATCTAAATAAATTTCCAAAGTTTTCATATAAATATTAAAATACATTTTTAAAATATTTATCTTTATTTTATATAATTGATATTGTGCTATATAAATTGTTTTACTTTCTATTCTTTTTTTTTACATAAATAATACTTTGTAGAAAAATTTTACATAATACTTCAAACAGAGATATACTTGTTTGAAAAATGAATACTTACGCATAAAATGAATACTTAAATAACTCTCATCATAAGGATCTTCTGGATCTCCTAAAGATCATTTTTGAATATGAACATTATGGGTTCCAATAATTCTGAACAACTCAAGTTGAAACAAGCTCAAAGATACTATTAAGCATTCATCGCCCACCTGTCACATAAGTTTCGGTACAGTTTTATATATAAATTTGTATATAAGGGAGGAAAACATATATATAACTCTTTTTATAAGAAAAGTAAAAAGAAAGATACCTGTATTCTTCTCTGTTTGTTGTTTTGGCTTTTTAACAATAAATGTTTTCTTCTACATACATTTGAATCCACATGACAGAAATATATCTTTATTTGAGAGATCCAAAAGCAACTCATCCTCCAATTTGTTAAGTACTCTGCGTTGATACCACTGCTT